>NW_028297098.1:4440635-5640635 GCF_055798465.1 Pogonomyrmex barbatus
GGCGGCGGCGGCGGCGGCGGCGGCGGCGGCGGCAGCGGCGGCGGCGGCGGCGGCGGCAGCGACGTTCGCGGGCACGTAGGACGCGATGCGTGTGTAGCAATACGGAGGGCATTGGTGTAGGTCTAGGGCCCGGCTCGGCCAATGACGGGCCGGGAATTCGTGGCGAGGCCGGCCAATCGCGGGGCCCCGGCTTGCCCGGGGTTACTGACCTGGCCAATGCGTTAAATATCCCATCCTGAAAAATATCGTGCCCTCTCTCCTTTCCCTCGCTTTTGTGCGCGCGTCCGAGAGGAGCAGAGGAAGACGACGACGATGACGACGGCGGCGCCGCCGCCGCCGCGCGAGCGCGAGCGCGCCACATGCCGCGTATATCCGCGTGTGTGCGTGCGTATATGCACGCGTGTATACGCGAGAGAAAAAAAGCAAGCGAGAAAAAGAAGGAGGGAACGAGAGTGCGAGAGCAAGAAGGGGACGGGCCGCGGAGTTGACGAACAGCGGAGGAAGAGAGAAAGTCAAAGAGGTGGTGGAGGAGAGAGAGAGAGGAGAAAATCGAAAGCGAGAGAGACGCACGCACGCGGACGCATACCCCTTTTGTTTGTACGGTACGTTCGTGCCTGGCCTCTGCACGCATATCCACCGCGCGCCCCCGTGGCTTCGTATTTCATTGATTAGTATTGCCCATTAAAGGACGCCTTTATTTCGCCACTCTTCTATTCCCTGGAATGGACAGCCCCTCGCCGCGCGGGTGTAACGAGTGCCCGGCGATACCGCTCTGTAAATGTCCCTCGTACTCCTAACTCACGTTTATTACGCAAGAGGAATCAACGTTACATTATTCCGTTTCATGCTAATTCTTACATACAAGCTTACATCCTTACATATAAGCTTTTATTTTTTGCAATAACTTTGCAATAATCCAAAAGACCTACTTATTTAAAATTTTCAATGTAGACAACTTTGTGTGGATTAAACGAAGTCTGATCTTCGATCACGAATTTTAAACAACATTCCTATAACATAGAAATATCCACGTCTGGATATGGCATGACGAACCTCATACACGTCAATATCGTCATGTATTTTTCTCCTCTCACTAATGATATAAATAGAAATAACATAAAACAATTACGATCGAGAAAAGAAGAAAAATTATTTTCTTCCGCCAAATGTTAAAGAATTATTAAAGCCTTGCAGTTTCAAAAAGCAATAGTGTCTTTTAGAAGTCATCGTATCGTTCCACATCTATCGCACGTGGTTTATCGTTGTCACGTCGGATATCGTAATGACATAATAAACGCAGAATTCTGACTCTTGACTTTTTAACAATGCAACGTTTATTTCCGATCTTACGATCCTTATATCACATTTCGCTGCTTTCCGCGTTGCTCTCGGTTATCTCTTGAATGCCGGCGTTACCGTAACTGCCCGCACAATGCGTTAATTATATATCCCTATTAGCGGTGCTCCCAAGCGACGCCGCAACGCTCCCCGCGTCAATACGGAATTGTCATTCTGAATATCGCGTGTATTGTACGCCGATCGTGTACGTAGGAAACGAGATGAGACACCCGGTATATACTCACGCCGAAAGCACGGGCACGCGCGCGTCACCAACGTAGGGCACTCACGGAGATCGCTACGTCACTGAGGGGACGTTCGTATTATCGCTCGGACACCCAATTGTGTCGGCTCGAGAGAATTCCCGAGCGGAAACGCTCGCTGCTGCCGGGTAGAGAAGGGTATTAACCCCTCTAAACCGGTTGTCAAATCCTCTCCTTTGTGAACGCGAAAAGGCAGCGAATCGCGACTGATTACGTCGCACAACTCGGCAACACAAGCGACAAATATATATTATATAATTTATGATTTACCACCGATACAGATTTCACTTTGGTCTGATTTCGCGCGGATCGATGATCATAGCTTTAAAGAGCAGAATTCAATGTAACATGTAGCGATAATTATAATTAATGACTCGCTATAGTGTATTTTGTATTTACATTAGCATGTGCGCGCATAACGATGTAATTTACATAATAACATATTTCTATTAGAACGAATTTGTAAGCAATAGATCTAATAATGAAGTGAGAGACTCACTTTTGACCTTTGCGTGATAGATACTGTCTAAGGAAACATAACTACCATCTGAGAGAGCCAAGGAAAGGATTCGAGTCCTTGCAGGCGGAATAACGGATGGGAAATCTCAAGGACCGAAGATCTCTTTCTCCCTCTTTTCTCCCCTCTCTCTCTCTCTCTCTCTCTCTCTCTCTCTCTCTCTTCCACACAGTTTTGATCTTTTCTCATCAATCCCAGAGAGCTCGCAAGAGTCGATCATGGATATCGTTGATGCAATTTGCACTCGACTGCCGGCCGGTTGCAGCTGTTGTGTGTACGTAATGCCAGGGCCACTAAGGCGGCCCAACCCTTGTGGACTTTTGTATCGATTACCCATCGGTTGGGCGAGGTTTCGCCCCGGCGACGGGCAGCCGTAATTTTAACGCAAATATTCTCGCGTTAATTGGAGCGATCGGCCGCCGATCGGCGATTATCACGTATCGCATACGCAAAATAATTTCACGGCGTGTCACGTCGGAATACCACTCCGCCTTCGATCTGACGAATTATAATATGGATTTATTCCGACACGTTGCGCCGAGAGATACGTTTCTTATAAAAGATACATTCTTTTTTTATCTCTATTATAAAATATGTATGGAATTGAACAATAAACAATTGAACAAATCTTAAATGCAGCGTGTGTAACTCGCGTGTGTAACGTTAGTGTCGTTTCAAAGTTAATTTTACATTTGATTTTCTTGCATACATCTCGCAACTTCGTTTATCTATTTTTACAAATGTTCCATATTTGGAAATACAAATGACAAAATAATTTCGTAGTTTCGCTTTGTATGGACAGATTTCAATACAAATCAAAAGGGAAGAAGAGAGAAATAACTATGTATCAAAAGATTGAATCCCGTTAGATTCCAGCATTCATCTGAGTTAATATAACATACGATACAGAGTGTAATATATATATATATATATATATATATATATATATATATATATACACATATACACAAGATGGTCTAGACGCTTTCTAAATGTAGTCAAGATTGGTCACATACCGTTTGCTCTTTTGCAAAATTATTCACGATATTTCGATTACCATAATTCGCTTGCTCGCGTACCATCAAATATTTGTGTGGATATAAGTAAGCCCCGCATAAAACGATCACTTTACCATTCTAAATTTCGCTCGCCATCTGCAAGTCAAAGGTGTGCTCAAAGGCTTACGACGCTCAACGCCTCGATAAGGTGCATAAAAATGCACATGAATATTTGCATTTAAGAATCATTTTCAATACCTCCCCCTTGCCTATATCTTCTTCTCGCATTTCTCCCCAATAACCAATGGTTTATTTTTAAATCTAACAAGATGAGATATCTAAAAAATTTTTGCCCAAGATAAGTGTATATTAAACTTACGCAGATTATTTGCGGACGAATGTCACGAAAAGAATCGCAAGTAATGTTCATCCTTTTCGACTTTGACAACTATCAACATTAAATTTCTCTGGTGATGATAAATCATAAATTTACAATTAGAAGAGAATGCCGTATGACATTTTATAAAAGCGTTTATGAGATGATTAATATTATAATAGAAAATTTCATCAGATATATGAATTAAAATTGCATTTATACATTTCTACGAGTTGCGCATAAATACAATTATGAAATGTGATATTCAACAATTTTCGCACAGAGAGAAATGCGAAATCCTCTGCTCTCCCCAAATTATTTTAATCTAAAAATACTTAACAACTTTTTTTCACGTCGCTGAAACATTTGACATTTTTATCGCGAGAATTTCTATAAAATACTCAAGACTACAGGAAAAATTAAAAACAGACATTCAAGTAAAATTGGAGCGCAAAGAGTTAATTGCGCTCGTACTCAGTTCCATCCGCAGAGGGTCGTTTCTCCACCGAATAATCCACGGTGATTCGTAATTCGCGCTTCGCAAAATTTCTACGTGTCTCACACGTATGTAAATCGGGAGGGGACCGTAATACCTGGGACAGCTTACGACACCCGATGGGCCAACCAGTTTCACTTACGCGGAACAGTGGCTGAATATCGACGTCGCCGGCATTCGCCTTTACCCGGGGATATCACGAAGAGCATGTGAAATCCATGTGAAGAAAACGAAGGAATGCAAATGCAGCGGCGAAACACAGCTACACGGTTTTGCGTGTTGGTCTCTTTGTCTCTTTCCGCGGCGTGTTACATAAAAAAATAGAATCCGCCGCGCGTTCGCCTTCTCCGAGCTTTCTTCCTTTCGTTCCGTACACCATGCTTACGAGGCAAATAATACGTATATTGTTTTATACCTTGTGCGTATACGTATACCGAATGTCTCGGAAATTCAATCAATCCTGAATATTATGTAGATCAGAAAAGAAACAGATTTAATTTGCACCGATAATTAGACTAAAGAGGCTTAGTTTATTTATCGGAGAAAGGAATTTCTTCAGCAACAAGTTTATTTTTGGGAAACTTCTCTATGTTTAAAACGGTCATTATCACGTAATGTGTCATATACGAAAATATTTTTTATATTTTACCGTATCCTGTCGTTCTTTCTCAAACAAAGCTAATTTCTTTAGCGTTAAAAGAGATGTGACTACAGTCACATTTTAACACTCTTCCTTGATTCTCTTTAATCATGGTCAACCATAAAAAATATTACACGGCACGTGCGTATATATATATATATATATATATGCGCATGCCTAAATGCATTTTTGCAACATACAAAGATCATAAACTATGAATATAATAATTCGGAATCACAGGTACAAAATAATTTAATAGATACAAGCGGGTCGGTACACGTGACCTATTTATCGTTGCTATTACCGCGTAATCATAAGCCGCTTAATTATCCGCGTAATAGTGGTAGTCCTAGTAGTGGTAACAGTAACGGTACTAATAATAGTTATGGCGATAATGATTTTAACGATAACGAATTTAATTAACACAAACGTGAGAATATCTTATATGATGATGCGTCTCTTCGTTATCACATTGACATATGTCTCAATCTTGTACGTCCAAAAATTTTGTACAAATTGATTACCGATATAAAGTCGACTGATAAACATTAGGCAAAAGATGGATTATATTTTTCTCCATATGAAAATAATAACATTTTTGAAAACATCTATGAAGAATAAATTCAGATTTTATAAAATGCTACAATATAACCATCTTTAGAATGACAAGGAGAAACACTTCGAATTTGATATTGTGTCGAAAAAAAAAAAAAAAATAAATTCATTATTATGCATTATCTTAAAGTCGGTAGTTCATTATTAGCGATTTATATAATTCTCTTCTCAAACCTCACTAAATTTAAGACGTGCAATTTGCCGGGCAAAAAGTGCAGACGCATGAAGGAGTCAAGAAATGTCGCGTTTCCTCAGAATGTTTTTTTCGTTTTTAGAGTCTTGTACCTGGGACATCACCTCATTAACGCGCGAACCTTCGGCATTAACACTCCTTGCTAATGACAGTCGGCGTGCATGCTCGCTACCAGTGGCAGCGGTGCGATGTAACGCATGCAAGTCTGTGCAGATGCATTCGCTGCAAGTGGGCTGTCCGGCAGGCCGCCACGGTAAGCCGATTATCCACCTAAATACGAAGCCAAAGCGATGCATGTGGCTTAAATTGATGTTGTTTCTTCCTCTTCTTAAGCTTTCTCGCCGTAGCCGCCTTCCTCCCGCTGCAGACTTTTTTTCGCTCTCGTCCCGTCTCGCCTATTATTACACGTCTCGATAGAAAAGTCGAACACTTTTTTAAGCATCTCATCTATAACTCTAACACCGACACGTTAATTGTTGCAGTGCCATGTATACTTTTCATAATAATTTCCCTTTGGAGAGAAAATAAATAATCAATGTAAATATACCGATATATAAATAAGCCGAGATAAATTTCAAAGAACAGGATGGTATTAGTATCAGTAGACAGGATTTTAGATGTCTAATAATTTTTCTTTTTGAATTTATGTCTATAAATTCAGGATAATTGCTTATATCGTAAAACAGGTGCCGTTGCAAACAATCTTGCAACATAGCAGTTCAAAACTTTATTTTTTCTCTTTTAATAAATCAATATAATTAAATTTTTTTTAAGTCAATTATCTCCCTTCCTCTCACGGGAAATTCTTATTGGGAAAAATATTACTCTCAACTAAAAAATATAAGCTGTTACGTTGCATATTCTTTAAAAATAAAAATATATTTTGTGATATAAGCAATTGTCTCGAATTTATAGATATAAATTCAAAACAAAAAATTATTAGACATCTAAGATCCTACCGAGTAATACCATCTATTATGCTGTTTCCACAAACAAAAAGTTTCTGTCGCGATACTAATTCATTTTGAAGAGTAATAAAAATAAATTTTACTAATATAAATATCATTATATCAATCAAAAGGAAATATTCTTAACTATTATTATATAACATATATATAATTTCAAGACATAAAATTAACTGTTGCAAAATATCATTTAGATTGCTAAATAACAACTAAAAGTATATATGCTGTTTTGTTTTGTTTAAACGCTTTTATGTTGAGATTCATGTAATATCGATAATATTCAATCTGTCAAAATGAACATTGGCGTAGTACCAGTATTAGTATATGATAGTATTGAACTTTAATCCTGAATTGTATATACCATCAACATTATTAAATTTTGTTTATATTTTTGAATATGTTTGTAGTTTTTATATATGTCCCGGAATATCCATCTCAATATACTAATAACTACCCTTTTTCTCTTTATCTCTCGTACTTCTTCATCCATCGATCATCCATTATCGCATTTCGTGTATTCGCTTACTCACATACCTTTTCATCAAACACACACGTACACACTTATATACACATGTTTCTCAGGGTTTGCGAAACAACACGAGATTTCTCGATGGCGGATGCGCGCGCGCGCGCGCGAGCGCAGATTGTATACGACCAACCATGTGCGGCTAATTACTTTACGCGATGGTCTAAAAAACGGGCGAAAAAGGGAGCTAAATGAAAGAGTAGCGAACAAAATAACCGAATTCGCGCTTGCCGTGAGAGATACGCTGCTTGAAGGCAGCTTTTACCACGTGAAAAAAATCGCGCCCGTGTGCGGGTTTCGTTTTGATGCCATACTGCTTACCCAAGGCGAGGGCGCGTCAAATATTATTTTTTCCTTTACACGCGCGGCTCAACTGTACGTCATTGGTAGATATCCTGTTAAATAATTGTTCAAAAGAATGCAAATTATTATAACTTAATTTCACAATTGATTGCGATTAATTATAATAGTTGAAACTAGAAATCTGACAATTATAACTCGGAAAATATTCAACAAAACTTTTATTGCATGTTGAAATTAATATATTTAATATAGCAGAAAGTGCACTAAAGTGCATAAAAAGAGCGTCAATAATAACATAAAATTGTTATCATCCAGCCTGGAATGTGTGGTAATTAATAGGAAAGAATTTGTGATTTCGTCGCGATTTGATAGCATACGGGATGCAATAGTGACACGACGAAGAGATGAGTTACAAGATACGTTGGAAACAACCTTTGGCTTTTGCAAGAGCGCTTTTGATTTATCGTCTCGGCGACTACAAGCGGTTTAGAAAGAGAGAAACAAAAAGTTTCGTATGGCACACGTATACGACGTCATCCTGGGGGTCTAATCGAAATCTATTCTGACGCCGGGCGAACGGTATAAGACCTCCTTAGCTCATCGAACATATTGCAATCTCACGCTTCGGCAATGCCAATGCAATACTTCGGGAACAATGCGGAAGAGCTGAGCTTCTAAGATGGACGGATTGCTCGTCGGAATCACTATAAGTTTTCAGACAAGTTTACAAAGCTGAGGAAAAGACAGAAGACAAAAGGAAACATATTTATTAGGTATAAAGGAAAATATTTATGTTACTGCAAAGAAAAATATAAGGCAAAAGTTAAAAGAAATGCTGATCATTGTGAGCCAGCTCCCTCGAAAGCAAGTTGGTACGTATAAAATAAATATGAACAAGTAGACATCGATAGAGTTGTAAGAGACGTAATGAGTTACATGCAACAATAAGGATAGATGAAAGAAAGAGGGGAAGAAAATATTTGTACTCTCTGTGACTAATAACGCTTGGACATTCGAAAATGTAATTTTTCAATTTCTAACGCAAAATTTTAACGCGGAGGAAAATAATGCTACTCGACGTTTCTTGTCTACACTTTGACTTGACATTTTCATATCTCACAAAGTTCAATGCAAAAAGAATAAGGATACAATGACGACAAATGATAAATCGCAATGAAAAGTTGGCCAATGCAAGGCACTTATAGTATATGTGTGCGTTCAACGGTGCGCCTGATAGAAGAAGAAGACGAAGAAGAAGAAGAAGAAGAAGAAGAAGAAGAAGAAGAAAGAAAAAAAGAAGATGAGGAGAGAAGGCACTCCGATTTTTCCGCGGGCGGGATTTTGAAACCTGTTTGAGCGCTTTGAAATCTAGAGAAATAAAAGAGCCGAGGCCAAAGCCGGGCAAGCACGTTTAGAGGGGACCGGGGAAAACGAAGAGGAAGCCGATGGTTGCCGAAGGGACGAGGAGCCGAAGGAGGTGCACGAAGGATGCACGGAATACACGAAGGGTGGGCCGACAGGCCAAGAGAGAAGTCCAGCAAAAAGTAGTTCGACGTTCATACATACACCGCGTTTCCCTCTCGTTCGTTCCTCTTATTCTTGTTCTTCTTGTTCCTCTTCCTCCCGTCCTATTTCGTTCTTTCTCTTTTACCTCCTTCTTGCCCTCCCCCCCCCCCCTCTCGACGTTTCTCCACGAGGAATGTGCCATACTCAAGTTGGGAGTTATGGAATTATACGGCGCATGATCTGGTATATATCGGATTGTCACTTGTAGGATCTCGATCGTCTCGGTTGTTTCTTCGATCGCGATCTAATTTCGAGAGCTAAGCTCCTCCTGAGAAGCCATAAACGCGCGTAGCCGCGTATTGAGTGGTTAGTAATGGGTGTTAATTACGTGCAATTATATTGCATGTGTATGCGTAAGCTATATTGATCGGCGACGATTAGCTATTCACGGCAGATGCGCGTCTCCATCTTTAAGCTATTAGCTATTCCCTTATCGTCGAATATTATCGCTCAGTGAGATTTGCATTAGAAATCCGGGTTTCCGAGATTTATCCTAAAATTATATTGAGAAAATTGATATAATATTGAGAAAAACTGATTTTCAAGCTTAAAATGCAGTATTTATTAGAAAAATTATTTTATATAACGAATAGATTATAAAAAAACAATTTTTTGAAAAAAAAAACTGGATTTTTCATACACTCTCGGTCTCGGATATTTTTTCGTCTAATAAAAAAAAATCACATCCGTTGAACTCATTACAAACATTAAATAAACTGCCAAAATAAATTTTATTTCAATTTTAGAAAAATATCTATCTTCTAGGTGAAATTATATTAAAATTATTCCCAAAAATACAATAAAAAGATATTACTGTTTTTCAAAGGAACACTTATGCTGCTTTCGACCTTACCAAAGAAGAAGTTTTATGCCGAAAATAATGTTTCGCTCACAATCAAAAAAGACGATCAAATCTACCTGCGTGTGTTTCCACGCTTACGCATCGCCCCGTACCATAATACTCGGCGCGGCGATTACCGGCCTCGTCGGTGATATTTTTAGATGGTCATCGACAGTCTCGTTTATAGTCCAGGAAATCGCGATGCGGCGTCTCCGGCTTTTACGCGATAAACGGCTATCTCGCGAAGTGGGTCACGAAGTAGGATCGTTTGCGCGTAGCTCGGGAGTCGCGAGCTCATTGACCGAGGCCTTAATCGGCGACAAAGTGATCTATGGGATCTATCACCCGACAGACAAGCGCGCTCATTTTTGTCCGCGAATCGGGTCGAGGCAGACCCGACGCATGTCTTGTCGGAGAAAATCACCAGGCGGCACCCCGCCGCGAGTTCGTTTCGCAGCATTAGCGCGGCATGCATTTGCGAATGTGAGAAATGCAATTGTGCACGCACGTAGACAAAGTCAAATTATTTTCGATAAAACTTGTTAGGTCCAATCCAAGTTCCTAATCTCACTTGTCAAACTTGAGATTAAATAATTCATCAAAAGTATTTGCCTTATTAAAATAAATAATTTCAGTAATAAAATAATTCCTTCAGTTCATTTAATTTAAATAACGTACCCAAAGAATTATTACAAATATTGTCTAGCGAGTAAATCTCTTGCTAAATAAAAACATCATTTTCATCATGTAATTAACATTCGCGTTATTAATTAAGATTAAAATTTTCGAGGTAGTTGTTAACATCATCTTAGAAATGTACTATTCAAAATGAATGATAAAGTTTGGCTTTGTTTGCCGCACCTTCGCTCTCTCTCTACTGAAAACTATACTGAATAAATAAGTGAAGCAACCGAAGCTTCGCTGTTTGTCTCGCGCAGAAGTTTCGTCGGACCGAGAGCATTACTTCTCCACCTCTCATACAAAAGGTTCTCGCGATGTCACCATAGAGACGGGTCGTAAGGTCGTAAAAGGTTGCGCGCCGGCGATATAAAGCGTTTAATGCGCGACTCTTGAAATTCTATTTGCACCGGCGATGCCATCTCTGCGTCGGCTTTTGCGTAGAAAGTTCGTCCAGGTGTGGCAGTTTATCATGCCGAAACAATGCATCTTAGTGGTCACTCGCTCGTCTTCCTTTCATTTTCGCACTTTTTCATTTGCCTTTCCCCTAAAAACAATAGGGTTGATTTTTCTTTTAAGAGAAAAATAAGATGCTTTAACGATCAACGATCTGTTATTTATCAGATTTTTCCCACACGATAACAGTTATCTTTATGCATATTAAACATATGTACATTTGCTGTATACATAAGAATATTTGGCTTTCAATATTTAGATATACATAATTATATCTCAATTTGTTAAAAATTTTAAACTTTCTTTCTACATGTTACTCTTTTATAAATTGATTTAGAAATTAACATATCAAATAAGATTTAAACCTCGTTTAATAATAAGTCACAAAAGTGATCGATAAGAACTCGTAAAATTTCCTTTCCGGAATTCTACGGAAGCGAAATTCGAAATTCTTCAACTACCTTGTATTGCGCTTTAACGTTAATTAGACTGAAAGGACTTCATTTTATGCAACTTGAGGGATTAAGGATTCCCGATGGGGTATTTCGAAATTGCACAGTTTGGCGAGACGAGTGTAATGAAGAGTGCACTTTCTCCCATGGGGCACATTGGCGAATAAATATTCGCCTGCAAAACAAGTCGCGATATTTCCGCAATGTATTTTTACGAGAGATTTTTTTTTTTTTTGAAAGGTGCCAAATAATTCCACTGTCGCGCACGTGTGTGCCATTTCGGTCGATAAAAAGTGTAACGGCGATAAAAATTATTACAGCGCGGTCAAACGTTGTTTCTGTGCGACGTGATCAATTATCGTCAGCTCTTTCGCGCCACTAACTGTATTATGTATGTGCGACGTATTGAATTACCAAAAAATGGTGAAAAATGTACGCCACGTGGACGACGAGATGGAAAAATTTACCGTGAAATATACGAATAATGCGTGCAACACGCGAAATATGTATGTGTATATGGACACGCTCGTTGGAACGCACCCGATAGACTTTTTGCACCTATGAATGCGTTTCGTGCGCGCTTTTATCAGTAACTCATCGTCACCATGTTTTACACATGCATTCGCTAATTGATTCAAATTGACTCGTTTTCAACTACAGTTGGCGTCGAGCTACGCAACAAATATATATATATATATATATATATATATATATATATATATACAAATATATATAAAAACATAGTAATATACTAATATAAAATACATATAAATCGTCGACACGTGCACATATATTTATCGAGTTATTATATTAGATTAATGCCAGAACTGCCAGACCGTCAAATTATTGATATTGACAAATACAAAATGTTGTTTTTTCGTTAAAATATTCTCGTTTCTTTTCGCGAAAAATTACGTATGTAGACAGACAAATTTTTTCATATCTGTACAAAAATACTGAAAAATAATTTCTAGTTAAATTTTGATAAAGTACTCTTGAAATATCAAGTTACTTTTTTATGTATATTTAGTATTTTTTACAGGTAATAATAAATATATAAGGCTTTTCTGACAATACAGGAAATATATATTTTATAAATATTTGTTAGCGTTTTGAAAAATGTATATAATATGTATTATATTACATATCGACAAGTGTTAGGCGTTCTCTTTTGAAATTTCTTTAGATTAAAAAGAACATATTGTACGTGTTAACCGACGGAAAGAAAGAAAATAAAGGAAAATTGATTTTAGCTACAACATTCATAAATTAATTTTGTTCCTATTTTCCCAGTATTCATAATTTAATCAAATTTTAATCGAGCAGAAACTTTTACGATAAAAATTGTTGTAGGGCTGACCAATATAAAATTTCACAGAATTGAAGTATCATTCATTTATGTGTACAGTTAGATAAACAAATAAATCGATAGCATATGGGAAACAAGTGTGAGTTTTCAAGGAAGTATTTGATATTTACCAGATTTAAACCAAGATTGCGTTTGTCATATGTATTTTGATAAACTATGTTAGAGTACGTGAAAAATCTGAACAAAAAATTCGAATTAAATTCGAATTAAAATTTTTTTATCCAAACGAAGTAAAATGTTAACTTTTTTTTATCTAGAATTCCTATACTTTTCCACGGATAATAATTAAACGCAATTACAAACAGTTATGCATTTATATAATGACGTATTTTATGAAAGCGGGAGCAGAAGCGCGTTTCCAAGTCTGCTTCTATCTCGTTTCGGACAAGGAGGGATGACGGCGGGGAACGATATCAGAACGACCGAGAGGATGAAGTGTCACGAGGGTAGGTAGGAAGATCGAAGGCCTCCTGATCGCTTGCGAGTGGAAGCAACCAGGAGCGGATATTAAGGTCTCACAGAAACAGGTTCACGATCCGGTCGATGAAATTGGAATCCCAACGGTATGGCTCTCTCTCGTCGAGTCTTATCACGGTAATATACGCGATCGCGCCGGACAGAAGAGCAAAGTAAAGAAGGAACGCCTCGTCGTAAATATCACGGTAACGAATCGAGAACTGCCGGGCTCTCGGGACGATCGTTGCGTTACCGCGACGTTATGATCGACATCGATCTTCCGGAGCGCGAGTTTAATCCATCAGGTCGTTGCGACTTATTTCCACTTATGGGTTATATAAAGGGTTGGACAGCAAAGTGGTGTACATTAGGTCTTATAAGAAAGAGAGCTAAGTATGTTATTATACCGTGCTTGTAACAATTCTGAGAAAAACGTGTGAGTATCTCAGAAGAAGGAAAAATTATCTTACACTACTTATATCTTATGCGTTGATGTTTGTACATTATTTCGATCGTCTAAAATTTCTTTTTGTATAAAGCATAAAATTAATAATGATCTTTCTTATTTACATATATTCAAATCGCACTGACGAATCTCGAGTCAAGAAAAGAGTCGCAATATTGGTAATATCTAGTCAAGGATTATCGCGGCTATGTTTCACTCAGTTCCTCTAGGTAAAACAAATGCCCCCACTTAACAAGTGAAAATTACGTGTCGGGATTGGTGGTTCTACGTGCGACAATCCCGCCCCCGAAGACGATCTCTTCCGGCGCGCAGAAGATGAAAACTCCGGCGTTGGCCCGCAAAAATGTCGAGCGCACGTCGCCATTAATTTTTCTCGCCGTCCCGTGCGTCGTACTCGGATGCTCTCTTTCCAGCCCCGATAGTCTTTCTCTCCTCTTTGCTTTAGGATCTGACTGTCGGCCGTGTTGCTTTAGGTTAGTGCCGTCTCTCCACTTTTACCGCTCGTCTCTCCTCTTTCGCGAATCCGGCTATCTCGCTTCGTTGGTACCCGTCGAGAAGAAACGAGAGGAAGAAGATAGATAGGTAGGTAGGTAGGTAGGTAGGTAGGTAGGTAGGTAGATAGGTAGATAGGTAGGTAGGTAGGTAGGTAGGTAGGTAGGTAGGTAGGTAGAACGAAAGGGCCAGGGCAGAAGGAATATATGAAGAAAGAAGAGAAAAGGAAAGAGAGAGAGAGAGAGAGAGAGAGAGAGAGAGATTCTAACGAGCAGTTTAAGGAGGGGTAAGAAAACCGCTGTCGGTTGGTCCTTGGTCCGTCCCGGAGAGTTCTTTGACTCTTGCACGACTTTTTGGGCCAACCAGCCTTTCTGCCTACCATCTGCCTCTCTCTCGCTTTGGCCGTTCCTCATCAAATCCACTTCCTTCGTCTACCTTGTCGTGGTTGCTCTTTCTGCAGTTTACTCCCGATCTGTCCCAGTCTCTGCTAAACTATCCTTCTTTTTTAATAAAGGGATATAAATAAAAGGCAAATTTTTGCTATCCTCTTCCACGTATATCAAAGGCGTACATAAATCTAGTTCTTACTCTTATTTTTCTTATTATTGTTATAAGATTAAATTATATCTTCTACTTTTTCTCAAGTGTTTGTACCATCACAAAAATTACTATTGTAAAAATGTATATATATATATATATATATATATATATATATATATATATAATTGTACGTGATGCATGTAATATGTATGTGAACGTTCACAGTGTTTCCACGTTGAACTCGGATCCATAGGTTCGTTAAGCCTAAATGACTGTGCGGATCATCCCTGCGGGAGCCGGACTATCCTTAGAGGATCACCCACCTGGCGCCCTCTCTTGCTTGAAGTGTCTCTCGGGGAACGAGAGAAACGACAAGGCATCCTCTCTTCGTCCCTGTGTCCCTTCCCCTCACGTCGCGCTCTTCTCGCTACCCTGTGTCGCACACCGCTGATCGTACGCCCGATTGAGTTCGAGTAATTCGTCGGAGAGCCGAGGGATAACGCGAATAACGGCGAGATAAGCTGCGTACCGTCCAGACGTGCTTTCGATATCTCTCTCTTTCTCGACGTCGCTCGTTGAAATTTTGCCAATCGACGCGACGCTTCGCGATTAGGGATTAGATATGTCGATACGAGAAAGTCGGATACGCTAATCTCATATATATATATATATATATATATATATATATATATATATATATCGTATGTAAATCCTAAATCTTTCAGCACCGCTTAGGCACTATTTTTTTCATTTTTCAATTAACTATGTACGATAATAGCTACTGGTAGGGGTCTGTATCAATACTTTTATAAATATGTGGATATCAATAATTTCAAAATATCATACCGCGGACATCGCGCAGGTAATATTTAAACAGGTAAAAACATCACGATATATATTTTTATAATAGCTAGCTCTATTCTCGAGCTGTGCGTGTGTATGTATGTGTGTGCATGTGTGCGAACGTATGTGTGCAGGAAAGGATATTGTACCTTCGGGGATTTCGCAGATTTGGGGATTATACGTGCCTAGAATTTACATTTAGTTACGCGATCGCTTTCTCGCTGACCACGCAAAAGCAAAGCCATTTTGTAAGGATTACATTTCTAGAAAAGTCCGAGCGATTAAACATATATGAACGCCGTGAGATAAACGGCGATGTTAATCCATGTTAATACGGCAGGATTTTGGAACGTAACGTACAACAGAGTATACAAATAAGAATATTATCACTCTTTATGCATAAAATTTCTTTTCCCAACTGATGACTAGTAGCGTCTGCTAAAAATAAGAAATTGCATTGCGAGAACAGTGAATTATCGATTATATGTCAAATGCAATTTCCTTGCTGGTATCTTTTCGTAAGTCGTAAGTACATTTCCTGCGAGGTCATTTAGAGAGAATATGCGGGCACTGCTCAACAGCTCGTTCCAGTTTCCAATGAAGGCCATCTTTATGTAGAAATATTCGTGGTTAATCGAAATATGGAATTAAAAAGATACAAATATTAATTTATTTCCTAGTAAAAAAGCGGAATGAAAAATATCTCAATCTCCAAGCTTCATAATAAACCATTGAAATTTCTCTTCGTCACAAAGTCCCAAGATCAAAAAAGTAGTTTCAATTTTGTAATTTATATAAGAAGATATAGATATATCATAAGGGAGACAGATTTTAGTTTTTCTAGTTGTTACATCAAGAAGCAGTCGACTGTACACACGCACATGAGAAACATAAATCATTTATACTGGTTGCAACTAACAGCTGTCTTTTTCTATTACGTTTTCGAGCTTCGTGGCAACATGACGCGATATTAGTGATCGCTCTCTCTCTCTCGTCTCGATCCGGCTCTTTAATGGTTGCAACTAGCTAGGCCCAATTTGGTGACTCCTCCCTCGTCCCTCGACGCTTGCTGAGCGTGGTACGTAAGTCTCTCCTCCATTACACGACGTCGAAACTGCGCTAAATTACAGCTTCGAAACCGAAGAACCGTACCACCGAGTGAACGATCGAGGCACAGGCGAGGGAAAAAGGAAAGATTTGAAGAGCTCTTTCGCGCCGTCGGCGCATCTGCCACGGGAACCTGAACGTTAGCGCAAGCAAGTCGTCGAACATGTGGTCAGTTAGAGACTAGTTGAGAATTAGAGTACTTGTACTCTCCGGCAAAGTTCGCTAAGACAAGACGAAGGGGTGTTTTGACAGCAGAGAGAGAGAGAGAGAGAGAGAGAGAGAGAGAGAGAGAGAGAGAGAGAGAGAGAGAGAATTTCTAGATCGAGATCGTAGATATCTAGATACAAAGTAAAATCAAGCTACTTACTACACTTATTTAATAAATGCGCGCCCCGTTTTTTATTTTTTAATTTATGTTTTTTCCGTAGAAATATATTAAAAATTAGATGCAACAAATATTATATATAACTGAATGTTTGTAAGGAAAATGTGTGTAAAAAAATTAAAGAGAGAAGATCTCCTTATATATTTGTCATTTGAGTACGATTCAAACGACGTTAGAAACGAATTTTCGACATTATTCAGTAGATTCATTATCCACGAAGTTGCGTCTCGACAACACTGTTACCCGACGGTGGTGGTTGAAGGCGTTGATAGTTGCGGTTGATGACTAGAATAGCGCATACTGGTAGCAGCTGTCATTACCCAGAGGCAAGCTTGCTCGTGACTAATCCTGCATGCCGATTCACCGTAACCTGGCCTACGAACCTGCCTCTATACATACATATACATACACACGATTAACATGCTAGGTTACCCTAGGTTGTCATCCTGCCGCAAGGAAACCAAATCGATAGCGCGCGTGCTACGCGTGAGCGACCTAATAACGCGGTATGAGTTTTGTTTTCATTTTCGGTAAACAATCCAAGTTTTCCGAATATCCGAGAAATTGCAATTTGCGCGAATTTAAATGTCCCTAATTATCCCGAATAATTATGTTGAATTACCCCCTAATTATCCAATTCCAAAATAACAATAACACTTTGCCTTATTACCAACCCGCCAGCTTTTGTTTCAAAACTATTCCAAGATTAATACTGTTAGATATTCGAAAATTTTCCACATATATTGCAAAATACAGGAAAATTTGCTTTTAATATAAAAAACAATGTTTTCGTTACGTAGATTAATTGAGTGCAATCGATATTTAATTTAATCGATAGAGATTATAGATTAATTTCTCTAATCAAGTTTATCTATAGATACGGTATACCGAAATATATTTTTCTGTTGAAATATAAAAGTGTTATATATAAAATTAAAAGGTCCAATTAATTAAGATCTAATTTAAATAGAAATTCAATCTAGTCACCGCGATTTAAGCGTTATCCGTCAACATGTCAATTGCATTACGTTTCTAGATGACTAAACGTGAGATAATGTTCGATTCACCGGAGTGAGAGACGCCTAATTTGCATAGCGGCTTTGCAGCTGGATCGAAGGACTCGTCGGGCGGCGCTTTTTTGGCACACGTCGCGCAACATTATATAATTCAACTGGAAAATTCAACGGACGCGCTCGCTTCAAGTTTCAATGTATTTTCCTTTCCCTCATTTACTTGGGTAACATTTCTACTGCGCGAATCCGTCTTCTCTTGGCTCCTCCTGCTCCTTCTCTCCGCCGTTGGTTGAGATATTTCCAGCGCGTAATGTAATCCGCTTTACCTCGGCTGTGCGCCGCGCGGTTGACATATTTTTTTCTCCCTTCGTCGTCTAAAGTACGTATGCCGCCATACAATGTTCTAAGGAGTCTTTCCCGCTTTTTCTTTCCGCCCGGTAATATCGTCCCGGCGAATGTAACGCAATATTTTCATTGCGCTCTTTGCTCGCGGCTACGGAAATGAATATCGTCTACTTGCCGATATTAAAGTCAAATCAGCAGGAAAACGTCGGACTAATATTACCATTCCCAACGAGCCGTTTGATGCGGGGAAAAAAGGCTGTCCTGGCGGTGCGATGAGCTTTACCTTCTCCGGATGTCCCTGCGGATGCGTTGATTCGTCCCAGCTCTCGTTCTATCTCGCACGAGATGTAACATCGAAGAGAAATTAGAACGTGTGGTTTTATACGAATAACGAAGAGATTACCGTACCACATTCGAGCCCCTCGATCGGACATATCTGTATAATTTTGTATCGCAAAAAATTTTAATATTATTCAATTCAGTCGCGATAATAATAATTTGAAGTATAACGAGTATCCCTAATCTATATAAAAGAGAACCATCTGTCGTTCCATCCATCGCTCGGCCCCGATACACGGCCCCGATACCGCTCAATTCCGGTCGCGCAACGGCGGCGTTACGCGCGCGGCGAAAAGGCGAAACTCTTCGGGGCGATTCTCCTCTTCTCGGTGCGCCGGAGCCTCGCCGCGCGTAATTGTGTACCTTGCGCTCTTCGATCAACGTCCGGTAACGAGTTGACATACCGCGCAAAAACGCGGATCGATAGCGTATGCATTGCGCCCGTGTGTCCATCCGTCGCGATCGCGTGTGTCGTGCGTGTACGTGTGAACGTAAGTGTGAGCGCGCGCGCGTTCCTGCTACATGCACAACACACACACACACACACACACACACACACACACACACACACACACACGTGTGGTGCAGTCGCAGACGGGCACCACCCGCCGCAGGCGGTCGCCACTGGGTACACGAGCGCGAGCACGCGACTGAATTTCGCGGAGCGATAAGCTTTCGACGAAGAGGACATTCTAGCCGATGGCAAACGGGCGAGTTCCTCGAACAGGCTTTCAGAAATTAATATCACTTTCGGACCTTCCCTGTACCGTTCTCTGCGACTCCATCACAAAAGATTGAATTTTACAGGAAAAAAAGGGATCTTAAATCAAGTATATATTCTCATATATCAGAATGTTGGAATCTCTTTAGAAAAATTTTAGCAGCGATGCAAGATTCTTACATGTAAGCAAGAATATTATGATTTTCAGATAGAAGATTTTTGATCTTGAAATTAAGCAAAAGTAATACTAGCGTCATATTCAATCAAGTCAAGACTAAAATTAAAAAAAAAATTATATCTCGTTTATATGTAAGAATATTTTTCTTGATTTAAGATTATTTTTTTCTGTGTAATATTTAATCTAAAATAAAAAGCGTTTTCTTATCCCGCTTCTCTATCCAAACATTTCGCTAAAAACAGGAATAAAAAAAAACGTGTTATTAAAAAAAAAAGAACATTCTTATCTTCCCCTATTTTAATTTTGCAATATTCTAATATTGAAAATGTGTATCTTCTTACGCGTAAAACGGTATCGTTCGACGCATCGAAAATGCTGCCATGCCGCATGTTTACATCGGAACTAATTCGCATTATACGGAAATCTGTCGTCGAACTTTATGATACTATTTTTTATCTTGTCGGCACTTTGCATCACGCCGCCGGCCGTTGTTTACGTAATAAACATTCTTCTTCGTGATAAAGAGCCGCGCTTAGGCGGGCGGAAGAGGTTTCTTTCAGGGCGTTTCTTCGGAGAACACGAGGTTTCGAGGTGGGAAGGTACTTTGTCTTTGCATCATCGCGCGTGCAGTGTTGGATGCTACGGTGTGAAGATCTTTTTTTTTATAAATCACTTTTATAGCCTGCTATCAGGTCGCTGTATAAATAATATCCATTTATCCCCCGCAACGCTAATATTTACAGCGAGTTTATTTACTCCTTTTTTCGCTTAAGCACCTATAATGCTACTAATAACTAGATAGAGTATAACCCACTAATTATCCAATATTTTTTAATGCTCGTCGCATTAATCAATCATATAATGCATTATCAATGAAACTGTTAAATTTAATTCATTATTCCTTTGAATTTTTTATAGACCATATATGTGCGATTTCTACGAATGTATTATGCATAACAAGTTTAACTTTATCCGTCAAATTAGAGATTTTATAGAATCTTTGATATCAATGGCAGATCTTGAGCGTGAAAAAAACAAATAATGTAATCGATAAAACAATGAAACCAATGAAACATAAACAATAAACCGAACAAGATTTGATCAAATATCTCTCGTTGCGTAACCAAAAGATGATATATAATTCCTGCACACATAACTTTTGTATTTCTTTCTCATTATCTTATAGTTCTCGTCATGCTCAAGACGGGAAAAAAATAGAAACTTCTTTTCCAAGAAAAGAAAAAAGATATCTGGTTGTCATTTCTTTTGATATTTCATAAATTTCGCATCTATGCGTTCAAGAAATTTGACTGATAAAATTTATTTCAATTAGAAATCAAATTTGCATATTCCGCGATATTATGTATGCCTTTATATTCGCATATTATTGAATGCCTTATCATTATTGCCAACGTGATATAAAAAAAATTAACAGAAATTTCCAACTGCATAACTGATGTAACTTAATGTCTACGTCATGCAAAAACCCTCCTTTAATTTCTTCCGTATCTATGTTGTAGAAACTTAAAACATTAGAATCCATCTTAAAATATGTCCCAAAGATATCAAAATAT
Source organism: Pogonomyrmex barbatus (assembly GCF_055798465.1). Taxonomy (NCBI): domain Eukaryota; kingdom Metazoa; phylum Arthropoda; class Insecta; order Hymenoptera; family Formicidae; genus Pogonomyrmex; species Pogonomyrmex barbatus. The sequence goes on from NW_028297098.1 coordinate 4,461,687, forward strand.
ATCGGAAATTACTTTTAATATTAAAACTCCTGTCCAAAATTTCATTTTTTAAATTAGATTCTCTTAATTCGACGACTTTCAACATTTTCTTCATCGTAATATCGCACACGTACGATAATCGATCTCGGGTAACTACGAAACCGCACAAGTAAGCTTGACGACTAACTATGTACGCTATAAGTTAATTTCTAGTTTCGTACTAAGAAATTCTCTTCTCGCTTGTTGTGTGACTCGCGGCGTGGAAGGTTAAGCTGTTGCACGGCGGATTATCGATCCGCGGTGGAAAAAAGGCTGTTGCAATGCGTCCTATTTTAGGCTGCGAACGAACGAGGTTTCGCGCCGCGTTGTTCGGTTTGATTCTCTTCTCGTTGCAATCGACTGCACCGGACCTCACTCGTCAATTTTTTATGCAACGTTTCAATGACCAATCACCGACAAGCACAACCAAACACCCACGTGCCCATCACACACGTACATGGAACAATATAGATCCGCACACGTTCAAAGTAATTCGTTGTGTAATGTGTGTTGTCGGAATAAAAAAAGGATATACAGCAAATAAATGGCGATAAAAAGCTGTATTGTTTAATTGTTTCCACACAATTTTTATTTTGATTTACGAAAGGTACTCCGTAAGGCAAATATTAAGAGCATTTAGTTCCCGATCAAGCGACTTTTGTAATTAATAAAAATTATTAATGTAATTATACATGAAGCTTTAATAATCATTCAAACTGAATTTTTTTGCCACAGTAAATTTATACTCAGTTTTTTTTCATGTATTCTCTACTATATCCTTTTATAATTGTAACTTCTATTCTGTCTTCATTTTTTCTTTTTACGCATTTTTCTACTCTTTATTCCCAGATCAATATCTTATTAACACGCAGGCAAATTATTTCGACGCGAATAGCCACGCCAAAACCAGAAATAATCTCGTAACGTCAAAATTTCATGGCGATGACGCCGCTAGAAAGTGATATTTTTTTCTGCGAAATACTAGAATAATAACTGGCCGGTGAACTGATTTTGCGATATTAACTCGAGAGCAGAACGGCAACGTTACGGGGAGCGCGGCATGCGAAACGACTCGCATAACATCATCATCCCGCACGCACACCCATACCGCGTGCCTCGACAAAACTTTCGCCGCGATACCTCGGCCTTTCTCCCTTTTTCTCTCGCTCGCCCGGCATCATCGTTTGCGGTTCCCCCTTCGAGAGGCCGGCGTGGATGGTTCGGTTCGACGCGACCTACCCCAAAATCGCCCGTTAGGCCTTTACGGACGGCCCGACGCATCACGCGCGCAATTTCGTTCGACGGACGAAACTTTCGCTATACCACATCCGGCCCGAACCTTCCTTACGAGGTACGACGTTGCGTGGCCACCTCTAGCATAATAATTGTCCGACGCGTAATACGGTACAGTCCCGGCAGCGAGTGCCGAGTTTCTTTGCGCACGATGAAAATCGACTCTCGAAAAAGTGTTAAATTTCATTTAATTGAGAAACAAGCGCGTATCCAATTTACGCGATTCCTGATTGAGACAGTTGAAACAAATTTTGTCATTAACTCCCATCCATTTAAAAATCTATTTGCATCGGAACAAGCTGAATCGAGAGAAACTCGATTGTTAAATGTAAAATTGTGAAATGTTAAATGGAAATCCAAGCGTGTTCAATGATAATTTTTTTGTTATCTTATGTGCAATTCCTAATTAAATTGAATCTAATTTTTCTGGAAAGTTAATCTCACAAATTCATTCGAATGAGAATTACGTAAATAAAAAACGCTATTTGATTTGCAAAATTGTATATCATATTCTTTTATCGCCAAAAATAAAAATCGCATAAAAGAAAAATGGCAAAAATATGGTGAATAAAAATATTCATATAAGTAGACTAGAAATATTATATTAAAATTTATTATAAAATATTATTTTTTTATATTTTCTCTACCATTTTATTTGCCAAATTTGATAAAAAAGCGTACTTTTAAAAATTTATCCATGTTTTCTATTTATTTTTCGCGCTTCATATTTTATACTATAGACACAGATAGTAAATTATTTTAATTAAATGTGAAAAAATTTAAGTATATTATCAAGTTTAAAACGTATCACGGCAGTATTAATAATATGAAAAATAATATGTAATACGAGTATCTGTTCTCTACAGACAAAATTTAGATATTTTGCGCATCGATACTTTTAATTATGGAGTGATGTAACGTAAATATCGTCTACGTTTCGATATATTGACATACAAAGATATAGCCCGATTCAACCGATGTTGGCACAACTTCTTATAAGTTAATATTGACATAATTTGGCTTAATGCAAAACCTAGACACTGCGTAACAGTTGGTATTTGCTTTTCTTCCGTATGTATTTACCATACCGCAGGTTAGTTTTATCATTTTGCTATGAAAAAATGTCGAGAGAATTGACGGAAGAATCGCGCGCTCTTCGTTAGATCGACAGACATGGGAAATTTTTTTAAACGCACTTGAGTTTAATATTTATTTAAATCCCCGCATGTTTCGCGCATGTGATATGTGGAAATCTGTGTCTACTAATTTGTAGCGAGTTGAAATCGAGATCACTGTTATCACGACTAATTGTGGAAAATCGACGATTCGCAAAAAAATATATCTGGATATTTTAGTCGGGAATTGAATCCCTCAAACGCTTTCAATAATATAATATTTAAAAATATTATTCCTTAAAAGCGGTTAAAAATTAAAATAACACACGTCTTTATTTAATTTAGTCAAACATAATTTTTAATTGCAAAATTTTTAATTATCGTTCATAATTTATTATATATTATTAAAGTAACGAGAATCTTTCGAGAAAGACGCGGCTATAGATTCACCGCGCATATTTGAACCTTCAGCAGTCGAGATCTTAAGAGCATAGGGATTACTAAGTCTCCTTCCATAAGCATTAGTTAAAGTTAATTGAGACTTAAGTGATTCTCCGGGAATCAGTTAAACCACCGTTAACGTTAACCGACACCAGTGAGAGAACAGTTCTTATCGGCAAATCCGTCGTTGCTGATGAATAGCCGTGAATGCTTCAGTTTCAGCAATTTCAGGAGGAGAATCATCGCGTGCGGAGGAGCTTGCGAGTAATCGAGAATCGGGACGCAGAACGTGCGTTCGTGCGTGGGATCGCCGGATAATACGCGGCTATTTCACGCCGATGTTATCGCAACATTTTTACGACGCGATACAGTAACGCGTTACGGTATCGCGCTCGCGCTACCGATAATTATCATTAACGTTATTTTGTGTAATGCTTGCATTCGTAATATGCACTCTTTGAAAGAGAGAGAGTGAGGGAGGGGAGGGGGGGGGAGAGAGAGAGAGAGAGAGAGAGAGAGAGAGAGAGAGAGAGAGAGAGTTCATTATACATGTATAAAACTATGTATACGTCAATATAAGTTTATTACTCGCATCATTTTTGCGATCTCTTGATGATTAACGAGTAAATGTCTGTTTAAAAAAAATCTTATTTAATCCGCTTATTAGCTCCGCTTTTCACGAAACGAAATAATAATCTCGCAATTTTATCGAGGAAATCGGTCGCATCTTTATCAAAAATTTATCTTGACTACGATTTGCACAAATCGTCTAATTGCTATCTCAGAAATCTATTAAACTATCCTGTCATTTCTCGTATAAATTTTTAACACGAAAGCCAATACACCGAGCTCCAATAATGCGAATACGGGAAAGATCGACGATTTATTCGATACCGACAAATCATCGGTATTGCTCGTGTCGTGTCCAGCGCCCAAAATAGACCGATTGCCGAAATCCAACACGTTTTCCGACACGTTTTATTCGGAATTCCGCGTATACTTTTAGCCCGCACGTATGTACACAAGGTCATTGACACGGTACACTTTTATCGTTAAGTATGGTCGGCGATGAGTGGTTTACACGCGGTTGGATCTCGTTGTGTTTTTTTCTTTTTTTCATTCCTACATACACTTCACATGTATATCCTGTGTCGGAATTGAAACGACCGAAACGAATTACAATTGAAATAACTCCACGTAACTCGTTGCACATAGGAAACGGAGATCTTTCGACTTTGACACGCTAATACGTGATGATATAATTAAATAATTGCTATGATTAATTATAAATTTACGTTATTAATTAATTATAAATTGTATAGTTGCATATGAAAATATATGCAACTCTCATAAGTAACTTGAGCGTAAAAAATTTTACAAAGATCGTATCTTTATTTATTCTCGACACTCGTAATCATGTTAATAAATGCATTTTATCCTATTTTTTTTAATTAATTTTTAACGATTATATTGTCAGGATCGAACATATAATCGAAGTCACATAATATTAATATAAGGAGCAAAGAAAAGTAATTACTCTTATAAATAAAACTATCATAAAAATGTAATGCAATTGAAATGGAACATTTGGTGTAGATAAAGTAATGAAAACGCAATTAATTATCAAAGTCCTTGAATTAAGTAAAGAATTCACTACTTGAAAAGCTAAATTATAAAGTGATTCAAAATTAAAGAAAAAATGCATTATACATAAAAGTAAAACATTAATTGGATATAACTAATTTCTGGCTCGTTGAATTTTTAGAGACTCGTCATCTTTGTCCGTTTTTATATTGATCACGTAGCGATGATCGAGAGATGTTATCGAAGCAAAATGGGTTGGTCAATCTCGATGCTCGCTCTCGAGAATCGACGATGCTCACTCATATTCGATGAGTGACCCGCAATCGCTGGTCTCAACTACCAGCAACACCAAACATTTATATGCTTACTGTCCGGCCTGAAAATATCATACCCGAAGTACTGACAAGGACCCTAACCCTCCTCAACGACAATATTCGACATCCGCGTCATGCTTTTACGCTAAATTTCTATTAACTATCGCGCGCTCGCAGCTTATGTACACGTTGCACAGATTATTCTTCACAATAATCATTCACATATGTAAATCATAATTTTTTAATAAATTTTGATTTTGCTTTTACAAAAATTGCGAAGTCTAATAAAATTATATTGTTTTAAAAATTAAGAGATGCCTTCATAAACTACTCTCGTATAAAAACGTCGATTTTTCATTTAATTTTAATTCAGTTTCCATTTTATAAATCTCTAAGTGAACTTTAGATAAAAATATAATAAAATATTAAAAATTTAAAGGCTCGGTCAATAATCTTCCAAATTTTGTTAAAGAAAATTTAATTTGCGAAAATATATTTAAATTTGCTAAATTCGAGATATAATGAGTCTAAAATTTATTTTCGTGAGAAGAAAATAAGCGAAAGAGATAATGATACAATTGTCGCTAAATTTACGGCGATTAATTTTATTTGGTGAATTGTAACGATAGCTTTCAGCAGTTTTAATTCGATGATATGTTGTATAAGTTACACAATTATAAATATATTTCTTAAAGTGGTGCATAAATAAAATTTTCTCGATATATATTTTATCTCGATATTTTTATCTTTCATATTAGAAATCTTTCATATTAGAAATTATAAAATATCTAATTAATGTAGAGTTTAGCATTTCCACATAACTTATCACATATCAAACCTTAAATAAACTATATCAAAATGCATTCAATCATGTATTCAATATGAAATCATTTTATCAAATATTTTATAAGAGCAGTAATATTTTTTATTAAGTATGCAAAGAGAAAAAAATAGCGCTTGCAACATTTTTTCAGAACACTCTCTGAAAAACATTGGAAATCCCGAAAATCACAAACCATTACGAAAAAAATTCGCGGAACGAATTCCTATTCAATTGTACTAATTTACCCATTCTTTTCAGTGAGAGATCGCGAATAAAAAAATTTCGCTACGTCGCGACGCGTTGGACATCTCGCGTGATCTATGACGAGAAATTAATCGAGTACACCGGCTAAAAGACACCTGCTACTTTGTACATACAGATCGTACGATCTCGATCGACACGATTATTATGCAGCCATTAAGAGGGCAGTCGACCTCGATCGGTCCCGCGTCCGTTCGCCACGTGGAAAGCTTATAATTTGGCAGTGGCCAACTCAATTACACGGTGACAAAAGAAGTGCGCGCAAGTCTCGGACGCATACGGTGAAACGGAAGGAAGAGACGAACGTGGAGGTATCACTTCGCGAGGCTGATAACCGTGAACGTCTCGCGCGCGCGCGCACACACACACACACACGCACGCATGGTGCACATACACGTACATATATGTGCGCGCCTATGCTGAATTATGCAGCCTGCATATTTTCCGGTCTGTTTGGTGGGTCTCAAAGCCTAACCGGTAACCCGGCAGTCTGCGCACACGCACACGCACGCACGCACACGCACACGCACGCACGCACGCATACGCACGCACGCACATACACAAGCACGCCGGGTGACTCGTCTGCAGAAGCCACGCAGAACGCGCGAAAATTTTTCAATTTCACAGCAGGCTGCGCCTGCAAGAGAGAGCCCACCGTAAAAGAAGAACTCCTCCCTCGAACGGGGACGATTCCAAACTGAGAATAGAATAATGATGGGGCCGCAAAGAGATTCACAGAATTTCTTTGCGATGGGCAACGATCCGGTTTATTCAGATTATTATTAGCTTTCGTATACAATTTAAATAGAATGCCTCCCGACACTTTTCCCGATAATAAGTAATCACAAAATGTAGTTTTTTATATATAGTAAAAGTAATTTTCGATAATAAGCAATTTTTCTTATTCATCTTAAGAAATAAAGAAAGTATTGAAAGCTCAATGACGATGCCTCAATAGACAATACCGAAGGCAGATGTGCGACGTTAATCGCAAAGTACTTACTGCTATACTGTATGTTGAATACTAACTGATCAACTAATTTGATCGTTCGTTAAATCCTTGAAACTCCATTTCTAAAATGGGAATTATTAGCCTACGTTGCGCTTCGTGAAAGACTTTGTCGTTTATAAATTATAATTCAATTTGCCGTGGATGATCATGATATGACAGCGACGAGATGTCGACGGCGTTTTATTGTAACACATGTAATTCGCCGATTGATCGATCGACGATGATTTAATGAACGCTGGCGAACCGGCACCGTTGTGCCAAATCGAACGCTGCGTAATTTCCGCGTGGCCGGTTTATAAATCCTGATTAATTATTTGTCACTGAACGTAGTTGTAGGTACACGAGTACTTTGAAAATTCAATAATTCGGCGGCGGGGTTTATAGCCCATTATTCCCTGCGAAATTAATATCTACCGCTCGGGCCGATTATTTCGACATTGAAAGCACTGTTGTTTTGATTAATCTAAACGTAGCCGGAAAAAGCGGCATCTATCAACATCGGAAACTGATCCACGACCGAGGGAGTAAGCACAATGTGCATCGAGCGATGCGAATTTTATCGCGACGCGGTCCCCCCTGACGAGATATACAAATCCCACTTCGTCTCTCCCTTCTGCCCATTGTCATTCAAAGATCCACTATCAAAAATCTGACAGTCCATGAGAGACCACTGAGCCAACGAGCCCGAACGAATAGAAACGCATGACTTGCATCTCCGTGACAGGTTGCGTGGTACTTTTTACGTCTCTCGTAATTTTATAGAATTTATAGAAAACCTGTCAAATTACGGGATGCCGTTACTCCGCATATACGAATACATGCACGGGCATAATCGTGCAATGAATCCACATAATAACCGACAACAGCGCTCGTATATTTTCTATCACGCAATCGATTTGTTTTCGCATCTCCGCCGTTCGCTTATAGCGCGTTATGCCTATTTGTTCGCCATTATCGATCATTTGCCAAGTGCTTGGAACTTTAACCCCTTTTACGGGAGACTCGTGAAATTCCACGGATGTTCTGTTTTTTTATTCAATTAAAGAGAAAACGAATATTTATTATATATATATATATATGTTTAATCTTGAAATCATTTTACGTTTATAAGCTTAAAAAATAATAGCAACTATGTTATATGTATGAATCATGATACAATTAGCCCACTTTGTAAAAAATTTCCTCGAGATTAAACACTCGTAATAATTTGTATCTAAGCTTATTATTTATCTTATTATTAAATAACGTTGTACTAAATTTTGATAAAGGAGTACTTATTTAATGTGATACTAGCAACAATTAGGTTTCTATAATTATTTGTCACGCGCACATGTTCAGAATTTCCTTACAAAGGAGATTTTAGAAGATTGATGTGGAAAATCATCTTTTCATATTACATACCTCGCAAAATACGCGCAACTCCATTATTCGCGTTGAGACTAATTGCGAAACCGCGCGTTTTAAAAGGTTTTACAAAATCCGGATTTCATCGCGATTGGCGTTAAATAATTAATGTTTTATGCTTCGCATTACGCGAGATTCAAATGGTCGATTTACGACCGCGCGATCCATCTCATTACTCGGCATGACCACTTGACATTACGTGACTTCCAACGCACCGCGAGGTGTTCATCTTTCATCTATCAATAATGATCGTCCTCATTGCTTCTACGAAAGACAGTCTACAGGTTTTCATCCGGACCTCTTATTTTTTACAAAGAAAAAAAATCTACTTTTTCCTCGACGTGTTATCATGACAAACAATTGAAAATTTATTCAAGATTTATATACCGCATTTTGTATAAAATACGATTAATACTTTGTTCATTTAATTAAGAAAACGATAATTAATAAAATTTACAAATCTATTATAAATCTATCGATTGCAATAAACATGTAGAAAATTGTATGGTAAATAAATTAGCAATGTACAAGATATAATAGTCACTTTAATAATGCATAATTGTCTTTTTAACATTGGAAAATGGAAGTGCGATTATTAGAAACATTACAATTATTATAAATGTAATATAATTTGTTTTATTTTTTTAGTTGCGCTATGTTCCACCTGTTATATATACATATATAGATTTATATTATATTATTATTATTATACAAAATATAATTTGAATAAGTTTATAAAAAATTGTACAAAAATTGTACAAAATTGATGTTTGATAAATTCGTACATTCATATATAAATTTTATATACGATATTGTATTTTAATTACTACAACAAAAGAGTAATTAAATTATTTTATTTCGTATCCAAATTAATTAATATTAATTTCCTAATAATAATATTGTGTATGTATATTGTGATATATACGTTATAATATGATATAATGTAATATATAAATTGGAACAAAGTGCAGAGGTAAGCAAAAAAAGACAAAAATAAGCACAACTAAAAGAACAGATTAATTACAAAATTAATTAAAATTCAACACTCATAATTTTGTAACGTCCCTCGACATTCGTCGATCGCATCTTCTGCTGCAATTATATTTGCAACAGTACTCGGAAGTGACTCAGGAATCTTCCTGCGTTCTCCCACATCGATTGCATTTCACTTCATTTAATACGCAAAGTTCGCAACATGAAATTTGTCAAATTACGATTTTAACAAATATAACAGTTAACATGTATTTATCGCAAAACGGAATTTGCAAATTTGATTAAGAAATTCTATATGTCTAATATACTTCACTTTATATTATTTTACCTCGGTATAATGTACTCGTGATACGATAATTAAGTAATCGCATTATTGCGTTTCGTCGGATTCGTTCGCGCGATCGCAAGCTCTCGCGGACACTTGCGTATGTGAAAAGGTTCATTCGCAAAATAAGCGGGATCGATTAAAAACAGAACATGGACTTTATTGCACTTCATTACAATAATTGGAAACTTCAGAAGCAACTCAGGCGCGTTCACTATTCCAAACGACTAGCACGAATATTACTGCGAAATTCTACTTTTTCAAGACATTCTCCGTTCGATCGTGACAATATATTAAATAAATTATTTTTTTAAAACAAGAAAAATATAACTTAAATTTCTTTTTCTATTGATACTTTGTATGTAAAAATTTTCCTGCAAAATAAATCGCACTGATTCCAGATCTCGGAATAAAAATGTGTGTATTTTAAATTCTGCTGTATTTTACCACCTGTATTTTAAATTCTGCTGTATTTTACCACCTGTATTTTAAATTCTGCTTATTGATATGAACAAAATGATCGTATCTTGAATCCGAATATGTAATAAAATATAACATCGTCAATTAAATCTAAGTCCAATGAGACTAATAAAACTAAATTTAAATTGTCTTTTAATCAAATTTTTAAATTAGAAAGCGCAAAGTATGCGCAAATAATTTAATTGAGAATTATAATATATTAAGAAATAAGAATTATGAAGATCACATAGTGACCTTGAATTAAAGAAAAAATTATATTAAATATTATTTTCTATTAATTTCTTATTTTATGAATTATATTAGCGAAATAATTAATTAAATACATTAATTTCGAAAATAGAGATCTGCGGAAATAGATATCTGCAAGAAATAGATAATATAAATAATGATTTACTTACCCCATAGTTGTTTTGCCATTACCTGATAGCCTCCCAGGTTTCGTCCTCCTCTCAGCTTCATCATTGCTTCATCGTTGCTGTTTCTTCGTTGGTGTTCCTTCATGGCACTTGTCCGACACTCACTAGCGGAAAAGACGATTGATTGACTATCATGCGGTACTTTACACGGCACTTCTGATATCAACTGTACGCGATGTGTACCTCGTTACGATAAAAAAAAAATGCACAAGATGCATCACCTGCTCGAAACTCGCGATATACAAATTAACATAATCGAACGCATTTGGAAGATTACGCGATTATTTCAGATTATTACATTTTATATATTTTCCGTTCAAATTGACGATATACATTTTGGGCTCTATAACAAAATGTTTCAGAATAATTATTATACATTAAGTATGTAAACAAATATATGAGTGTAAGATTGAAAATAAATATCCAAAAATGTATAATTATCATATTACTGATTGCTCGTGCGATGTATTTCGAGTAAATGTCATATACATTTGAACAAATTACCAATGTATGTGCCCCAATTCGATGTTGCATGTCTAACAAATATGAAAATACAGAATTTACGAAACTCAAACTCGAATTCTTGTGCCCGCGGCTCTCCATAATTTAAAAATTGCATCGATAAATTTGTGATACTGCGTGAATCAAGTTAATGGTTAAGATGCGATTCGAAAATATACAATCAAAATTAGCATTGTCCGCGCGATACATAAATTTCTATTTCGCGCATCCAACGAAATAGCGCGTTATTAATAAACAATAAATTAATAATACATTAATATATTATTACGCCTCACTTGAATCATATCTTACAACAAATTATGTATCAATAAAGCTTTCCGTTTCGCAAATGATAATCGTCACAATGTTCGTCATGCTGAAACGTATTACATTAGATCGCTACAAAATTCAAAGAACAATATTCGAGAATCAATTTTAATAATAAATTTTTATAATATATTCTTAAAGAAGCAATTATCGTGATGAAACAATTTTCATTCTCTATCGCCTCAGTACTTGCTTCAAATGAATAACTCGGCGCGAATTATCCGTCTTGATAAGTAGTCATCGTAGTTGAGATGCTTACGAGTCGTCACGGGAGTTGATTATTCACGGGGGTCTGACAATTGTTAATTGTTCGCGGAGAACGATCGCGTTTCGAGAAGTAATGCGACAACACGCGAGGCGACTCACGCACCGAATGCCTATCGGCCGAGCTCGGCGTACGCCTGTGTACGAATGTAAACACGGACGTGTGCGTACAACAACAACAAAACTATCGCAAAGTCGCGGCGCCATTCAAAAATTATCATCAATACGTGTTGTCCTAATACGTGTTGTAAAATGAATCGCAAACGAATACTATACTCGATATGCCGTACGTAATGTCGTATTTTGAATTATTCATCATCTACATATACTCGAAACGATAACAAGTTGTATCGATTGAGATGTACAATTCAGTAAAACATTGAAGAGAATTAAGCTAAATTGTAAAATGTTTCACTATTTCTATTAATAAAAATTGCAAAACGTTTTAATGTTTCTATTAATACTTTATTAACAGAGAAAATATTTATTTTTTTCTTAAACTGCGAACCTAAATTCTCAGTAATCTTAATTAATAAAAAAGATGAAATAATTTAAAAAATAAACTACAATTGTGAGGAAATAAAATTTTGATATATTATAAAATTTATTAAATCTAGATTTTGAAAAATATGCAATAGATTTCGGAAAAATTTACTTTTTTGAAATTCCAATAGTGCATTTATATCTCTGTTCAACATTTCAAAAAATATATTTCACTTTTTCTCATTTCAATTTGAATTGTTAAATACCATACGCGTGCATACATTTAGTAGATTTATATATTATATTTTAATAGATTTAATAAATTTATTTAAAAAATTCATTATTACAAATAAAATAAAAATATCTTACTACGTAATATGTTTAATTCTTCAAAAAGGAGAAAATATTTTTTATTTTATATTGTAGAATCTATAAATAATATAAAAATGTATATTTATATGAAAAGAACATAAAGAATAATTAATAAGAATAATTACTTCATTTAGTTAATGTATTCTATATTACATATAATGATGAATGTATGGCTCTGATATATATTAATATGTAATATTATCTTACATTATATTATTTGCTTCCATAATATATATTTTTTATTTTTTATTTTAATATATTGTTTTTTAATCCCTTAACTAAAGTTAATTTATAAAATATACAACATAATATTTATAAATTATAAGAATAAATTATAAATCTTTATAATAAATGATTTTCTTTCTCATTATGTTAATTTATCTAATTGATATAATTATAATTTATATAATTCATTCCATTAAGATATAAATGTTTGATTACAATTACTTAATTTGTAAAAAAATTTGTAATAACATTAATAACTAACAAGTAATCCATAAATAAATATTTTTGCAAATAAAATATTATTTGAGAAACTATTAATATAAAAATTAATTACAAATTAACGAATAATCAAAATTTCTAATGCGAGAAATCATATTTTCGTGCAAATTAAAATTGATTAAAACAAAATTATTTATTAAATAATGATTGATTATAAATAACGGTCAAAGTTTGAGAATTTATCAGTATTACTAATAACAATTACAAAGAAACAATGAACAAGATTGATACAACAAATGTTATCATTTTAGACAGAATTACAATTGTCATGATAATTAGATCTAAGCACATGGCCGTAGGAAATAAATATCAAAACATGCAACAGGTAGCTTTAGCAAATAACGTTCATCACTTTTGGTGGAAAAGAGAATATGAAAAAAAACAAACGAATATAAATTACTCTGGCAACAAATCTTCAAAAAATGCTTTATCGTGTCAAAATAATTATGCACAACACCGGTATGAGAAAACATTATTTTTACTCATTTTTATTCACTTTTATCTTTGTGCTATTATTCCCCTTAATAACTCATTCAATTGTATCTTCATAAAAGTGCAAATTCAAAAGGACTCTGGTAGGAATCAATGTCCGCTTTTACCTTGTCCCGATTGCCTTCTCCTTCCGTCTCCTCTTAGTGAGCATCGATTAGCTCTTTTCCTCCGAGGCCTTTCACGGTTCTTTCTCGTCACTGGCCTCGACACTCGTTTCGCCGACTTTTGCACATTTTTAGAAATTCAGGTTGCGTTAAATTGCCGGGCACGAATTGTGCTGGCCGCACGTTGCGCTCTGATTCGATGGCGGTCACGTCTATGCTGCACGCGAACCCCGATCGTACAGCACGCATATGTCGACTGAAGATGGTAAATATAAAAATAGATACAGAAGACATAATTTCAAACCCTCAACATCAATAGAATTGATAGATTTCATTAACAAGTGAAAAAACATTCATTAGATAAAACATGTTAATTCACAAATATGTTAACGTTTTGTTCTCAAGTAATCTATATTTATAAATTTTAAGAAGAAAAAGATTTTTTTTAAGTAATTTGAAAGAAAGATTTTATTAGTGTTCAATGTATAAATACTTAAGATAATATATATTAATATTTTATAAAATAAAATGTTGCCAATCGAGATAAATCGAGCTATTTCTAATCTTGATGACAAACTCTTACAAAATTTTTAAAAGCAAAATGTAAAAAACGAGAAAACAAAATCTAAAATAATATGAAACGGTCCTATTACGACAGATAAGATAATTCTTCAATATTACCTAAATTTTTTAAAACATGAGAGAAATGTTCAAAAAAAGAAAAATCTAACTGCTCCTTGTGGGGCCAGTTTGTGATTATCGTCGTGACAAATTACAGAAACAGCGTGGCACACATGGCTGCGCCACGATACAACGCGATATACAAATTATCCAACTTTGTAGTCGTCGTTGTAATTCGAGGGGTATGAAATTACGATCGCGGGTCTGGCATATACGGTACTTGATTACTAGGGCGATTACAAAGTTGTTCCCTCTCGAATGCCCCTTTCGTTTTTCTCTACAGCAGTAGCACAAGGTCGCCAGAAATTCGATGGCGTGTGGCATTTGTTTGAGAATGACCATCGTATAGGAGCGAAAACAAACTCTGGAATTCGATTGAACACGGAATAGCCAACAATAAAACGGATTATACATTTAAAACAAATAACGCAAATTGGAATACGCAAGAAAATATATAAGTAATAAACGTGATAAAATATGTAAATGATATCTCTATTAGCTTTGAAATATATTAATGTATTCAACATAAATTTGGAAGGTAGATCGATCGTCCAGTGTTCATAAATTACAGGCCATTCATCAAGCGAAAATAATAAATTATGATGTTAACAACATCGGGACGTCAACAAAATAATAGAAAACACATTATTCGGTCGAGAGAATGGGTTGTGACCGATGATTCTACTGAGTGAGGAAGTAATATGTAATTATTATTGCCGCAATTATACGCGACCAATCACATAATCTCTCCAAACATTGTAAATATTCTCTGCGACAAGCTGCGCAAAAATATTATTTTAGCCTCCCTGTTTATACCGTTTTATCTGTCTTCCATTCTCATGAGCAAAACCTCATAATTAGTCCAATTTTGCAGAGGGTATACGCGTATTTTAAAATGAAATACTTACTACGTTTTCTGCGAATTTTCTACCGCTCTTTCTTTTCCCTCTCAATGCCAATGACGTTAATTGCTAGCATTATTCCGAGAAATCTAAATCTTTAAACGGTTTCAGCAACTACAAATATCAATCAACATTCTCTTTCAATTGGAGGAAAAGTATCAAGGGACATTTTTCAATTTCAGCGGATATATTTCAATAATTAGAACCGTACGGTTGAATAGTAAAATTATAATTATAATTAAAGACCGCGAAATTAGATAGCAATTATTTTAAGAGAGTTCTATCTACGAAAAAATATCTATTCGTAATTTCGCTTTAGTAAGTCACCGATGTACGCGGTATCTTCATTTTCACATTTTTCTCTTTTCTTCTCAACCGTATGGTATTATTACGTGAATTTAATTTTCCTTCAAAGTAACATATTTTTACTCTATAAGTTTTTAATCCTGACGTATACGTCATATGAGAGAAATTAGTTATTCAATGTTTCGAGCTGTATCGGCACAGCACATATGTAATTTTCCTGCCATATACTCGATAGCGAAAGATATTATTGTAGCATTCTTCGCCTTCGTATATTATCTAATAATATATCAAAAGAGAGAGAGAGATACGTTTCCTCCATAAAATAATTAACATAGAAACGAGCAACGAGAGACTTTGCGTCGCGATACTGAGGAAAACATGAAAATAAACATAGCAGTCCATTATCGTTCCCTTATTTCTTCCTTGCCAAGTAATTCCGCGAGCCATCAGATCGCAAGAATTCGTCGAGCCGCGGTTTCCGTCGCGTCATAAATTAATATTTTTTTCCTCGGAGGAGGAAAAGTTACCGCAGAGGTCTTCATTCTCTTTTGATCGTATTTTGCAATAATTACGAGGCAATTAGGCACTATACAGCATAACAATAAATATTTCATTATGAAGGCTTTCGCGGCTTGGCAACTAATATTGGCATCCTGCAATAGCTTCTTTTTTTTTTCTTTTTTTTTATTCAACAGAGAACGTCATTTCGATGTCGTTTCACGTTGTAGGAGCGCGTTTATATTAAATCGATAGTTTCTTAACGGTGACGAAAATTGCGGATACGTTGGCTGCTGCAGCCACGAAAAGCGGACGTCTGAGGCGTCAGAATTTAATTACGGAAATGGAAGCGGCTTATAACTGTCGTAGCACCACCGCTACCACCATCACCACCACTACCACCACCACCACCATCACCACCACCACCATTACCATCACTACCATCACCACCACCACCACCACCACCACCGTCGATACGGAGTTTTCCGCAAAGCACGATACCGTTCGCGCGCGTGCAAAATGTTGAAAGCAAACGCGTATTTCGCTTATGTATCCAGTGGAAGACATTGAAAGAGGAGATGCGATATGACAATGGTCCTGTCGATCATCCTCCGAATGCAGATTATACACTGTTTGTGAGGACCTTGTAGCTCTCGACAGTCGTACCGATAGAAACGTAAGAGCGATGGATATATAGAAACTATTGCTACATTAAACAACACGATATTCAAAATTTCGTTAATCATTTTTTTTTCAATCAATATTCAATTATAACAAATTAAAAAGTTTCAACAACAAGATATTTAACAAGTTGCGTAAACCAAACAGATATGTTGCATGTAGAGAGAAAATTGGAAGAAAAATATATAACTTTTACGGAATAAATGATCTGAAAAAGCCCGAAAGACGATAATTAATCTTCACGTTTATTTATTCGTTTCAGCAGGCCATCTCTCTTCCGATTCTACGAATTTGCAGCAGCCAGTCTACGTTATACATAAATTACGAAGCACGGTATAAATTATGCAACGTGCTGAAAGAAACTCATCAGAAAGACCGTTAACTGAGAAATGAAACGCTGAATAAGTAACGACTGGCTAAGCGACGCGACATTATTAATATCAACATATTCTTTTTAATTAACAATTAAAACAACTTTTCTGACCATTAACAATACCTCAAGAACCAACAACAATGCGTTACATTTTATGTCAAATGAATATTATATTATATTTATTAATATTTAAAAATAGCGAGGCAACCTGCGTCTTCATTTAGTTTTTAATTAGCGATTGATTAGTCAGTAGAATTTTCATCCTTATGATTCTTTTTCAGTCGTTCACTTCAGAAATGCATCTCTGTCGCTATCGTTTCATCTCTCTGCATTCAAAATACGCGTTGCTTCATCAGTCGATAAAGACAACAGACGTATGGAAATACTATTAATACTATGCAATAATGCTATAATAATGCAATTAATATTAAAAATGTTTGCTATTCATAAAAATCATAAAGCTACAAATGAATAGCAATATTAATTGCTATTAAGATCCATCATGCATTAATAATAATATAATTGTAAGATAGATTTGTAGATTGATAATTTTTGCCTCGTCCGATTTAAGAGTAAATGTAAGGGAACGTTTTGCTGATTACAAATATATTTAATTCTGTAAAAATTCACATATGATAGAGCAATGTCGTAATTTGTAATATAATGTATATATACATGTTCCGATTCACTCGACGGAACGGTTATGAAAGCATACTATCAAATCTACCATTTATCACGTTGCCAAGGCGTGCACACATTTACGGAAAAATTATTTTTGCACGGAATTGTGAATTAAGCTTGATCGACAGTTCGCGCTTTTTATGACGATCCATTATGCTGCAAATAATTTTAAATAGATCGAATCGATTATCGTATAGCTCTCGATAAGCGAATCTATTGCGCTACACGTCGTTTTTGCGCGAATATCACGTCAATCTGCGAAGCATTACACGTCACTGACGAAAAACTGGCCGTTGATTCTTTGCATCATGCACTGAGAGCAATCTTGCGTCTGCAAAACAGGACCGTTAAGAAGCGCGTTTCAGTAAAAATAAATGAATATTTTATTGTTCGGAAAAAATAGAGAACGAGTTTGAAGAAGTTCGATTCTCAGCGAGGTAGAAGGTGAAAAATAAAAAGCAGAATTGTCGAATTGTGACGAATTGAAACGCATGATGGTTAAAAGTAGCCACGGATGAAAACGTCTAACATGCAGATCGATAACACACGCCGCATTTTGACTTTGGTGAAATATCGTGCACGAGGAATTGTTATCGCGCTAGTATAACCGGATTTAAAGTTTATGCAACACGTGTGTTTCCGGGGTTGGCGACGCGAGAGGAAAATGAATGGGGAAAGAGAGAAGAGGAATGTGTGGGTAAAGAAAGATAAGGAGAGAACGTGCGAGAGAGAACGTGCGATAGATGTCGTCATGTCCAACGATTTCAAATTGTTCGGACGAGATTTAATGTTCGCCACTTAGTCGATACTTGTCTCAATTGACATCGACCGATCGATCACCGCTAACTGCAAGCTGCAGCAAAATTAGCTGCGACAAGTAGTCCTCCTAAACGTCCAATTGCATTCATCTAATTGAAAGAGAAGGCATATAACTTTTAGTAATAAATTAACGAACAACTAATGATAAAAATATAGTATATAATAATAATTTCCCTCAATATTTAATTAAAATTATTTTTCAGCCATAAGTAATATATATATATATATATATATATATATATATATATATATATATAGTCATCCGTTTTTTAAAATTAACAAAAAAACGAACAAGCGTATTAGAATTTGTTAATTAAAAAAGTCAGTATTCTTTGTAGGACTTTTATTATTCGTCTTAAATAAATTATATATAAATACGTACGAAACGGTTGATGCTTTGATTAGAGAATGAAAATAAATTCGGAGTTTTTCGACGAATTACATGTCGTGCTTTAGCTACGAAGTTCACAATCGATATCAATGCCATCCGTTCTCGCTACAGAACTCCCTCGCAATCAGAGGATCACAGAGCTACGGAAACCAATGCGTGTACGCACCCCCGAATACATCCAAGTTTCCTCCTTTCCCTCACGTCTTCCTCCTCCTCGCACTCTCAACCCCTCTCCCAGACCACCCCCTTACCCCTTAGAGCGTGGTAGCGAGCGATCAAATAAAAGCCCGTGTTTTCCCCGATATTGAACCCTAAGCTAAGCCTAACCTGCCCCAACCTCCGCCTACCGCAACGTGCCCTGGCATAGAGCAAAGGGGTGAGCAGAAAGAGAAGGGTAAGGGGACAGAAGGCAAACGGAGGGGCGCAGGGCGCAGGGATGGGTACCCGCGGGGGGAGGGCACTAGGTAGGGGAAAGCCACCCTAACTGCGGTCATTGACCCCACGCACACTCCCAGTCCAGCCCGAACCCACCCCTCAGGCCGACGACACTGGTGCCGTCTCACGGAAAAGTATTGCACTCGCATCGCAACCCCCTTTCAGAACTATTCTCTATCCCTTTCGCACCGCCGAAGCCTTTCCTCCCTCATCTCTTTCCGCGCTTATATTGTCTCTATCGCTCGTTCACTCGCGTTTTTCCTCTCTGCTTCTTTCTCTTTCTCTTTTCCTCGTCGCCTTACCGTCGCGTGTACGCTCGCTCTTTTTTTCCCTTTCTATCTCCCTTTATTCGTCTTTCCACTGGGACACCCCGGGTCTTCGAGATATTCCGTGGTAACGATTAAGCGGGGAAAAAATTTTAGGTACGAGCGGAGTTCATTTTGTTACTCATCCCTTATTGCCGTAAGCGATTTGTCGAGCTGTTTGCAATATTTCTCGGAGGCTGTCGGTTAGGGATGACGAGCATTCTTGAGGAAACGTAGTTGACCACCAATTTCCGTTTCGAAGAGAATTCCGGGAGATCAACGATTTAAAAAAACGATTAAAATGATTAAAAAGGTCGCGAGCATGGAAGGTAGATTTTATAAAATATAAGTATAATGAAAAAATAGAATATATATGTATATAAATATGAAAACTTTTCTGCATGATATCCACTTATCAGAAAAAAATACAAAAAATACAATTTCTAATTTCCGAACGTTTTCAAAGTATTTTGATGAAATACAGATTAATAGAGATGAACTATCTATCCAACAGTGTTTCATTGAAATATCTCGTTCGACCGATAATTAAAAACATTTATTTATTCGGAAGTACCAGGTATCTCGATGCTTGTAATATACAAGTAGACAGATTGACATCACGTAAAAGTATTGTATATCGTTATCCTTTTTCAATACCGTTCCCTCTCTTTTCTCTTTGCACAGCCATTCCTTCTTCCATACTCGTGGGATACCGCGATACTCCTCTATAGGTCTATCATGTTCTGACAGTTTATGCGCGTCGTCAAGAGTACAGAAAAAGAGACAAAATTAAAATAAAAAAAGAACCGCTTTATCAAGATATATATATATATACATATATATATATATATATATATATATGAAATTAATTATTTTAATAAGTAACTATTATAACTGTATCGAAAATGTCTTGCTATAATATATTTCGGGTATGATAAATATTAATGTTACAAATGTATATAATAATAATAATAATAATGTATTATAAATAGTAATCAGAACAATGTGGAATTTTATCGTTAGTTATATTCGAAACTATCACGTCGTAAAAACTATTACGCTATACAACCTCATTTTTCGCTGCAAAAAATGAGAGTATTGCAAAGTCCAGATTTCACACGCATTAAGCCGCCTATCTTTGCGAAAAATCACACAAAACGGATCGGCAATAATGCGTCGGGAAAATTCTGAGGAAAAGTTTTACTGTCTCTCTCTCTTAGCGCCATGGCCGATTTGTTATCCAGCCGCGCGGATGCGTATGCACGCCTTTACTTCCGGGTTAGGGTCCTATGGGATGTTGCTCAACGACCTGTATCGACACACCTTTTTTTTCTCGTTCACATCGAGCGCTAGCAGGGACGTTCTTTTTCTTCGTCGACAATCAAGAACCCGTCCACAGTGAGATCTCGACCTGTCATGCGTGTGTCATCCGCCAAATCGCAAAATACAAATAAACATCCTTCTTATAAATTATAACTAATTTACAAATAAAAAAATTAAATCAAACTTAACTTTGAAACATGCTTCTGTATTTAAAAGATTAATAAGCAACGCTGCATGCGAAATTTTTCATAAAAAATATTTCTAATTTTTTATTAATTCATTTATGCATGTAATACGATATATAAATTCATAACATTTAATTGGATAATTGGCTGGATAATTAAATAATCTTAAAAAAAAGCTCTGAAAAAAAAGCAGTATATCTTTTTTTATTAAAAGCCTTTTAAAAGAACTACTATATTTAAATAATTAATATGCTATCCTATCAAAGTAGCGCCATAATGGTACCTGCAGCGTGTACAGAAAGCGTAATAAAGTTTACTAATTTACGATTTCGTCAATAACCCAGCCCATATAACGGCGGTCATCAGTTGTTCGAAATTTCAACAACTTCCGTGCAAATTCGTTGAAATAACACGCGGTAGGTTTACAGCGCGACCCATCTACGTACTCTAATCACATTTCGCTGTAGTTTCGGGGATCGCCTCGTCGGTCAGCGGGAACGTAATTGTTATTTTGCCATCGCGCAATGTAAATGTCGCCAAAGCGTAGTTTGTTTTACGATAACGCATCGGCATGATGCCGTGCAAAGCAAGTGTAAACGAGGAGAGCACTTTTCCAGTAATGATCCGTTAACAATGACCATTGTGGTAGCGTCGCTTCGTTTGGCTAATATCGAACAGCGACTCTTCGCAATTATGGTATATTTTATACACTAATGGAATAGCACCATAAATTCTTTTTTCACGATGCTCGATTTTGTTTAAAAAAAATACAGTGGACTATTTACCATTTTGGATTTTGTTAACGATCAATTCTCTCATGAAATGGGAGTAATTTTCAGCTGATAATTTAAATCTTATTCGTAATAACTTCTCTCAATTAAACATTTTAATATCGTTGTTTGATAAATTTGGATATAAACCTTATGACGTATCCACGTGTAACAACACAATCAAGCTTATTTTACGCAATCTATCAAGCTTATTTTAAAAATTTTTAGTGTTGCGTGATTTATCGCGCATACTGCGAGTAAAACGATAAAACGTGATTTTTAATCTACGAGACAAAGAGAAAAAGTATCACTGAATGAATCATAAAAACTCTGTGGTATTGTTTGTTTTTTTCCGCACATCACCGCACGCTCCTGTCACGAATGCGTGCCTTTTTTCGGACGAGCGTCGACAGTATAATCCAGGACAGATGAAAGAGTTGCATTATTTTCGGGCGAACACGTTAGCCTGCTAAAATCTCTCTCTATCTCTCAAATACCAACGCGGCAATTTTTCTACTCGTGATAAACTGTAAATAAATGTTTTATTAAATCCGCGACGGAAGCACGACCAAATATTTTTATTTGTCGAACGATGTTATTTCTCGTAAAAGCGCTATAACAAAAAACAGGAGATGTACAAGATTGATTAAAAGGGGGCCATTTCAGCGGCGTGAAATTAAAAACTATCACTTCACCCTTGTCACTGACTTCTGTTTACCGTTTTCTATTGTACATATAAACCGAGCAATTTATTCAGTTTACTCGAAAAGATATATCTTCACATGAAGACACATAACTTTATTCATAGTAAATGCGGTTTTCATCGAAAGGTTATTAATGACTTTAAAAATATTATCCAGCGTATAACAATATTAACCTTTCTACAACCCTAACAACAATTTTTATAATTTTTAAGATTATTGAGAAATAATAAATATATCATATCTTTTTCATAAAATAACATTTAATTTAATTTAAAAAATTTATTAAAAAAAGATAAATATTTCATGAATAAATCAGTTTTTGCAGATATATAATTTAATATAGTAATAAAAAATACTTTAAACGGAAGTTATTAAATTCTGTTTTAGCTTTTATAATTCAATTTCCTTATAATTGAAAAAAATACATAATGCAAATAGCAAATATTAGCAGAAATATCATATTTCTGACACAAATCGTTCGATATAAAAACTTTTTTTCCCGAATACGCTCAATTTTCGAGCGCACAATGGGGCGCAAACTTATGTGTCTCACGAAGGGAGACGACCCACCCTAAATTTGCGTGTTCGAGCGGTTCGCAGACTGCTCCCTTCCTAAAAGTTTCAACCCTCTGAGGATAGCCCGTACTGACCTACCCCTACTACGTGATTTATGTACGAGCACCGTGCTATATTCAAGGGCGACGAGACCCCTCTTTCTTTCTTAGCCCTTTCGAGACACACCGGGCGCACGAGTACTTGCCTCGAAGGGCTAAAAAATTTCTCCCGCAATCGTACTTCCCTCATATATTTTAACGATGAAACGCGCCTTTAACACGAAAAAGAGGCGAATAAAGTAAAAATGGATAAGTTATAGATAAAATATCAAAAGTAAGAATTTTTCTTTATTATTTGGTGGAATTTTATGCTTAATTATGTTTTTATATATATATATCCTGCTTCTTTTAATTGTGCACTGATTATTTGGTCTTGAAATGCAGTATTAATTAAAGATGGAATTATAATATTATATTATAAAATTGAAAATTTAATATTATTGATGCTTATAAGTATCTTGTAAATTTACAAAAAATGTGAAAAATTAATAAAGATTTTCTAATTATATCTATTGTTAGCATTATATTCTATTCATTAAAAATGGATACAAATTTTCTGATTAAAGTAAATAACAAATTAAACTTTTCTTTTCCATTTGTTGCATATTTATAAATAAAAAATATTTTAAAAAATATTGTTATTATTGTAAATATTAAGTTTAAAGAATTGCTTATGCAAAGATAAACAGTTGGTCGATAATAATTAATATTTTATAAAGCAAAAAAGAAATAGTAAAAGTTTAATATTAAGCGATGTAAAAACATATATATTTTTCCTACAGTTTCCTTTTTATTTAATCACAAAATTTCATTTAAATCCGAGATAGAATTCTGGAATGTTTTTTAATCAATTCAGTCACAAATGGCTTAATCACACGGTCTATGACGAAATCCCAATTTAAATCCACGAATTCACAGCAATTTTTCTTTTTCTCTTTCTTCGTTTTCCTTTGATGGTGCAATGCGTTGTTTCTCATCGGTTATTTTCATGTTAACCGTAATACTTTGTGTTAAGTCGACGTCCGAAAAGATACGTACACGTACGCATCCTGATACGTATCTTTGTCTTAATGTGGCGCCAGGAGAACACGGTACGTACCACTTTTGATCCGTAAAAAATGCGTATGCTTATTTCACGGTGCCTACAACAGATATCTGTACTTTCTTCTCTCTATTCTCTCTATTCTCCCTACCTTTTCTCGTCCCTTCGTCGTCTACCTCCGCCTTGCCCCTCGCGCTACTAAATTACGAACGGCCAGCAAAATTGCTTTCGTACGTAAAAGAAGACCGTTGTCCGTCTCTCGCGGTCGATACGCGGCTTCCCGAAAGGGGCTCGGATGCGAAGTGTATGCGTGTACGTGTGCGTGCGCGTACGTTTCTGCGTTTGCCTTTTAAACGATAACCGTCCGCGGAAAGAGAAGAGAAGAAAGGCACCCCCATAGCTTCAGCAAACGTGGCCCGCTCGCTTGCAGAAAACCATCGCGCGTCTAATTTCTTTTTCACAGAAGGTGCCGTTCGATAGATAGAGCGGCTTTCGTGGGCAGGAAGTCCGGAACGATCGCTCGAGGAAACGCGGATAGCGGCCCTCTTGGAACTGCCTCGCCAATAATTACTCCGAAATAATACTTGATCTTCCGAGAAAACGAAAACACCTCGGCTTCTACATTTCATATCCGAAAATCAGAATAATAAATTCTGCATAATAATATTACGTCAAAAATATTATATATTGTATCATTCTTGCATTTCGTGTATGTACTATTTATAATAGATTTATTTTAATTTATGATTTGAAGAAACTACATACATTAGCAAACATCTTATAATTCTTGCTGAAAAATTAAAACAGCTTCTATTCTATCAAAATGCCATTCATATTTTTTGCATACTTTTTAGTATTGCATTTAAATTTCAATGTTGATTATTTTATTATTTATTTTATTAATCAGAAGTTTGCGAAAGCATGATCTTAAACTCAGCAAACAATACAATTTCGTTATTTAATTAAATTTCTGAAATTTAATTTACCAAAGCTTTTACACAAAAATTATTCGCATCTTAATATGTAAATTATTCGTATCTTAATGTATTTATTAAAAAACATTATATTCATTTTTTTAACAATTTGATATATTAGATTTACTAAAAAAAATCATATTTTATACACTTGCAAGGAGCTGAGGAAACGTAATTCAGTCTTTGCTGCATTGTTGCGATACATTCATTTGTAATAACAAGAAACGATTAGGCTTATCAAAGCCGGTTTCTCTTTGACAACAGCGATTCATTATTGAGCACGTAATCGTAGTATCGCTGGAGAATCGACGCAACTTTGTTTTTAACTCCCCTCGCGAAGTCTCTTTAGGTCTCGTACGGAGGGATCGTACCTAAGTACTTGTTGCTTTCGAAACACACAGAATCGTGATTCGCTCGATTATATACGCGATTTGCGCACTGCGCGGATATATGACGAATAAAAATAGAATGGTTCGTTGTAGGAACAGAAAAATGTTGCTAAATTTCTTAAAAAAGAAAAATTATAATTATGTTTTATAAAATAATTGTCAAGAAATATAATTCACATGTAATAATTTTCCCAAACTTCTTCATGTATTCGAAAGAGTCTTTATTCGTTTCTCTTTCTTTTTTTCGAATACTTATAAATATGGTTGAAATAATCTATGGTTCAAAACAAAGAACATTTAACGATTCCCACGGAGAGAATGTCTGCAGACACTCTATATACATGATTCTATATACCGTATGCCTGTACACGTATGACGTTAAAAAAATATCGCTACCATGGCCGGAGGCATCGTGGATTCGCATATTGTCGATCAGAAATTTCGTAAACATTTCGAGTTCGAAACATTGTTGTTAGCGTACATGTCTTACATGCTATACGCGTGCGTTTAATCAACTCCAGTGAAACGAACGCTCGAGACATTGCCCTCGATAAATATCCGAAAACAAACTTTTCTATTTTTCTATCTTGCTCACATCCATATCCCATCAATTTTCGATTATTCATCGCGATGCATCGTGTCTAAAGTGTTATGCGTGAGTTTAGAGAGAACGCGATCCATTCGGCATGACATCCCCATCAGAAAATTGATCAATCCTCTCTGACGCGTACCGTTGTGAAACTTAACAGGGTTAGGTATATCGGAAACAAATACCAACACCTATTCAGCCTCTCGCGACCCCCAACTTTAGTCACTTGCCCTTTTACTCCTTCTCGCAACGAGGAAGTTGGCGAAGGTGGCGGTAGCGGTCCTCGCGGAGAATTCATCCCTTAAGAAAATACAGGCAATAACCTCCGGATCCTCATTGGAGACGGAAGGCCGGGAGGTTGGGGTGACGGCTCACGGGGGTGAGCGCAACGACGCGGGGGGATAGCATAGCGCTGGAAAGACGTTGCTGCGTAGCGAGAGGCAACGATGCGGAGGGGCGTCGAACGAAGGAGAACGAGGCAGCCGCCGTTGCCGTTGCCGTTACCGTTGCCGCCGCCACCGCTGCCGCCGCCGCCGCCGCCGTCGCGGAGGTGGAGGAAAAGGTGAAGGTGGAGAACTCGGAGGGGGGCGGTGGGTTAAAGGTAGCGGGCCAGAGCCTCACTTTATTTTTATGCAGTTATTGATCTTCGTAGAACCCGACACCCGCGTACCCAACCTTCCTCCCCCCGCTCTCCTCGCTCCTACCTGCCCCTGTTCCCCCGTGCGCCCTTCGGCCAACTCGACCTCCTGCCGCCGCGCCTCTTGCCGCCTTGTGCCGGAGAGCTACCCTCTGCCTCTTTCGCGGCAGGGTGGCGGCGGGTAACTAGCTTATCAAAAAATGGGCGTTGCCGCCTCTCACTGTCCTGTTCTGGCGTCTCTTTCTCGCGACCTCGCGCGCACCTTCTCCTTCCTTTCGTCTTGCCGCTTCTCTTTCTCTATCCTTCTC
The DNA here is from genome assembly GCF_055798465.1 of Pogonomyrmex barbatus. Classification (NCBI taxonomy): domain Eukaryota; kingdom Metazoa; phylum Arthropoda; class Insecta; order Hymenoptera; family Formicidae; genus Pogonomyrmex; species Pogonomyrmex barbatus. The sequence goes on from NW_028297098.1 coordinate 4,488,820, forward strand.
TCTCTCTCTCTCTCTCTCTCTCTCTCTCTCTCTCTCTCTCTCTTACTCTCTTCTTTTCTCCTTTTCTTTCTGGTCTCTCTTGTTCCCATTCTATCCTTTTTTTTTTCAATGTTTCTCCTTCTCACGCTGTCCTTCCGACTCTCTCTTGCTACTTTTCTTCGTCTTCACTCTTTTCCATTCTCTCGCTTCTATTCGCAAACTCTTTCTCCACGATCTTCTCTTTCTTTCTCCCTCTATCAAGCGAGAGAAGATTCTCTCGCGCCCCCTTGCCCGCGGCTACTCGCGAGTCCGTTGGTCCTCTCTCTTTACCGCGGCTGTCTCTTCCATTGTGACTCGCACACCTGCCCTGTCGCGGGGTGGCCCTCATTGGCGTGTCGATGGCGGAGAGCGCGGGATTGGGAACGGAGGTTGAGGGACGAGGGTAGCCGGGCGCCTTCAGCCGGCTCGGTGGGGTGAGGCGGCTCGCCCGTGGCGAGAGAAGGGTGAGAGAACGAAATAAGATATCGGAGGAAGGAGGGGGATGGTGGAGGAAGATGAGCAGCAGGGTCGGCAGGTGGAAGAGAGAGGATGAGGCTGCAGGAGAGCATCGAGTACGAGGAAGGAGAGGACGAGGGAATGAGATGAAGGCGAGAAAGAGAACGAAAGTGAGAGAAAGAGAGAGACTGTGCGGAGGTATCCCATCCTTGCCCGGCCACCCGCGCCAACTACCCCACTTCCCATTTTCTTCCAGGGTGTGTCCCATGCTTCTTCGATTTAGGGTAGGTTCGGGGCCAACCGAACCACCCTCGGTCCCTCTGCCTCGCGCGGTTCTGTGCCCGCTATACCTTCCCCCGCAACTCCTGCTTCGCCCTCACACCGCCCTTGTTCCGGCGACTCGCACCATCCTGCCCACGCGGGACTGGCCAGGTGGCGGCATGTGGTAGTTATATGTACACGTACGACGCGCGTGCACGCTGGCACACACGTCCAACCCGATCGATGTCTAAACCCCCATACACCCCCTCCTCAAATACCGCCCCTTCGTCTTCTCTCTTCCTCCGGCTTTTCCGTCCTATGCCCACCCTTCGGTCCTTAATTACACACGCGGGACGGTACACTCTTTTCTTTCTCCCGGCGAGACGTGGCGGCTTCGGCAGTAGAACCGAACGAAGCTGTTTCCCCTCTCTCGGGCGCGCTCGATTTCGAAACGCGAGCCGATCCTTAGATTGCATCGCCCAGCTAAGGATGATCCGTCTTGATCCCTCAGCGCAGGCTGTATTCCACCAAGACGCCGCTGAACGACACGTTCGATTTCATCTAATGCGGGTGATCTCTTTCTCTGATCTCGCGTGTGCTTCCCTATTAATCTTTTTTTGGACTAATCTATCAGGGAAATTTCATCAGGGAAAAGAAATAGAATTAGCTTCAATGTTTTAACAAGTATAATATTTCTAGAAAATTTAGAAAAAAATAAGATTTTTCATCAATAATTGAAATATACATAGCTATTCAATGAATATTTGATACATAAACCGTATAAAAGCAAACTGTTATTTAGTATTTTTATTATAAATAAATAAAAGTATATCTTATAATCTTTTGTTAAATTTACCAAAATAAATTCGAATTTTCGTCAAAGAAAAATTATATATCAAGCATCAGATTCAAAATATAATTAATTAATAACACAGAAATGCAGATCCTATTGCATATCCCATTTGCATATCGTATAAAATCATGGTAACATCATGGCAAAATATATTATAAAGAATGTAAGCATTATGTAACAAGTGTAATAATAGCCTGCGGAATTTACACAAACAGAATTTATACAAAAAGAATGGTAATAACAGACTGTGTGGTATATCACACGTATCACACGTATCATAGCTACAATTAGTATCTTTGCTAGACAGAAAAAAGTTTACTTTTAATATAACATTCCTACTCTATGAATGCATTTGCTTGATAATTATATTGAGTACAATTCTCGTTAATTATCTAAAATAATTAAAAATATTATATCAGTACAAAAATGTTATTATTGCAAGAAAAATTCGCGAAAAATATGATCTAAACTGTGCATTTTCAACATTGTACATAATTGATAACAATACGATGAAATACTATTGTGCATGTGAAAGTGTGTTGTGTCTTTCAAGCGAGCGCTGAATTCTGTTTTACTTCCGTTCCATTTCCACACAGTATTGCATAAGAGACGGAGAGAGCAGGGTAGCACCTCTTTCGGAAATTCTAAATATATTAGCATAGCGCGCGCGATTGTTCAGAAGTAACTTTCGATGAATAAAATTCTGCAATCTTACTCAATATCGATGCATTAAGGTAACTAGTTCTATAAGTGATTATAAAGTAACATATGTTACACTAACGCGTGCATCATCAGCTTAACTATTATCCAACGTAATTAGTATGTAGCAAAATCTTAAGATGTAATAGAGATGCAAGATAATTCGATCTTCCGAATGGAAACATCAGTCGTTCTGGAAAAAGAAACTACATCTTCATCGTTATTTCTTCGTTCCTTCTAAGATCCACTCTGCATAATTAACGACACTCGAATCGCTGGCATAAAACCGTAAAGGCCGTTCGAGCGTAAACTACACAATCAATTAATCACCGATTAGTACCATTTATCCCGAGATCACGATTGTTATCGCTTCGTTGGTTCGAAAGTATTGTCTTTCGTAGAGAAAGAGAGAGAGAGAGAGAGAGAGGGGGGGGGGGATGGAGAGGAAGGAAAGAAAAAAATGAGAGGGGAAGGAAGCGGCCGCCTCGTCGCTGCTGCGCCTAGTGCTTTCCACCCCCGAGCCGCGTCGGGGATAGGGTCAATGCCCGATCACGTGGCAAAAAAGGCGAAAAACGTTTCTCGGTGAGTAACGACGGGACGATGCGAGGGAGGAGGGACAGACTCGAGCAAAAGCAGCAAGCAGAAGTTCGAGGAGCGGAGAAGCCGAAAACGTGACAGCGTCGCCCGGGCCGCGTAGCAACAGGCATCTGTTGCAATAGAAGACCCGATAGATACCCGGCCACCATCGTCTACTTGTATCTGGCGTTCCCGTATACGAGCTACCGTCTGGGATGTGTGCGCGTGTTCTACATCCCACGTGCGCCCGTGTAGACATTCGGGAGAAAAGAGCCAACCGCGTCTTGCCGACTCCGCATTTCGAAGACAGAGACATACGCGAAGATCATCGTGCGTGTACGTACGAATGTGTACGCGAATCTATGTGCCCCGAAAGAAAATAATGTAATGTATCGAACGCGCATACTCCGCCCGGAAGACATAATACGCACGATAGAAGGAAGGAAAGAAAAAGAAAAGTTTCATCTGGTTAGTTTTAATCTCTAAGTTGGATAATTTATTCGTAGAATGTCGAGAGTAAGAGGAATCGTTACTATATCCTTGAAATCCGCGATAATTTACATTTACATGAATATTTTTAGAATCATCTATCATTTCTAATGAATATTCCTTTATAAAGCGTATCTCAATTTTAATTATAAATATAATTTCTTTTCGTTTTCACATTCGATAAAAATACTGGAATAACCATTGCCAATAAATCTTGATGATAATTCATATTTCGAATTTATGCGACTATATTATATAATTTCGTTCGAAGTTTATTTTGAAATTTTATTGGTATCCATTCCTATAAATGCGTATAAGGATCGTGTTATAAGATATGTTACTATATTTTTTTTTTTTATTACTGTACTTATTATTATATGTATAAGATTTAAATACATTCGCATTCGTCGTCAATGCTGATGTTGGTACACATAACACATAAATGGTAACATAAGTAAATCAATGCATTGTCTGCGAATGTATCCGGCGAGGGAAATATGCCGCGTGCGGGAAAATCGCGTCGTCGACCGAATCGCTCGCCGGAAAATAGGCATGAACGGCACGAAAAACGTGGCAGGCCATGCGTGGAGAATTGTTAGACTGCTGGGAACGGTGGAAACACAGAAGGAAAAGAGAGGGAAGAGGAAACGAGAGAAACGAAAGTAGTACGACGCATAATCCGGGACGTGTGTCCTCGCTCAAGAAGCAAATCGACAAGCGAGCGCGATTAATTAAAGGCGATAACAGACGTTCTTGATTACATTCATGGTACGTAACATTTCCTTGGGAGAAATATGTTAAAATGTGTTAAATCGCAGAGTTGAAAGAAAAAACAAGAGGCTTGACGTCACCGGCATTGCGTCTATGTAAAAATATTCGAACTCAACTGATTTAAATAATTAACATAGCATTTAAAAATATCGAGTTTTGATGAACCAATAAACGCCAATGTGATTGCCATTCTTACCGGATTTAGCAACTATCGAAGAATTATCATGGTGTAGTCGGCCTTATTATCAAAATCAACGAAGCGACGTTGAAAATCAACAAAGACGTAATTAATGTTGTTAAAACGTTTCCATGCATTTTCATGCTGGATTTCAATTAAGTTTCACGAAGAGTCGGGATATAAACGCGAAATCTACGAGTCCGGGTTTGCAATGATAATCTTTCGGTTCACGGTAGAAAAAGCCCGCGGCACAATGCGCTAGCGGCGCAGTCGAACAGGTGGCAGTTCTATATTTTACCTCTACTTCGCTCTGGCTGACTCCTCCCGGCTCCTCTACTCTCTTTTGCCTCCGCTTCGATCCTGTTTCTACGCTCTTTTGCCGAAAATAGCGACCGTGAACTTGCCTGGCTCGCTTGAATGAAGAGATATCCACGCTACGCACGTTCCGGCGAACGTGGAAGTAGAGATTTTGGCAAAGTGACTGTGAACAAATAGAATATTCATTAAGAGTGTCGCGTTGCGATGCAAGAGCAGTTTTAGCAAATCGATTGCGAAAAATAAACTAGACATCTAAATGCAATTTTAACTTTTTCGTTAGATATTCGTAGATTATCGAATTTTTTATGATACTTCCAACGTCGTTAAGAGAATCAAACATTTGATAAAACTTCAAGATTCTTTCTACAATTTTCTTATCTACTTTTTCATAATTGTCCAATTAAGAAATTGTATTCATGTAGGCTTTCCGCAGCCAGTTACATATGCTGACTTTTCAGTTACCACAACGCAACGAATGCATTTAATTGAGCACTTAGTTCATTGAAATTAGGAAATTAGCGAATTCTGGGAGCGCGCGGCTATTTTCGTTTGTGACGAACAGCCGCGACGAAAAACTATCGGAGGAGCAGCGGGAACGGCAGGAAATTTCAGAAACATCGGTGACGAAACGTCGGAAGCCACTCTGGACTTTGCTATCGTACCTTACTCTATCGAGATACATCGGCGGCTACGGGGGCGACTACACTTCAAAAACGTCCAATAAACGAGCGGGCGACGTGACGCGCGACCGCCGTTCCGAGATGGGAAAAGTTTTGGAGCGTACGCATTGTTTACGCCGCGCGTTACAAGGGCGACGTGGAAATTCCGCGAAATCCGGCAGATTGTGCCGCTCGCGTGCGCGGGCCGCTCGCAACGCGTGTGCACGTACGCATGCATGCATGCGTGCATTCATGCACGCGTGCACGTACGTACGTATGTGTATACGCATCCATGTGTACAAGCGGGGCCGTGGCACGCACACCGCGGCGTTATCATAACCCAGTGACGCCAAATATTGATTTTGACACGTACACGTGACGAGGCGTTGGACACCGGTGTGCCGCGAATGCGTACACGCGACACATACACACACACACACACACACACACACACACACACACACACACACACACACACATACGAACATATGTGCGTATGTACATGCGACCGGCACGATACGTACACTCAGCGAGAACCGCTCCGACGCACGTCGAATTTAGCCATACATACATACATACATGCACACACGTGCTCACGTTGATCCATCGCGAGCTCTCGAGCTGCCACTCGCATATACATGTACCGGGTGTTAAAGGAAACGGCCGATAATGCAACGGGGAGAGAGAAGAGTTCTTGCGCGAACTTTCGGTTCCGCTGCTTTTGTTTGGAAGGGAACGATTTGCAACGCGATAGACCTGATAAAGCGATTCAAAATAGAGCTAATATTATATTTATTGCATGAAAAATTTCTTGAACCTGTTAATTAGCTAACTCCACTTTATTGACGATAAGTGGAGTTTTCTCTAAAATTTTTTTTGTAATCAACACGCTGAAAAATTTTCGAACGACAAATGTAATAGTAAGTATTCTAAGTTTCCTTTGCGACATTGCAAATTGATCGCAACGCACGTTAACTCGATCAAATTTTATACATGACATTAAATTCGCGTATACTTGAATATAGTGATCATTAAATTACATGAGTGACAGAATATTAATTGCGACATTTTAATCGCCGTCTTTTCTTTATGCGCGATTGATTGTTTGACATCATGCCGCTTCGACGTGTCGGAGTCATCGAAGTCGACGCTTCAAGTGGAACGGCACATCGGCAAACTAATTAGTTCGATTAGCAGTTGTACTATCGAGCTCATAGTTGTGCAACAACGTGTTTCTCGAGAATTTATCATAATTCTGCGTCCCTATTTGTTGCCTCGTAGTATTAAACGCACGCTCGAGGTTCACGCGGGCACGCATTGACGAAGCAAATTAACGTTAAAGCTCCTAATAATATCATCACGTCACGTTCCGATCTGCAATAACGTTCCTCATCTGAGAGCGTCAATAGTACAAAGAACGATCTTAAATCTAGCAGTCTTTTTCTTTGCGATGTTGCACGACGCGTAACATGGAATAAGCATTACGAATCAATGAATAAAGTAGTATCCAGTAAAAAAAATAGCAGTTCTAACTTAGACAATAAATATTGATATTCGATCGATAAATTGATGTTATAATCAAAGTTAACATTTAGACAAACAACGAGTAAATACCAATGCGAAAGCGCAACGATTGCTTTACTCGTTTCTTCGTGCAAACCGTCAAAATGGCCAGCGCTTCTTAAATCGAATCGAAATGTGCATCATTCACGAAGAAGTCGTTGACGCTTGTATTTCGGGTCGATGTTTTCACAATCGGTTAGTACGGCTGCATGTGCACGATGTAAAAGGAGGTCATGGTACAACCAAATAGCAATAATAATACAAGAACTATAAGTCTCCATTCCGCCATCCGATATTCTAAAACCTGAAATTCGAGTGCAACAGTTGATGCACACGTTGGCGACATCTGACGGCATGGTAAAGGAGACATCCCGATGTCTACCGTAGATCTCTGCGAGGTCGACGAGCATCGATAACTGACATTTATATGATTTTTTGCCGATATACCCTTTAGTTTAATCGAGTGGATGGACGATTGAATATGCAGAAAAAACTTTTAACATTGATCGAAAATATCGCGGAAATAATATTAGGAATGACACGGCATATTATAGAAAAAAAAAAAAACAGTTTTATATCATTTATATTATATCATTTATATTTGTTAAATATTACATTTGCCAACTCTGATTTTTAATTCAAGAACTATAATAATTATTATGGTAATATCTAATCAAGAATAAATATAATAATTAAGTATAATGTTCTCTCCTCTGATTTTCCCATAATTTTGTAAATTTATGAATTTTTATGCTTATATTGAAGGAAAATTATCGCACAAGTTTTTCTTTTTTGTGTTTCTTAATTTCAAAATTTTTTTATATTTGGATTTTAATTCACATAAAAGGAATGAAAAAAGTATAAATTTTGAATCATAAATTATTCTCTGGTATAATTTAAATTATATAAGAAAATAATTTGTATTTTTAATTAAAGCAGAAAATATGCGTATATATCTTTAACTACTACTACAAAGTATCATTATCTAACTTACCGACGTTAAAAATCATAAAAGTAAAAAAAGAAATAGGACTTGAACAATGATTTTTTTTCTCAGAATATATTTTGAAACGCATGAAAATATATAAATTTACACATTACAGAAAAATCGAAAAAGAGAATATTATATTGCAAATTTACGTTAATTAATTTATCTTAATTAATTATATCTATAATAATCATCGTTATTATTATATATGTCTATATATGTCAGCCTGGCTGATAAATTTAATCAATAAATTGATATATATCTAATTGATATATATCTTTTCCTTTTTCTTCTCTTTCTCTCAATGATATAATGCGAATAAAATTAAATTAAAAAAAAATAATAATAAAATAATAATAAAAAATAATAATCTCTACAATAATCTCTACATATTCTATTTGTAAGTTATTTGAAGAATGCTTAAAATATATTTCAAGGTAGTCTTTTAGAATTAATAAATGCAGCATTAATAAAATTCAACGTAGCTTACATTTACCGCTTTCACCTGTAGACTAACCTCGCCCTCCATTCTATTCATCGGCAGCACCTGTTCGAATATAATACCTGACATTGCCAACAGAGAGCACGGCATGCTTACAAATAATGCCAAAATGTCAATATCTCTGAGACAAATCAGCAACTAAAATATATTCTGTATATTGTTTCGAGAAACATTATAATTATCTATCCCATATAAAGTGTGATTAAATTTTATACTTGAATTTATCCATAATCCAATTGGGTAGCCCGATGAGCGAAAGTTCATTCATTTTACGAGCGCTGTCAATGACCGCACGAATGATCGGAAATGACGTATGAACTGAGAGGGAAAATAATAATTTCGAGAGAAAAACACGCAATATCGGCAGATCAAGTCTACTTCAAGATTTCCGTGAGCTAGTTGAACCTGAACACGTCCTGTCGCGTTCGATCGAGCCACCTGATATCTCGATGTAACGGCCGCCATAGCCCGGAAAGGTGCCGCGTGGCCAGGTGCATAATCGCAAAGTTGGCGCGGCCATGTTGGAACATTCAAATGCTCATGGCGGCATTTTACGTTGCGACACGTCGTAAATGACTCTTGGGGTTGTGACGAAGACACGAGCGCTCATCTCACGAATCGTCTTTATTCCCGCGACATGAATTACGAGGCAAATTTATGATGGTACATTCAGTCGAGACGCTTGACTCTGTGAGTGGATGCGCCGAATGCAGTACAGTCAGCGCCGAAAATAACGTCGGCGCGTGCCGCGGACGAGTCACATAGACCGTTTAGACGTGAAAATCGAGCAAGGCGCTTCATGAGAAAGCTCTTGGTCGTGCCAAACTGACACGATTATGTGACGATATTATCATCGTGCGACGCACCGTTTCGGAGATATGCGCTCCCAAAGTTCGTTTATCGCGACGGGTCTACCGATACTTCCGAACGTTACTGTACCGCTGACACGATGAAGGAAACCGAGTGGTCGTTTCTACCGTCGCGGCCTGTTAAAATATCGCGCTGATTGGTCGCGATTACGCTTAAAGAATGACTTTTTCGATACGCGAGGAATTCATGGGTCACGAGTAAATTAACCACGTAACAATGTAATGCATTAAAAATTTTCTGCCGTTGTGTGCACATATATTTTGCGGTGTGCATACTTTTTTCTTCGAGACGACCGTTAAACGGTCAAGCATTTATTGCAGCTAGATAAAATTGCCAAAAATTAATTGAACAAACCATGCGAGGTACCAGAATGCTCGTGGCGACTTCTGTTTTTCTGCATCGATTACATTCGCCATCGCGAATCTACGCGCCTGCATTCTTTTTTTCTTTAATTATATCCCTGGAACACACGGAGCGTGTGGCGCGCGCGATTGTCATATGACGCGACTAGGCGCTCCGACGATGCTACGAAACTCAGAGTATACTTGTACAGTCAGTGACAAAAGGTTTGCGCGTGTCACGCGGCATAGCTGTGTATTGGGTCGGTTAAATCGCAATATTGCGTCAGGGGCGTCATGAGAAACTTGTAGAGAAAAAAAAATTGACCCGATTTGGTGTATATAGTATCCGTGTTCATGCCCGCGTTGAGGAGTTATCGTAGGTAAAAGCCCGTTTTTTCGGAGGCGCTGCCGTTTAGGCAACGCGCGCAGACTGTACCGTGGACGCCACCGGCAGCCACGAGCGGCCGCTTCACGTACAGCCAATACCGAAAGTACGATCGGTGTATCGTGAGGAAACACCGAATTGGCACACTCCGATCGCCGAATTACGCGTGGGGCGTCATGAGAAACTTGTCGAGCGTAAAAAACTAACACGATTTGGTGTATATAGTATTCGTCTTGGTGCGAGGGTTCTCGAGTTATTCGCGTTCGTAGGCGCGTCGTACGCTCCCGTATCGGGGCGCTTTCGGCGCTGGCTGTACCAACGGACGCTACGGGAGTCGCGTAGCCGGCGTAGGCTCAGTTGGCAGCAGTACGCATTGCGAGTAGGATCTACCACCATGGCCGATATTTCGAAGGAAGAGCTACGCAAGGAGATCACCGGTAAGTGGCGATATCGCGTGATGTAGGGAATCCCGGGCTCGGACTACCGCGGAATCGAGTCCTGCTCGGGCGTTGGCGCGCGTTGCGCGTCACCGTGGCATCGGGAATACAGGCGAAATCGGGGCCTTTGCTCTTGCGACGTGACGACTTTAGCGCGCACGTATGTGCCCGAGTGGCGTGCCCCACGCCGGCCATTACAACCACGGCGAGCCGCGTATTTCTCCACCTACGTATCGGACGAACGAATGGACCGACCGAGTAGCCGCCGCGTGCAATCCGCTCGCGATTTTTCGACCGGCCACTTCGGTATCCTGGCCCAAGTTCGGATTTTTCGTCGTTCGCTATAAAAAGATAGCTTTCTCGACCCGTCCTTGCGGCGGCGGGCCGTATGACGCGTCTCGAGTGTGTGGTGGCGCGCGCCTATCGGCCTCGCTCTCGTATTCGTGTCTTATTCCCTCTCTCTTTCTCGTACTCGGTACCGCGTCACGGCAGATTTTTACGCCGTAGAAGATAAAAAAAGTGCATATATTCTCCTGTGCGATGCTCCTTCGAGAAAGATACGTTCGTCGATCAGAAACGGACATACACACGCGCGCCCGTTGCCCTCTTTTCCCTCCTTTGCGCGCCTCTCGCGTATCGCCGATTGCATCGTCATTGGTTATAACCGGAGCCGCGCTCTGCCGCCCGCAGCCACAGCCATCGACGGACGTTAATATGCCGAGATATTCGCCAGCTCCGCTATCTTTCCCTATCTGCCGATGTAAAGCGCCCGTCCCTCTCGCCATTACAATCCGCGTCTCGTCCCCGTCGCGAGTTACAAAGCGGCGGTTGATGATTAACGAAGCGCGCGCGCTGCTGATACGCGCGCGTATTTTTTTCGTCAACGGTTTTCGGCGAGCGCCCTGCGAATCGACCGAGAGCGCGCGCGCGCGCGCGCGCGCTCGTACGTACGTACGTACTCGCGAGCACCCGCCTCCGTTTTCCCTCCGCTTCTCTCGCGCTCCCTGTTCTCTCCTCTCGGCCCTTCCGTCTTCTCGCGCTTTTCGATCGTTTCGGAAATCAATGCGCCGCCCGATCGACCGCGGCACGCGGAGAAAAATCCCTCCGCGTCTCGCTCCACGCGTCGCATCGACGCCTTGTCGCGTACTTACAGATATCTTTTTGTTACAGTCGCGCGCCGCTCCGATCGGCCGCGAACCGGCACGGCGCGCGCCACGGCGGCCATTTGCGTTCGATATTTACTAGATCCCCTGGACGCGGGAAACTATGCTATATCCCAGAACCCCGTGACCGAACACGGAGAGCGAGCGCCGAAGCGCAACCTTACGTTCTCCGATGCGAATAGAGTCTAATGAATTTACGCGGTTCTTTTAACTTTTCATTTCTACCAATATGAATTAACTTTAATCTCGGTTTAACTTACTCCTTACGTTTTTTCTTAAAAAAAAAAAAAAAAAATAAATCAAGATTGAAACTAATCTACATTTTAAGTAGAAGTAGATTTAAGTTATGACTTTTTTTACTTCCATTACCTCTTATCCATCCCGAATAATATAATTTAAAACATTGGAATAATGCAAATAAAAATAAAGTTTTTACAAAAACAATATGCATTATATTTTGCATTATAATATTAATATATTTATACGAATTATGAGTAATTATTAAAACAAATTATTTCCTGATATTGTTTCTTCAAACTTTTCATATTTTTTTAATTTTTTACATAATGATTAATATTTTATAATATATATTTAATTACGATGTATAATTCATATCATTAATTTTGTTTAGCCATCCTCAAGGATGCCGATCTCACTACAATGTCTGCTAAAAAAGTGAGGCAACAAATCGAAGAAAAACTTGATGTTGATCTTATGGAAAGGTAAGCAATAAATAAATACAATTACAAATAAAATGTAGTTGTAGAAATATTTTTATTCTTATATTTTTGCATTTTATAATATTATGTTTTTAGTACATGATAACACAAACAATTAAATATTTATGTACATGTACAAATGAAAAAAAACGGGAATTGCTAATTTTGATATCAAGTCGATTCATATTACACGACGCAACGAAATATTTTTCTTCAATGTATAAATGCACTTATTCATGTTACAGCTGTAACATTTAAAAACAAATTTTTATAACTGACTTGTTCCTTATTGTTGTCTTTGCTTTTGTATCCAATGCATTCTTGCCACTGCAGGCTGAATATATATTTTTATGTATTATAAAAAAAAATATTGTATTAGTAATATGAGTTGATTTTAAACGTGAATAAAATGTTAATAAAATATCAGTGACGTTGATTCTAAATGTAAATACATATATGTGCGAGTATTTAATATAAGATAATTTTTTTAATAAAAAAATAAAGCAAATTATCTCAGATTTATTTTAATAATTTATCATGTGTATATGATTTGTAAACCATATTGATGAATTGTTTGTTTTTATGTATAACTTGTATTTAATTTTTTTATTTACTGAATTTTTATTATATATCTTTGAAATTGAATAAAAAAAATTTTGAAATATGGACATATATTAGGCACTTGTGCACTATGTAAAGTTGTGCAGAAGAGAGTCTCGTGATGTCCTAGAGTAAAACAGAGGATCTCTGAGTGGAACTGCAGAATAATATATATAAGTTACCACCTCGTTCCTCCTCTAACATGCTTTTATTTCAATTTTTATATTATCCCACTCTATGATAACAAATATTTATAAATTATTTTGTTTTTTTACAGGAAAAAAGAAGTGGACGATTTAGTCATGGAATGTCTTCAGGAAAAACAAGATGGAGGAAAGAAAAAAAAGAAGGCTGCTAGTGAAGAATCTGAAGATGGTGAAGAAGAAGAGGAAGAAGGATCCGAGGAGGAGGAGGAGGAGGAAGAAAAGAAGCCAGCTAAGCGAAATCCTGCTAAGAAGGCTCCTAACAAACGCAAGAAGGGATCCTCCGACGATGAAGAAAGCGCTAGTGATGATGACGCTAGTGACGAAGAATATAGTCCAAAGAAACCAAAAGTCACACCTAAAAAAAGTAAAAATATCTTTTTATTTTAATGTATCTATGTATGAATATATCTAAGTTTTATTTTCTATCAAGATTTTATTAAAAAACATAGAATGAATAATATAAAATGTGTGAATGTATTTCTTATAGATAAGCCTGGAAAGAAGGGGAAGAAGAAGGGAAGTGACAGCGACAGTGATGAGGATTGGGGCAAAAACAAAAAAGCTCCAGGAAGCACAGCGAAGAAGGGTGGCGCCAAAGGCAAGGGAGGTGGTTACACACGCGCTATCACGCTATCTCCAGAACTTGCCGCGATCGTTGGTGCAGAACAAATGGCTCGACATGAAGTCGTAAAGAAAGTATGGAGTATTATTAAAGAAAGGAATCTTTATGTAAGTATTAATAGATTTAATTAATTAATTTAATTTAAAATTTTATATATCTTGTAATATTTTCTATATTATTTTATACCTTAAAAGTAATGTGTATATGCATGTACACATACATATTATACATATACATTACTTGTATAGATATGTATCAATTGTTTCCAAAAAAAATATCTATTTTTACAGGACCCTAAGAATAAACAGTTTGCGATTTGTGATGAGGAATTAATGAAGGTAATCGGAGTAAAGCGTTTCAGAACTTTCGGTATGATGAAATACCTCAAAAATCACTTTGTAGATTAAATCATTCTTCAATCCCGATCTCCGACAAGTTATATACATATATAACATATTCCAGGGTGCATCTCGTGCATCTCTTCATCTTTCTCACACGATACATACATATACATAAAACACAAAGGTATTTCTTGCGACTTAAGACTTTAGACCATGTTTATACCATTCCGACATACTCTGCCGCCCATTGTAACCATTTTGTCCCTCTGATTACTGTAATATCATATTGACCTGTAGGTATTGTTATAGATATGACTTCCGACAAATATGTTGGGAATAGCGTTTGAATAATATCACATGTAATCATGTATGTTCTTTGATGGGGCTTCATTTAACATTGGGACAATTGTTACCATGGACGTTCAGATATTTTCGAAATGATCAACATTACAGTGGCCAATAGTCAATAAGCTGGTTTTAAGTCATCTAATTCAAAATAAATGTTATATCATTTGTATGGTCGTCATTAATAACAATATCTTATTCCTAATGCAGTAACATGGCGCGTCATTATAACAACGGCATTATTAAATGACAAATTAAAAATTAAATTTATATTTGAAAATAATTCTTTTGAAATTTGAGAAGTTTAGTTTTATTCCGTGACATTTCAACTAACCTATTTGTCGTATTGGCGGCACAGTTGCTTTCAATGTTTGAACATTAGAAAAATATTTTATGTTATTATCAAAGATGTTAACGCGATTCACTTTTTAGAACAAAAATCTGTAAAATTAACATTAGATTATGCATGATTTGTTGTTCGTATGAGAGTAACATGAATGAAGAAGTGTCAAGTTCGTATCGGTTGTATGTCAGAACGGTTTTCTCATGAAATCAAAGGGTGCGAATTGTCACAAATTAATTAATCTGATGTTGATTTTATAGTATTTTTGTCATTCCTTTATCCTTTTTTATTGAAAGTACTTCTGGAAAATGGATGTATTAGAATAACAGAGTTTGCCTCCAGAATGAGGGAAAACGTGAGAACGTTTAAAAAAGAGAGAGAGAGAAATTATGCGGAAAATTAACATCCTGTACCTCTTCTGTATAATAGCTACATTATACACAAGCAAATGTAAGCAAAGTTTAATTGTATTATCGTGTAATTACTAATTATTGTCGTAATATAGGTTTCTTGGTGTAAAAATTGAATCTAACGTTTAAGATTAATGCTAAAACAATATATTCACTGAAGGTATCTTATAAGCATATTAAATGATTAAAGTCACAGTGCAGCGATCACTGACTGTTGAAGTGTAGGAAATAAAATACTAGGCTCACGAAGCGAGGTGCGGATTCTTAATCGCATACATCTATCTGAGCTTCGACATATGTAAAATTCGTGTATTTTGAATATAAATTAAAAAGAAATGCTGGCCTAAGTCACGAGGAAAGCCACACGAATATCATTGCAGTTGATGATAACGAAAGCACTACATGCATAAAATGCTATATGGATGAAATGATAAATTAGGATACCAACTAAATTCTTTCAAAGCAAAAAAAATTATTTAAACTATAATCTCTATGACAAAAATTCTTCAAACTGTAATGAAATGTATTTGGAAGTGTCATTAAAAAGTATTGCTTTCATTTTTTTTTAAACTGCGTCTTGTGTAATTTATTTTAATTATTTCCTAACGCTTTTAAACATGATTACTACATATATACATATATATATATACATACATATATCCTTTAATATACCGAGTATATGTATTCATGTACATGATCGATTATTTACGATGTAAGTATATAACTGTTAATATGGCTACTTTTTATTTATTCCATCTCATATAATGTAATGTTTATTTGTTTGTATACAATATTTACTTGAGTGTCTTAGGTGATTTAAATTTTATGAATGTTCAAGCTCATCTAAGAATGATATAACATGCTGGTTATCATCCCGTCTACCTCGTAACCCAAACATGAATGTCTTGAGTTTCTTTGTATTTGTATAGTTATCTCTTTTTGTTTGAACTTCCTTATCCTGAGGCGGAGCTGCTTGCACGTAAATACCATATCGAAAGTGCGAGTTGAACGTTTGTGTGCTACGCGTAGCGCACCGACTTATGTTTGCCTGAGAGATAAATTCAAAAAGCATTTTTGATTCATAGAATTGAAAAGAGAATTATGCGCAATATTGCATAATAGATATATATTTTCTACATATTTTTAATTGTCTCGTTTGTTTTTATCATGTAAACTAATTTTAATCTCGGTTTAATTTACTTTTTATATTTTTTTAGTTCTCAAAATTAAAAGAGAGAAAATAAAGAATAAATTAAATCGATATTAAAATTAATATACATTGGTAGAAGTAGATGTCGGTACATTAGAACTGTATAGATAATGATGTATTAAAATATTGAAAGTCTGTAGAGAATTTAGATTTTTGATTCCTCGGATTTATAAAATCTTACCATTCAATTCTTTTATAATCAATAAATGATTGACTTACTAAGCGTAATGCTCTTCGTTTCAGCTCCCAGATACTGGAGGTATAATCTTTATCAATATAAGGTGGAAGTATATGAACGTCCGTTTGAACCTTCTGATCATGACGAATTTTCAACCGCAATCCCTTTTCCGTTAATCTTGAAAAACAAATTTTTTTATCTTTCTCACTTAAAGAAGTAACTGAGATGATAATTATGATTATAGTTGACTCACTCTTCTTGATTTTGCATGGCTTCAATTTCTTCATGTAATTGGAATAAATGAATATATTCTGGATGATTGCGAACAAAATTGAGTGCTTCATAAACATATCTAAAAAAAGATTTTGAAAAATTTCTGAATTGTTTTCATTTATGATACAAATGTACCTGTCGGGATTTTCTCCAAACTTAGCAGCTGATTCGGGTGATTTAAAAGCATAATATTTTGCTCGCCATTTTGCTACACCGTTGTTTGGATTTCCTGGTATTAGAGCTCCTTTACCCGTTGCAAATGTCCATGCACAAAATCCTAGAAACTGATATATTTTTCGTATAATTTTTTAAGTTGCTTAGAATTATAGAAATATTAAATATTTTATTGCGGTTACCTCTAAATTAATCTTCTCGAAGTCTTTGGTAACATTTGGATAATATATCAGGCATTCTCCACATTCTGCTATAAAAATGGAAAAGTACAGTGTATATAAAGATGATTAAAATAAAATGGACGAGCAAATATTGTTTATATTTAACATTTATCATAATTTCAAGAACTTTCAATACTTATTAAATTGCCCATGGAACGTTCCAATCTCTCAGCATCGGTTAAAATGTCTATATTCTCTACTATATCTTCTAATTTTGTTTGATCGTAAGTATTCACAGCCTGTATAATTTAAGTCATTTCAGATATTTCCGAAGATATGAATAGATCGATAGTAGGTGAAATCATTAATACCTTATTACTCAAACTTTGTAATTCCCACAGGAAATTATTAATGCTACTCAAAATGATCACTTCATCTTGTAAACTCATCCATATATCCGCCAGATCAATAAATTGCGGCTGATAGATAGAGGACATATTAAAACATGATTATAGATAGACAAAGACATATATTAAAACATAATTGTATTATAGCGGAAAATGGAGAATTCTAAAAATTTGATTTTAATAAATATTTAATTGCTATTTCTTGCATTTCAGAAAAATATTATATTTTTCACAAAATTCTGTTAATAAAAGAATTTTAATAAATGAATATCTCTTCCATACGGAGAAATAATAACAAATTTAGATGAAAATAGATTTCATTTAACTGAAATCAAATGTTCTACAATTTTTAATTTTTGAACATGATAAATGCTATCAGAATAATCATATGAGACGTTAATGAGACTACGATTTATCTTTTTAAGTGATAATGACAATTATATTTACGTAGACTTGAGTAGTTGGAATAGCCGTTCTATATCGAACAGTGTCATGCAGTTTAAAGAATCGTGCTTGAAGACGTTCCATCAAGTTCTTCACCGCGTTCTCGCTACGCTTCACATCACTCAGCAACTTTCTACGATAAAATCGTATTAGAAATCGCGTCGATTGTCGATCATTTAAGTATCATTTCTCTTTCTTCGAGAGGAACCTGATATAGATCTCTTGCTGACGACTAGCCGTTAACATTTCGATAGCCCACTCGATCTTTTCTCCTGCGTCGGATTCCGCTTCTTTCGAGCCGCAACATACAATTTTTGAAGCTGAGTCAATCGTGATTGCATTTTCCACGATGGCCGTAAACTTATATATCTTGGCCATTAGAGGTTCTAACAACTCGAGGATAGAATTACGAGTTTTCGTTATCGCTTCTTGTAAGATGCTCGGTACTGAAAAAAATTATCATCTCAATAACTCTTGTAACACAAGAAGCATTTATGTAGTTATATCCTTCACAATATTTAATGTTTCTATTTAAAATTATTTTAGGCCAAACTTTCGGCCAGATTAAAAATTATTCTGACAAATTATTCTTACAATCATCAATTCCCTCGCCACCACGTTGACAGTCTCTGTTAAATAAACGAATTCCGGCAACTAGACACATTAACTCCATCAATTGCTCCTTTTTCTCTCGTTTTGGCAAAGTTATATAGTGAGCTAGTTCGGAAGCTTGGAAAACGCTCTGCAACGCCACTGAAACTTCCCTATAGAAAATACATTTTTATATAACATATATTAAATTTTACATTAGATAAATATATACAATACATTTTGATATGACTATTATTAAATTTTTCATTTTCTATATAGTTTGTGATAAGGACAAATTTTAATCTGATGAAAATATTGTTTTTATTTGCAACAATATCTGTACAAAATAAATTTTCTACAATCAAGAAGATGGAAATATGAGATGGAAAATTAAATGTCATTTCGTTTAATGATTACCTCAAAATTGATGAGATTGTAGGACTTCCCAGACCACTCAGAAGTGTTATCACTACTAATATTTTTTGATACAATTTCTCCGTATCCTTCCCAGTCTCCAATTTGTTAGTTTCACAAATTTCGGCGACCAGAGGTCCGGTTTTTTGATGCAACCGTAACCGATGCTTTTTGACAATTTCATCTGAACGAAATTTAAATTCGTATAAATAATAATTTATATATTTGGAAGAAATTTTAATTAAGCTTATTTTTACCTCTGTCATGATAATGCTTAGCGAAGTACAACTGATTTTTCAAAGTTGCAAGACTAGGTTTGTTCTGATCGCACAGCCTCTCTGTTATGACTTGAACCACTTTCATATTACTTCCCTCGTCGTTTTCTTTTATTCGATACGCTGGATTTAATTGATATAAAGAAAGCTGAAAGTTTTTGAGAACATTGTGAACATTTAAAATTTTTTAGAATTTTTGCGTTTTAATAATACTTCGTCGGTTATTAAATTACCAGAAACGAAGCCAAGTCCTTGGTTACTGATATCTCTTTCACTTTACATTCGCTTATGATTCTTTTTGTCAATTCTTTTCGCACACTATCCATTGTAAAAGGCAAACGAAAAAATCACGAGGTTCCTCTAATTAATTTAGGAATTTGCCACCTGCCACAATTGTAAACTCAAACGAAACCATCTACCAATAAAGTTTGATCGATACTTACGTTGAAATCATCTACCGTTACCAACGTTTCAACACTTTTTTAAATTCTTTTAATATTTTTAAATCCGAATAATATAAAAATAATAAGTAAATCTTTTGTAATAAATTTTGACATATGAAATGTATTATCGCGCTTAAAATATTTCTTATCGATTATATAATCGATTATAATTATTATATGTTTTTCATACAGAAAAATATACAAACATAATACATTTTTACTAATTAGTACAACATTTATCATTGTTTTATTTCTTTTCATAATAATATTTACGATTTACGATTTAACATAATTGTGTGTGAAATAAAAGTAAGCAATATTTTATAGAAAATAAACAATAACTTTTAAAAATTAAATTTCTTAAAACCAGACTTTTAATCTGAATATCACAAAAATGAACAAACTAAATCACTTTTTCATAGGAATAAAAATAATATTATCGAATTCGCCGTTTGAATCTCGTGCGTCTCGGCGCGCTCGCGATCGTGCGCGCTCGGCCGTTCCCGCCGCGCCGCGACTCTACGTCGCCATAGTGGGGGAAAGGGGCGGTCGGCCGACTTCAGAGGTGTCGCAACGGTCTGCGCGTTCGTAGTTCGGCGTCAGTCGGGCTAGGTGGTCGGTAACGTGAGTGTGGTGTGTGTGCGCGCGAACGACAGACGCGAGACAGCCAACGTGCAACGAGCGTGTGTCGTGTCACGAGAGGCATCGTGTTGCCATGACGTTAGCGTGAGTCGCGGTTGACGCGTTCAGGCAGTCTGTCAGCGGAATTGAGTCTCAAGAACATGGCGCGCGATTCCCGGCGCGCCGATCCGCGACGCGTCGTCGCCGTCGACAGCTGTGGTGGTAGCGGCGGCGACGGCAGCGGCGGTGGCGGCGGCGACGGCGGAGGCGGAGGCGGAGGCGGAGGCGGAGGCGGAGGTGGTGCGACAGCGAGGTGCGGATTGCTGATCCTTCTGACGTTGCTGACGATCATCATCCCTGTCACTTATGCCGACAGTCAAGGTGAGTCACGCGTCATAATTCGTTTTTGTCGTTACATATTACGATGCGTAGCTTTCATTATGCGTAGCTTTTTCTCGCGATGACACCTCAGCTGATCTCTCGTGTCGGCAATTGTACCTTACGGTTGTTTACTCATACATCATGTTCGTGTATCATATGTCGTTTAATTCGATTTTATAAGCGTCGGAGTAGATACTGGAGTCGATAAAGAAACTGTACGAGAGTACCATATTGAAACTGACGTCAGGAAGAGAATTGATTCGCCTTGTACTTTTTGGTGCACAGTTTCAAGGTCATTCGAGATTGGCTCTGTTACGCTTCATTGTTTTATGGATCGTTATATTTTCCTGCTTTATCATATGCGTTTTCCAATGTTAAATACGCGCGAAAAAATATTGATACTATTTATTCTTACACGTGTCGTAATGTAACGTCTTTGTTTTGAATTTGAAAGGATTCGCGAGTGAATTCATGCAGCAGCGATCACGTACATTATTTACGTCGCTTAATCATGCAATGCTTCATTTTTCCGCGTTTTATTCGCGATTTACATCCTCGATACAACATGAAATTTTAATTCTTCGATAATCGCGCGTTATAAGTGTGTGTGTATGTTTAAATAAAATTTATTGTTCCAATTTTCTTGTTAATTCCTAGATTTTTATTTCTCACATTTTGCTTGTGAATATAAATAGATAGTTGAGGATTGAGAGATTAGTAAAATTAATGCAAGCGTCAGTTAAATATATATTTGAGAAGCAAATTGCATATGTGTATTCTTCAAGATCAAATTATGCAATGATGTGTGAGAGCAAAAGAGAGCGAGAGTTACACAGAAAGAATGATTTTATTTAAATATCTAAAAATTTGGCTACAAATTTGAAAATAATTTTGTTTGAGCATTAAAATTATTATGCACGTTGAAATGTGACAACATACAATTTTTAATACTATAATAATTTGAATTTATCTTGCACAATTATTTACTAGTAACTAAACAAAATTATTTTCAAATCAATAGCTATCTAAATTTTTTTTAGTTATTTCAAATATAGTAAAGCTGTTTTTTCCATGTAATATTCGTTCAGTTTTTAATTTCAATGTTTTAATTTTAAGCAAAGAAATTTCTTTTCTTGATCAACGGATCATCGCGCGATCCTTGTATGATACATCGATCGATGAGTTTGGTTTTATTCATGTCGCATAACGACATGCATTGCATTTTTATGGCCACGCAACTAGCAACGTCATTGTCTTGTGATTTTGTTTAGAGCACATGTGACCATCATTTGCGCTAAACGATCCACATTGTTTTTTCGAGGAATTCTTATCACGAAAACAGGATACCTTTGCACGTTGCAATGTCGCGTTGCCAAGAGCATATCCCTTCGTTAATCGCGTTTAAATGTCGAACTATTTACATTATACGTGTTTTATATTTTCTGCTTTTTTGCACTGCTATTCCATTTTGCAAATGAAGCTTAAATTCTATCGAGACATTTGAGCATTTTCACGAAAATTTTATGCATACATCTTTAATATGTGAAACAAAGTTTGCAGTATATTTAAATATCAAATTAATTTTTACACAGTACAGTGTACATGCAGTTAATAATCTGCATAATCTCGTTCTTTATTTTGATATTAATTTTTGCAACTTTTACAATTTTTTTCGATTCTTTTATCGTTTTTTATTAATATGTGTAAAGTTTGAAATATAAAATCTAACGCTTCGTGATTTTATTCATAATATATGAGATAGATTTTCCAACAGAGAATAATTTTTATTTCATATTTCATCGTTAATTATATAAATATAAATATTGTGCAAATACTCATAATATTCATTAACGATCGACGTTCAAAGGTTCGTGCGCAAAAAAGAAAGCAATTTTATATATGTAATCCCGAAAATTGATATATTAGTTTGACTGCTTATCGAGAAAATGATATGACATAAAATGATATGAAACGACGTATTAAAAGCTACATGTTTCTAAAATTAGCATTATGTAAAATTATGAATATTTTACTTACATTATTGTTTATATATACTATTCGGATTTTTTTAACATTATTTCGTATGATTTTGTTTTCGAATTATTTTCCATTATTCGTGTCGCAATTGTATAGCAATTGTAGCATACCTTTCAAAATAATATGCTCATATTATTATAACATGCTCATTATTGTGACAGGAAATAGAATATAAAGAAACAAATAGAGGAAACAACGATCGTAAACTCATTCTATTCACATTCCTTAGAAAATAATGTCTTGTAGTAAATTTCGTTGCAAGAATTACAGCGTGACAGTCACCGCGCTTACGGTGAGAAGGACGCAATGAATCACAAGTTTCTTTGTATCGACGACCTTTCCAAGGCGTGAGTGTAATTACGTAAATCGGCACGTGTACTCGTAATGACTTATTCATTGTAAGTGAGACAACAATTGCAACTATCGTCTTGGCGCTTACGTAATTTTTATTAAATATAAAATAGCTTTCGTTCATAATATTTCAATAAAAGAGCGTCTTTTTAAATAGAAAAATCACAGTTAATAACTTTAAGTACAAATTCCGCTCATTAGTTTGAATTCGTCATATCGACAAACGAGTTAGCGTTAGTGCAGATTTATCATTTTCCTAATTCTGAATCGCGAGTCGTTTTTTCGGATGAACAGGACATTTGTATTGATTAAGGTTTAAATTAAATTTTAACCCGAGGATTCCTGTCCGATTGTTATAGAGAGTTATTAAATGATGAATTGTCGCGATCGGTTTCGCAGTTCGACGTGAGTATAAATAATATTCCCCGCGTGTAAAAAGGAGGTCTCAAGCGAGAAATGAAAGCACCCTGACAAAGGACGCCTTTCGGAATTTATGTCCATTGTTGGACTCGGAGGTGGGGGATCCACCAGTTCGTCAATGCAGTCGATAAAAATTTATGGGTGTATGTTGAATGTAAATGCGATGGCGGCGCAGGGCCGTGCGTAAGATTTATAGGGATTTTACATTACGATTTATTTATTCTTTCCGGTCACGCGTGAGGGCGAGCGCGCGCCGGATCCCCAAAAATGGTCGGATTTAGATTCCGTTTGTCTTAAATCGATCGCATCGCGAAATCCTCCTCCATATTTCTTCGTATCCGCAACGTATAAAAGTAACACAATTTCTCTCGCGCGATATTCGATATTGAAAAGAAAGAAGGAGATAAAGGAGAGGAGAAAAAGAAGCATAAAGAGCTAACATTATAATGTAATTATACGAACGTATATCATCAGCACAAATCTCCGAGATAGTTAAATCTGCCGAGCTTTCGTACAAGCGCTATGCTCGCAGCTGCATGAAAAAGCCGCCAGCTGCAAATGAGTAATGTCAGAGTGCCCAGGCGATATGTAACGTGGTGGGAAAATGGTTAATCGCACTCGCAGTGGAGACGGAATAGAGACGTATAAACTTTATGTCGGCGATACGCGCATATCCCCCTCCCCCTTTCCCTCGCGGAGGCTAAACCCTCTTTCCGTGCATAGTATATCACTTCTCTTTCTCAATTCGTAATTCTAGGAGATTCCGCGTTCCTCCGCCGCGATCATTTTTGACAAGCGGTTATCAAGTAACGGAATGCTGCCTTAAACCCTTTAAACGATTCTTCCACAAGACGGTCTTGTGCACATTGTACTTAGCTGTTCGCTCCTTCGGCTAAATTAGAAATATTCTCAAATCTCTCTTAGGAAATAAAATTATAACGAAATATTGACTTTATTTAGCGTCCGAGTCGCGCTCGTTATTTTCTCGTTCTTCTCGGAACTCTCGACAAGCCATGAGGATACTGGCAAAAAAACCTTGAAGCTGCGACTCGGTACTTCAGCGTGCTGAAAGTTGCGGATCTTATCTATCGCGACTCTCTTTCGCCATTCGATGATTTCTTACGGCATTCTCAACTCTTTCAGCACACATGCGCTGCCATATATCCTTCCATTTTAAATTACTGTAATCAAGATTCTTATCGAATTATAAGTTTTCTGAAATCATACCTCTTACGTCTCGAAACATTTTAACAGAAGTGCCACAATAGCAAATCGTATATGTAATAATACTTTAATAAAAAATGTGTATATATTTTTTTTTCTGCATCTTTTATTTCTTTTTAAAAATTTTATCATTTTGGTTTCGTAACCTTCGACGGAGTTTTCCATAGTATGATATTCAGAATAGGAATCCGCACACGTTGA
The DNA here is from genome assembly GCF_055798465.1 of Pogonomyrmex barbatus. Lineage (NCBI taxonomy): Eukaryota > Metazoa > Arthropoda > Insecta > Hymenoptera > Formicidae > Pogonomyrmex > Pogonomyrmex barbatus. The sequence goes on from NW_028297098.1 coordinate 4,513,738, forward strand.
TGTCTGAAAGGCTCTGCATTTCCGGTCCCGATCCAAGAGTGCGAATCATCGCCAGTTGAGTCACCATCGAGCCGAACATCATTGCACACTCGGAACGAATGGATCGCTGTTAATCGATGATTAATGCGACCCTCTCGACGATGCCGACTTAGCTGAGAGTGCTCCTTCGGGTCGTGTTATTCATTAAGCTCGTAATGGCGAGTGGCATCCAGAAGGTCGATTGACGATGACTTCCGTTCATTCGTCGCTCTATTTAAAAGCGAACCGACGATAAATTGCACCTTGTTCGCGAAGATGTTTTGTTGCGCGAAGAAAATGTAACCATATTTCTATTATAATTTATGCATGAAGTATCGACATCGTCCTATAAATCACTTATCGTGAAAGCTCTCACTGCCACTCGACGAATTTCAGATCGAGTTGTATATTGAACGAAAGCTCAATGACAGGTTTATTATATCTCTTTCACTTTTATGTAAAAATTTGTCATAAAATCTACATGTCTTCTTTATGTGTATATATATTCAGAAAATGTTTGTTTTTAGAAAATTACTTTTTTCGTATATCAAATTCATTGTTGATTGATTGTACCGCGTGTGATAAAATATTTTAAAAAATTTTCTACACAATATTTAAAGGAATACCAATTTACTTTTTCACAAATATTTGTTGCTATACGCTTTTGTAACTTCGCGAACTTTTGCATTAAAAATTGATTGGATAACATTTTATTTGAACGATTTTAATAACACGATAATACTGGAACGCAGAATAACAGAATTTTGTATTTGAATTTAAAGAGTAACATATTTTTCGATATTGGTAAATATATGTATTTATGGATATGTCAGTTTAATCTGAAATCTGTAAAACGTGAATGTACAGAGCGAAATATTTTGCTAATATTATCAATAATTATTAATAACTGAAATAATTTATCAGCAAGAAAAATTGTCGAAAGATAATAAAGTTGTTTTTACAAATAATTTAAAAAAATAAAGTAATTTAAATAAACAAATTATTTTTCCACATAATATAAATTCTTATAAATTTACAATCTTCTCTGATATTTTTTGCATGAATACAACTATTGACATACAGTTTTATAATGGAGCTTAATTGAGAAAAATGCTAGTATGAAAAAAATTAATGCATTATTCAGTATTTCGTCATGGTTGCTCATTTCAATATCGTATCCGAATTTAAACCATTATGAAGATGAACTTCTTCTCGAGTCTAGTAATAATTCATAACATAATGAATTTCGCATTCCGTTCCCAATCGCGTATATCGACCCACGGACATCCCACGTAATTTCTTTGGCTCGCGCGCGAGCGAAAGAAATTAATTATTCTCGTGTGGTTTCATCGAGTGGAAGCAATCGGAAAGGCATATAATTAATATTTTCACTCTCTCTGTCGTCGTACCCGTTTGACGAGGGACAGAAAAAAAGAGTGAGGAGCGGGAGAGATTTTCCAGTCTCGCGCGGATGTCGGCCCCAGGGAGAAATCGATCGGAAAATTCGCACAGTCGGACGGAATGACGCACGAGGTGAAGCACCTCGTTTGTACGAGGGGGAAAAATCGAAGATACGCCGGATCGATTACGCTCGCGGATATCAGCTTTGTCAGATGGTATAGCTTCGTTCAAGTAGGTAGTCCGATCGAGAACTGCCGGTCGACGGTGCACCGGAGTTGCTCGTTAAATTCTCAACGTCGTCCCATTTACCCACTTTGCAATAAAATCGATGGCGTATTAGTCAGCCAATAACAACGTCGGTCGATCTATAAAGACTTTATTGCAAAAGCGTAATGTATTCGTTTCCGCACCTCGCCCGAGCGTTTCAGCGTGAGATTTTTACCTTCGTTCATTATCCGATGCGACCTGGATCCGCGGCCCCGCTTCAACGCACGGGACAGCACCGCACCCGACGTCATTATTTCGCAATTGCGTTAGCTTTATGTCACTATAATGGCCATGTACTGAAGAAGACGAGACCGCGTTGCACCGCGGTGTGCGTCTGCGTCTGCGCGCGCGCGCGATTAAAAGTTTATTAGAGGAACGTTAAAAATGAATTTTCTCGCTCTCGTAACTGCCGCTCGCGAAATGCGCAAGCACGCAAATATTCTTGCTCGTTATACGTCGCCTTTTCTGGGAGTAGACGTTCATTTGCCGGAACTATAAATGCACAATTCGCACGACCGGCTAACTGTAAAGCGCAGCGTTAACGGACCAGCCCGTTATAACGCAGAGAGCGCGAACGCGATATATACGGCATGTCGTTGCTTATGCTATAAATACGAAATGACTCGTAAACGAAGTAGTTTTTTTTTTGTTTTTTAAGTCAAAGTTGTAAGCACATTGTAATTAATTCAACATCGTAATTGACGTTCGCTCTTGGTGGCATATTTGTTCATGCTAACCGTTATACCCCGTCCGTTATATTCCGTTTCTATCCGAGGGGCAGTTTTCATCATTATTAGCTACATGAGATTCCGCGTTTTGAAATATTCCTTTTGATAGAGATTAATCGCATTACATACGTGTGTTACCTAACCGGATCGCCCAAGTATGTAAGCGGCTTTGACGATGAGTCATCTCGTACAAGGTATGTCGATTCATTAGTCGAAAATTAAAGCACATTCAAAAATTCTATTTCCGCAGCATGCTCATTAGATGCCTCTTCCGCCATTAATAATCGATTCGCTGGCGTATATGTAATTTCAATGGCAATTAAACGGTCGTAAATATGCCAAATTCATCATTCGCGCACGCTGGGTGCATTTGGGTAGAGGCGGTACGGGTTGATGGAGTAATAACAGTTTGCGGGTTTGTGCGAAGCTCGCGTATGCAGTCCGGTAGGAATTCATTTACCATTTTCGATCGTATTATACCCGATAAATAATTCGCTCGATATATTGCACAGCGCGATAAATGTTTGAAAATAAATTGTACCTGCTGGTGATTTAATGCGCATTCCGCATTACATGTCACGAGTGTAATGTTATATTTTTGACTATTGACGTCCGTGCTATTGCGAATTTACCATCCGTTCAAAAGTCATGGTTCATCGAAACATTTTGTTTATACATGAGAAAATTTAGTTCATCTTTGTCAGTAGTTTGATTGAACATTTTTAATATGTGAAATAAATGCAATATAATATTTTAAAGATACATGATATGTGCAAAGTATCGTTAATAGACGCTGAAATTCTGACGATGATAAAAATATCGGTTTAAGTTCGTATCGATATTTTATTATGCGCAACTTTTGTCGAAGTTACGAATGTATGAGCTTAACTGCTGATAGGAGTTTTCTTCAAATTTTCTATTAGTATTATTTTCTGATAATACATCCCGTTGGGTACTGCCAGAATCCTGTAGATTCATATCTGGTTTAGTGAATCGTTCTATGATTACAGGGTCAATGCGATGCAATCCCGATGAATATTGTTATCGCGATTGCATTAGCGCGCAGGTGACATAGGTCGTTGGCACAATTCCGTCGATACCCAAAACGCTTCCGTTGCTAATTATCCTAATTGCAATCTGCATGTTCTGTAGATGAACGCTATTGCCTAGAATTGAAACCAAATCGTCTAAATTGTTCTATAGCGCGATCGAAAACAAAGCAATATTTACTCTTCAATATCTCTTGAAATATCTTTGATTATGCTTATCTCGTAATAAAACTCATTTATTGTGATATCTCATTTCGCACATTATTCCATTAAATATTTGCGTCAATTTAAAGTTAAAAAGACCTTTTTCGAAATTGAAATTCTGTCGCGCAGAATGATGTGAAATAAATACTAAAATTTATGTTGCGCTGAAATAAATGTAACGTTGAAGGTATCAGATATGTTGTAATCCATTTTCAAAAATCTATTTCTTTGTCTTTCTTTCGATACTTTTAATTTTTTTAATTTTTATTAAAATTATAAAATGCATGTATGCTGTGTATCATTTCAAATTCTCGTGTTTTGGAAGAGAAGATACTCATATTTTGTAAATTTGTGATTAAATTTTTTGCACGTGTTTATTTTTTCGAATAAAGTACCCCATAAAGTATCGACGGGCAACAAAGGGAGGTGTATCATGAATCATTTGGGAAAAAAGAATTCATATGAAATATTGTTTCGATCGCTGGGGAGAGCAAATACACGAGGCAACGCGGTCGATGGGGCTCGGACTTATTTTGCGGGATACGAAGAAAATTCGCTGGTTTTTCTCCATTCTGTCGCTCGATTGAATGTGTTCACCGGGCAGGGATGCAGCTGTCGAGAAAGGTAATGAAACTTCGCTGCTTTACCTTTCTTCTTCATTGTGTCGATGTCAAAACGCCCGGTCGAACTGCCGGCTGCTCCCGGAAGGACAGAAGAGAGAGCGTCACGGCACGAAAAAGAATTGGCTGTTGAAACGTTCGGACAGAGAAAAAGATAGACAACGAAATACGAAAGCTGATCATTCGTATCAGTCGTTGGCAGAAAGACAATCAAGATGCCTTTAAAACGAGTAATCAATACAATATCGTAAATTGTACAAGATAGCTTATCGAACATGGTATTTTTTGCTTTAATCACGTCGAGAAAACATCATAAACAAAAAAAACGATTATAATTGGTTTGCGAATGAAAATGTAACAAAGAAAAATGTAACAAAGTTTTCATACAACTTAGTTTTTTTTCGTAGAAGTTAATCGCAACACGGTGATTAATGTAACGGCAAGAAAAGGAGATAAATATACTATTGTGAAATGAAAATTCCAATAATAATCGTTCTGCTACGTTTATGAATATAAAAGTTTTCCAGAAATGCTTTATGTAAAAAGCAGCATCTGCAAATTGCAGCATTATTCTCGCTTATCCACTTTTCTCATTTCTTTCAAAAGGTTTGTTCTTCGTTAGCCAGGTTTCTTCGAGAAACTGCTTTAACGATCAAATAATAAGACAATTTGCCAAGTCCACGAAGAATTTTTTTCTAAAGTACCTGACACGAAAGGAGTTAGGTTTCCCGGGGGTTCTGCATCTCGTTGGCTCCCCAGAAAACTGGTCTATTGTCAAACTTAATAGCTTAATCGGCCGGTAATAGAGAAGAGCACGGCTTCGTCTCCACCCATGGTGGCGAACAAAGCGTTTCTTGCTGCGGGTGGGCGCGGTGACACGACGATGCATCGCGTCCGCAGCAAGAAAACTTACGTGAAGGCGATGGGCAATGATGCGGTGCATCTGCATGTAATGTATGTCTCGAGAGTACGCAGAAGCGCATTAGGTACATTGCGGCGCACCTGGGGCGTTCCGCATAAAATTGCGAATATTGCGCGGGAGCGGGAGAGAGAAAGATGATAGCCAGCGCTCGCATCACTTGGGAAATCGCATACAGTTCCAACAATCGATAAAAATTGAAATTGCGAGAGTAAAAACGAGTCCGTTATTAATATTTTCAATTAAAGCCGATACGTAACGTCGTATTCATTCGTCTCTATTCGCCCAATTTATCTCGATCTATTACCGCGTACGTTGCAAGAAACGCTAGACAAAATATCCGATGTATTACGAGATGTATTACGGTGCCAGGGGAGACGCGATAATTGATAGCGCTTTCCAGAACGATCGTAGGAAATCTCAATCACGCGACGTGTAGATTTAAGCAGAGGCGTAGAGAATACATAACGTCGGACGCGCTTCGCGAGTGCCGCTCGAAAGCGTTAAACTCAATGAGAATGATCGACGACGACGACGACGACGACGAAGAGGAGGCTCGTGCCATGCGTGGGCAGAAGCGATACGTACGACGAAGTGTAGGCGAACCGTACCAGTCGACGTGTCATCCGCATCACTCGCAGTTTGGCACGAATAAAGAATAAGAGAATAAAGAATAAGTAAGTTTGAGTATCGATTCTGGTCGACCGTCTTTCGGTCTCTCGAAAATATTTCCCTATTTTGGAATATATAATGTAAAAATATAGAGAATATTTTGAAGAGATTTTTACAATACTAAAATAACGAAATATTGCGTAGTAAACAATTGGTATTTTAGTATAGAGAGAATTTCAAAAAGTATCATTTACATAATACTTTTTATTTTATATAACAATCATTTCTAAATCTTTTTTATGTTTTCAAATGCAAACGTAATATTGAAAGTAAAAAAAAAAAAATCAATGTGTTTTTTGATATTTTAATATGACGTTTGAATACGAATATTTTATTACTTTTATACTATTTTAGCAGTAATATTTTTATCGAACAATATCATCGCGCGCGCGATAATTTTATGATCGAAAGAAATACTGTACATTTTCGTCTTTCTTCTGACATGACAGATTTTCAAAAGAAGTTTAATAGGAGGAAGATTTCATAGGAGACTTCACAAGCTTTCTAACTGATTCTAAACTTCGGTTGGACTTCCTTAACAAAGATGCCACGTAAACGAAATTAATTATTGTAAAATCTCAGGGGCTTTATATTTCATACATTAGTATCGCTAATGAAGAAACTCTTGAGTTTCGAACTTTCTGACGATGTAAAATCAGATTGGGACTCTAATAATTAATAGATGTAGTTTCGCTAGGTTTATTGTGCTATTATTAATGCGACTAAAATTAAAACATCATACGTGTGTCAAAACAATCTCTTGTTCTGTGTTTTTTTTTTTAAATTTAAATTACTCAAAATATTTTCTTTCCAAGCATCATAGAGTAATATTCTCTTTGCACACTGATCTGAATTTAAATAAAATATAATCACAATTCTCATTAAATTGCTCGATGTGTGATTCTTTTATTGGAATTCAACAACGGCATTGGCTTCGTATATAATTGACGATCAACAAGTCGGCCTTGGATCTTCTATGGATAACCAGACCTAGATTCACAACGCACGTGGGTGTTTCCGATTAGGCACGAACTGTAATCTGCATCAAACCGAAAACAGCGTGCATATATTACGAAATCATAATTGTCTGTGGGAGATGATTATACGTCAAAGCTTAAAGAAACTTCTTATTAAAGTATCCAATAAATAGCACTTATATTCACGTTAAATGTATTTTCTGGTTAAAATCTCTTTTTTTAATTCTAAAAAATCAGAGAAGTCGTGTTCTTTAAGAGAAATATACAAGAACCTTCTCTTTTTAATGCCAGAGCTCAACTTGTTTGTTGTCCATTCTGTTTCGTTGAGATCCTTCCGCGGTTTCTTTTTATTTTCTTTGACTATACTTCTGTCTCTTCCCGCTGTTATCCTAAGTACGCACCTTGGTTGAGATAATTCTCCCTCGTGTTCCATGCTGGTTCTACGCGTTTGTTTCAATGCTCGTTCCACGCTCGCCGCCGACAGATGCTGGCAGTCCGCTTCGAAAATACGAATCTTCCGCCCAACCCCGCGCTCTCTTTCTTGAGCTATATCCGTAACGGGTTTAACCGTCTGCCGAGAACCAGTGCTTTTTATCTAAGGGTCCTTTTTACGCGGTCATCGAGCCCGTAAACCGCCTCGGTGAGATCCGCGCGAGGTTTTCTTAGGACGATATAAGGAAACGCTATTGCGACAACGAATCGAAAGGATCGACCGTTTCACAAATAAATTACTCTAATGAAATGTAATTAAATTTCTGAATTTTTATTTTTCATTGATCAAATTTATAAAATATCTATTTGTGAAGATACTCTTTGCGAAAGGAGTGTACAAAATTGGGAAAATTTTGTGGTACAAAACCAGTCATGAAACTTGACACAAACATAGTATGGGATTCAAAATATGAAGAAATCTAACCAAAATCGGATGGTGAATGAATCCTCAAAAATCAGGAAATGGATTCGGTAAGTCATGTGGCGGCAGTGTTCATTTGTCATTCATAAAATTTTACTTTGGCAATAGAATAATCGATTTTCTTCCTTGTATCATTATTGACATCCGTTTCTGTATAATCTTCATGGGCTTGGAAAGCGAAGAAAATGGATAAAATCTCTGCCAATCATTAATCGTTCATTTTATCAAATTGTATGAACTAAATACATTCCCTATTCATGTAACCAACAAAGCTGTATTGTTTGTGAAAGCCCATTCATGAGTAATATTATTCTACTGCCAAAGTGAGATTTTATGAATGGCAAATGGGCACTTCCGTTATATGACCTATCGGATCTTTTTTCTGGTTTTTGACCAGGTCAGTTTACTCATTTAGCCATCTGATTTTGGTTAGATTTCCTCACATTTTACCCATATATATGTCTATATCAAATTTCATGACGATTTGTTAACCTCGTTGAATTTTCCCAATTTTGAATGCTCCTTTATAATTTTTATATGTTTTGAGAAAATTTCTTTCGAAAAAAATTATATCTAAAATCAATCGTATTGCGCAATGTTTTGTCATTCGAAACGATCGCTAATGAAATCATATTTTTCTATATATATATATATATATATATATATATATATATATTTTAATATTTATTTGTTATTTGATATTTTGTTATTACGCTACAATCGAGAGGTATTACACGTTACCAAGCGTGTTTAATTAAAACCTTGGCGATCAAAGGATCTCCTACGGCAGAGTCGGAATAATTCGCGAACGTATGGAAAGCGACGTCCGCGAAGACACGTCCAATGAAATACCTAGGATTCCGTACGTGCAACGATTACAGAAATGCTCTCCTGAAACCGCGCGCGTGTACTCACATCTAACCCATTTTCGTAGCCTAGGAAGGTCAGCGCAGAGCGCGGTTGAATGAGTGGATTTATGCCACGTATCCGACATCGGAGACCCTTCCCCTCCCTACCCCCTTGTGCGACATCCATTGTAAGTTCGACTTTTATTGAGGGAGACCACTTTTAACCGGGCTCTCGTTTCGCGTTTCTAAACACGCGCGTCGAACGCACCAAATGGTAAGGAGAAGACGAAAACGATTGGTAAGAACCGCCTTCTCCCGACATCCGATTCTTTAATCCCAGTCGTTGTACGTTGCAGTACGTGGTTTTGTACGCGGGAAAGTATTATTGAGTGCTATACAATATGCGATACATACATACATAGGATAGCCAAATTAGCGATTCTTAGCGATCCGCCCAAGTTAAGCGCCATTATAAGAGAAGCGCCATAAAGCGCATAAGTGCATTACACCGTCGTGTTGTGTTCCCTCGTGATTAATGTCCTTTTATATACCCAACTTTCATTCATTTCCGCTCGTATCCTCTTTCACCATTCTAAACGTAGCGTTCGTTCGGGAATTGTGTGACACGTGCCAACGGCCGCCATATGTTCGTTTCACGTTAACTCGACTCTTCCCCTCGGATTAGTGATCTAATCCGGTACAGGGACTATTCTGGTATGGGAAATGAATTTATCCTTCAACGATAATTATATATGTTACCGTTGACAGAATATTAACACACACAGTAATTGATCCTATAGGCTTAACTAAAAAGATAAATTTCAAAAATTTAGGGGGAAATATATGTTCGGCGTGTAATCCATTTTGTCCAAACTTTGTCCAAAATACGTATACATATTACACTACTGACGTATAATCGGTACGCACATCGTCATGGCATAGCAATTTAAGATTTCGACGACGTGTTTCCCAGCCATCACGTTCGATTGCCTCTCGACGGGCGTTTACGACAACAGGGAACACGTTCTCGTTTCGAGGCGAGTCATCTGGAGCCAATGTCGTCGCTTCACGCCGCATCTGCTTGCGGTGACTCAAAGCATGCGCTAGTTGACACGAGGCACAGCCACGAGCGACGGAATCAGCATCAACTAGCGCAACGCAAACTTCGCACTTCGGTTCTTCCGATGATCTAGCATGGTTACTACAGGCGAATCATAGGAATTACATTAGGACGACAATTAGATGTAAATGCGAGATGACAAAGGCTCGGGGGGCTATTTAAATAATTGCATAAGTCAAGTATATAATTAATCGTTATTTTCTTCGGTCATTTCCTGAGGCATTAAAAGTCCTTATCATTTACAACATCGCTCGATGCTTCAATTACAAAATAAAAAACAAAGAAGCGAAACTTCTACGTTATTCTCAGCCTATTTTCATATTGATTTAAAGAGGTTTATCTCTTTTATCTCTTTATTTTTAAGTGATAATATAAGTTTAATATATTTAGTATTTTCAACTCGATTTTCTGAAATAGAAATATTTCTTATTCAATTGGCAAATTAATCATATTCATATATATAAATTTTTTTAATCTACATCATATGTGAAAAAATGTAATTTGTGTAATTTTTGTTTTATATAAATTTTGAGAGATTAATAACGAAATTGGATTGTATACGTACATTTCAAAATCTGCGATTGCTTGAATATATAAATAAATGCATTTACCAATGTTTTTACTTAAAATAAATTTTGTTTATTCTTGAAAAAAGCAATAGCACGACGTTCATGGCTGGTGAATCACGCAGAACCGAGAAAAATTTATTTCTCTTCGCTTTTAGTCAGCGTGACGCAAAAGAAAAACATTATCTTTTGTTACGTATTAAATCATACGAAGGAAAAGAAATTAGATCCAATTAATTTTGTGACTTATTGATATTTTTACATGCCTAATTTAGATTTGTATCAACACAAAGTATATTTTCTTCAATATTTTTATCGAACGATCTTTTAATAGTTGTCCCGTTTTTAAAATTTAACATGAAACCGAAATTTTTACAAGTTCTTTTTCCGTTTTTCCTTATCACAGAAATAAAGATTCTAAGTCTGAAATATCAGATAAAGTGTTAAAATATAACGTTGTAATTCCAATTGTTACCGATAAAAAAATATCGAACTCGAAGGATTACATGCGCGACGGAACTCAAATTTAGAGTCGCTATTCTCTACCGTGGTTCGTTTTCAATCCCGGGTTTGTTCACGGGAAAATTTTCTAGTATTCGCAGCTCGCTCTATCGAAAACAAGCGTGTCGACAGATGTACTTTACGGCAACGATAAAGTCGGAATAAAGATAGAGTCCGCCCCGTGTCGGACGGAGAAAAGCTTCTCCCGGAATCTCGCTGATGTTTAAATCGTAAACCGTAACCTCCGCGACGCCAACGGCTGCGCGAGTGTCATAAAATACAAGGAAATCGTGGCACTCTATTGTGTGAGAGAATCGTGAGACCTCGCACAGAGGACCAATTGTAGCCTCTCAATATGGTGCTTTCCTCCTGCGACGACGACGGTGAGACTGGTGGTCGAGATTTTTGGCAGAAGCAACCGCAGTTCATTCTCCATAACAATTGCGCGCAAAAGCGTTTCTCCCCTCTTCGATTATAGCATTATGTTACTCTTTCTTATTTCAGTGACTTGAATATTTTCCAAGTGTATCCTTGAACCAAAAAGAATTTTTATCACCGACAACAACTATAGCGTTTAAATTTATAATATCAGAAATGCGATATTTGATGTAACATTTATGATTACCAAATTTTTTCCCATGTTGTATAAAAATGTTAAAATCTTTTCCGGTACAAATGGAATCACAAAATTTTTTCAAATATTTCTAATTATTATATTGTATTTCTTAAAATTGTATCTCTTAAAAAGATATTTAGTTATTCCCTTAGGATTAGGAGGATAAGGAAATTGCATAAAAATTTGTTTTAAAGTTGTAAACGGACGAGTAGAGAAAAAGGTTTTCCACGTGATTTTTACGCGACATATTGCTCCATGTAATATATAAAATGTTCGTTATATTGCCGAGGGAAACGAATAATCGTTCGGGAGCGACGGAATAATCGAGGACCCCGGTCGTATTCGCGTAATCTGCGCGCGTTCTCGTTTCGCCAAGCTTGGAAAGTTCGACATTAGTATCGCGCAGCGGATGCAATTTAACGGTAACGCTATAATTTGCATAATTGGCCGACGTCGCAGCATCTCACGGCGATCTGATTCGACGACGATCGTTATCGGAGAAGAAAGTGTTTACACGTTCCGTACGCTTTTCTCCTTCGATCGTACGAAACGCCGGTGAGCAACGAAACTCGTTGCGCGAGTAAAATCGATCGAATTGCCCTTCGTTTTCAGCATTCGTTGACGAAGTTAAGATAAGTAATTTGATCTGCAAAGCGTCCTCGGAATCTCTCCATTCTTAATCTTAATGGATTCTTTGATCAATTTAGACATCACTTTTCCTTAAATAGAATATGGAAAGATGTCGTCGTTCGTTGCAAGCTTTTAAAATTTAACATTCAAGATATCTCTCTTGGTATTTAAATATCGAATTAAAATTCTGAAAATGTAAATCCAATTTGCATTTAAACCGATAATAAATTTTTACTATTTACTCACGCTTGGGAATTTTAAAAAATTCAGAGCACTTCTATCTTCAATCTTTATCGATTGCAATTCGAAAACTTCTTACTCGACATGCGTTTATCTCGGACACGAAAATTAACTAGCGCTTATTCCAACGGAGGGGTGGAGAGGAGGGGTGGAGGGGAGAGGAAGGGAGGAGCAACTTTATCGTCCAAATATATATCGAGATTTTTCCGCAGCTGCGATCGCGATCGTTTAATTAAATCCACGCTTCGGAACACACGGAGCCGGGCAGGTGAGATGTAATGTTTATTGTAATTTTCTGTCGGGAAACTTATACGATCGGTAGCCGCAGGCGTGCAAACGGTGCCCAAGGATTTTATTCGTCCAGCTTACACGCACCAACCTGGTTCGTGCTCTCTTGCAATTGGAACCACGTCTCGGCGCGACCTAATCGCGATTCCGATCTATGTTTAGCGAACGTGTCTCTATGCGGCACCCTACAGTTGAGAACCGCCGGGGAGTCTGGTGTCTTCAACGAAACAGCCCGAAATCTATTTCCGGCTTAACAATGATCCACAGTTCAACGTGACCGGGTAGCCCCGTCTATGAGATTCGGCCTCTTAGAAAAAAAAAAACATTCCGTCGTGCGGGAATGCATTCCAGCATGACAGAATGCATTCTAGCGGAACTTAATATTCTCTGTGGACGAAAAGAAATATCCGTTTGTTGGCCATAATTTATATGGCCTTCTGATTATCTCGCCTAGAATATTCCGTTAATATATTTTGTAATATATTTTGTACGTTTTCAAGACAGGCAACTTGAATGATATTAAGTAAATATAGAAGGATAAACTAGAAGTAGAATTATTTTAATTGTATATGTAGTTGATATCTTGCTTATCTTGAAAATGGTATTACGTTTTCGTTCATGAATTTTGATGATATAAAATGATATTGTTTAATATAATAGATTTTCTGAAAAAAAGCATTATGTATTAATATATTCCTAGGTCTATAGATGATTTCACAGTATCGAACATATGTACATGTTCTAGTTTTTCGTGCTCTTACGTTTAATGCTTCTTATAATAAATTGGTCAGTGCTAGTTTGCTCTCATGTCGGAAACGAGTACGATGAATTGCACATACATATAAGAATAGTAAGTGGAATATCGAACATGTCACGAGGTCGGTACATGGCAAGAGGTATTTCCACGATTTCATTATCAATGGTCGATTATTTCCATGACTATTTTCTAACAGGCTCTTCATATGTTATTATGTTTTGTTGCTTTTATCTTCGCTTTTTATTTTTATCATGATTATCGAAAAGATATGTTCTCTATGTTTCATTCTCTTACTATACTTAATATAAGTTAAGCATGAGAAATTATACACGTGAAAATAAGGCATAAAGTGGTATATTCTATAATTACACGCATTTATATTAGCAATTAAATTTATAATTATTATAATATTAGGAAAAGAATGTTTCATTTACATATTGCAAGAATTTGATTGATTAACGCAAATTATTTTTTGTGAAGTATTCTGGAATTTTTGTAATACAACATTACATTATGCTAAACATTAATTCGATATCAGCGATCGTGGTCCATGATGAGTGTCATAGAATGGTTGCAAACATTAATTATATACCCGGTAACAAACTTTTGCATTCGCCTAGGCGCCTTTTTCGTCCGGCCTTCCGCCAAGTTTTACCTCGGATTTACGCAAAGTTTTTCAATAAGCCCGATTCGACCGCCGCGCGCCCCTCAGAGAGTTCGTCGTCGTCGTTTCATTCTCTCGGTTTCGAACTTTTATTTTCGTAGAGTAGCTCCACTACGGTTACTAGTAAGGTTCGTCACAAAAATAAATTCGAGCGAGTCCGCCGTTAAATCCAGGCACGGGGAAATGAATGCCTCCAAATCCGTCGTCCGTAGGCAAATGAATGCTATCTCGTTCACTCCTCTTTCGCGTACTTTTGCGAAAACTTGGCGAATTCATCGGATTGTCGCAAGTTTTTCGATAAGTTTCCCCGTTTCCTTTCTAAATCTCTCCTCGCTAAAAATCTCCAACCGTTATTTCGCCAAGAGCGCACTTAAGTCGTCCTTTAATGCTAGTGTTAATGCCACGTACAGATATTTACGGAAATCTTTCGCAGTGGTACGCGTTTTCCCTCGTCCTTTTGTACAACATAATGTCGCATAATGCGGTGCAACGTGCAAGTTATACGACGTAACAAAAGTTTATGTGCATTACAAGCTTTTCACATTAATTTGCGTAGCGCGCGTAATACGGCGGATGATGAAACACTCTAAATGGCTCAGCCTACAAACGTTTTTGTAGCTTTATGCTGGAAGTAAATGAAGCAAAATTAAGCGTAATTAACATTAAAATAAATTAAACTTTATGTAATTTTTTAAATATATCTATTTTCCACTTTAATATACATATATATTTTGGGTTAAGTAATTTTAGTATCTATTATGCGAAATTATGTTAAGAGAAATTTGTTTATCTTGTTTTATTATATTTGCAAACAAAATATCTTACGTAGACAGTATTTCGGATTCGAACGTTATTTTAAACCATTTTTCGTCGATTCTACTCCCTTTCTCTCTTTTTCCTTCTTTCATCGCATAGTTCTTGGCTTATATCACAACCTACGTGCTTAGAAACTGATTCTTTTATGTGCCTTTTCTCTCCAAATGTTACTTTCATGAATCTCCATTTACTCATAGGACCGACACCGTTTAAAAATAGAACGAGCAGGATTATTATAAATCCCGAATACGCGAAACAAACGTCTGAAATTCGTCTTGGCGCTGATGCAGTCAAATGAACGCAGCTTTTTTCGTCTTTTTTAAAGCACCGGTTTAACCTACATAGAAATTATCGTTGCTCACTTGCTGTTGGATTCATTCCAAGTCGGGCAATGACTTTCGGACCGTTCTTCCGCGATCCACACGACGAGTTTTTGAATTTGGCTAAACGTCTTTGAACTTTCGCCGACCAAAATTTCAACTTACCTGCGTTCAACCTTGCGTTCGCAGCTTGCTTCTTTTCCACGGTTCAAGTGTTCTCAACTTGCTTCAACTCATCTTCATGACGATACTAAAAACGATATTTATTAATAATTATTATAGTATCAGTAAATTTTACTTTTAGTATTATTTTAATAATTTTCTGCATTTTTTTTTTATTAAAAACTGTATACATTTTAACTTGATTTTGACGACAATTTTGATTGTAAAAAAATCGAAACTATTCTAAAATTAAGGATTGAATAAACGATATTAACTGTGAAATTGTGTAAATCTATTGTGTTTCAAACTTAGATTTACGTTACTTTTAGAAAAATGGCCTGTGTTATTTGGATCTTTCTTGTCACCAGGAAGGGACTGATGAAGGGCGATTTGGAGGCGTAAACGCAGTACTAAGCAGCTGTGTAAATTGGCTCGTTTCCTTGAAACGTCAGTTGGCCGATGTGAAGCATGTGTAAATCCATCTTTCTTCCCTGACAAGATCGTGAAGCTTTTACAAGCGAGCTGTTTGTTGCTCGTTCATGTATGATCAGGAAAATACGAAGAATTCTATTCTTCCCTTTGTTTTCTAATCTTTGCGATCACATTTCCAACAATCTAACTAGTTTTCAATTTTTATTAAAGATAGATTTAAATCATCATCAGATAAGTTTAATCTATCTATTATTCAATCTAACATATCATAGTCGGACTGGATCGTGACGGGGATAAATTATAATTTCATGCAGCTCCGATTTACAAGAATGAATAAAACATTCTTTTTAATCGTCGCGTTAGCTCAGTGATTGTTTTATCGCTCTTTCTGTACATCATAACAGAAGCAATAATTCTTATCCACACTCGAATTGCAAACATGTTTCGCGTGATGTATTGCCGAATTGATATATTGCGATAACTTCGAGAAATCGTGAAAAGTGCTGTCGAACATAGCAACATATCTCTTTTTTGTGATTTATATCTCTTTTTTGTGATTTATTATAATTCCCTAAAGATAAAACGATTACGATCTTACCAGGAAAATTTATCTTAGATTAATGTTTATACAATATATTGATAGGAAAACAATATTTAAAATTTTCTTTTGATAGAACACATAAAATAAAATTATTTTTTATGCTACTAGTACGTAAGTTTTTTTTCTTTCTCTAATAAACGCTAATATTTATTTCTCAATAATAATTAATAATTAATAATAATTTTAATAATTTTATTTAATAATTTGCAAATAAAAACAAAAATAATTAAATAATAAAACATAATATTATCCTTGATTGTTGGTTAATTACAAGTAATATGGTATATTAAAATTTACAACGTTAAGGGAAGTAGTAAATTTCAGAAAAGGGCGACAAGCTCGTAGGATTTTTTCACAGGCCATTTATAATTCTAATCTCCCCTGTGACGATAACCCTTATCCGTGGGATAGTTCTCATGCTGCACCCTTGAATCGCATATGCATAATTGCATAGGAGACACCAAGTGACCGAGCGGCGGCATCATTGCGAGACAGTGTCGTCGTCGTGTTGTCGATGTGATATATATCGGCGTAACAGCTTTGCGGTTGCAAACGAGATCCGCGGCGATAAATCTCGGGGGCCACTAATCGTTAACGAGCGACTTTTGGTCCTCTTATCGGTATACCGATTTGGCACAGGTCGATGCACCGTCGCAAATGCCCGCTTATCTCCGCGGTCACGCTTGAACGTACATAAACCTCGGCGAGCGCACGACACGATTTTGCTTTCGGCAGCGTTTACCCGGCATCCTTTTGTACACTGGTTTCAAAAGAGTAACGGAAAAGTCCAATTAAAAAAGGTGCCTTGATCTTCCTCAAAGCCGAGGGCGAATGTTTTTAATGAAACTCTCTTAAACATATTGAAACTTTAATGAAATACCTTCAATCAAAATGAGAAGAGTTTAATGTAGTATGGAAATTTAACTCGCGGAACTTATAAATTTTTTCATTTTAAATTTCATTTTTTGTTTTTTTTTTTTTTTTTTTTTTTTTTTTTTCATTATAAATTTCAATGCGATTTTCCTTAGATTCCGCCGCGGGTTCTCTCTCTTTCGTTTCAATTCGTATGCCGCGATGTGATTCCGTTTGCCTTCGATATATCCACCTCGTCGATACGATCTCGTCGAGTTACGCAAGGGGAGAAACTTTCTATCCTCTCTCTTTCTCTCGGTAGGCGCCCATTATTCTCAACGTCGTTCAGACCTCGATCTTAGTAAAACGTCCCATCTTAACCACCGTGCACGCGTGTCTGATTTACAATCGCGAGATTTCCACTTGCATTTCCCGTCAAATCCAGCTCTTTCTTTTCCCGCGGCACGGCGACAACTCGTCGCCGGGTTATTACTCGCGAGTCCGCCCTTTGTACAAAAGTACTCCCGTGTACTCGCTACATTTCCCTCTCGCCCTCACGCAAATTCGCGTGTCCCGCGGCGGTACAAAACGGAATTATCTTCGGTAGAACGGTGGCGCATGACAGACGGCACACGCCGCACGTTGGTGGCACGTTAAACCAGCCGATCCCATTCGTTCGTGCCGCAAAGCAAAGCAAACTTCGCCACGCTTTCGGCGGCGTCTCGTTATCCGTATTTCGTTGTCCCATTTCGGCACCGCAATTTCGCAATCACGTCCCGCGATTTCATACCGGACCAGATCATGCCTCCAACTTTTCGCAACAACGCGATACAATATCTCTCGCAGCACAAAGACCTCCGTAATAAGCTTCTGTAATTTTTTTTTAAATGATTGCGCGCATATGTAGAATAAATTCTTGCAATATTTACGTAATTTATCTGAATTTTTAAATATTTTTAAAGGAAAATTTTCTTATAAGTTACTTATAGGAAATATGCGATAATAGGTATATTTCGATAAATTATAATAATAATAATAATAATAATAATAATAAAATAATGGCAACTTACAGCTCGTAAAATTATGTAACATTATATACAAGCGATCGATTTCTTTATATCCAGATTTCGAAATCTGTCTCACAGTCTGTAAAAAACAACTTGAAATGATTAATGAATTCTTCCTACAACACGTTCTAATCATTATTACGTTTTCGCAGTTGGAAATGTTTCCGTTACTTTCAAAAGCATATCTATGCGCGACGATATATCTAATCAAACAATTAGTTTCCTGTGTTACTCTCGCGTTGCGCAAGCTATCTCTTTGGCGACGTGCAGTGTTCACATCCGGCGGCATTGCCCTTCGTGCCGTCAATTGAAGAGTATATCGAAGTCAATTTCTTCATTTCCCTGGCTTTCCGAGCCCCGGGCAATTCGCTCGGGCAGTCGGCTGAAATAACACGGACGGCCTCCTGGCTCTGCCATATATAAAGTACGAAAAGAGATCTCGAGGGAGTCGTTCTTCCCAAAACAACTTCAATCTATCTCTCGTGTTCGTTCGCGCTTTAACGAAACTCTGAAAAAAAAAAAAAGAAAAAAGAAAAAAGAATCGAGCTACTGGCAAAACTCTATCCCACTGAATTTTTAAGATCTCATCTGCAGATGCGCACGGCCACAAATCAATACATACAGAGTAATTCCGAGCATCGATCAATTTTCTATCAAACTACATGACACGCGTGATATTAAAGATATTAAAAACGTCGAATGAAATTTGAAATTTTTTTTCCGAACGTTCGAGCATTTCGACATCCAAGCGGAGTGGTCAAAAGTGTAAAAGGGATGTTTCGCTCCATTTCAAAATTCCACTAACAGCCGGGGATATGAAAGCATAAGAAATTGCAGAAATAAATTTGCATGACGCTTGAAGCACTATTGCAATTTCCCCGGTTTTCTGCTTTCTTGACTTAATGCTGATTACTCGGTACTCGCTGTACTACTTCGAGCTAAGTGCTACTCGTTTCTTCCCTCGTTTCGATTCTCTTCATTTCTCTCATGAATGTTTATTTTCCCATGTCGAACGACGTCTCGAATAGATTCGGCAACTTCATCGAGCACCCAGCTAGATCGACCGAGCCAAGTGCTACGCCGGCGAGGATGTTTTCGATTTACCGTTCTGTCAATCAACGCGCTCTATCACCGCGAGTTATCGGTAAAAAGCGCGTCCACTCTTGCGACCCTTTTTTTTCGCGGTAAGTTACTTTCGTCGTCGGATTGAGTTTTATTACGATAGGAAATGAAATCTCGAAGACACGCTCGGGGCTCGGCGCACAATTCCACGGTTCGTTCGCGAGCGGTTAATTAAATTGCAAACTTGAAATGGTGAAACGAGTACAGAGGGTACTCTTTGCGACGACTTTACGGTTGATTTTGCATGTCGCGAAACAAAGGGCGTCATAAAAAAATATCAAAGGCGCGCCGCGCACGTAATTTAATGGCGCGGCTATGCACCTTACAGAATTACAAAATTACAAAATTACAAGATTACCGAGGCTATTAGCGATTGGTCAGTTCGAAGTGGGACATCCCGATATATTTCCTCACGCATAAGAGGATTCGTATTTGACGTAGCGTTTTGGCAACCGCGAGCCATTTTTTTTTACGACGGCGCGCCTCTTAATGACGAGGCACGGCTGAATGAAAGCGGTATTCTGCCAGACGAAGGTGCTCGATTTAGCGGGCGTTAGTGCCTCGTGTTTCGTTAGGCACTTAGACGATGATGACTCACATCAAGTTCGTTGCCTCCGTCGACGGTTTATCGACTTTCCATCGCCGGACGAATACGGCGCGCGACCGGCGCGTATATTTTATCGTCCCAATAAAATTGCCTCGAGTCTCTCTCTCCCTGATGCTTTTTCCCAGGAAACATATCCGGTCCTGCTATTTGATGATCACATTTGCACATCTTCCGTGTGAAACTTATGATATTGGTCGACAACGCGATCGCTCGATGACACGATAGCACGCTATGTAATTTGATCTAACAGATGGTTGCAAAAATGTCACGTTATAAAACTCAAAAGTCAGAAGCGATTAACTCTATCCTTAAATTATATTTTATAATTATTCTTTATTGTTACGTAAAATCATGGTATTATTACTGAAATTATTATTCATTTCTTTTTTATTGTTCCAATTATAATCGGTACAAATGCACCGCTTGAAAAGCATCGTAATTTTCTAATAAACTTCTAAATACATATTTAATCTCGTATATGCATTTAACTCGCGTACAGACAAGCTCATAAAGTTTTAAGCCCTCGATTAAGACCGTGAGAACCGCCAATGCGGAGTTCACAATCACCATTTCGATTTGGAATATTGAAACGTATTGTTTGCAGTTCTACGAGCTGATCCACTCGTTTCACTTTGCCACTATGGACTACACGCGGCATTAAACGCGAACAAGATAACAGGATATACGTACATCGGGTGCATTTTCGATAGATGAGGGAATTACGAACGTGTGCCGAGGGATTATTCACTTAATATACCGTGTCGTGTACGATAATCGACCGCGCGAACTATCATCGGACATTTTGTCGTGGACGTCGACAGCGATGTCCGATGGAAATAGAAGGGTTTCCCAGTATTATACCGACCAATGTTTCACAACGACTTATGTTCCTCAAATTACCGTGGCTCAAGCGTCTATCCGGGTCAACCACTTCTTTGTCACGAACGATTTCAAAGCTTTCCTATCAGCTTTCCTATCAGCTAGAAAGGAAGCCTCTGTTTCTCGTCAAGAGACCGACATTCTACGTTTATCATGAAATATTCAAAAAGCGTTTTAATATATTTTTTTTTCTTTTGTATACCATGATAAAATTTGCAATGCGTTCAGTATATACTTATCATACAAGGATCATGGAAGTATAAGTTCTACCATCTATAAAAAATAAATCAACAATTTCGGTGATAATTCCATGCATTTATAACAACGAAGAATAATAATAAAATGTATTCTCTCAGATTCTTTTCGAGATTCAGTCGAATGTGTAATTTCATGACAAATTACATACATACGATACATTTGTATGCACGGGAGTTTTTGTAACAAACAAACTTTGGAGAACGGAAAATATGAATGTTATTTTTATGATTATTATTTGCTAACGTATCGCATGATGAATTTCGATATCGTGTTTTTTTATCATTCTCAGAAACAACCGTGAAACTTTTATGTTTTTTATTATCACAGAAATATCACAGAAATCGTGAATTAAAAATTAAAAAGCTTGCGGCATTTGCATTAGCATCTCTCTCTCTCTCTCTCTCTCTCTCTCTCTCTCTCTCTCTCTCTTTCTCTTTCTCTTTTTAATTTTTTTCATCTTTTGCACTGTTTGCATCCAACCGTTTGTTGTGTGTAATATTTGAGGTAAGATGTGAATCGAAATAGAAGATAAAATATTCGCTCAAGCAATCGCGAGATGATGTACGGATATAATATTGAAATTCGGATAACTTGTTCGTTTAGTGGGATATTTGAAGAGTAACCGGACATCCGGCTTGTTGATGATAAAGCCATAATTCGACAACAATGCTACGTATATAAGGCCGCAACGTTTCCGTTCAGCGTACGTTCACCGCGTCTCTGTGCTCCTGGCTGCATTGTACCGCGCGTGTCTCTAACAATGGTCCCTAAACTAGTGAGTTACGAACGATGAACGTCGCTGAACGTGTCCCAATGGCCAACAACATCCACGTGAGCGACGTCGCCGGGAAGATCGTGCTTTCGAGGATGAATCATGCGGAATAAATTATTTATAAGGTAGCGCATTGTGCACGATCAAAACCGAATTTCGGGAGGAAAAAGGTGACTGCCTCGCTTAAGATAAAAGGAAAGGGAAAGACCGATCTATTCTAGGCGAAAGACTACACGTCTTTATATAGAATGGAAAGAGAGAGGCCTGAAGGAAGAGACTGGGGAGAGAAAATGCCTGGAGGAAATGGAAAAGCAGACGTCGATCCTTATCACTAACTGGCACGGAATCACTCTAATGATATCCGGTCCTGGTTCTTTTTTCAAGTCTTTCAACAATTTATCGAATATTAATAAAGACTTTTTTATAGTAACAAGAAACGAAGACGGAAAAGAGGAAGTGGAAGAATTAAATTTCGGAAAATATATATTTTTAGAGAATGTAATTAAATTTCTCATTGCCCTCGTGTTTCTGTTTTATTTAAAAATTTCTAAGGATAAGATTGCAAAACATTAAATATGAATAAAAATCAGAAGAAATATACTATCACGTGTATTAATTTAAAATGTCGGGAATATCTGATTATACGCTAATCTCATATGTAGTTATGTATTCCGAGAATATCTTCTCATATCTTCTTATATCTTCTCATTACAAGATTACTTTGCAAACTCGCTTTCGCAAACGTCCTTATGGAGGATTGTAACCCAGAAATATAGATAATGTCACATTATCATGCGAATAACATTTATTTTTATATAGCATGACAAGCCATGCTTAAAAGTAATTATAGCGCGATGGCATTGGAGAACGTTTACAATGACGCGTGGTAATACACGTAGTGTAAGTAAGTTTAATTAATACTGTTGTAGATTACCACTCCTCCACACGCTTTCGTGTTTGTAATCATTACACTCGGCTGGAAGATGCTAATGATGACAACAGAACAGAGAACTTAGCATGCAAATTTCATTGCGCCAGCGAACATTAGCGTTCAGACTAATTCGCGATGCACAATCTGAAAAAGGTAATATCTTTATTAAAAAGATGCTTTCAACACGTATAATATTTTACTCATACAAAACTTGTTTAAATTAACAAGATAATTGTTCATATTCAAAAAAATAATTGTATATTTAATATGAGTCGCACGTATATTAAAAAATTACTCGGATATACAGTAACATAGTTATTTATATGAAAAGTTTTTTTTTTTTTTTTTTACAACAACAAATCGATTACTGAAATGCTTTGGGGAAAACGCCGTCAAACCTTTACCGTTGTTATGATATAGGATCGCTGTCGCCCATAAACCTACTCCAGCTGTACATACACCGCTCTCGAGATGCAGAGGCGAATCTTGGCGGTCCTCACGTAGACTCGAAAGTCCTTTTAACCTCGGGACTCAAGTACGTTATCGATATCAATCGATCGCGACAGTCGAGTTTCGTATTACGTACCGATGCATACGGTACACGTGGAACTCTCCGATACACCGGAGTATATGCGTCTCGTATCAGTGCTTCTCCATTTTATTCATCCAATCATAAAAACATATCTTATATGTACGTATCGGTACATGCAAAATTGAACTCTTGGGAATAACTCTTGAGATAATATTTAAGAATGGTATTTTTAGTATTGATATTTAAGAACGATATCTGGAAGAAATGTGTAGAGATATGTATAGATAAAATGTCTTTTATACACCATCAACAGCTTTTTTACATTCATTTATCTTTATATTCATAAAATTTATAAATGGATGTCATATATTATCTGGCGATGCGGGGAATTATATATTTGTTTAGTGGCTTGTCATATTTTAATGCTACGCCATTACGTGCTATTAATTAAGCATAGATGTTATGCGATATCTGATATTTAATGTTAAATTAATGTGTTTCAAACGCAATTGAAAACGTGTTTGGTGTTGAAAAATGAAAGTTAATGTCCGCAACGAGCAGATTTAGAGTCGCGTTTCTCTGACGAGAGACGCGGTGGCGCGAGATTGAGAATCGCTGCACCGCTGCATTTGACTTACATGTATACGACGTAGCGTACGTGCAAATGTAGCGCAAATTCCGAACGCCAACGGGTCCTCCCTCCGCGAATTCTCATTCAATCTCCGCAAATCGTCCGGAACGTATCCTTGGATCGTGACACATGACGAAAGGAGCCGCTCGACTCGTATCCCGCGTATTACGACGATCCTTGATCACGAGATATCCGTCACACACTCTCGGCTCTATTTGCTCGTAACCCGGAGATGCGAGATAGATTACAAGCGCATTCGGATGTTAGGTGCAAATTATACGATTTTGTTGATTTATGGTGCTCGATCTGCGGCAAAACGAGCCATGTCCAAGTCGGACCGACATTTAATGTATAACTCGCTTACGATGGCTACGAAGTAGTACACGTGCGGTAAGCACGTACAGCAGGCATTTATTAAATTTGTAATTATTTTATTTACTCGCCGAAATGGCCGTGCATGCATGAATACGCAAATAATAGAGCTGCGAATGAAATAACATCAGCGAAATAAAGTTTATGTAAAAAATAATCGATAATCAAATATGCATTACGCTATGAAGCTATGATTTTTCTTCTAAAATCACGAGTTAATTTCATTACAAATTAAAGTAATTAATTATGACAAATAAAATGTTAAATTATTCGTGTATTTTTTATTGAAATGTTGTGATCAAGTGATTTTTAGCAAAAAATTTATTTGGATTATATTACTTTTATGAATGTTCGTTTGTGTATAAATCCTTTTTTGATTTAATTCCGTTAAAGTACATAAAATATATGTATACGCAGAGATACATATTTATCACGGTGATGTGCAATTTTATTTCAATTTAGCGAGACATTTAGTTTTGAGATTACGTATACATCGTAATATTCGATATCGCGTCCAATGTCTCGACATAATCCTCTTGTAAAAAATGATACGCGTATCGCTTTTGTGTCGCGGCATCTCGTAGCGCGACCGTCGAAGACGCACGTAATATTTTTGCGCGCCTTCGGGATTTCCGATATAAAGCCGCGGTACGCATATATCGTATTTCCTACGGAAATCTCACTCGTGAAATGCAGACTCTCGGATCGATCTCTCGCAGTTTCCGAAACAGCGATTTCCGCGAGCGCGAGCGTGCAACGCCTTAATACGCCAGACGCAGACGCGACGTTCTTAAACTTGCAGCATGCCATTCCGCCGCAAAACGGATTTCGCGATCGCCGGATTTGCCGGCGCTGAATTACTCACGACGCGAGAAACACGCTGGGAATAAAAGCACCGTGCGTACACGTGCAATTAGACGAAATTAGACGAAATTACGGAGCAGAGGGTAAGGAAAAAGAACATGGGTTTATTATACGGCAAGCGAAAGAAATAATTCGCCGAATTTAAAATACGACGGGGTAATCTTTATTTTCGTCAGATTTTTCACGGAAATTTACATTACTGCAAAATAAATACCGTGTAAAATGAATATTCTGTTGCGATTCGACTTTTCGCAGTCTAAACTTTCAGAATTATGTATAAAGCCGCGTTAATGTACACGTCCATTCTACGTTGGCGTTTTGAGCAAATAAATTTTTCAATCTTTCTGAAATAAAGATAAATTATGCTGCTGGATATTCTCTCGACAAGTAATTTGATGTTTGCATATTATAAAATGCGGGTACAAAACTTACTTTCCGTGAATTACGTAAACGAACGTAGAGATCGATTTTTACGACTTTGGACATTTCAACCATAACTAAATATTAAGTTGATTCGAAGTTTTCGAGAGTACACATTTTCTCCATTATCCTTAAGGGTCGCAGTAACCTAAGTTTATGGTAGCGAAGATCAATACCGGGAACTCGGAGAAATTCCCTCAAGCAAGCTCCCTCGCAAATCGATCGAGTCGTATTCATTTCTCTCCGCGACGCAAATATATTCACGGTAAGCTGTGCGGGAGCTAAATATAAAGATATTTTTGTATTCTTGCAACTTCTGCTGAATCGAGATTCGAGTACCGTAGAAGTTAACACTTCAATCAGAAGTTCTTAACGAGATATTACGTGATATATATAGGACTCCCTACCTTTTGATATTTTTATTAATTGCAGCATATCGTCTTTCTTTTCCATCGGCATGTTAAGGCTGTATATCCGAATCTTTTTTTTTTTTTTAATTCAAATTTATTAGTATTTAAAGCTCTCTTAACGAGATATTATGTAATGTTTTTCTTCCAATTCAAAATTTATTTTCAGAGTTTAACTTTTAACTTGCATTCAGAGTTTCTAACGATATTGCGTAATGTGCATAGAACACTCTCTACATTCTCATTAATTGCAGCTTATCATCTCTCTTTTCCATCAGCATTGTAAGGCTGCGTATCCGAATCTTTCTTCTTCCAATTTAAATTTATTAGCTTGCATCGAAAGTTCTTAATGATATATTGCGAGATATATTGCGTAATGTTGCATAGAACATTCTCTACTTTTTGATATTTTTATTAATTGCAGCTTTTTCTTTTTCATCGGTGTGTTAAAGCCATGTAGCCGAATTCTTTTTTCTTCCAATTCAAATTTATTAGCTCGTATCCAAAGCTCTTGAATGGGAAACAAAGTACGCGCGTGCGGCACGAGTCCCTCAAAAAGAACGTCAAATCAGAACTGAAAATAGACGCGTTGAATGATTTATTACGAACGCCAAGATCACAGATATGTATCTCGGCCTGAACTTTAGAACGTACATTAATGCGAGAACAGTTAAACGGGCCTCATTAAGTGCTTGAACCGCCACGCCGTTCCGGGAAGATCGCCCGAGGAATTAATATACGCTATGCATCGTGTGAATAATTTCCGCATTCGTCTGCGAGAATATTGTCGGCCGGATATTATAATATGCGATTTATCACGCATGGTCTTTTTAGAAAAGCATTTTTGTGTAATTGTTTTGCGATGAAACAAGCGCGTTTATTTCGTACATATATTTACATTGTTGTTCGTAACGATTACCGCTGGTGCTATAATATATAACTGGTTGCTATTGCAATCAGTTGGTACGATATTAAATTGCATTGTGTATTTAAAAGCCGGGGTAAATAATTAACAACGCAATATCGAGGCGCTCATTAGAAAGAGTGCAACGTGTTACATAATGAAACACTATTTTATCACGAGGTTTAACAGCGATAGCCGCAATAAATATCAGGTTTTCAACTGGAAAGAAGTAAAATTATACCTGCGCGCTGTATTGGTATAATTAATCTTTCTTCGAGCACTTAAAAGTACGCGTCGCACGATAAAATGAATACGAGACAAAAAGGAAGAAGAGAGAAGCAGAAAATCTTTTATCATATTTAGTCGTTGGAATTTAATTTTGTAATTTAATATAATATTCTCGTTTGCGAAGAGTTAAATTAATTATCTCGTTATTTCCTTCATTTTTACAACATTTACGTTCAAGGATGAGGCTTACATGCCAGAAACATGTCTAATCGCTCTTTAGACATGTTTCTGACACGAACATGTTTAATCGCTCTCTTCGGTTCGATTCTGACTGGCGTCTTTTTAAGGGTCTCTTCGTCTTGTAAGGGAATTATCGTAGGGAAAGAACAAATGAGTCACGTGTCGGTCAGAGTTTCCTCGGTAACTTCTCGTAAGATCGATACTTACTCCGGCGATTCGGACCCCAAATTATCGGAGAGGCGCCGACCGAACGGGGGGGGCAACCTCGACGAGTCATCGCGTAATCTCCGCACGCGCGCACGCGTGTGCACGCGCGTGCGTGAGCGTGAGCGTACACATACCCACACACCCGTGCATTTTATATTGGGCGTGTGTCATCGCCCCTGCTCTCAGCGACGTACTACGCGTCCTGAACACATGCGGGCATTTAACTTTCCCTTCGACGCGATCGTGCGTTCCGCCCCGATCGTGAACTTCGCCCTTCGAGAGATACGCGCGCGCGCCACGGATATCTCTGCCATCTTCAACAACAAGTTCGAGAAATTGATCGAGAATCCGGCACGAGCCTTAATTATTCAGGATTCCGAGGTAGCGTCTAGTGTTATTTCAAACAAGTATGTGGATAATTAAGTGTTTGAAGAAGAAAAAGGAAATCCGATGCTTCTTGCTTGAAAGAAAGAATAGATCGCGATATGTTGATGCAATTTCGGCGTGCTTAATTTTAAATGTTGCGGACGCTTCGAAATAATTTCCGTGTTTATTCGCGACGATGGAAACACAATAATTTATGCGAGTTTCCTCTTCTGCTATTTCTAGTCTCAAACTAAATTTATATAATTCATAATTCTCCTTTGACATTAATATCTTAAATATCATTTGAAGATTACTATACTATGTTTGTTTTATGAAACTTATTAAAACTCGCGTGTACCTAAGGGAATGAATTAAAATATAATTGATCTCCATGCGAGTGGGCAAAATTAATTGGAAATAATTGTTCCCAGAATGTTAATTGCAGGTTTGCATGTAGATCTTAGAACTTTGTTCGTGCTCTCGCTTAAATTCGCGAAGCGTTTAACTGCATACCACATTTACTTCGGGGGCGTGCAGGGGCGGTCAAGAATGGATCTGGTGAACACCCAAAATAAACGGAGTATATTAACGCTAGAACGACTAGCTCTTCGTCGAATAAATCTCGCCCAAACGGCTAACAATCTTGCAATTGAGAAATATCCATTTACACCAATATTTCCAATAATAAGGAAAAGCGTTGATCTTTCTTTGCAAAATATAGCATTTGCAATATTTACATTTTCTCAAAAAGGAAAAGTGCTTTTATTTTACATGCATTTAATAAAACATAATTAATTCAAGTCCTTTCTTATCTTAAAATGAATGTATATGTATCTTTTGAAATATTTTGTGTCACGTAGATGTGATTAAGAAAGAGACTTTTAATTTTTCACTCCTTTTAGCTATTTTTTTTTTTCGATACGATTTTTATCAATACGAGACAAATATTAATTAACATACAGACTCGCGTCAATTCTTTCTTTTTATCGCGGTTGCCGAATAATAAAATCGCCTCGCATATCCCTCGAGACAAAAATGATTGTCCGACGATTCAAATGAGAGCGGAATAAAAATGTTCACCATCGGCAATATCGCCTCTGTTAAAGATCACTGGGTCTCTGTTATCGAAAAACCATCGTTCGACGTCCGGTCGATGTCTGATGAGTTATCGAACAAGGGAACTTTTCTCGCGGCGTCCTCGCTTACGTTTTCATCCCGCGATCGTTAACGAAATTCCGTGGAAGATGCAGCGATTCATCTTCCCCGGGTGTCACGGCGATTTACTAACCGCTCGGTAATCTCGTTTTCAATTAACGTATAATTGAAAAGTTTCACGCGCTCGTGTTTTCGACGCTTTCTCGCGGAATTCTCTCGACAGGGATTTTCTCGGGAGCGAACGTATGAATTTGCCAATGCGAGATTGACTTCAAAATGGATTTCATGCTCGCAACTAATCGCCAAACCGCTCATTGGAATTTCTTGGTTATCCTCATCCTGCCGCATTTGTTTACGCATTCTTTGCGTTGCGATCGGATCGTGAGTCTCGATTAAAATTTCGCAGAAAATTCATTTTTGTCTTTATCGGATATCGAATCTGTTATAATGCAGGAAATGGTTACATGTTATTTCACAATTGTTTCTCGGGCAACAATTAACTTTTCAGATAATTTTTCGGATAATTTTCTTCAATTTTAGCGAATTGTATGGAATTATAATTATATAGAATTATGGAATAATATTTATATAAATTATTAAATTATACAGAATATTTGTTATTTATTATTTATTAATTATTATTATTAATTATTTAAAAGATACTTTGTCAGTATTTAATATATAATTTTATTTTAATTATATTTTTGTCACGCCAGTGTTCGAGTTTGTACGATCTTCGTTGGTGCAACATTTTCGACGCCTCAATTACTCGTCGTCAGAGATGCCGTCGTCACTTGCTCGCGCTCCGTTAATCGTCATATAATTACATTTTCAATTATGATGTAATTAAAAACTTATCGGCCCGAGGCGAGGGTGTGCCTCTGGTTGCATAGTTCGAATATGCGCCGTCCAGCTATTCTCTGGAAATGTGGAAAATGAAACGTGCGGTCCCGCTCACTTTTATTGCGTCCCCTGACCTTCAGCTAGTATGCACCCTTTAATTCTTGATCGATCAAGGGTGTGGCAGAATTTACACGTGCCTTGCTGGATATTTTTGTATATCTTTGACAAATTGCAATATCAATTGAGACATAAATGCAAAGAACATTTAATTATTATTAAAACAAAATCGTAAAAATATTACTGAATTTTTAATTTCTGATTATGACAAGATATATATATATATATATATATATATATATATATATATAAAAACTAAAAATTCTAATAGTGTTATTAATAATTACATAAATATAAATAGATTTTTTACACATATATTTTTGAATAAGATATTTTTTAACGAAATATATTCTAAAATTAATTACTTAATTTCTTCAAAAATTCCAGTTTAATTAATTTTTTATTTTTAATGATTTTCAATCTGCTATTTTCTGCGTTGCCTTAATTAACTGTTCATTATAACTTCATAAATGTAAAAGTCTATTAAGTACAATGAATATATCTGTCATAAATTCTCCGAGGAAAAGGAAATGAATGATACGTCAGCGCCGAAATGAGATACGTTATCCGACTTAAAGTATCCCGCGGATAGCGTCATCAGGAGATGAAGCAACCCACGCTTTTCCTTTTCGACTTAATGAGGAATGAATTTGTTTTATTATACGCGCAAACTGAGAATCGACAGAGAATCAATCGGTGATGGGCGACGTGTCCGCGATGAATTGATCCGTCCGCGTTATCATTAAGTGCGGCACACACTAATCGGTAAACCAGATATGAATCCATCGTTCTTGCGTGAGCGCAGGTTTTGCGGTCGGGATTACCGCATTTATATTATGTAAAAGCCGTCCGGTAATGGGTAACAACGGCATTATTACGTATGCGCAGAGCGGCG
The DNA here is from genome assembly GCF_055798465.1 of Pogonomyrmex barbatus. Taxonomy (NCBI): domain Eukaryota; kingdom Metazoa; phylum Arthropoda; class Insecta; order Hymenoptera; family Formicidae; genus Pogonomyrmex; species Pogonomyrmex barbatus. Next base: position 4,544,736 of record NW_028297098.1, read on the forward strand.
CTTGTTAACGGAATAAACACGATTCGTCGGTCTCGACTATCAATTTTGTCGTAATCAATTTTAGGTGTGCGCGGGATGAAATATCAATATTGGTCGAAATATGTTCTAATCTGCAACCAAATTCATTATAATCTACGCCAAAATACATGCCAAGCATCAAATCTATGCCATTAAATAACGAATGCTATGGTCGTCGATTAAACAGCCAAATTGTAATAATCGGTAGCAAGTAAATACACAACGATTTGCGCACGTTAAAAAGTGACAGTTAAAAAGTGACAGAATATAATGAATGATAAATAAAAGAAAACGACGAAATAATACGGCAAGAAGGTTTTCAATTTTTGTTTAATTTTTTTTAGTCTCGAATATTTATTATGCTCGCAAGATGAGGTATCATTTACCGCTGAATTTCTTGTCGTATGGAAGAAGCGACGAGTAATTGAAATCGCGAGTGCAGTTATGGAGATTCGCTTTTTGCCGTGTACATTATGGCGAGCTATGATGTTTTTCGTATTGGACGTCTCAGCGGAGACTGACGACGGCGAGGAATTCTTATTACTTCATTCATCTCATTAGCGAGTCTGCACTCGTTGATGCGCACCAGTGGACAGAAACGGGAATTAATAGGAGAGTCGAAGAGAAGAGCGAAAAAGCGACTGAGGGAGAAAGAGAAGGAACGTGTTATTTACAGAAATAAGAAAACATTCGGGCCAGCCGCCTGCATGATTTCAGAAATATCGACGCACATCGGCGTATTCAGAGATTCTTAGAAATACTCCGTGGCACTTTCAATTGGAAGTGTATTTCCATTGCAAATTCATCGTTTCGTCGAAGTCACATCGATACTCGCGTACGCATAAAAACGTGATGCAACGAAAATGAATTTGCAATAATAATGTAAATATCTGTAGATTATAATTTATAGCCGATGATAATTTTGTTTGCCTCCATGACGAATCTTGTTTATTCGCAGTATTTACCAAAGAAGAAGGAACTATTTAGTTTTATTCTTAACACACTTTAATTTGTTTTTAACGTTTTAGCGTTATCCTCACTCGAATGCTAAAATTTTTAAAAAAATTGTGTGTAAATAAAATTTTCAATTAAAAATCGATTAAAAATACTGTATTATTCGATATGTTATTGTTTTAAAATATCTTAATTAAGAGAATTATATTCGGAAAAAAACTGAACTATCAGGTACTTTATTTTTTCCTCAATCAACAGATTTATTTCTTGCCAAGTGTAAACCCCCGAATTACATCTGAGCTACAACTGTTCTGTGTCCTCATGGCTTCTACGAGGCGTCCAAAAGGGGAAAAAGAGAAAACGGAAACAGGAATCTGCTGTCTTGCAAGATGATGAATCTCGAAAACAAAAATAAAATGTGAATAAAACGTAATATTTTTTATTTGGGACAGAATGGGTTTTTTTGGTCGAAAGAAGAATTGAGGGTGAACTAGCGTATCAAGCTAAGAGAAAATAAATATTGGAACGTTTCCGTTTTCACTATTCTCTCGACGATAACGGTACGAAAACGGTAGGTCAAAAATTTTTTTCCCTTTCAGTTTTAATCTTTTCTTTTCTCGAAAATCATAAAATTTACAAAAAAGGTATTTGTTTGAAAAAATATCATAACAAGTATACAAAGATTAAGTTAAAACTTAATGTACTCTGTAATGTATTGTGTAAGTCGAAGTCACTCAAAAGATAAATGGAGAGCAAAAAAGAAAGTTGTTATGAATAGGTTCGAAAATGCATTGTCTTTGAGTTATCGTCATTTTTATGTTGAAATTTGAAACTGCTTTGCTTTCGAATTCTTTTGTTAAAATTTAAAAAAAAGAGATAGTTTTTATAAATTTTATAACATAATTAAAGTCAAATAAAAGTTGTTTTAGCACTATTTAGGTTGCACAATTGTGATGTCCTGATTTCCAAGAGATGTTAAGCAGGCTATATCTTCACTTTTGATTCACTCTACTTTTGCAACATCTTTAAGCAAACAATGTTTTAGAAATAATAATATATATTGAGTAATAATATATATTGATTAATAATATTAACTAATAGATATATTAGTTAAAAATTAAAAATTTATATAATCATCTAGCAAATTCACCAATTTTATTCAAGCTTTAATTATAAAAATATTTAATGTTATAATAACAAATATTTTAACAAATTGCTACGAATAAGATATCTCTTTTATAAATCTTTTTTAAGAAGTTAGCTTGAAATCTATCAAATAACATTAAAATGAAGATCGAGGTCTCTGGGTCGTTCTGTATGTGAATGAAGAATTGTTGGAGATATAAAAGCAATCGGGTGGTAGCACGATCTTAAAAAGATTTTATCGTAATTTCCGAGGGAACTAGCGAAAATATAGAGCAGGTCGTTCGTCCGCGAAGAAAAATTTTCGCAGAGAGCTGAAAACGGCCGAAGATAAAACGTTAATGCAGATAGAAGCGGAGACGACTCGAAACAATGTGAAGCAATTCTTTAGGATGGAATCCCGTTTTATCGCAAATGCAGTCATTGTCTGCCCTATGGTACAAGATAAATACACTTATTAATAATAATTATCAAAGTATGGCTATCGTTTGACCTTAGTTTGAACACTGATAAAATTGTTTAATAGTATTCCGTTTCTGTGCATTGACTCTAGTACGATAGACCTTGATCGACGGATTATTACAATAATGATAAGACGAAGTGAAGTAGCTTTATAAAAAGATAGCTGCGAGACAGAAAACAATTGTTGATAATTCTAGGACAAAGCAAGCATTTTTTGCAGATAAAAAAATGAAATTAAATGCTGTGAAATTTACATGAATGTTCTTTCTTATTGATATTAATTGTAATATCAACTATGCGATAACGTAACATTAAATTATTAGTAATACTTATTAATAATTTGATTCTTTATAAATATTAAATATTGCATACACATGTATTACAATCGTATACATGTAGTATCATTATACCATGAGTATAATCAATCATTAAACGGATCATCAAATAAATTATTCAAATAATATATTGTTTATATCGAGAATATTAAATAATTTTGCAAGTAGTATACAACTTTGCATGCCAATTCTCCTTCTTACAAAAAAGACAAGTGATATCATGCGAAAAGAGACAGAAATAATAATTATAGCAGGTTTTGCTGACAGTAATCCAAAACGCGAAAGCATCACTTAACACCTATTCACGTCAATTAACCCCAACGAATGGGATGACGAACTTGAACTATCTTTCTTCCCCTCTCTCCATCTAAGTCGATGTATTCGAGGAATTTTTATTTACTTTCATTTCGAGATACACTCGATTTGCACACAATTCGTAATATTAGTCGTGAATGCACCGAACATACATATCAGCTTGTCGATCCAGAAAATCTGGAAAATATTTTACTCGGGGAAAGTCGGAGAGAGAGATTCGCTATTGAATTAATACTCACATACATAACCTGGCAGATGTTCTCACAAAAGTTCTCGTCGCGTACGAAATTGTAGCGTTCAGAGCAGCTTTCAGAGATGCAAACCGTGCATACCGTTTCGGTAGTGTACCGTCTACGCCTCAATGAGAATTTCGATTCTTCCGAATATGTCACGAGTCTCCCTGAATATGTAGAACGAGAGCGGTCAGTTCGCCGCATGAAAGGGGCCCTCTTAACGCGGTCGTAAATGACGCGCATTCAGCTCGCAGTCCTTTTATACGGATCCATGCGAGGGTGTAATTGCATCCAGTGGAAAGCGATGAATGTCGAATTAAATAGGACAAGGATGCGCAATAGAAACTGACTAAATGCACGGTACACCGATCTGCTGCTGAATATTATTCTTTAGATACCCGCATATCGCACTAATTGGTCTTTTTCGCAATAGACAACTTTCCTCATGTGTGAAATATATGCAATTATTTATTTAGTTTCTTCCATGAATATTTTTTTTGTAAAATTTTTAATTTTTAATCCAGTTTAAAGGAATAAATATGTAAAAAAAATTATTGAATCGAAAATTTGAGCAAAGATTACTGAAGCAGCAAAACGACTTTTGAAACAAAGACTTCAAACAAAGTTTCTAAATTACTTTATTTTAACGATTGTGTAATGATTATATAATTTATAGTTTATAACAAATTAATATGTACGTGTTGTTTATAAACCTGTTAATCTTACTCAGATTAAATTATTTTAACATTTGGAATCGCAATTTGTTCTTCGAAAAATAAATTTATACTTACGTGTACTCATAAAACATCGTGCAACATCGTGAAAGGGTTAATGCACTGTCCTCGCGACTGTCTGTAAGAGTTATTTAACGCCTAAGTTTGCCTTGCGATATACGCATCGCATGTTGTACAAATGGAGGGAATTTGTTTGCGAATGCGCAACGATAAGACGGACGATATGACAGGTACATAAGCGATCATTTCACTGTACGCGTCGCTGTGCAAGCAATTCTAAATGTCGGCAGTCTTACGCGAGTGCAATTACCGCTCGGTCTTTCAACCGAACGGTAATAATTTTCATGACTTCGCACGACGAAACGTTTGCCATTTCAAAGGAGGGCTTTTGCAGCCATAAAAATTTATTCGCTGATGCTCTTACGAGCCCTTTATGCATACGGATCCACTCAAAGGTGAAATTACACACTCTCCAAAAAGAGATAAACGATTATTGATGGAGTTCGATGGCCAGTTCGACGTTAGGTAAATGCGACCGCACCTGCGATCATGAGCGAGATAGATTATACTTTCGACTATTTATTGACTGCATTTTTATCATTCTTCTTCATTTGATGCAGCCAAGTATTATCTTAATATGCAATATTTCAAATGATGTGCAGTATTTTTTTGAAGTAGAAAAGGAAAATGATGGAACCTTCACATATTTATCGTACGAATTTTTCTCGCGGTCTTATAAAATATATAATAATATACATAATAAATAATAATCTATTTTTCGATGTCGCGTGATAACAGTAGTCTGTTATGTTTCGTTATATTATATCATGCGGATTGTTGCAAATTAAGTAAATAAAAGATAAAAGAAAAATAGATATCGTGCGAGACTTTAAACGAGCAGGTAAACTGATTTTTCGTTCGTGCATTTCTCGCCGTTACGCTCGAACGCATATTAATCCATTAAATGCGATCCCTTAAATCATCTTAGAAACGCAAACAAATGCGTGAACGATCACGCGATCTGGATATTCGATTCGCGAAGCCAATTCGTCACTAAACCCTGCAAATGCAGCAATAAGTCGCTTTGGATTGACGCCGGCTCTATCAAACGTGAATAAGGTTATTCTGACGGGAAAAAAAAAAAAGAACGATAGCTTGACGAGTAGTGTCAAGCATCATCGCCGATACAAAAATTGCTTTCACATAGAAAACGGTAGCGCCGCGCCGTCGCATCGCTTGTATCGATGAATATACGGATAGCGTGAAATTTGTGTTCCATTTTTGGCGAAAATAGATTTCGAGAGCGGCAGAACGTGCGGAATATTCTGCAGAATTGAATATCCATGGCTATATTGAAAATCCATCATCCTCTCTCTGTTCTATAGCCCGGCGGACGATCGCATGAATGATCCACGAAGGAATTCGTTTCTATATCGCGTATATATCGATAACTGCGATTCGCGGCAGCGATCCTAATTAACGATGCGCGGCTTGCTTTTACGTGGGAGCAAAATGCAGGGGAGTTAGCAACATCCGTTGTGAATCATGTATCGAGAGAGAAAGAAAGAGAGAGAGAGAGAGAGAGAGAGAGAGAGAGAGAGAGAGAGGGGGGGCTCTCTTGATGAGTAGAGCTATAATTATATTGTTTAATTGGTTAACGAGGGCAGGCGGGGATCGGCAAAGCAATACAGAAACAAGCCCCTGATTGGTCCATTCACTAAACGCGGCCGCATTTGTTCACGTTGCGATTAATTCGAAAATGCTACATTGATTGCCCGTGAGTACCAGTATCACGTTCGTCACATAATAATCTCTCTTAAACGCTTTTCTGTAATAAATTTATTTTACACTACCGTAAATTTCCGATATATAATGAGAATTGGGTTAAATTAACGTTTAAAATTAATTAATTTCATCAACATTTGAAACTTTTATTATCTGTATTACTTAATTGCATAATATATGTTCTCTATTGTAACATTATTTAATTATCTCTCGGCATATTTTGTAGACTTTACGAGACATCAATTTAAATTTTTAATAATAACGTATATTGTTATAAAACAAGTTGTTATTTAATGATAGAAGAATTTTCTTTGCTTTCACGTTATTTCTCTGAAATATTTTTCTATTGTTCAGCATACATTTTTCTCTTAAATTACACAGGATATATGCTGCGCGTTTGACGCGCAAATTTATATTCGTACTCTACGCACATATGTGTTATTTTTCTTTTATTTGTGTTTCTTGAAAATCTTTCGCAAATACATGCACGCGCGACAGACAATCGCGAAACTATTTTTGCAGGAAAATTGCTCGCGCTAATCAAAATTGTAATAAAAAAAAAAAAATATTCAAAATTGTGTACACAAAAAATTATTAATAACATTCGGAATTATGCTGCGAAGTTACCTCGCGAAATTTTATTCCGAGAGAGAGAGAGAGAGAGAGAGAGAGAGAAATATAAAGCGTCACTCCACTTCCAGCGAGTGGAAGAAATTCACACGTTCGTATCGCTGATGGCTTGCTCATCGAAAAAGAACATACACTGTTACGTTGATGTGGCGTATATAATATAGAACGAAAGAAATGAGACAGCGCTGAGAATTACGTGACGTGCATGCCGCGCGCGGCGCGGGATACAAGAACGCGCGATTATGACCGTCGTTCTTTCCGTCGCCGGGAGAGCCGTGTTTGCTTGCAAGCCGCGGCTACAGTTTGCGGGGACACGTGTGAGATATGCGAGTCATGGGAACGCGAAACGCAGATCCGCCTCCGCCTCTGCATCTGACGCGCATGTTTCCCCGCTGCGTGCCGAATTAGCCGTGTCCTAATTGTCCGTCGCTAATTCACCTCCGCAGCCGTCGCGCCCGTTCCGCGTCGTGCGACCGCGAGTCGTCTTTACGCAACCGCACCGCTGCAAGTTCCCTCAAACTTTCCGCTCGTACAAGTCGCGGCAATTGACGGATCATAAAATAGCGCTTCCGCCATGATTTCATTCAATTTTACTCAATTGAACTCGTGGAATGTAAAACATTTTCCCTCTCCTTTTGAACTAAGTTTTGAACTGACTAAGTTTTGAGATGAACTTTTTATGAACTTGGATCTGACAATGTATCGAGCCAGCATAAATAGATACGTATATTATTAAGATGGTATAGTTTGAATGGAATTTTTTGGAGAAGACATTTTGGAACATTTTGTCTTGTGTAATATAATATATATCTATCTCTTTGTGTAATATAAAACAAATGAATTTGTAAACTAGTTTTGTGAAGAAATTCATGATTTTGATTATGAACCGAAAATAAAAATAATGAGTAACAAAATAATTTTAATGGAAATAGAAGGGGAAAGTTAATGTAATATAATGTAAAAGTTTAAGAAAGTCGATAACGGAAAATTGGGAATAAGAACTACGAAATTTAATCGTGTACTAAAAATAAAACGTGGAAACTACACGTATATATAAGACTGAAAAATGTCTTTGGAACTTCGATCGTCGCTGTATTTTTGGTACACTGTTCTCGAGTTTCCACGATAGATTTTGTTCTCGAGTTACGCTCAGTATTCGAAGTACTGAGTCGACGGAAAGTGGGCTACAAGTCGGTTTATCGACGAAAGAAACTTACATATTTGTATCACAGATATTTTATATATCTGCGGAGAAAAAAGATATAAAGTTCTACAATTTTTTTTTTTTTTTTCGAATTTAATCAAGCATCGTAAAAATTGTTTTTTATTCGGATATAACTGGACAATGGTTTTTCATTTATTCTTCGAATTTGTTGAATTTTTTTGTCGAATTTGCGACACTTTTGCAGGTCAATGACACGTGGACGATACAGTTACTTGATTAACGACGTGGACGGATTTGTATTCGACCATTCGCCTGTATAAGCTTGCTACGACAAACCAGATGGTGGAGCCTAGTTAGCTATGCTATCTGCCCTATGTAGGGTGACCCATGTCGTAAATCAGGATTATCTTGAGACCTCGACCGAGATATGGAAAATGGTTGAAACAAATGTCGTACGTCTTTCCTGAAATATAATTTCCATTTACCCAAATATCTCTAAATTCGCAAATATCTCTAAATCTTTCGGTTATCTTAACGTTCTCAGGACCGAACGATGTTTTAACACCTTTCATATAGTTTTTTATAGTGCCTATACATCTCTTCAGTATAATATGAATAGTATAAATGATATATATGTATAATTACAATCTGAAAAAAATTATAAAAAATTAATGTATCTTGAAAGTAACATTTATTATAAATTTTTCGTTTTATTTTTCTAATAAACTTCTCAATATCAATATGAATAGATCATAAAATATATCGATTAACGCATGATAAAAGACATCACAATGTTTAGATTAAATGTCGTATTATGTCATAAAATGAGTTATAAAAGTTCAGGAAATATGTAATAACGCAACTCCAGTAGCGCCAAATAGTATATTTACCGATCGAATGATAGCAAACAATGACCACGTAAAAAATTGCAATCATCGTAAATTTCAGCGTCGCGTCGTAAATATATCGGCGAATAGAGAGAGAGAGAGAGAGAGAGAGAGAGAGAGAGAGAGAGAGAGAGAGAGAGAGAGAGAGAGAGAGAGAGAGAGAGAGAGAGAGCGAGAGAGCGAGAGAGAGAGCGAGCGAGCGGTGCATCGACGTTCGCTTTGAGAAATGTTGAGAAAATGTCTTGCGAGTGGCAATAGGGATGATTCATGCGAGTGATCATCGAGAGTAGTCAGAATTCTCGAGCGATGCACGGCCAACTTGCCGCGCGATGCTGCATAACCGGATCCGATTTCCCCGTATCGTGTACGCGCAGCCACTTGTCCGACAGGAAATTAATGACAAATCGACCGGCTGGCGTAACGAGTTACCCGATAGGCTTAAATCCGTCGCTCGTAATTGTGATAGCTGCAGATACATAGTCCAATTACACCGGCGCGAGAGAGTTATTCGTTTCACTCGCGCTGTTCGCGTTTTGCATACCCGGCGATTGTCGAGAAATGAAGGTGGAAAGAAACGCGAAGTTCGTTTCCCTCCGAACGCGCTTCTGTCGCTTTAGCGACGTGCGCGTTTCATAACTTACAAACGTCGAGAAATTCGAAAGCGTGAAAATAAAATTTCACGCAGGATAATCACGGTGATGAGAGGAGGCTACGGTGTAATGATATCCATAACGGCACGACACATCGCGTTACTTTCTTACGAATCTCACGATGTATGGGAGTGATCCTGATGTATCTTGATAACCGGCAACGGGATCTTTGTAAATTTGCAATTTTATATACAATTTGTTCCCGGAACAAATTCACGCTCAAGTTCGCCGCGAGACGCGCATATCGCGCATATTATTTTTCACATCTCACTGTATCTTTTCATGAAGAGTGATTGATATTGAAATTTTCTTTCTCGGAGAGAAGCTGAAGTGAAGAAATCGATAAAAATTGTGCGCCACACGAGATATGACAAGAGTGCGATTTATTCTGTGATTTATTTATCTTAAATTTCTCTCTCCGTTGGCTGGAATAGGGAGAACGATATCGGGGAATTCATTTAAAGCGATAAAGAGCTTGTGTTCTTTCGATTAAGCCGATGAATCCGAACAAACGCGACGTGAGACGTGGGCTTCATTCGCAGTTTAACGCGAAACTCATTAGCAGGCATTTGCACCGCCATGCCACGCCACGCCATGCCGCGCCACGCGTCACGTCGGCTTGTATAAAACCGCGCGTGCAACCAGTCATCATCGCGGTATTAGTCGACATTACTCAAATATTAAATATCCGTTATTCGCGTCGGGCGTGTGACGGCGGTCAGAGTTTATTTGAATTTAATCACAGGGCAAAGTGCCCGTATTAACTGGGATACATGCTCTCCGTATAATGCGGAGGCGTTGGAGAACGAAGAGGAGAAGAAGGAGGAGGAGGAGGAGAAGAAAGTGGAGACGGGGGAGGAGAGGACAGGAGGGAATTTAATATCCGTTATGGGCGAGCACATAACGCGTGCGGCAACGAATACGCGGATAGCCAGGTGGTCGAATTGTCCGAACAAATTTGCGCGCTCGCCGCCGCGAAAACGCATGGAAAATGTGCAACGCGCGACAGGCGAAGCACTGCCGGCAACGACAGTTCTGTAACGACAGCTCGGTTTATGCGGATCACTTTGTTCGACGTGGAAAAATTCCATGCGTCCGCGCCCGTGACGTTTTCGCGTCCGTCTCTTCTTCGTGTGATTTTACGGCAGACAGGTATCCGTACACTTGCGGCGTGGCGGAGCGAGATTTGACATGGTTATCAAACGCACGTCACACCCGGTCGGGATGATTCGTTGCTGCTGTATCGGGACTCACGAGCTGTTATTACAGTTCATCTGCTCGCGTGCACTCAAATATTTTCACGATAAATATTTGCAAGGTTTTTCACGATACATTTATACGAGATACGCTTCCACATGTGTAGCGGTTATTTATCTCGCCATTGCTTTTCGTCGAAGCTGTCCGAAGCATCGGGAAACTCTTGAAATACATGGAATCATATACTTGTTGTATATTAAAAAAAAAAAAAAAAACAATCCTTTAAACCGGAGCATTCATTTTTTAACAAGATTTTGCAGCATGCAGAAGTTTGTTAAAGGTGTTTTTTTTTTATAATATTGCACTCACGTTTTCTCGATACCTCGTCGCCAATATTGGATTTGTGATTCATGATGTAAACATGCGTTGAAATCCTATTGTATCTTAAAATCAACATTTTATTGAAAGTATTATTTAACAATATTTTTAATATATATCAGTATTTAAATGTCACGATGAAGGGATGAACGTCCTCGCAGTTTACACGCGAGGATAAAAACCCTCGTATCCGGTGAGACCCCGGATGAAGGTTGAAGGCACTCGCTTCTCGAAACGTGGAGGCGAGAGGGAAAAAAAATTGGACGAGATCGTTCTCCCTCGCGGCCACCGACTGCCTGCTCTTCGCACTCTCGTATATTCGCGAGAGATCCGTTTTTGCTCGCGACTTCTTTTTATCGGCGTCGCCATTGACGTCAATCTCACTCCCATAAATGCCGTCGCACATGTGCGCGGTTTCGTCCGACAGTTTTCGTGCACGATAGCCTCGCGAACGAAGGCGCGAACTCACGCCGTCCGTTGCTGTTGCGCTTTAAATAGCCAATCAAAATTCCACGTTGACCCACTTTATGATTGACCAACGGCGCTACGTGTTCGCGACTCGACGATACGGCTTGATAATCGCTCCCGAACGTGATCGCGATCCGATGCGTACGTCGCAGGAAGCTATTATCGCTTCCATGCACCGGCGTGTCGTCCAAATTGCATACGAAGCAAGCCGCATGAATAAGGGAGTTCCGATGCTCAGCGCAAAGTGATCTGATAAAAGTTCACATTAAACCCTATCTCGATCTCAACTTTAAAAACACGTTTCGAGAGACAAGATATATATATCTATCTTCTAGACGCACGTAGGAAGCGAGGCGATATTTCTTTTGCTTGATTTGGTACGCGGAAAGAACGATCTTGCTGCTGAAGTCTAAATCTAAAAATTTCATCTGAAAATAACGTCGGCGAGTCATCAAAATAATTATGATTTAAACATGATGATTTATAATACTGCAAAATTTTTTTATATTCTAGCAGTTTGATCGTTCTACATAATTTTATTCCAATAATATTATTTTTAGATCCGTATCTGGTTGAATTTTTATAGTTTAAAAATGTTCTTTCCGTCTAGAAAAATGACTTACAAAAACGACAAATATATGTATTGGGAACTTTTAAAAAAAGAGATACTTGTAGAAAAGATATTAGAAACGAGCAATTGTTTTCGTGAGAAATAAAAAATTATACGGGAAGTTACGCTTTCTGATTGTTACTTTCTTGTATAATAATAAACATCCATAAAGATGATTAATCGTTTTTTTGGAAAGCAGGCGTTTTATATATTTTTTTTTTTGTAGAAACAAACATCAAATCGGCAATTTACGATCGCTATGTTGAAACGTTAGAATGGATGACTCGACAAATCATAGACCGAATATTTTATTTCGGAAACACGTCGACAGTTCGTGAGATATCGTATCGTATGACCGATAAAATACTTCAAGAACATTTTTAAACGGGGAGACTGTTTGTTTCTCGATCAAATTTTGTAGTATCGGTGTATCGGAGATTTATTATCAGGGAAATAATTGCCGTTGCCGAATATGCATTTATGTCCGGTTTATCGATACCTGTATCAATTGTGCGCGGCTGGGTGCAATTGAAATCCAGTTTTCCGCGGCGCGCTCGCGAGAAGCGGAGGAAACGTTAAGCAATAATTTCAGTTCACATTTACCACCTACACAGGAAAAATTAGCGGGCTTAATGTGTAGTTGACAGAATGACGAATCGCGCCAGCCAATCCCTCTTCTCGCCTACATGCGCAATGTAGTTACCGTGCTCCGATGTTGAAACGCAGCAGCGTATAAAAATAATGAGTCAACGAGCATAAAGCTAAATTATTAATTAATAAATAAACGTGATAAATTAAGTAATTTAAATATTAATGTCATGATAACGATGAGATAGCTATAAATTGAAATTTATAAAATAATTATTAGCTCCAAAATTACCGCCGAAGTAATTGTTAATCCCAAGTCAAGCTGATAATATGAAATTAATAAATTCAATAAACCTCCGACATCACAATATATCTATGCGAGTCACGTTTGTCGTTTATTTGGAAAAGTTGACGAATAAAATGTCGGTGATATTGCCATGTTCTGTTAAAATAACACATTACATATATTATATCGGTCGCATTGCGACATTTAATTTAATTTATTGTATTGCCCTTTATTCTTAAAATAAATTGCCTGTAAATACAAATTACTTGCTTAAACTTTTAACGTTTAGCTTTTCGGTAATTACTCTCGCTCTTCTTCGAGCACCCCAATCTTCGTATTCGAAGCTCGCTTCTTCCCGCGCGAATGAATGCAAATGGCAGGAATGGCATCGTTTCGGTAGAATCGAGACTTCGTTCGCTCGAGTCAACAAAAACAAATCTATGCTATGCTGAATGGGTCGATAGTTTTGGTACTCCGAGAGCGCCGAGAGGACGGGGCCGCGGCAGTTAGCCGAATTCGCGAAAACAGAGGGCCGGAGACCGGGGGCTTCTGAATTTACTCGTTGAAATCCGTACCGATGTCAAGGACTTTCGTCGATGTAATTACGTTGCTGCTGCAGTGCCAGCGAGGCTTGACATTCATGTAACAAACAAGAGTAGTTTTCCACGGCGCAACCACGAATGCTGCAACTGGAAAGAGTAGCTTCACATTACGTGTCGTTGATCGCAATGTTTGATTGAGCTCAAAATATTGCTCTATTTGCGGAAAGAGCTGCTCTGATTTTCGGGAGAGTTTTGCATACGAATACCGATATCAGTGCTCGATTGGCTTCACTATTGAAATATTTCGTTTTCCGAGTACATTTCGACGTTTCCAGAGGGAAACATAATTAAATACGTTCTATTATTTACTTTAATTAATTTGCGCTAGTGAAATCTATCACTATGAATTTATAATGTTTGTAACGTCATGAACAAATAGTAATAATTGAATTTTATGAAATAATTTTCGAACTCTTGTTAGAATTTCGATGTCGGTATGTCCCGGTATGTGAATTTACAGCGACTTCTTTCCGGAGGAAAATTGAATATTTTCGATCACGGTGCAAAAATTTGTGACAACGACAAATTTGTTTATCGATAATGAGGAATACGTACGTAATGGAAACGCTTCGTTTCATCAGTAATTGGATAATTGGCAATCGTTGAATAATTTTTAACGACAAAGCGATCTCTCGGCGAAACGTTAAATATCGCATACGACACACTCTTTTGCATGCACATCTCATAAGCTCTTTTTGGCACATTGTTTAATTTTCATGTAATGTATAGAAGTAAAAAACGGCGATGTCCAGCGTTCGTAAAAAGTACAAGAGCAGGCAGCTCGGATCGATACACCAACGTTCACCAAGTATATTCATTAATGCGGAAGCTTCGTAAAAAGCTTTGTAAAACTCTGTATTACGATGTAGACTCCGATGCACTCTTTTTTTCAACGTTGCCTGTCGCTTGTTAACACTTGAATAGTTCTGCAAGTGTCACTTGACTTATAAAGTTAGGTATTGAATTTAGTGCGAAGTAAAAGCACAAAGTGCCTTTAACACTGCAGGCAGAAAAAAATCCAAAATCGTTTTATCAGAGAGGAAAGTAAATTTTAAAAGTTTTATTAAGTCATATCTCAAATTTGCAGTAAATATATGCCTTTCGATAAGAGTATCGAGAAGATTAAGATTTCTATTACGTTATCATTCTACAAAGGTAATTTTTGGACATTAGTTTAATTAATTAATTAATTGTTACAGGTCCGTCCTCAGACTTTAGCAGACACTCTCTGGTGAGACCGCGAGTCTATCACGGCAGAACAAAGAGGCAGATCTCATCGACCAAAGAGAACGTGAGTTTAGTCACTTTTCAAACACTTTTTAAGCGAAAGAAACACAAGAGATTCTTAAAATTCCATGAAACGATGTGCACAAACTATATTCCGAAGCTTTTAAAATGCTGCTTAACTTTGGTCGCGCTATCATTATATGAAAAAACACTCTATATTCAAGGGTTCTACGGATCAGGGTTCATCGTCCATCCTCTTTTTGTCATGTCGTGTAACACTTGACCCGTAAATATGAATAGTGATAGCATTTTTTATATCAATATTTATTCATGATCATTTTCTCACACAAATTTTGTCAATATACCTAGCCCTTCTTGTGGATATTTTCCGCTTTTATCACGATCCACTCTCAGAGATTTCATGTGAGAAAAAAAAAATTATGCGAACGCGTTTCTACGACGTTGTTTGTAACGTAACGTGCGCTTTATCTTCACTGTCGTATTTACAAGAAATTACAATTTAGTTTACCAAACGTACCGGGAATTTGGAGAAGGTCAACGCCCGCGATCTGCGGATCTTCTCTCGGCATAGCGCATTGTTAGCTATCAGCCGCGATTGCCGAATACCTTTTTTTTTTCCCCGCGAGTTTTTGCGCGACTGCACGCGGTGTTCGCCATTTGCTCGGGCGGATTACGATGCGAAACGCGCATCGGCGACGGGTGCAACAATTTCAATGCAAATGTCGCGGCGTGCAGCGAATACAAAACCCGCGAGAGTCGCAGCGCTATTAGATAGGACGGCACCGCGAACAGAGAGAGTGAAAGAGAGAGAAAGGAAAAGAGAGAACGGTTTGTCCGACGTTTGCCATTGCCAATGACGAATTCGGAAAAATCCGTCGGAGGAAATACGCAACAGAGAGAGAGAAAGAGAGAGAGAGAGAGAGAGAGAGAGAGAGACTGCCATTTGAAAGGCAGAAATATCGGTTTTTCCTTTTTGATGCCCATCGAAGTAGTAATTTTAAAACTTACTTTCAAAGGGAATAATGGAATATATTTTTTGTAAAAACAAAGAAATACATTTCTCAGAGATATTTAGTCTTCTATCTCTCAAATAAAAATATCGATGATTAGAATTAATCACAAATTTTGAAAAATGTTGTTTTATATTTGAGAGAGAGAGAGAGAGAGAGAGAGAGAGAGAGAGAGAGAGAGAGAGAGAGAGAGAGAGAGAGAATCTAAAGTATTTTTCAAGATTATTAATGTTCTTCTCTATGTAAGTAATGGACTAATTTTAAAAACATGTTGAAAATATAATTGAAGCGAATATTAATACAAAAAGAAAGTTTTACTAAAGAGGAAAATATGACCAGATATAAATATGAAAATATCTTTTTATTTCATTAAAATAATTATATTGATGGCCCAACAAAATTATTTTTAGATCTGAATTTGATCAAATTTTTAAATACTTCTTTAGATACTTCTATCACTTAGTAAAATTATTCTTTCTATATGAAGAAAATAAAGAATATATTTTAGTCGACTACGCAGTTCTTTCCATTTCCTTCTCTCTTTTCTGCAATACGTATTTTAATTCTTAATATAAAAACTACTACATATAAATAAATAAATCGTGTCGTTGTTTACAAATTTAAAGATCAACTTGTAACATTTCTTCCGTGTGTGTCATTTCTTTACAAGGTTGAACTTTTAGAATCACCAGAATGGGAACTGTTGCGAGTGTGTTTGTTTCATGTTCATCCTTGTAAAGTGACATACGTGCAGGTCCATCGTGGCACTCGCCCAATAACGGATTCAGCAGAAACGACACGGAGATGTCTGTACACCCGATGTAAATTCCGTTGTACTTCTATAAATGTGCACTTTTGCCTGCCATCTTCTATTATGTGGTACATTGCGCCAGAAAAGGGGGAAGATGGGATAAAAGTCCAAGAACGCGCTGTATTCAAAACAGCTTTCACAGAAACGTTACTTATATCCTATCCCCGTTACATTTCCCAGCAAACAAAAATGTCGCGTTAAAAAGAATATTTGTCTAATCAATAATTTGTATATAAAACTTAAAATCCATCTTTATATACTAATATGTTTATGTTCGATAATATTTATCATATTACATATTATATATATTATTGTCCATTAATATTTATTAATCCTAATACTAATCCTATTAATAGTTTATTAGAAGATAAAGTTTAATAAAAGATACAGTTCAATTCTCAGACTTTACTCAATTTTCCACACGATATTTTGTATTCCTTCATTAGTTATATATACGCTGGTAAACTAGAACACGTGCGCATGTATCTATAGACCAAGAGGTTCAACGTATGCACTCTGACGAATAAAGTAATTCTACCGAACGATATCACTTTACTCCGTGAGCGGCATGACGATAATGATAAAAAATGTGGTCGGCGGAATATCATCTGCGTTTTAGGGGGATTGAAGTTCTTATGGGACATTCATGCTCTCGAATGTCGTTGACAATTCTTTGCTTTATTAACCTCCCCTCAGTATAGTCGACTATAATCGCAAAATATTATTATATATACATACTATACACACATACGTAAAGTACAATAATATCCCAAGCATATCGTGACGATATCGGCATAGAAATTTTGATATCGGCGACGGAAAAATTAGAATAAAATTAGAAATTAAATGGGAAGAACTGATGAGAAAAACAGTAAACATGTCGAACCGACTAAGATCGATGTTATGCAATGTTAAAATCATGATTTAACACAATGAAAAATTGTCGAGTAAATCTTGAATTTTTTTAGTATCAGATGGGAATTTTTTAAAGCGCATTTAAAAATTGCAGATAGAAAGAGATTCGAAGCGTAGCGAATATAAATGGTTTAGAAATTAGCGACTACAGCTCTACTTCTGCTCTAATTTTAGGAAGCTTTTAGCACGTCGATGGAAAACCTACGAGAACGTAGTGTCAAGTTTCTCACTTTTACCGACTCTCTCTCTCTCTCTCTCTCTCTCTCTCTCTCTCTCTCTCTATCTATCTATCTATCTATCTATCTATCTATCTCTTTATCTTTTTTCTTTTAAACTGGGAAATGTCTGCGCTAACATTGGGAATTCTAGAATTACGAAACAAACTTCGACTACCGCAACCCCGGAATGCCGCGACCACACGAATATATACACGTGTGTACCGTGCGCTCGTTGGTCCCGGTAAGAGTAATTCAACACTAGTATCTACTTGGGTGTTGCCAAACACAGTTTGCACCGTTTGACATGCGATTCTACAGGACATGAACGTATGCAAGTTTACTAAATCGCGGTTGTGCGGCTGAGCAAGATTGCAGATTTCCAGCGTGCGACTTGCGGACTGTGACAAAAGTTTTGCAATTCGCCCGCGCGACTTGGCCGCAAATGGACTTCTTGATTGATGTTAAGTGGAATCGAAAAGAGTACAAAAGCAACCGGTCTGACGAGACGATAGAAAGACAATGCGCGAATAAATGTACCCAATTGCGAATTGTAATCCAAATGCATTCATTTTGCAAGTTCAATTAATGATTGAATACACGGTGTATTTTATATCGGTATGAAATGTTTCCAGGAAATTTTGGACTTTTGGTAAATACGCAAGTTATATTTATTTTATTATCACACATTGTGTGTATGTGAAACCAGCGTATTATTTTGTTAAACTTATTTGATCCATTCATATCTCACTTTTATTGAAAACTACGCTTTTAAACGCGTATTTAACATATAATTTATATTATATGTAATATAAAATCACAGAAATTAAGATAAGCGCATTTCTTGACAAAAATGAGATATGAATATGGATCGATTAAATATTGAAAACTTTATAATTTTAATAATTTTATCCAGGTTAAACAATAGTCGATTATCAAAGCACAAAAATCGCTCCAGCCTCGCACACGCGGAGAATTTGATTTGATCGATAAATAACATTATTAAAACAATAGAGTTTTACTCCTGACGGGTTCTATAAACAATAAAAGAGCTAAAGAGCTTCGGTCAATATTTAATTACGTTTCGAAGTGACGTCGAATTTTTCATTCTGTTGAATTTCAAATTGATCGCCCGTATCAATTATTATCTCTGGATCGCAGGTAGTTTT
The DNA here is from genome assembly GCF_055798465.1 of Pogonomyrmex barbatus. NCBI lineage: Eukaryota > Metazoa > Arthropoda > Insecta > Hymenoptera > Formicidae > Pogonomyrmex > Pogonomyrmex barbatus. The sequence goes on from NW_028297098.1 coordinate 4,563,544, forward strand.
GTCGAACTGGGATTATGGAGATGGCCAATACCAAATGCAAAGCCGTAGAAGCCTCGCGATATGGTCTTCGATGAAACGAGTAATTGACCCCGTTTCTCGTTATCACACGCGCTAACAGACAGTATCAATCTGTTTGATAGAAACAGCGGCTATAATTCCCCGCAGTCCGGCGTCTCGAATAACACATACTCGACTGTTATTCGCATTTCTATATCTACGCGTATATGCGTATCGCGTTGATTTCGAGCTATTGATTTCGAGAGACGAAAATTATACATGCCTATCTTGAAAAGTGAGAGGGCGAACGTCCCAAGCATTCGAGCTTCTCGCAGCATACTTAAACGGGATGCAGAAAACGTGGAAACTATCTTTAGATCAGAGAAATTTAACGCAGTCGGAAAATGTCGGTAGGGAAGGTCAGGAGAACTCTCGAATTCCTCGCCACGACGAGCAAAAATGGAAGAAGCTGTGTATTTAATTAATGATATTTGTCTCTGTCGTGACGTTGCATAATTTATCATTAAATCTTTTTTTTTATATTTGACAAAACAACGACAAAAAATTAACAAAATCTTTATTTTCGAAAAGAAAATCTGTTTTTATTTAATTTCTTCTCTCTCTCTCTCTCTCTCTCTCTCTCTCTCTCTCTCGCGCTCATTCTCTTCTTATATAATAAAATATAATAATTACCGGCAAGAGCAAATAGCGCGGTTCCAGAGTTGCTCTAAGTTTATAATTGCTTTAATAATCATTGATTTAAACATAGCTGGCAGCATACCTGGAACTTAATCAGCTTTGCATACTCTCGGGACGCATTCGATTCAGCTGCACCGAAATATTATATAATCGGCTCCGGGCGAGATCGTTTATCGAAACCTGTGGAGCGTGGTGACGTTGTGTCGAGGGGAGAGGCAATTAGGTGATTAAACTGCTAGTATGCGCGGAACGGAAGCCACGGGGGCGAATAAACGCGATATCGGCCAATAAATTCCCGATAGAGGAGCTCGGCTCCGCTCGGCTTTATCGCGCTACGACTTTAAACCACCTCGCGCGGTTACTCCTGACAGAGCGGAGGTATGGAGCGAAAGGGGTTGAAAGGAGTCGATCTCCTCTTGTATGTGCGGGCTCGAGCTTTACATTGGGGTTTCGACGCCCGAAGTTTGCGCCTCACAAAAGCGACATAAAGTACTTCCGCAAGTACAGGGATCGTGTCGCACGAACTGATAGAGTAGAGGAATCGGTGAATAATGTTATCAATGTACGTATGCTAACTTCCGCGAGGTTGATAAAATAATGTAACAATTGAATGAAATTAATTGAAAGACTAACAGACTCACTGAACTGAATCAACAATATTTATCGAAAAAATATTAACTTTGGTGTAGACAGCAGTTTTACACGGAAAGAAATAATTTCGTTGAAATATCTAAAAATTTAACCAAATATATAGATTTAATAATAATTTTGTTAGACCATCAAGATAATTGGAATGTTTAAAATAGCAAAATATTCAAATTGATTGAATATTATATTACTCGAATATTAAAACGCCTTTCGCGATATTATCATCAAGCTTAAGTTACATAATTATTTTGATAGCCTAATAAAATTATTTTCAAATTTATATCTGACCAATTTTTTAAATATTTTAACAAAACTGTTCTTCTCGTGTATTTCCTGAATCTAGTAATACTATTTTATGCTTATTAGATCAGATCTTGTTTAATTAGCAGATTATACGGTCTTAGCTGCATGAAATGAGATCAAATCTACTTCCACGAATTTTCGCTTGTTATTGTTATTAAAATTAATATTTAATTAACATGTTCCTTGCGAGTAGTGCGTTCATTCTTTCAAAGATGCTCTAATGTAAAAACAATGGAATAATAAGTTTCCAATTTTTCAATCATTAAGTAAGACGTGTACCATAAAAACTCTTTTCTAACTTTTCCTAATTTTAATACTAATATTAAGTTGTTACATACATTTATATAACAATAATTGTTATATTCAGAGCAGTGATATTGATGAGATTCTACAGCTTACAGAATACAAATGGAGATATTTAGCAATTTCAAACTTTGCTCATTAACATATTACAGAATCGTCATTACTGAAACATATAATTTGCGTCATTTACATTTATTCAAATTACATTTCGGAATTTATATCCTTATTTTTTTAAATATTCACAAAGAGTTTTGCTGGCAAATCTAAAAATTTGGTCAGATACAGATTTGAAAAGAATTTTGAACCATAAAAATTATTATATAAAATGCTTAAACATAATAATGATACTGCAAAAGTTTTTTATCTTCTAGCAATCAATTAAAACACAATAATTTTGAAGATTCAACAAAATTACTTGCACATTCCTATCTGATCAAAACTTTTAGATTTCAAAGTGTTCTTTCTGTGTTGGAGCGCCAATTGTCGGACAGCAAATTAACACCATTTTTCTAGTTCATTAAAGTTATATCGCAAATAGTATCGCTGAAAATGAAACTGCGTCGCAGCGCCGTAATATAAATTTCCCCATTATATTGCGGTAATCATACAAACGACAAGTCCTTTGTCCATATCTGCCTGTGGCAGCGAATTGCGGAAACGAGACTTCCTCTATTCACGAGCTCTCGGCGTTCGTCTAGGATGTCGAGAGATTAAAGATTTCTTTCATTCCACAAAGTAACTACGACGGATTCCTCTGTAAGCGATATTATATGTCCCATCCGTTTGTAGAGACATAGCAAATGCAATCTCGGGAAGACCAGAAAATGCAGAAAGTTCAGTTCCACCGAACCGTAAATCATATAGTGAAATAACGCTTTTAATATGTATCGAAATTGTCTGACCGCTTAATTTTAAGCTCTTAGTGGCTGTCAAATATTTAATCAAGACTGCACTGTATCATGATCATCGTGATATATAATGGTAACAAAAAGCGGTTTTATTCAAATAATAAAACCGTAGACGAAGGATATAATTTATATTCATAAAATTGCGAGAAAGAGAGAAAGAGAGAGAGAGAGAGAGAGAAAGAGAGATGTTAAAATGTAGTAAGATGTCAAAGGCTGAAGCACAGAAGATTATGACATTTCTTTGCACAAATAGCAAAATCTCAAAAATTAAATCGAAATGGAAAGCAATAAAAAATAAATTATTTCATTTATTACTATTTGTTTAGCAAAACGGAATGGCACCAAATAGTAAAAGTTGACCTCATATTTTGTAAAGTTTTAGAGTATGTTAAACTAAGGATATCCTAACAGACTTCACATAAGAAAGATAAATTATGACGTACTATTCTCTCTTTGCGACATAAATAGCCTACAGAAACGCCCGTGAGGTTTGTTGTGCATTCTTCAGTGCAGTTGAAATACCTCCAGAGAGAGGGAGAGATGCACAAAGAAAATACAGAATTGCCATAACCTTGGCGTGGTCGTGAGAATGAATATGGCAATGCTCTCATGCAGTGCGTATGCAACGCGCATGCGGAACACGCGATTTCCCGATCGTCGCCGCCAAGAATCGTGTAACTTCTAGTCATGCGGAACCAAAAATAGTACGTACGCGACACGTGCTTCTACACACAAAACACACACACACACACACACACACACACACACACACACACACACACACACATATACAATACTCTAGAGACACACGGTCTAAAAAATTGAAAGCCACTCGATAGAAATTAATTGAGTCTGCGATTGCCGAGGCAATCGGGCAAGTAATCGCAGGAAATTCTGTTTCGCAAAAAATCCAACGGTAAATCGCGTACACTAGAAAAATTTCTCTCGGCGAGCATATTTCAACTTTTCGAAAGCGGGAAAGCCTGGAAGAGAGAGAGAGAGAGAGAGAGAGAGAGAGACCAGCCAGTAGCCTGTATTTTTCGCCGATATCGCTGCCGGATTCGTGGATCGGTGTCATCAATTAACTCGTCCGCTTTCATTGCCGATGCAGCCGCGCGTGCGAGCGTGGATATACGCTTGCTGCTCTTTCCGATTGTTACCAAAGAATCTTCTTTTTTTTTTTTTCCTTTTCGAAGATTAGCGTGTATATTTTTGCAATTTTCCGCAAGGAGAAATATGGCCCGCAGGCGATAGGCGACTGCGGCCACGTTTGCCGACGTTTGGTTGTATCGTTAGGAAGATTTCGAAGCCGTGAGAAGCTCAACTGCGATACACATATGGGAACCTCCGTCGTGATATCGTTATTGCTCGTATTACCGCGAAGATAGAAATGCGGAGGCATACATAGGATGCATAGAGGATCCTCTTGTTACCGCTTGCGGATCCCGATGTAGATTCAGTAGATCGTAAATCTTCCATTAATTGCGATTCGTATATAACGACGCTGCGATGAATAATTTGATTAATGGATCTCCGACACTTTATCAAGTATTATTGATAAAAATATTGTTTTTCATTTTGCGGATGGTGAGGGAATCGATAGAAATACGTGAAAATTGCCGTGACGTGCTATATAAAACGTTTGGAAAATTGTTATGTCTGTTATTCTGTTTATCTATTAAAAATTTGGCAATTACAGGATCATGTTGTATACAAGTGACAAATAATCGGACCTCGCTGTTTTAGCAAAGAGATTTCATTCATATGCAATTATATGCGATGTTACACCCGACGAATGTGTAATAAATTAAGTTGTTGTTATTATACGATAAATTGAAATAAATAAATTGAAATAAATAATTGTTTTCGAGCGGTAAAATGGTCGGGAAAAAAAATTTTGCGAACCGCAACGTTGCCCATCGAGTGATATCGACGATATATAACCAAGCAATTACCGGAGGCACGCAACGAGCGATGATTTGTATTCCGCGACGCGAATAACGGCGCGACCGCGCGAACGAATCGCGCCGTAATTAAAATCGCAAAGCTACACGCCATTTAAATCGCGCCGCAGGTGCGAGATGCCTCTGTGTTCTCTGCGAGAACGCGCGAATTTGGCAATTATTTTGCACGAACGCGATCCCTCACGCCGGTGAAGCTCGCGCTCGTCTCGTCGAACACGCTTTCGTTTGACGGCACACAAACGACAATCGGCATATCTGAATTTCTCTCTTGTGTGACTCCCCTTCGTGTTTACGGACATTGAATTTTAACCTTGTCTATCGAAATTCTTTCTCATCGTTCGCTCATAAATAACGGAGATAGAGTAATCGTAACGAGTTTATAAAAGTAAATTAAGTTCAAGATAGCTGCCGAATCATCTTATGCATCTAATTTATTTTAATTTTCTGATTAATCTTTGCATATTTAATATACAACATTAATTATATTTCATTATATTTCCATGATTATTCTTGATTAATTTAAATCCAATCTTCTTTCAATAATATATGGAAGTATTACTCATTAAATAAATGAATGAATTTTATTAATTGATTACATGACGGGGATGAGAATTTTTTCCGAGATACGAAAATTGGAGTAATTACTATTAAGATGCGGTGCACATTTGACGAACACGTTTAATCAGATCGTCCTAGATACAATTTTTATTTTTACGAGCGTTTTTCCTTCGCAATTCGTCTTCCTCGCTGGTAGACATTCGCTTCACCGGAATTGTCCTAAAAAAGCTCAGTGTCGTCGCCAAGCTTTTCTTTTCTTCTCGGGTTTCCGAAGGGCAGCGATGTAGAAACCGCGGAGCCGGAAACTTTGGTGGGCGAGGGCGGTTTATGGGGACGCACAATGGGTGGAACGTAAGGATTACGTCGGCCGAGTTTTACTCGGAAAGGAACTTTTCTCTTTCGCTTCTTCTCGTCGCAAACGGGGGTATCTCGTTTTCCCTTCTGACGTGACGTTCTTTTTTCCCCGTTGGATTAACTCTGTTCTGGTTACCGAATTAAAAGGACAGCCCCACCAGGCGAATTTCTCCCGTCGGTGAATGACACCCCGGAATTTCTCCAACGGACTGCGGAAAAGTTGGAACAATCACCGGCTGCTTAATCTGTTATCCAGCAACTGGTTAATGCAGTTAGTTCACAGTAAATTGTTTCGGATGCGCCGACAGAGCGAACAACAAAGAAGAAAATGTTCGCAAACTTTCGCGAGCTTTCGCGTTTACCTTGGTACTTCTTAAGTTTCCCTTAATCATCTCCGATCCAACGGTGTCATAGTGAATGATTCTGTTTTTCTGTTGTTCCAGCATATCGCGCACACACACACACACACACACACGCGCACACACACACACACACACACACACACACACACACACACACACACAGTATCGCGCGTTACGGTAGAGCGTTTCAAATTTAACAAATCGTATTTCACCTGCAAATTCTTTCATCGTCTTGCTGACTTAAAATAAGAGCAATCAATTTGCGAGTCGCGAAGAGGAAATTAAAGCGCGCCCCGGAAAGAAGTAAAATTTAAATTAAAGGATGAAAATTAAATTTTGAGATATCGCGCGACCTCTCACTCGGAGAGAGATGCTCCGCGCACAAAAATACTCAATAATCCCAGCGATATATTTGTTTCTCGATATCGACAGAAGATGAATGCGAATCGATGCCGCTGTGCAGGAGCCAGCGGTGGTATGATATCAAAAACGGTTGCTGCGGTGGCCGCGAGCCAAGTATAGATTGCTAACTGTCGCTGGACAATGATATACACCACCATGAAAGGATTTCAAAGGAGTGCACTGTCGACCGTGCGCACTGTTACGTCGGTATCGTTGGAGAAATATCGTTACTGCGCCATTTTATCTTCCGACAATAAGCTGCCTCGGATATCACATCGGAGATTCTCCTCAATTTGGTTAATGCGTTTCTGAAAATTATCGGGTTCACATTTCCAATGTACATATATATATATATCGCGAAACTTCGAATGGTGCAGAAGTCGCAATTAAAATTTATATTTTATCATGTGAAGTTTGATTTCACGTGCATTTGAATTTTGAAATAATTCCAGTTGATTCAGTCAGAGTTCAACTTGTAATCGCGTCATTTGTAATCGCGTTTGACAGGGGTATATTTATCAAATTATCTTATTTCGGATATACCTGTCACCTCCTACCTTATCTAATCATACCTTATCCTAAAAATAATTTTGTATAATATTTTCGATGGCTTCTGTTACGAGATAAAATATTATTTAAATGATATTTAAATATTTAAAAAGAAAGTATTTATATTTAGCTGAATCATTTCACTAATATTTATGGTTTAAAATTGTTTCACTAATCATACTTGCGATATAAGAACCACCCTCGTAATGTTTCGTAACGCAATTTTCGCAGGAAACTACAACGTTAAATTACTTAGACTGTCATGTTTTGTATATTTTCGCAATTACAAGTGTGGATTACTTTTTTATACACAAACGACTGGTTAGATAGGACTGCACTATGTTTAGACATCATGTTTGTTGTTGAAGTGCTCAAGGAGGCTAATCAATAATACATGATGGCATGAGGGCACCCTCGTTCGGTTCATCCACCCCCGTGTTGAAACGCCGCTCGCCAGTTCCGCTGCGTTACACGAGCAATTACTGCCACAATTTCCACAAATGAACGCGACACTTAGAGCAATTAAGAGTTTGAGCTTCCATCGCGTTGGTTTACCATCTTTGCGTGTATACGACGAAGGACGGAGGTTAAAAGCTTCTTTTATATTCTTCCTTGCGTCGACGTAGACTATAGAACATAAAACCGACATAAAATGTTGCTCAGGAGATATCGTATCTAGCATAAACTTTTAAATGGATTGGTGGTAGCTAATTATCTTGACTAATAAGTTTTGACGGATTTTCTTATTCTTGTTTGAATCATTTTCATAATATCGACAGAGAAATAAAAAAATGCAGAAGAAATTTTTGAAAGAAAATACTTTATTTACGTATTTCATCGAAAAAACATTTAGGGACATTCATGTGCTTTTTTAGTATAAATATATTTTTATTTTACTTTCTACAGATTTATTTTCTACAGATTTTTTTATGACAAAAATATACACTATATTATTTAGTCAATATGTCTCTTTGATTTTCAAATTGTGATCAAAGAAATAAGCATTAAAAGTCTATAATGCCGACAAAAATAGCAACTTTAATCTTTACTTAACTGTTGTTCGCTAAGAAATTCATCCGGACTCAATCTCAAGATTTAACAAGTCGGCTTTCGAGCCGACTGTCGGCTCTGGTATCATTCTCGTGACGGCATCTACGAGTAACGCAGCATCCATCCCCTTCGGTATGAAAACGCTGGCAGGAAAAGTATCTCGGCCGGGGGACAACCCCCATGAATTAAATATCGCGCGCGCCGTTGGGCTCGACGGTTGTGCAAACGCAGATTCGCAAATTTATTTCTTTTTACTCGGCAGCGCCTAGGACCGTGCTTGAAAGAGAGGAGAATACGCCGCAATTTCGAGTGAGAGTTTAATAAATAAAGAGTTGAATTTCAGGCTTTCCAGCCTCAGAATCGCAATCTAATAACACTAACTGCTTTACGCTCGATGATACGGCAGCCGGCAAATCGGATTAATCGTACCGACAAACACGACGTATCATCGGCCGTTCTAATAATTGGCATCGCTCTCATAATCACGAATCTGAATTCATGCAGCTTGTTTGTCGTGATTAACGAGCATTGAAATCATATCATCATGGATGAAAAGTTGAAACGGTTATATTTCCGCATTATAAACGCGAAGTTATTGTTACTTAAGCTAAATGAAGCTATTGTTATTTGAAGTTTGTGAATAAATTTTGGGCGTATAAGAATAGTTATTAATCTCAAAATTTAAAGGTGAAAAACAAACATTCGAATATACGACGTATTTTTGGAGAGAAATTTTTTTTCACGCGTCTACTAACTTTAAAAATTATATTACAATATATATATATGCAATACTGTTCGCTTGCTTAGTATTCGGTCGGCAAAATATGCTCGCTTCAAATTCTCAGTATTCGGTCTTCCGATTTATCATTTAAATAATATATTATTGGATTGTTGAATTTAGTCATTTGGCGGTTTCGTGGTCGAAGAAAGCGAGCATCCAAGTATAAAATTAATTGCAGCTCGATGCAACGATCTCGGGAACTCAATTTTCGTGAGGGAAATTTTCTTTTCTCAGGTCTAAGCACAGTTTTATCGCTATTAATGCAACAGGTGCGCGATCGGGCTCTTTGGTGTGTTCGATAAGAAAGAATCGACCATGTTATTCGTGCATTGAGTTGCGACGATACGATAAATCGTCTTTTTTATAATTTATCAATTTACAACAGGGAATAATCTGATTGAAACCTGCTAATAACTTGCTAATTTGCCAGAAATTGAGATGAAATAAAAACATTCTAAAACAGAGGTAACCAACCTTTTTGTCTGGCGTGCCATTATGAATATTCAAAATCTTTGATGTATCACTCTACTACAGAATTAAAAAAAAAGACTAAAATCTTACTTATATTCTCTTCGCTTGTATCGAAAACGAAATATTTCGTCTGTTTATTATTATGCAAAGTTTATTATTATTTTTGATTTTTTTTAATTTTTCTCTTTTCTAGAATGCGTGTTTCTTTAAGCGCCGTTAATAGCGAGAATGCCATGGGATTGGCCATCCCTAACAATAAAATATATTTATCGGTTATCTAAAAAAATTATTTTATCAACATTTTATGAAACCTATTTTTTATTTACAGCTGATTACGTAATTTTAGATAATATTTTTATATACCTTTCGATAAATTATGCCAAAAAATGGAGCAGAAATTGTTCCTTTTTTTTCGAATTTTCCAATCAAGGAAACCGATACGTCTTCTATACAATGGTGTTTTATATTTCCTTATTTCGCTCTGAGAATCATCGAGAACAAACGGAAGGAAATTTTAACTTCGAAGTCCAAGATCAATATTTTACTTCTTTTCAGGACCTCGAACACGCGGACGTGCTGACGGTGGGTTTCAATGTGGACGGCGTCGAGCGCGTTCTCGACCTTCGACTGAACACCGATTTAATTCCAGTCGGCTATCAGGAACGCCACCAGCATCGGGGCACGTACAAGGTGCATACCCCGTCGAAAGTTGTAAGTACACTTAGGCACCCGGTATTCGCGTGTTAACCGCTTTTCCGCAAACAACGTTAGCTAATCGATACCGAGAGCGCGAGTGTAATTCCGTCGGACGCAGCGCCGATCGAGAGAAGCGTTGAGGATTCATTCAACTTAACCCGGTGCTCACGACTCGGGCCATTCACTCGCGACTCGTGACATGCCGAATGGCATACAAAGAACGGCATTATCGCCATTTAATGGCCTGATACGCGACGTGAGATTTACGATCGTACGTACGGTCGCGCGTTCGTTTCCCTCCCGAGAAAAGAGATAATCGATAAGACTTCCCTTTCAGTCTGATAAGGATGATCTTTAAAGAAGAAGATTATCGCGGACAATGAAGGATCGCTTTCAGATTAGATATTTTTTTATGTTTACTTTCTTTTACGTTCTTACATCATTTTGAAAGTTTTACTCAATGGGAACGTGATCGGATATTAAATTAAGCGACTGATGTGCGCGTATCGGCTGTTCGAGGCTAATTTCCCTGTACGTCTTATTAAAGGAGAAAGATGTGAATTTTATTCATTAGTATGTTTTCTACATCTCTTCTGCGTTCGTTTTCCGTCATCCTTCGCGAATCGATGCCACACACAGTGACGTCTACGAGTCAACGTGGCTATAGAATCATCGATTTTACGATACGTCCTACGTAAAGAAGGTCGTTCCGTACGATTTAACGTTAATCCGACAAAACTCCAAGTGATTACATTTATTAATTTATTAATTTTTATTAACTCGCCGCTATTATATTCCACGTTACTACTAGCGACCCTCACAACAGAACTGATCGGCATTGGAGGACTTCCAAGACGATGTTTTATTCATTCGGGTTAACAAAGATACGTCGGACAAAAGTGAAGTAGCGACAGAAGATGATTTTTAAACGAGGAATCGCCGTTCCTCTTTTAGACAGCTCGGGAGTCTATTTGTGAGAAAGTTCATGTTTTGCTTCCATGCTCGGTCTGCGCGCACTTCCGGTCCCACGAAAATTAAAAGTCTTCACGGGGTGTCCGTTGCCCCCTCGTCATATCTGCCCGGCGTCATCGCACGGACGGAAAAAGGTAGACAGCTCTCGTGCAGGTGTAATATACGCGACTCGGCCCGAAATCGATCGAGATGACTCACTCTCCGTCTGCCGTCTGCATGTTTAATAAAACGGCGTCTCGCCGTAAACACACGCAATCGTGTAGCGCGTTGGTCCCGGACGAACAGCGTATAACTCCGTCACGTTAAAACCGTGCACGAGCACGACGGCCGTTTCCGTTTTATAATTCAAATGCCGCGGCGGAAGAGAAAGGCAGGAAGAACGAAAAAAAGAAAAGGAGAAAAGCCGATGGAACACCCAAAACACGGTTGCGGCGATCGCGCGACGTGTCTGCGGAATGTATTGTATTGCAAAACGTGAGGATTGCTTCGGAAATTGTTCCTGGTAATCGTCTAGTCTTCCGCGTATCATAATTTTTAACGGATAATCGATTTTGTCTAGGCTTTCGTTAAAATAGATATCAAAGATATATATGAAAAAAAAAAAATAAAACGCTGAATTGGTGTATATACTCTGGTCGATGTATGCCGATTGAGAAACCGGTTGTATTAAATTTCATTCGCGCTGATCAGCGATAATAAAATTTCTCCGTAGTTTACGGAAATTGCGAAAGTATTTCGGAGATGTTATTCTAATTACGAGTTCCAAAATTATGCGATTATCTCACTTGCGATGAAAGTGACTTTGACTTTTACATGAATGCGGTAATGCAAATTAGCATGTGCTTTGTAGTCCGAGGTGGAAAGTATCTCTGTGGGCTCGATACTGATGTAATTATCACGTCTTTTTATTTTAGTTGAGCAGCAGGATTAACTTTGAATTTATTAAAGCAGATTTTAAACTCTAGCTATATTCTAGCACGCAAAAATAATTTATTCATCTTATAACATGAAGGACAGCATAAATTTTAGACAGGATAAAATAAAGAGAGCATATATCATAAAAAAAAGAACGTATTAACTTATAAAATAATAATATGAAACAATTATAATAATAAGAAGAAAATGAGTTATGACGTTATAAATATGAACAATGAAGATATCTTTTATCGATTAAAATATCCTACTCTGCATATAATGGTACAATGGTGAGCACAAAAAATTATCCAGAATGTAGAACAAAAGTCAAGCGAATAATATAAAACGCGCCGCCAACCGGCAGAGTTCGTTGCGCTGACCGCGACGTCATACTTACTGTTTTGCACAATTGTATTTAATTAATTGGCGGCTCCGGTTAACGGCTCGGCCTTCCGTCGTCTCACCTCCCGTTCTTCGCGTTATATAAATACGAGTTTATCCGTGCGGATGAACCAATTTTGAGCTCGTTAACGGAGAAAATACGAAGATGGAATAAGCTAGAAATCTGAAATATAATATAATTTCTTTTTCCTCTTAAAATATTGCATAATAATTTTTCTTCAATACGAACACACATAAAAAAATATATAAAAGTTTACAATAAGAATACCTGTATTGTTTATATTTGTATTATCGATAATGCATATCGAAATTCAAATATATATATATAAATATGATAAGATTGAGCGTCAAATTTGATACATCGAGAATGTAATAGGTGTCTTATATTCTCGCTTTCAATGTAACTTGAATACGAAGATTATTTTACAGATAGAGAAACGATTAGAAAACTACCAGGATCCATTATTAGGAGGACATATAGGATCCTTTTATGCTCTCAACGCGGTTCTGAAATTTACGTTCCGGTAATAAGAACGCGTCTGTTACGAAATGTATTTTTCTTTCGCTCAGCTCTCTCGTGATATAAATCTACATAATCCCCGATGCGGTGCACACGCGATATTACATTTAATAGAAGCGAGGATAAGCTCACCGAGGGCGAATACAAAATTTCATATTCCGCCGACACGCCTCGTAACGCGCTTTCCATGGGGCACGTTACGCGATCTCGCGAAATTTTTCCCTTATCCGACAATGAATCAAGCCGTACCCTTTATCCGTCCGTTATATATCAGCAGGCCTCCAGTGATTATATCCTTGGACGCATTTAAATGATTATGAATTTCTTACGGCAATGAATTCCGTATGAAAAATATCGTAAGTTGAAAAACAAAATATGCCAAGGCTTCAAATTTCCGTAGGGAACGAGTATTTATGAAAATTCATTTTGTACAATACACAAAAGGAGGGTGTTTCTTTATAAAAAAAAAAAAAAAAAAAAAAAATGTCAGCCGAGTTCTGGAATTTTTAGATACATCGTAACGCAGATCCTCAAATCAATTCTTAGCATCTCGCGTACTAGAATGTCTAGAATGTCATTTGATATTAATTATGGCTATGCATACAGTCTTGTCATTATCAGATTTATTTTCAATTCGTCATTTAATATTTAAATTCCTGGAAAAACGCCTAGGTTTTTTTTAATGATAAAAATAGATTTACGCCGTGGAAAAAATCTACCTTGAGCATCGTCGTCGAGATTGAACCTCTGCCGCAAGGAGGAAACGCTGCGGCATTTTTAAAAAGGACAACGTCGAAAATAAAAGCAACGAGGACGCGAAGCGAGCTGGCTGCGTCATCGGCCAATAAATAAAAGTCGCGGTTGCATTAAATAATCGATACCGACGATTTAACGATACCGACACGTTCTCTCACGTTAATTCAATCTCGCCCGTCATGTCGCCGTACACCTTCCCCCATGCGGCAATCGGATAATGGACCACGATCGATGGCTCTCGTAACGGAGAAAGCGCCTCGTTTCAAAGACGATCCCGATATTTCTCCCCTCCCCTCCCCCCCCTCCCTCCGCCAGCAAGATCGTGCTTCTTTGTTGGAGCAATTCCTTTCGGGAGAGTAACGTGCTTGCTCTCCAAAGTAACAGGTCTCCTCCCTCGTTTTCCTCGCGGCGGAAAAAGGAACGTGAAAAATCGCCGGGGGTTCGCCAGCAGCGTGTGCACGCCCAGAATCTGGGACAACTATATTTGTACCGAGCCGATGTACGGTTCCGATGCATCCGAGAAGCCGAGATAAGCGGAGTTGCAGCCGAAGCGCACGGCTCAACTCAATTTCTCGACGTATTATGCAGCGTGATTCATAAGCATCGCGAATCGGCTAAACACCAAATGAGAAAATTAAAAGTAAAGGGTCGAGATCGAATTAACCTCGGAAATATATGTAACCCTTTGCGCACTAAATTATTTCTTTCTAACAAACGAGCGAATTGAGAATCAGCGTTTCGCTTTAAATTTATTTAACTTAATCATACAAATGATTGGTCAAATATATAATAATTAATCTGTATTATGAGGAAGAATTTTGTGGAGATGGAAAAATACAAAAATACAATTTTTTTAAATGTAATCGTGAATTGTTTCGAATATTTAAGAATTATACAGAACTTTATCGCAAAGCGTTATATCGAATTTTGAGGCGCTAAATCAAAATAAAAAGTTAAAACCACACATAAATCTAATTACGAGTTTATCTTTATTCGTGAATGATCGTCGCATAGGTTTGCATATTTTTGCAAGAAAACTTTTTCGCAGTTCCGCAGAATATCTTGAGTTGTTAAAACGAGGGAAAATTAAAAACGCGCATAACGCGAAGCGGAAAAAAACGCAATGAAGCGAATTTCATGAATATCGGCAAATTTAGGACGCTCGGAGGAAATAAAGAGAATTTTTTTAATATCGTTTATTTTATGCGAATGGCATTCATGAATTGCTTGAATCTTGCAGGAACTCTGTCATTACCAAGGTAGCGTTCGGGATGTTCCTGACTCGTGGGTGGCGTTATCCACTTGCAGAGGATTGCGCGGTGTCATCTTCGATGGTGAGAATCTTCATCACATCCATCCGGAAGATGAGAGCTTGGATTCCGCGCATTACATTTACAATCACAGCGATCTCATTGCCAATAATACGTGTGGTAAGCATTTTGCGAGCCAATTATTCCTATTTTCTTATTACACTTCTCTGCATTTTCTCTGCAATAATTAAATATTTAATAATATAAAAAACAGAGGAGAGAACAATTGTGTTAAAAAAAATAGTTAATATTATTAGAGCACGCCAATATTTTGAATAGCAATTATTTTAAAACTGCGTACATCCACTTCTTTAAGAGTGCTTCTCTAAAAAAAAGCTAATTTGATACCTTAAAAAAATGACATGACATACTTCTGATTTCTAGAAGAGAAACTAATAGATTCATAATTGAAATCTCAGAATTTTTAATGATTAATACAACTTGACTCACCAATAAGGAACAGTTTTGTTAGAAAATCTAAGAAAAGATTTAATCAAAGATCTGGAAATAATTTTGTTGGCTCATCAAAATTATTATATAAGATGCTTAAACGTGATAATAATATTGCAAAAATTTTTTATCTTCTGGCCAATCTTGAACATATATAATAATTTTGAAGATTCAACAAAATTATTTTCTGTATCCAGCCAAATTTTTAAATTTACAA
The DNA here is from genome assembly GCF_055798465.1 of Pogonomyrmex barbatus. Classification (NCBI taxonomy): domain Eukaryota; kingdom Metazoa; phylum Arthropoda; class Insecta; order Hymenoptera; family Formicidae; genus Pogonomyrmex; species Pogonomyrmex barbatus. The sequence continues at coordinate 4,579,131 of NW_028297098.1, forward strand.
GCAAGAGTGTTTTTTCTGCGTTCGTCTCGAAGTCATGTCTGCACTGTCGCGCATTTCTATTGCCAAAGCAATTTCCGCCGGTTTCTTTAAGAGTATTCGCGAGCTTTGACTCATAGAAATACGAGCTTTAGTACAGAGGAGCGAGCACGAACCGGGTCTGTCGTCCTTCTTCGATGACGGTGCCCCAAGCAGACCCGAAGACTCGCCTCGGGAAGACTGGTCTCTCCTTAACGGTCTTAACGAATGTGAGAGCAGGGTTCTGGCCGTGCTCGCTACGACGACTCTTTGTCCTCTCCTCGCTTCTACCGGGAATCCCATTGGCGACGATCGCGTCCCTGTTTGACGTTTTTCCTCGGTTGCAGGTTACGAAGGCACGCCGCACGACGTTCTCCCTGATCATCGCGAGATTAAAAGGATCTCCAGGGTATGTACACAGAAAACCGTGCAACAGTAGAAAAGAAAAGGAAAAGAGAAAAAAGAACTCGCTCAAATCGTTTCCCCGGTAAATTATACGACTTCAAAGAACGTAGTCGCTGGGGTCTTCGTACCCCTTGGTGCTTCGCGTGTGTATCCTTCGTTTTTTTTTCCTTCCTTTTTGTTGAAGGAACTGTGTGAATAGTTCGTAACTTTAAAATTGTCTTGCGCTTGGCGAAAATTTAAACAGAGAATTTTCAACGATTATCGGGTCATTTACTTCATTGGAAGTAAAGAATTTCTGACAAATCGGATTTCCAAGAAGCCATTGATGATTACGTCTGATATTATATGACAAATTTTTTAGCCATCGCCTTGAATTTTTGCAATCATTTAGTTTAATGAGTTAAAGTTAAAGTTAATGAATTTACGATCGATGCTGTATCGTTGGATTTTCTTTCGTAGCACAAAAGAGCGACTGAAATTATCCGTGGGCCTTATAACGCGAACAGGCAATCGCGTTACGTGGAGCTAGTACTTGTAATCGATAAGAAAGAATATACCGCGCTAGACGAGAACTTGGACAAAGTGCATCAGCACTGTAAGGACATCGCCAACATTATTAACGCCGTAAGTAACATCGCCGTTGTAATTTAATTGGATGTATAAAGTCGAATGAGAACGGCCTGAGGAGTGTAACCGCTAATTCAACAACTCCATTATCCAATTAGCCGTTTCGAACATTTGCGGTTTCCTTTTCCTAGAATTCGTCGGGAACAGATCTCGAACTGTCAGTTCCAGCGGTTCTATGAATTTTACTTTATTTGGGTTAATTGGCTGTTACATATGTAATTATGTTCACAGGGATATGCGAACCTTCCTTTCTTCAAAGAGGAAGTATTTCGCGAGAATATTTTAAAATAATTATGCACGATTGGTTTTTATACTTTGCTTAAACTATTCCGTTATATTGTAAAACTGTTTTACGCTCAACATATTTTTCACTATAAAATTGAAATGACATTTTTCTGCGACATGCATATTATATTCTTATGAAGAATATTTCGATAATTATATCTCAAGTTGACTTACGCAGAGAAAAGAGAGAGAGAGAGAGAGAGAGAGAGAGAGAGAGAGAGAGAGAGAGAGAGAGAGAGAGACTAATGTCAAAGTATAATTTTGAAAGCTACATAAAGTTGGATTCATTAATTTTCTCGAAACTTTTAATGTTCCTGCTTTCACTTTTAATTTACTAACAATGACAATGATGGATCTCAATTCGGTTTAATATCCGCAAAACGAGAGAATACATCGTCCTGCATATTCCGCGCTCTCTATCTCTTTCTCTGACACAACGAGACAGAGAGATTAATTAGCGCGGACTCGACCTTATACCGCGTATCACAATACCACGAAATCTCTATGTAAAGTACGGGACGGTATATCTCGATGTGCTTGCAGCTGTACATGCCGCTGAACATATTCATCGCTCTGGTTGGCGTGCAGGTGTGGTCCGAGTCGGACGAGATAGCACTCTCGCCGAACGGCGATGTCACACTGTCAAATTTCCTGCGCTACCGTAGGGAGAAGCTAGTTAAGGATATTCCCAACGATAACGCCCAGTTGTTGACGTGAGTGTGTGGATAAATTTACGTTATGTATTCCATCTGATTCCCACAATAAGTTTGATATTTATATCCCTATAACAGGCGAATCACCTTCGACGGCGGAGTAGTCGGTAAGGCACTCAAGGGACCGATATGTACTTACGAGTTCTCTGGCGGAGTCTCCATGGATCATTCGAACATCGTTGGTTTAGTCGCGGCCACCGTCGCCCACGAAATGGGCCACAATTTTGGCATGGAGCACGATGGACCAGATTGCGGCTGTCCTGAAGAGAAGTGCGCTTTATCTCCTTTTTTTATAACGTTCCATTAAGAAATTCTATTTTATTTTATTATTCAAAAATAAAAATTAGCAACTCCATGAATTTGCAAATTTTTTCACTTAATGTATCGAATGTTTCTCTCATCTAATTATAATAATTATATCATTGATATCTTTTTCAGATGTATAATGGCATCATCCAGCGGCTCGTCCGGGCCGAAGCACTGGTCCACATGTTCATTGGAACATTTAGCTCTAGCTTTCGAACACGGCATGGATTACTGCTTGAGGAACAAGCCGCAGAAACTCTTCGACAGTCCCATATGCGGTAATGGATTTGTCGAACCGGGTGAACAGTGCGACTGCGGTCTGAAAGATAATTGCGACAATCCTTGCTGTAACGTGACCACTTGTATGCTACACAGCAATGCGAGCTGCGCGACCGGCGAGTGCTGTGATTTGAAGACTTGCAGGCCAAAAACCGCAGGCACGGAATGCCGAAGCGCCGAGCATGAATGCGATTTGCCGGAGTACTGCACCGGTCAGAGTGAATATTGTCCGGCGGATGTATTTAAGATGGATGGTGAGACTTGTAGCGTAGGCAAAGCCTTCTGCTATCAGGGCTCGTGCAGGACTCATGACGATCAATGCAAATTATTGTGGGGTCCCACTGGTTGGTCCTCCGATGCGCAGTGTTACGAGATGAATAATAGGGGAACGAAAAACGGTAACTGTGGCTACAATCGCATCGAATCGCATTTCGTCAAGTGTAGCGATGAGTGAGTTTATATTGTAAATTATATTGTAAATGAAATATTGTGGAATGTTAGATTTTGACGTGAATATGACGAATGTATTGTAGAAATCTTCTCTGTGGCATGCTGCACTGTAAACACTTGAACGAACGATTAGAATTTGGTATGGAATCAGTCGCGACTTTAAGCCATTCGTTCATCAATAATGGTGGGAAGATAATACCGTGTCGTTCGGCCATAGTCGATCTTGGATTGAGTCAGGTTGATCCTGGTCTCGCACCGGACGGTGCCAAGTGTGCACCCGGAAAGGTAAGATATCCTCTTTAACTTTTTAAAATAAATGTACAGAATATTACCGAGTTAAGAAGGAGCTAAAAACAAAATAATAAATATCAAATAAAATAATAAAATTCTTTCTGCTATGTTTGATATTTTTTAAATTTCGTATTGATCTACATTATGATTATAATTAAATATTACGTGGCAATTTTGTCTAGATGTGTGTAAATCAGAAATGCATGTCAGTGGCGGATCTAAGAGCATCCGTATCTGGGGGTAAAGGTTGCCCGAATAATTGCAATGGTAATGGAGTATGTAACAGTCTTGGCCATTGTCATTGTAATCGCGGCTTTCGACCACCTGATTGTCTTCAACCTGGTGTTGGAGGTTCCGAAGATAGCGGTCCAGCCGATGATCCGAATGGTAATTATTTTTTAGGAGTGATATCTTTTGTAATAAGAATTTTTTCTGTAAAGTAGGAGAAGAAGGCAGGTAAACGATTTTTATAAATTTCATTATGAATTTATTAACGTGGAATAAAAATTTAGCTTTAGCTTTGAGTTGCTGCGTTTTCAATCTATTAAAAATAACGGCATGTAGTTTGTGATATAAAGCAATTTTTCCGAATTTAGATATAAATTCAATTAAAAGGATTATTAGACATCTAAGATCTAGTCCCTCAAATTTGATTCTCTTCAGAACAGTCGAATAATGCTCTATCTGATTTTGTTTGACATTTTTATGTGTAGTCTATTATTCAAGTAGAAACAGAAATAAATAATTTATTTCTGTAAAGTTTTAGTACAAGAAAAATAATATCTAATGGACAAACTAAAACGACACTTAATTTGAGGCATGTTAGTTTAAAAGCTATATTTTATCCACATTTATATTATATTTATATTATATATGACATTTTATTTATACTATATGATGCGCGTTTTGTGTTTTTAGCGAGAAACGACTTCATAATTGCACTTTATGTCATCTTTCTCGGAGTGGTGCCTACCGTATCTCTCCTGCTATTCGGCATTTGGTATATCAGGAATTCCGGACAGCATTGGAAGAAGGATGTGATGTCTACGTACGTATCTAGTCTCGACCGTTTTAAAGAGAAACGCAAACCGCATGCTAATAAGTCACTCGGTGTTCTTACTTCAAAGACACATTGTATCACCGGTAGCAAATTTCTCAGATTGCCAGCAATGATCTCCACTTATTTCGCGTCGAAGAATACCTCTCGTAATGTGAATAATAAAGTATTCGTAGTCAGTGACGATGTCACACTTAAAGAGCCACTTCAAATAACTAAAGCCGATCTGATATCAACTACCAATCCGAATGCTATTAAGTGTAGCAATAATATCGAATACAGAAAGTCATTGCTATTCGGCAACGTAAAGCCGGATATTAGCGCAAAACCCCAAACGCAGGAAGTTTATAATAAAGTTGCGCCTCCTTCGGTACCCATCGTTGAAGTTCAGTCGAAGAAAATTACTCCGATTAAATCAGAATTAAGCTCCAAAATAGCGGAGCGTATTCAGCAAATTCAGAAAAAGTCACCCAAGAACACTAAAGGACTCACACTTAATACTGAATTCAAGTTTGAGCATTTAAATGAAAGTCCAGCTAGTACATCTGATGCCACTCCATCAGATCTATTACTTAATAAGACGCCTGCTGCATTTTACAATAAAAAACCACCGCCCCCACCGGCACCTGCTCAAAGCTTAAAGCCAAAGATCTGAGCGATTTCTTGCCTGCCTATTTAAATCTCATCACGCATAAGTATTTTACGTAAAACTTTATTACGTATTATAAAAAAATTTATTATTTATTTACTCTAATATTTGTGAAGTTTTAATCTATACTTTAAAATCTATTCACAAGTAATAGTTTTCACTATAGTATTACAGTTATTATCTTCAAATAAAATATAATCTGAAAAGACTCAAAAAAAGTAAAAAAAAATTACAGATTTTATCATACGAGAAATCTTTGATATTTTTGAAGAAATATTAATTATATAATTATATATATAATTAGTTTGATTTTTTAAATTATAAATATAAATTAGATTATATGTAAAAGAACAATTTTATTCGACATAGTGCAAACATCGTAGCGCATTTTTTTGCAAGCTATGATTTTTGCATTATAATATGGGAACTCGAAAATGGTGATGGTACATAAAAGCAATATTTGGACATTACTAAATGCCAAAATGCATTAAAGTAATTCCTACTGTGATTCCACTGCTGATAGTCGTAATAATGCTCCAATATATTGTAGTCAAAATCGTAATAATATTTTTACACAAATTACAAAATTTAGTTTAGTAACTAAGAATTTAAATAATATTAAATTTATATTATCAATCATGTGATTAAATCTGTTTAAAACAGATTTTTTTATGCAATAAGTATAACGAGATGTAGGATTTCGCGTGTACACTTGTATGTATATACTTTTTATTTAACTTGTATTGAATATATCTTTACAAATTGATCACAATGCACTGATCAATTATAAATTTATAAAATCTGAGAATATGATTAGATGAACAGCATTTTGTTCTTATCGATTGCTTATATACAAACTTACACTAATTCATTTATTTTATTAATTATATATTAGTTACGCAAAATAAAAAATTTTTTATAAAGTATGTATAGCACAGTATTAAAATATTGTACAGATATGAACATATATCTGCAATATGAAAACATACAACAAAGAATATTTTTTTTAATGTATCTATGGTCTTTTTTTGTTCACAGTTTTGAAATTATTAACCTTCTAAAATATTATATACATCCTAATTAATGTTAAAGGCTAATTTAATTTTAGAATAAAATACTCTTCATTTTTCAAGATCAACGAATTTTAAAATAAAAACTGTAAATTTAACATTTTTTATATGAACATATTGCGCCATGAAGGCAGAAATTGTTGGAGAGATTATTTATAACATAGAGCATGTGCAGAATCATGTTATGTGAGCATGAGCATGTTGAAGATTCTTTTCTTATATTGGCTCTTTGCATTTTATCAAAATCGATAATTTTATTTAAATACTAAACTGGACATTCAATTTTAATTCATATATTTAATCATTTCTTATTAATTACGTTAGACGTACTTAATTTTAACTTTATTATATTTTAATATTATAAAAATGAATTTTTTTAATTCTTTACTTATTTCTCGGATATAAATTCAAATATATATCCAATAATGTTACTTATACTTGGAAAAATAAAATGTACATTCTTATTATTGAATAAATATAGTATTCATATGAAGTGTTTTTAGTCTTCCTTTATAATCAACGATTTCCTTCTTTTCCAACGCTTGCTACTAATATCTTAATCTATAACTAACATTTCCCAACAATTTTCTTGGCTATGCATGCTATGTTGGAGATTTGCGGTGAACAGTTATTTATTTGAGAAGAGTTGCTTGCACATAATAATTCATCAAATAATATTAAATATGTGTGTATGTTGGAATACACATGCAACTGTAATGAAACATATAAAATTTACATTATTTCTCATTTAGATTATTTTAATATTTACGAACACATTTCATTATCAAGATTTATGCAATGCTTTACGTTCTAATTTATACTAAAAAAAAAAAAAAAAAAAAAAAAAACATTCGCAATTAAATTTATTTTGCTACAAATTAGTGTGTGTTTGTTAGCCACATCGTGTATTTTAATCGCGCGCTTATAAATTCCTCGATCCCCCCGCTTATAATTCTGCTTCAAATTTCAGGACCGATCGCGGCCACAATGGATTGCTAATCAAAACGATCGATCGTTCCACCCCCATGTCCCGTAACATCGAAACGATCGATTCTAGCTTGAGTCAAGATCCAGCATGCGTGAGTTTGCTGCCTAAAACAGAAGCCGATGAGCGCTACAACAACAACATGTTTGGCCAGTTTAAAGGTTTCACGATCACGCCGATCCACTCAAATCAGTCGAAACTGGCCGAGCCTACAAAACCGGCTCCACCTCCACCTGGATGGATGCCTACCGTAGCGATAAAAACAAACGTAGCTAAACCGAATGTGCAGAAATGCAATGCGCCGCAAAGGAGTAATTCAATGAGTTCTAACGATACAAGTTCGGCCGCACCGACATTGCCACCACTGAATCCTGGGTCCACGGCACGACCCTTGATCAGTAGTCCTGTATTGGCGGCCACAACTTGCACATCTGTCGAATTGGTGGCCAAGGTACCTACTAGACCCGCCCCGGATGTACCCATGCGTCCAGCTCCGGCTCCACCGACCACCCCCGCACCTTCTGTGAAACCGCAGAGACCTAATAGTACACCCCTGACAAATGTGATCCTGCCCGAACCTGAAAAGAAGACGGAAAAGGGCAGCACGCTTAACCGAATCGCGTCAATGTTGCGCCCTGCCTCCGGCATCATGAGAAGCAACTCCCAAAGCTCGCAAAGAGATGACAAGAACACGAACTCTTTGCCGAGAAGCCAGCATCACAAGGCCAACAAGGTCATTGATAAGGAGATTTTAAGAAATCTTGAGATCTCCAATCCGATACCACAATCGGAGATTGAAATAGCGATGCCAGTCATCCCAGTGATACCAGTGGTCGAAACCGAGAAAAGAAATGTAGTTTTGCGCGCTCAGTCGATGAGAGACAGTAAAGTCACTCCAAGACCACTCGTTCATACGTTTGGTTCGATGCGTCAGACGACGCCCGTCAAAAGACCTACCAGTATCCCCGCCAGTACAAGACCCACGTCGCCACCTCCGGGTCCGCCAAACGTGACACCAGCGGAAAAAGCCACCGAAAATGCGATAAAGATTCCAGGATTGCCAGGTTATCAGAATCCGCCGGTGAAAGTCATTCAGAAACCGGTGGAGAATACCTACGACGATTGCATGAATCTAATTTCAGAATCATCCTTAACGAAAATCACTGAGGAATCACCCACGAATGACAATATTTACGCGGTGATAGAGGAACCCGTGCCGGAAAAGAACAGGAAGAACGCGGAATTGGAGGTAACACCAGCTGATAATGAATATAAACTGCCAAAACGCATCGACCCGACGTCCGGTGGTCCGAACAGTTTAGAGTCGATGGGCCTGCTATCGGAGATCGTGTCGGAAATATCGAATCGTAATTTCGATTCCATATATTCCACCTCGACGCTAACCAGGAAGAAGAAAGACGATAACGAAGGAGATACGACAAAAAATTCAGAAAATATGGGCTCGAATAATTCCTTGGGTGACTATATGAATTCGAGTCACTACAAGATACCCGGTAGTATATATTCAAACTCAACTTCCGGCAAATTTAATTCTTCGAGCTCCACTACCAGCTCTGGCTACCTCCATCCATCCGTGATAAATGTTCCGCAAGTGGACAGGAAAGAGTCCAGCAAAAATATTTCGGATGCGAACGATAACTTAAAACCCGTTGATAAAAGTAAGATAAACACTCTTAAGTCTAATAATCCTAATATAAACGACGAGCTATCCAAGGAGCTCGGTATGAAGCCGCCTGAGAATCCTGTTGGATGTAAACCGTTCGCTTCGATGAAGACTCGATCATCTCAGCTGATACATATCAAGAAGGATGACCAAGTTGAAAGCAAGGTTCCGATTAAGCCGCCGTTGAATAGGACTAAGACGCCCCCGAACATCGCGAAAAGTCCAACCTCCAAGGAAATGCCTGAATCCAGCGTAAAACTCACGAGACAAAGTTCAGATAATACATTAAAATCCTTGAAATCCTCAAAAGTTTCCGACACGAGTTCGATGACGACGAAACAGAACTCGGACGTAAGTCCAGCCACGAGACAGACGCTACTGAACGCGAGTAAGTCGAATAGCGACTTAGATAAAGAAGAATCGCATACTACAGTATCTGTCAAAAATGTGCCTTGTAGTCCTAAGGATAATCCGGGGAAGTTCAACAGTCCGGATCTGGTTTCGAGCTGCTCGAATTCGAATCAAGGTGGAACGAAGTCGCCGGATGTTGTGGGCGGCAATCCTAAATTCAGTCTGCCGCTGAAGACCGTTCAGAAGACATCGACGCTACCAAGGAACGGCCAGAAGACGCCCACGACGCCGTTGAAGCCGTTCAACATTTCGTCCAAGGCAGCTAGTCTCTCCGAAAGGAAGAAGTCACCAACTGGCAACGGGGGTGCGACCAAATTGTTATCGCCGTCTGCCAAGGAGTCGAGCAACGGCGGTGCCAAGCAGGTGCCATCGTCGAAAGTGTCCAAAACGGAAACCAAGAGCGGGGACGGAGGTGCAGGAGCGAGAACAAATCCACTGCAAAAAGCGGCGAGCGGTAAATCGAACGTGGCGTCGCTGCAGCAAAAATTCGAGGCCAACAAGAACAATACCGGTGTCGCGAGGACTATCTCGAGTGCGAATAGTAAAAAACCAGTGGGACGAACGACAGAAGTCGGTGGCGTGAGGAAATGAGCGATTAATCGGAAGAGCGTGGCAATCCGATTGCCTCTCCGATTGCCTCGGACGTGCTTGATTGAGATCAAGATTTGAAAGAGCGTTTGAGACGCAGTGAGAGAAATCTATCTACTTGAAACATTCTAGTCCGTCACATTGAATCGTTCTCGGTGAAGAATTCACGGTGCATTACAAATGAGTATACACGTTCATGCTAAGAATGTCGAGTACGTCGTAAGCGTGCACGAGTATAAATATAGAATATAACGCACGGGAGCGACATATCTCTGTAACTTCTTATTTAAGAAACTTTAAACGGAAGTTTGAAAAGAAATAGTACAAGGATCAAGTCTTTTCTTCTAAGATCCATAAAAGGCTAATTTTACAAAACAAATATATTTCTTGTCGGGATATAAAGTAGATCGCGCGCGGCCGCGCGTTAAAAGACACAATAAAATGAAAAAAAAAAAAATTGTAAATAGTACCCATTTAAAAATTCTCATATTTTTTGTAGAGACTATCCATCGCCGATGTTCAGGCGTACCTATATAAGCCATAACCATAATGTTTGTCTTAAGCGTTTTATAAATGACATTGCGAAGTAAGCGACAATTATTTTCGAAGCCATCGCTTGAAAACTGGGAAGAGCGTGAGGGGATTAATTGATCTCTGTGATATATATATATATATATATATATATACATATATATGTATAAAGAAATATTGCACACAGAAACACTATTACGCCACATTGTTATGGCTAACAGATTATAGACGCGACCAAATTATTTTATATTCATATTACATAAATCGTATTGAAAAATGCGCCATTAAGTTTTTTAAAAGGTCACCGGGAATCGCAGTCATATCCGACAGACGTAGCTCCGTGAACGGGGGAGGCGGGTCCGTTTTCTTTCCAAAGATTAATATTTATGAGATCAAGATGTGAGTGTACCTTCGAGAGCCCGTGGGAGTCAAAATGGAAATGCCATTAGTTAGGAGAGTCTAGATGTTAGCACACGGTAGTAACAATAACAATAGCGAATCGAGTTAAGGTGATATCCCCTCGTCGGCATGGCGGGCCAGATAACGTTTCACCTCGGTCGCGCAGCATCACGCCTTTGTTTTCTCATTATCTTCCGCGTAAATCAGAGGCTTGCTTCGTCTAGGCAAAGATTAAGAACTATTTATTTGACTGATGTCCATGTAAATATGTTTGTAAGGTAGGCTAGAGCTAAAAGTGCAGTTTCTCTTTTTTTTTTGTACGATGTACCTTTGCGTCGAGAATAAGTTACATTCGAGAATAAGTTACCCCTACGCATTATATGTACGATCGCGAGAGGAAGATAAGTAGCTTCAAATTTCATCGTCAAGCGCGAAATTGCAGAAAGGTTTTATTGAACTACCAGAGCTATTTAGGATTCAACTACGTTCGTGCATTTTACTCTCCCCCCCCCCTTTTTTTCCTCTGCGCAACGAATTTCCTCGTGCGAATTCAGTCGACATTTCTGTTCGTGGCGTTATTTATCCAGTTTGTAATAGTTCCTACGTGCGAGCGTCCAGAAACCAATCCCACCACAGAATTTCACTAAAGTTCAATAAAGCTTTTTGACTATTTACTGGCGTGCTATGTATTGCTTTTTCCGCTTGTTTCTCCACGCGCGAGATGTCGAGATGTGTGCTTGTTGCTTCGATACGAGGACAATCAGATGTTCGTTTAGCATACGGCATACGAGGAGAGGGCTTGTTTCAGCAACACCTGCTCGTTATTAATAAATAAGTATTATTTGTAAGAGTATTCTTTTAAAAGAGGAGGAAAAAAGAACCGTTGAGTACCATTAAAATGAGAAAAAAAGAGAACCGACATTGAATACCAAGTGCGATCGGCTGCATTAATTTGCGATTTAATGAAATATTCGAATTGGCTTAAATACAACGATCACATCGCGTAACATAGCCTACGAAGTTGCAACACTTTGTCTCACATTCTGTCTAACGAGATTAACGACAACAAGCATCATTGCAATATTGTACATTCGGTACCAAAGATAAGTAGCATCCTATCTACGACACTGCTGAGATAAGCACTACAATAATTAATTACCTAGCCGTCGGTTTACGATAATTGTGTACAATACCTTGAAATCCATAACGATGTTACAATAAAGTCTTTATTCCAACTAAACATTTTCCTACACCACCCTTTGTATTTCTGCATTGTGGCAGAATTCATCGAAGAAAGGAAAGTAGATAGGGTAAATATATGACTAAACTTCGCATAGGTAGAACACGTAAATTATAATGTAAGATGTAAGACTAATAGAGATTAATATCTCCTAATTTCTAAGGAAAATATTACGCGCAAGCCTCTTTGTAGAATTTGACGAGAGATAAATGAGATTCCCGAAAACCAAACTGCTGATCAACTTCATGAAGTAGAGAAAATCGATAAAGTTACAAACTTGTGTGCTTCGATACTGTAATTATGAAATTTACAAAGGCATGGAACTAATCGATTCGAATTTTTAAATGATACTAAAGAGGAAATGTTCAAGATATAGAGAGACTCAATAATCAGAACGTTATTTCATAATATAATAAAATTATTTAATTAAAATTTAATTCATAATTAAATGAAATGTATCATTTAAATGGTGTATAAAAAATGGCTATAAGATTCTGTCCGGTTTTCATAGAAAAGAATCTGCTATTATATTCTCTTCATATATTTCGTTCTGTCAATCAAATTTGTTGTAGATCTTTCGTAAAATTTGCTTTCGATAGATTTGGCTATCTAGAGATCTTTTCACGTAAGGTGAAAAATGTCGTTGCAGAAAAGACCAAAACATACTAAAATTCATTTACTTGTCACATTTTTTAATTCATCTTTTTAATCTTTTTTGAGGGAAAGAGTGAAAAGCGAAATCATATTGCTTTCGCAGACTCTTCGCAAATTTCTGCAGGCGAGAAGGTAAGAAGAGTTCAGAGGAAAGCATGAAAAAACTCTGCACAAAACCGCATGCGCGAAAATTATGATGTATCCACGCAGCGACAAAAATTACGTTATAACGCAACGTGTGACGTAATAACGCAGTTTGATGTAAGACCCTACGCACAGTAGAGGGGAACAGCAATAAATATGAAATTATGAAAATAAAAATTAAATATAACGCACAATGGAGTACAAGTATAAGCTACATCTTACATTTATTTATGTCCATTTTTTTTTTAAATTTAATATTTACTTCTGTTCCTCCATTGTGCAAAGGATCTAATAGTTTACATAGTGAATCTGTCGGTTCAACAAAGGAACTTTCCAGCCAGAGATATAAGTCGACACTGGAGTCATTCCATCTTTTTTCGATATTCAGTAAAAAACAAAAACAGAATGACTCCTTGTGTCTCTCGCTGGGAAGCTTCCAATAAAGGAAAAAGGAATAAATCCAACATCATCCGACCCCCGCGGTGACGCAAGCGCGAAGCGTTTGCGTATCAACGTCGTGGCGACGCCGCATAGCCAACTCCATTAGACTTCATGAACGGCATAGTGATGTTCCGGCCGTAACCACGTCGTCAGCTGCGACGGGTTTCTCGTCGCCCACACCCGGATGGAACGTAAAGAGTTCGCGTTGCGAACTATCCCTCCGAATCGAGGAGAGTCGATTCCGCGCCAATGTGCGCGCGCGCGCGCGCGCGTTTCGTCCGTCGCGCGCGGACGAATTCAATGCGCGCGCTTGTATTCGTAAAAAAAAATTGGTTTTTGGGGGGAGAGAAAAGAAAAGGAGAAGTGTCGCGGATGGCGCGCGGGATCGCGATTACTACGCGGATCACCGTGCACGTTAATTTGGAACAGCGGCTTATGAGCACGGATTATGACGCCGATGTGACGAGGCTGTATAACGTAAGTATCTTCTTTTCCGGGGAAGTTCACGGCAGGGAGAAGGGGTGCCTGCAAAGACATCGTGAATTACGGGCTCGACCAAGTGATTGGGATGATGATTATGCGAGTTAACTAACTAACCTACAAATTGTATTTCCTGCCCCCCTCCCCTCTCGAGTTGATTCTAATTTATTCATTTCATCATTGTTTTACGCGCGGTAAATGTCGAACAGGTAGAATCGAATCCCGCTGACAAACCGTTTACTTGTTATGCCGTTTGTTTTCAGACCGAGTTTTTCTGAATTACAGAAGATCCTACACTGCTTTTACCTGTTGACATGATGAAGATAGCATGCACCCCATTGTCGAAGCTCATGCCCATAGACACGTCCAATATATGTCCGAAGAGCAAGATAAAACCCACTTTATCTGAAGTAAGTTATATCATGGCTATTATGCTAGAAAGAAAATTTTATATATATATATATATATATATATATATATATATATATATATATAATGTATACCATGAGAAGGTATTACTTATTATATGATAATATTTGTATTACATAATACTATTTTATACAATTTTATATAATTTTACAACTGACAACTTATAATTCATAACTGAGAATCATATGGACTTTGTTGTTTACAGGTATTGCAATCAGATTCGGTGAAACGCCTTTTTAATCAACCAAATCTTATAATTAAGACAATTCCTTTAAACCTATTGACGGAATCTAATAAGGATATGTTTTGGCATAAAAGAAATGGTATAAATGCAACATCAAGTCATTCAAGTCCAGCTGATATATCGATACATCCTGTTAGAACTGCAGAAGAAGAAAAAGAAGACGCCAATCTTCTACCTTCGAAAATAGAGGATAAAAAGTCAGAAATCGCTCTGTTACCCATTGAAAAGAAATTATGTGGTCATCGTGAGCCATGTGAAAACATCGTTTGTGACGTGACAGTACAGCAGTATGTGGATAAAGATACGATGTCACCGATGATATCAGTAAATATAGAAGATGACGAGATAAACGCACCAGTTGCAAAACATTGCGAAAATAAATATTGCGATGCATTAAGTATCGATCACAATCGCTGTCGTCGTGCGTTAATAAATTTACACAGATGCGATAGATCGCATGTATGCGATATTTGTGGAATAACATTGAAGAAATGGATGTCTCGAGTATACCATAAGAATTGTGCAAGAAAGAATGAATATGTCCATAATAACGTGGATAGACTACATTTATTAAAGGAGCGGATGCGAATGCGGGAACTGCAAATCTTAGAAATCGCAAGAATGAAAAAACACAATTATTCCGATCCCGCCAGAGCGATGGAAATTCTGTGGAAAAACGAAGAGCTGATAATTATACCGCAAACAGTATCTAGTCAACGACCGATTGTCAACACGATCTCAGTACCTAGCTCGGTACCTCAATCGACTGACACTAATTTGACTAACACTCAACTTATCAAAATTAATTCGTCAATAACTAAAGTCACGAATATTTTTGGAAGCAAGCCCCTCTCGTCGCAGAGCACCGCAATTTGTTGCAACACATCGCATTTAGTAGAAAACAAAATAAACTCATTAAGTCAAGTAAGATATCCAAATCTGCAACAGAATTCCCGTTTGGTATCTACTCCAACTCCGACTCCAGATAAAACTTTATCTTCGACTTCAGCTCAAGTTCCAATTGCAGTTCCGGTTTCAGTTCCAGTTCCAGTTCCAATTCCAGCTCTAGCTGTAGCTCAAGTTTCAACTACTTCAACTTCGACTCCGACTCCAGTTCCAACTTCCGTTTTTATCACAACTTCCGCACCTTCTTCAGTTATGCCTTCACAGAAACAATGTCTTCACCTCGCAGTTTCGCCTCAACCTGCTACTAGTCAACCTATAGCGATAAACAATTGGATCGTATCACCATCGCGTATATTAACAACCACACCGGTTCAATCTAAAACGCTTCTTGCTCCAATACGCGTGGTACCTATAACTAACTTGATAAGCCCGCCGTCATTATTACATCACACGCAGGGAATCCCTAAGTTTTGTATCGTTGCAGAGAAAGTTACAGAATCGGCGATCAATCCGCCGAATTCGCCGTCCGTTCAATTGGCTGATAAAGCCGTTGATACTGCCGCCACGAAATTAGACACTTCTAATGTTCTGGTACAATCAAATTTGATATCAAAAGTACGCAAAAATTCAAAATTGCTGAAAACGAAAAAGAATTTTTTTTGCGTCTACTGCTCGAAAAATATTACTACTGGCTGGTATTTCAAGGTACATATAGCAAAACATAAAGGCGAGAAACTCTTTTTTTGTAATTTTTGTGATGAATCCTTCAGTAATAATTACGACATGAAGAAACATATAACTAATCAGCATACTGATCAGAAAGAGCTTAAGTGCGATTACACTTGCACATCACCTATTCCCTTCAAAAATGATGTTCAAACACATTCGATACTGAGTGTCAATAAAGCGAACATTCAATTAGAAAAGCAAAAAGAGCTAGAATTCTCAAAAGATGAAACAAGTCATACGTTAATTCAGGATTCGTACGAAAAGAAAGTAAAGAGATTAAAATGCGAGGATACATCCAACAGTCAGAATGAAATCGAGAAATATAATACGGAAAAATTATCGACAATTAACAAAGGCAGCAATGCAAAGACAAAAGGATTCACCTTCGTTTCCGTGAAAGAAATTGTCAATCCTGAAAATTTCAAGCAAGAATCTGTTATTACATCGAGATAAAGCGTGCAATATATTTTAGTTGTGAAAATATTCCGTCAAATATAATCTGTTAAAAAAGTCTGTGGGAATATTTGGAGAAGAGCAGCTGAAGAATTATCGTGCAATCAAAACGCGTTAAATATTCATCCATTTGAGTGATATATATATGTGAAAATTTAAAATTTAATTTATTCTAATGTCGAAATAATGATTGTGCTCTTGAACTCGTTATATAACCTAATGATATGGAATGCGTGTGAATCTCATCGATACAAATATTTTTTAATTTACGTCGTGACTCACAATTGCGTAAATAAAAACCGCGATAAATCAGACTTGCTCATGTTTCTTTTTGCGAGCATAATGTTTTAAATTTTATTTATACGCGGTAATTTAACATAGCTATTTTAATAAGATTATTATTTCGGCTGCTGTAAGAAATCAAAATTATGTTTAAACTGATAATTTTTCTTCACATTCCTCTAATATAAAATATTAATTATATATGCATATAAAATTTTTATACACATGTAGTTTTTAAAGATTATTACAATTGTAAGATAATATTTATTTGAAGCATGAAAAATGAATTATTTTTACAAAGATTAATAGAAGATCAAATTATAGTGAATGATAAAATTTCGTTAATAATCTATTTTGGATACTCTAAACTTCCTCTTATCGCTTATAAAAGTCTTAAAAAATAATACTGAATATTGAACATGCAATTATTTTTTAGTATGTAAAATAGAAAAATTTCATTTAACATTTGACCATCGTAAAATACTTTTACCAATAAATTTTAATTATTTTTTTGAAGCTGCTTTATATAGCATATTTGAAAAATATTAACATATGTAATATAACTTAATATTTTCCAAATAAAATAACATTATATATGAAGCAGTTACATAGATATTCACATATTGTAGTTTTTTCATTTAGCAATTATATAATTAAATCTATCCCAGTAAGATTACATTAACTGTGATACATTTTCCGATGAAAAGATTTTTTTTTCTATACATGATTTATATTATTTGTTCTGTATTTATCGTTACGTTAAGCTATTATTTGATACATTTTAATTTGATATATTTACATATTTTATAATTAATATGAGTATAGTTTAAATATTTTATTTTATAATTTGTAGAATCAACTGAAAATCTTAAAAAATTTATTTTTATGACAAATGTTATAATAACATATAATAACAATACAAATAATAAATTTGTTAGCATATTAAAGCACCAGACAAAAAAAATATACATAATCGTTGCGACGACGTTATACATTGACATGTATATGTTGATATACGAAATATTTATATACGTACGTAAGAAGTGTTAGTCTAAATGTATTAAACTGGCTTTATTCTAAAATAACCTTAAATGTCAACACAGATTAAAAATTTTCTCTGCATAGTGTGAAATCGTCTTTATTAATTATAAGTCAGTTTGAGTTATAATTAAATAGGAAACACTTCTTTTTGTTTTTATATTTTATTTTTCATTTGAAGAGGCATATAAAAAGTAGTGTAAGCTACGTTTATATTTATCTTATGATATAGATTTATGCATAAGACATTTTTATTATTTTTCATTTTTTAAGATAATGTTTATCTACAAGTACTATTTCTTTTTTCGGCTGAAATGCGCCATATCTGTAAAATATCCGAAAATAAAAAAAAAATAGCTAATTTCAGTATGTATTAAGCGTGTTATGTTCAGTGAAATCTTTTTTTATAAAATTTATTATAAGAGCAGAACATACAGTACAAACAATGTGAAATTATAAAATATTTCAAATAATAAATTTTAGTTTATATGTTACGCATATATCGTGAAATATTCACTATTCCATATCTGTTGTGCTCTGTCTTATTGCTAAAATAAGTAAAAGATATTATACGACATAAAATATTTTATTACATGAGATATTACATCTATCACTTGTTGAGAGTAAATGATGTTCCTGTAATGCAAAAAATTAATGAAATGTTGAGTGCCTTGTAAAGCAGAAATTTCTTCTAATATATAATCGTGTTTATTTTTTATAAACTTGTAGATTACTGTCTGACAGAAATAAGATCTGTTTATGTATATTCTATGTTTTCTCTCTTTTTATATATATATATATATATATATATAAAAAGATATTTGCGCTGTGAACATAGATATTGCTTGATATACACGTCTGTTATTATTAGATAGTTTGAATAAATTTCACAGTTAGCAGATATGTACTGAATTTATATGTATTTTACATATAAAGGCGCATATGTTTATAAAGAACAAGCTTTGTAATTGATTCAGTGATTCAGTGTCATAAAACAATATATGAGAGTGTTGTCTACTCTGATATATGTATAATTACTTTTTATGCGTTGATACAGTTGCAGATTGAGCCAGTTTATTTTCAAGTATCATTTATAAAATGTTTTCTATGATACAAAAATATAAAATGATAAATATAGCATGTCTTATAATTCAATTATTTGCATTTTTGCGATTTTCGTAATAATTAACGAAAAATAAAAAATATCTGCGAATAAGCATGCATTTGGTGATGATGAGCAAACGCGTGATGAGAAGAGATAAAAATCTAATGTTTTTTTATGCATTATTCTTGATTGCTATTGTCGTATGTAAAATACTTCCAAACATCTTGCATCACCTAGCACACCTAGCATCGTGAGTGCATACTGAATCGTTTTTTCGAGCTCGTATGCTCCTTCCTGCACCTATTAATTATTGCGAAAATTACAAAATAATAGAGGACTTTTCTATTCAACTTCATCTATTCTATCTGCCCTATTTAAAAATAATTTATGGATTATGAGACACTCTGTATAAATGAAATATTTAAATTTAAAAAATATAGAATAAACTGATTATGAAAATATTTCTTGAATTTGACAAGGAATTGAGTTAATTAATTAAGATTATGTTACAGTATTTATACTAATTTGTAATTATAATACATTTAGTAAAATAGTTTATTAAAAAAAGTTTATTTCATTCGATGTACTGACCAGTATAAAAATAAAAATGAAATGCAGTATTAAAATTGTTATAGCTCCTACGTTTGTAATAAAATTTTATCAATAAACTTCTTGTGTTCATAGTAAGTATAAATAATTTTTTCTTTGACAATCATTTGACAATCATTTGAGAAAAATGGATTGTTCTACTACTAGTGCATCTTCTTATCAAGTAAAAAATTCAGATTTAATTCCTGAAATTTTTATTATACATATGACACTACAATACACATGACACTAAAAACATATAACGTTTTTGCAATGAGTTCTGATTGCTTCGAGAGCAATTAATGACGTAATACGATTTTAAATTACTAGAGCTATAATCAAACTGATATAATCATATTTAATAAATAGTTATATGCTTAATATTTCAGAAAGATATATCGAAAACAAGTATATAAAAATTATTTTACAATTCTATAAATCTGTTAATAATTTAATATTTTATACTTTTCTATGCATTCTTAATCAAACCTAAATTCATGATATATATTTAGTTAAATTGATTTTGAATCGATTTAAATGATTTTACTGTAGTGACTACAATAAAAAATTATTAGAGTAAGAAAACAATTGCGTAATATTGAATAAAAAATATAAAAACAATATAAAAATGTTCAAAGTATGCAAACTTAAATGAATATCAATTTAATATAAACTTAATCCCTAGACTGGAAATAACTAACTGGAAATAAACAAATTGTTATATTGCATTACAAAGAAATTTCTAAATATAAACATTAAATAAAATTTAATTCTTTAGGATCTTGGACCGAAAACATGATGTAATACTTTCTCATAAAAATTGCAATGAAACCAATAGACAGATTTATTTATTGACAACTTTTTTCCGAAAGCCTAAAACACAATATGTACTATAATTTTGTCAAAGAAAAAAATCATTTGTACAAAAATATTAGAATAAATTATACTATTTGTCAAAGTTCAAAATGTATAATATCTTGATAATCTTGATTACATCTTAAAGGACAGATTTCGATTTATTTAAAAATATACATTAAAGGAATGTAAAATTATAAAGTATAAACTATATTCTATCTAATGCTTCTAACATGATGACACTGTTGCCACGAATTACCTAGAAATACACAATTTATTTTCATTAATATTAGTGATAAAAAAATAACATTAGAGGATGTCTTTTTAATTTCTGCATAATTTGCTTTCAGAAAAATAAGTATAAATTTACTGCATAACTTACCACCATTCCAATATTATTTTTGGTACCATCTTTACATTCTTCTATAGTTTCATCTATAACCATGTTCATAAATGGATCAAAACCTCTTAATATTCCAACAACACGCCGACCACCATTCAATTTCACTGCAAAATATTTTAGGAGAAATCAGAATAAAGAAAATATATAAAAATACAATACAATGTAAAAATATCCATATATTACCATCTATATATATATATTAAAACTATTTTAAAAATATATAAATATATCTTATAAAAAAGTAAATATATCTTATAAAAAATTAAATTTTAATTATAGAATTGGATGAGTTTTGTGTGCAATATTCTTACGAAAGCTTCATGAAAAAATCGCTATAACACAAAAAGGTTTTTTTGAAAAATATTTTTATTATCACAGCAAGAGATTACTTTTTATCAAAAAAATCTATCAGTAGCTATATTTTAAAATTGATCATCGATATTAAAATTATATATTTTCAATACTAACAATTAATTTTAGAATGTAGCTAATAACACAATGAACACATATGTAACCAACTTAACCTCTCTCAATAAAGCTTATATTTTATTCAAGATGATGCGTGGTTTAAAATTTTACCTAATTGATAAAACGTACATTTAAAGTTTAAATTTAATCCTCACAAGTTTATAAAACTGAAAAAAATCTCACGATTTTTAAGATTATTGCAGATATATATATATATATATGCAGAATTTAGTGTTACATAACCTATAGAAGTTGATATTACCGATAAAAACCATGTAAAAAAAAATTGTATCTTCCTCTCAAAAATATATAAGATTAATAAATTTTATCATATATTTTCTTATTGTTATTGTGTTATTACTTACGGGATAGTCTTTTATCCATATATCTGAAAATAATACAGAAGCGTCAGTACAAAAATATAATACCTCAAACATAACAAGCATAATAAATTAAATAACACCAATGACGAGAGATCGATATTTTGAAAAATATTCTTTATATTTACTTCTTAAGTTCTGGTGGATGTGCTTTACTCATTTTCGGAATTGAACTTCTTTATGATTATTTAAACACACTGATATAAACTCAACACGACGGACAAGAGTCCAATATACTAATGAAAATGTGGGAACTGGGAACGCTTTTTCTCGCGCATGCGCGACGGAGCAATTACGCATTTGACACGTAATGCCACTTTGCCAAATGAAAAATCTTTTTATTTTGAATATATAAAAAATATGATTAAAAATTATTTCAGTAATCTCTTCTCTTTTTTACATTAATTATATTGTTTTGTATTAATTAGACTGCTGATGATATCTGATGAAGCTTTCAAAACAATGAGTCTTAAATCTACAATTTCAGTTAATTTCATGATTCTTAAATATTTAATTATAATTATTTGGATGACTCATAAATCTTTTTAATGACACTCCATAACTCTTCATACGAAATACAAATGATTCCATATAAGAACTTTTAATTTAATTTACGTTTAATTTACGTCCAGCTAATTATTTCAGCCAAATACAATTTATATAAAAAAATATTTTGATGAAATGAAATAATAAAAAATAATATTACGCAAGACGGCATTTGTAAAATAATAAACTTCCCTAAACTAATGTTATATTATTTAATTAAAAATAAATAGAATAAAATGCATTGTTTATTAGTTTAGTGTAAACAAAGATACAAGAAATGCCATAATTACAAAAAATTGTGCGATACGTTTATACGGGCTTTAATTACACTAACAGAAGTAAAATTTGGAGCATAAGAGAAGAATGACAGAAGCATGAACAAATCTTATAAGAAACGTAAATTGAAACGCGTAAAAGAAGCGTTTTAATTGTTTCAATGTTTCAATTTATGCTTCTTAGAAGATTCGTTCACGTTTTCATTAATCTTCTCTCATGCTACATTTACACTCTGGATCTTTATCGTTATCTTTTTTTCGTCAAGATTGGAATTGAAGATATATGGAGATATATCGAAAAACACGGGAAATAATATTTCCATATGAGTTATGGGATCATAACTTTATTTCCTTTCCTACAACATTGGTACAACATGAAATGAGCGTGTCGCTCGATTTTTCGAGATAATTGTCGACGAAACGTCTTCGCGTTTTTTCGCGCGTTGCGATTTCTTAATCCTGATCGCCGACGTACGGAGCACGCATGACACGTGTGCGATCTCGTTATGTCAGAGATATACATCCGTTGTCGTATTGCTCTGTGGAGATGCGAGACGTCACCGGTATAAAATACAAGTACACAAGTATTTATAAAAGTACAACATCAACTTCACCTCTCAACCGCAAGAAACCGATATTCCCCCTCCGTACGTCTCAGAAATGTTCGCCACGCAGATATTTCGCGATAATGAATTCAACAATTTCCTTCCCTCAGTCAATGATGGAGACTAAAAGAACATTCAAGAGAAGGCTGACACTAAGATTGAGCTCAGAAGAATTTGAAAGAAGGATTCCTCTTGGATTAACGATGAACGGATTTCATGTGCGATACAAAGAGAATTACGCTACACGAAAAAAAACGAGTTGCGTCTTTTAAGTTTTTTTGTTTTTTTTTTTTTTTTTTTTTATAACGGGTGCCTCGATATTAAAAGCGTTCCGCCACGTTACACTCGGACAGAAGTAAATTTCTCCTCGATGTCGTAAAAAGTTCGTGACATTTAAATATTCCGAAAAGTGTGTGAAACGAGGAAGATCTTCATGGCGTTTCTTAATTGCTTCTCTGGTTTATATATTTATATCACGGTGGTGACATTTATGACTATATAATATTTTATCGAGACATCATTATGCGTATCCAACAACGTATACGTCAAAGTTCAACAACGTACATCGTGAAAGCGATGAAGGAAATGAAGGCTTCGCAATCTCCATCGCGCAATAAGTCGCTAAATAGTGTTGTTCGTCTCTCTGTCTTTCATTTATGTTAAGTCTCATTAAACGGAAGGCTGAGAAACGGACAAGGCGCGCTTGGCGAACAAGACATTCGCTAAATCGACTTGGCTGGTCAAAAGTGCGACTCAACTCACGATCGAAAATAATTCCGAAAGAATGTGGACGTAGAATGGTTACATAGAAGCACTATTACGGCTCGATTAACGACACAAAGGAAGATCTTGCCTATCGATTTTCTACATAGGCGAGGCGCGAAAGAGCCCCGCGAGTTTACAATACAAAGATACTAGCACATCGATCTGAATTAATCGCTAATTTCCGTGGAGTGCCATGATAAGTATCTCAATACACGCACTTTGAGAAACGACATATCAAGAGCTATGTAACAACGTCTATTAAATTGTCGATGGAGGTGCGACTGGATCCAGCATCCAAGACATTCTTCGCCAGCAATCTCTGGTCTGCTCTCGCAAAACGTTCACATCCTCTCTTTTTCCTCGTCTCTCCTTTCGCGTCGGAGGAAAGGAAGAGACGAGCAATCGTTTAGACTTCGGCTAATCTTTAACCAACGTTCGAAAACGTAAAACGGATTTAAATACGTGATGCGTGAACCCTTCTAAGGATTTTCAAAAACTCCAATTTACGCAACTCAAAGGTCTTGCGGGGGTGAGGAATTTTACATTCATATTAAACGTGCAAAATTCTAAGATGGAACGGATTGGCACAGCGAGTCGCGAACGAGCGACTCGCGAAATTCTTTTATCGTATATCTGAGATATTTTCACTCGTTATAATTTTCGCTTAATTACTAGTAAGTTTCTCGGTCACCTGTGTCTTGTACTCTCTAAGTGGATATCGGCTTATCTTCTGTACATAAATATATAAAGAACGTACTCCGATACGTTCGCACGAAGAGGTACATTTGATGGAAGTAATCTCTTTTTCCCAAGAAATATCAAGTCCGCTTTAATGATCTCGTATAAAGCGTGATACTTTTTGGAAAATTATTGCTATTGATATTTATGAATAATTTATCCTTCAATAGTCCATGTTTCCTTAATCCTTCGATTTTTTTTTTTTTCATGAATCGACTTTTTCCAGACAAGATCCCTATCATCCCTGTGTATGTTAACAACAAACGATGTATACCTTAATTTACACGATTAAAAAATTAAGTATAACGCGCGCGCGAGAAGTAATCTTAGAGATAATTAGGTTGTACTCGAGACGCATGTCCATTGCGGTAATAAGTACAATAATGAATTTAACAGCGTAGCGCAACAAGAACAACCGATGAGGTATATTAAAGATCTAGAGACCTACATCGCAAACGAACAACCACATTACACTTATAATACACGGCGTCACTACACGTTTTGCATCTTGTAGAAGTATCCATCGAGAAGAGGGGCAGCATGATGCGCCGATATAATAAATATATGAAATTTTTGGTCGTAAATAAACGCGCGAAAGGCAGTGAGAGGGACTTTCGCGGCGCGTCCAAAAATAATATCTTTGGCAAAAGTAAGGAAGCTTTCGTGTTCTGATTGGACTCGAATAACAACGAGATACCGTAGCGGTGTGAAACTTGACATCTATAAAGTGCGATTTGTCAAATTGCGCAAATATCTTCTTTGACGATTCAGAAAGAAACGAAAGACGTTTAAAAGAGGTCTAAAAACAGAGATGTGCGAATTAAGAATTTTTCGATGAATCGAATCAAATCAAATCTCATTTTTTTCGAGTCGAATTAAATCGAATTATTCACTAACATAATTTTTAATAACATATTTATTCTATTTAAATTATGTATGAAACAGAATCCTTTACTTAAAAAAATAGTCAAATTTTTATTTTAAGAGAAATATAATTTATAAAATTATTACTTAATATATGTGATTAAATTTTCTAAATTTAAATTTTTCGTTTAAGTTCAAATTATAAAGATTCAAATCTGAATCAAATCTCATCTGATTTTTTATTTGATTCGTATTCAAATAGTTCACATATCTTTACTGAAGATTCACCAAGCTTGGACATCTTTTAAACATCTTTACTTTTTTTTTTAAACATGTTTAGAATTTTAAACAATATAATTGCATTACGTAGTGTTAAGGACACGCAGATTGTAGCTTCAAACATGACGTTTGACTCGTGCTCTCGCTTCGTGCAAATTCCTTTGCCGATTACGCTAGTGGAATGTAATTATAGTATTCGGATTTTGTAATATAATGGTCAGTGGATCGGATTAATATACTGTCGCGGCAAAAACGTGCCGAATGCCTCATAATTCATTATCATTCATTCACTTTACTTATATCCATTTCTAGCTGATGTAAATTAAAAAGATAAAAAGTTAAATCAAAATTAAAGCTAATTTACATTGATAGAAATGGAAAGAGTAATACTCATTTATTAACGACAGATTTAACCCTTTCGATACCATAGTTTACGTATTATATATTATAAAACGAATAAAAAAAAAGGTTTCTCTTTTTGCAAATTGCTGAACTGTGTTACAAAATTTTTTATATTGTAGTCACTGAATCGCAATATAAAAGAAATATATTAAATTTTCTTTCTGATGGAATACCGATAGAAAAATTTTTCTCACGCATTATTTCCCCATTATATAAAAAATATATTCATTACATTTTACTCTTTTGAAAGCGGTATTGAAAGGGTTAGACAGTTTCAAGTGATTAAATCTCGATCTTATTACACGAGGTGCTTGATGTTACTGCCGTCGCTTGGAGAGATTATCAAACCATCGTTTCTCGAAAGATCTTCACCGACGAGTCCGCATGCTTAGTATGCACATATCTCGTTATCGTCCTCACGGCATTGTTGTTATTGTTGTTAATACCGTTGAGCAGTTCGCCACTCCTCAGCCCGGATTTCGCCTCGGTCTGCATTTCCCTCGCTGTTTCTGCAGCCAGGAACGACAAATATCCTTCTAAGCGACAACTGTTACCATGCATTGCCATAAAGAAATTAAATTGACATCAAGATCTGAGGCTTCACGATGCTACTTGACAGAGTCAATCTCCAGGGTAACACGGAATAATTTCTACGTTTGTTGAATTTGTTAGATCATCAACATGTTAATCTACGAATTTTTCTTACTGTCGAGGGCCAATAAAAATTATTCCGAAGTTGTATCTCGTGTATTTTCAGGAAGATAATCTTTACTGTCATCTCGTGTACTTGCATTTATAATGAATACACAAAGCGACAATAAAAATTATATTATTAAAACTACACACAAATACGTATGTATATTTCTCGTGATATGCAGTGAATAACTTAAAATAAGATTAGACACCAAGTGTGCGAATAGTGGTCGAGTATGCGAGAAACCTTCATCCAAGCGGGCCATCAAAGACACGTGTGTTTGTATTTCGTGAGCTTCTCGTATACCTCGAATGTATGTGTGTTAGGATAGGTGGTTAATGACACTGCACTCGAGACGCAGCAGCGCAGATCATAGAAACAAGCGCATCTATTCTGTATCAACGAGATGCTTACCGTATCTCTTTCTTCGAACGACCGCGTCACGACCCGCCGCAACATCGGCAAATTGTGAATTGCGATTACGTATTACGCATGAAAGATCGTAAGATCGTAACATAGCTCTGCGGCGATAAAAGAAATGTAAGCGGTAATTACTGAGAGATAAAGAATAAGCAGGGAATATACTGCTGAATACTCTAAAAAGCGCCAAGGCGTATAAATAGATCGGATTTTTGTACAGAATTGTTATCAATCAGTCTTTATAGCATAAACGACATATCGAGAAAATGTCGGAAAGTCTAGATGTAATGTAAGAGAGGAAAGCAAAATAATATATTATCTGTGCCTCCAAATTTTTTTCCCCCCGTCGCGGATCTGCCGTACTGCGCCCCACGATTAAGAATTGCGGCTGCAGCGGTTATTGAAAGTGCGGCGCACAACGTGCGGAGCGGAAAATTAAATGAAAATATACACACGCTGTGTGAAGCAATAATCGATAGATACCCGAGATAAAAGGGAAGTGCAGTAAAATCGCCATTCAACAGC
Organism: Pogonomyrmex barbatus; assembly: GCF_055798465.1. Taxonomy (NCBI): domain Eukaryota; kingdom Metazoa; phylum Arthropoda; class Insecta; order Hymenoptera; family Formicidae; genus Pogonomyrmex; species Pogonomyrmex barbatus. The sequence goes on from NW_028297098.1 coordinate 4,606,828, forward strand.
AATAGCACACTTATAGCCGCTCGTGACATACAAGACAAATGTTAGCGAGTCTTTCCAGCTATTTCTAATCTAATCTAAACGCAATCTAAGCAGAAGTTTGTCTTATATCTTGAAAGAATTTTTTTCGCGAATAACCCGATTATTATATTTTATTATATTTCCAATAAATTGATAGATAATTTATAATCTAGATATGTTGTCTGCTGCATGTGTGTAGCAATACCGAATCGAATTTTCTATAAACTATTTTGGATATTCTATATAAAATTTTATACGGAATGAATGATTGGAAAAGAATCGAGATTACGAGCAAATTGCGTTATTCGTTATTTCTTTTTCAAAGCCTCGAGTATCTTTCTCATTGCAGCTTCTTTTTTCTTCGCGATCATGCGCGCAAAGAGAAGGAAGCACAGCTCTTCATCAACTTAGAGTTATCGCCTAATCACGCTTATACCATAGGAAGAAATTGAAACTGAAGGAAACAAATAAAGAAAGCAGCGTTCACGTGTATGAAAAATAAATTTATATTTACAAAATTGGGCAAATATACGCATAGGGTGTTGTCAACGAATTATTTACACTCCGCAAACAAGGGGAACTCTCGCGATACATTCTAATCAGCCTATGCGGTAGAAAATAAAACAAAATTGCAGTACAACAGTGTCGGAATCTGAGCTCGGCTTCGTCGGCTTGCAGATTCGTCGTTTTAAAACTAGTATGGCAAATCGGAAACGACTGACATGATGCTCGGGCAATTGTCGTTGCAAACGTGCACGCAGATCCCCCGAGCAGATTTCGCCTCGGGATCGTTTCGGCGTACGGAGAGAGGTATAACGTTAAGTAACAATTGTCACATTACTCCATGTCTTGCCTCGTGGCAAGAAAATTCGAGCGAAGATCGCGAATGTAATCAGATACCATTGTTATCGATCTATCGCCGAACCACCCGTCATCGCATTGTTCTTTCTGTTTTCGTCCGCGATACGCTCGACAATACATCCTCCATGCTTTTCGTCATTCTATTAAAAAGAGAATCTCAGATTGTAGCACCGACAATTGCAAACTGAGGTACATGGAGTAATGCACGCTAAAATCACAAGTAAGCTCGAACTTCCGTCTGACGGGGAACCTTCAAGGAATCCTCTTTACGTCTGTTCCGGTTCGCGCGACGCGTCTAATTTTCCGTAATTAAAAACTTCGTTACGATGGCATATTCATCCGCACATAAACGTCGGATATTCGTATCTAACGATCTCCTGAAATTTTTCCCCGGATGATCAATGACGTGGCAACGTAATGATAAAAAAAATAAAAAAAAAACCGAACGAAGCAAATCCTCCGTCATTGTCGCTTTCACAAGGCCGACATCCCGATCTCCGTCACAGAAAAATTATCTTCTCGCTTAACGAGACTTATACAACGAATTTTGCTTTGGCAGTAAAGTCCACTTAGTCCACACGCTCGTAAAGAAAATCTAGACAGATATCCTTTTGGCAAGAGCGCGGTACGTATGACGGCGACAATACGTTAGCGTGTAACGCTCTAAAAAAAAAAAAAAAAAAAAAAAAAAGAAATAAAAAGACATACTAGTTTTGCAATATCACCGTAAGTCCTTCCTCATACCATCGTGGAACGAAAGTGACACGTACGCGAAATATTAGAACGACACAGACGATACGGCAATACTATTCATCTACAAGATGAGATATAGCTTATGATCACACAATAAATAAAATCTTCCATATATATGTATACATGTAACCTATAAATCTAAGATTGAATATCATAATAATCATATATATGTAGTATGTAAAAGGATATAATAATCAAGGACAAGAACACTGCGAGGTAATAATTTCCTTGAAAACGAGTACCTTATTGGGCACATGGATTTTATGTAAAAATAGGATAACATAGCACTGCTCGCAAAAGGTGCCTCATATACTGGTAACGATTTCATCAGTCGTACGTATTGCTCGACACTGTACAGCGGTGTAACTATATTACTACTTTTAACCACACGCTCTAATTAATGTAACATTACGTAACGTTATTATACTGATTATAAATTGTACGACTATAACGGAGGAAACAATTTTGTATATATCACTCGGGTATTCTCTAAGAAATATGCGTGGAACATCAACATTTACAATACCATGCACATGCAGAACGTCGTTTCACATCGAAATGTTTCACGTAGCATGCACAAACTCGAGTGCAAAATTCATGTTTCACGACACAAGAGAGAAACCGTTACTGACTAAAATTATCCCTCTGTCTTAGGTCATTTAAATGATAATAAATATACAAAATGTCTTTTCGCGATATGCGGTTCCTTCAATGATCATTCAATGATCTATAAATCGATATGTTTAAGGAATCTAATGTATTCGCGATTAATTAGGCACACCATCAAAAATAATATACACACCACGTGAAAATAAATTATAGTTTTACACTAAGCGATGACTATAAATGCTCTATCTCGATCACTATATAGCACATCGAGAAAATAGCACAAGGACGAGGAAATAAAGTTTATAAAAGAAATACTCTATGTAAGTAGAAAGAAAGGTTACCCATCGCTACGATGGCGATTGGTGCATCCGTGACAAATCAAGAACGGAGAAGTTCCGCTCCGACAAATAGTCAAATTTGCGCGATACTTTCTGTTAGAAAAAATAATCGATATTTTCTCTGTTCTTGATTCGGCATGGATATAACGTTACGATAAATAAACGAGGAACATTATACACAAATTTTAAAATGCAGACTAAAGCAAATCCTCAGGATACTACACAGCAACACTTTCTACACCTAGTCCGTTTTTCTATAATGTTGCTTTTATATCGTTCAGTGACTCTGTAAGCTTTCAACTTTAATCTAATGTTTCCTGCATGATCACTAATATCCTGACTGTGCGCTGAATTGCTTCTTGTCGTATTCTTCGAGGTGCACACCTTTTGCTTGCTCTCACAACTGATAATGTCTGCGTCGTGACTTACCGCATAATCCGCATGTATATCCGGATATATCTTTATCACATGGCTGTCACAATCTTGATTTCTGAGAGGCTCTGTTTCCGTGTCGGCTCTCTCGTCCGATGCATCGCTGACTTTCATATTTGTTCTGTTTGGATTTGCATTGCATTTATCTCGTATTCGTAATGCAGAACTAGATTGATTTTCCAACAAAATATCAGTGCATTGTATGTGCTTAAAACAAGATTCATCTGCAACGTTCTGTTCCGTGGTCGATTTATTGTTTATTCTATCGGAAACAATATCGTTCTTTACATAAAACACATTGCTCACAAGAGCTGGCGTTTCTATTATTTGACATTTCGTCTCTTTGCATATATCGCAGTCGTCTTCGATGAATTTCTTATTGTCATCTTCAAAATACAAATCTTTACTCGATAATAACTCAACGTGATCTTTCGAATATGCGTCATTCTTCGTTCCTATCATTCTATCCGTATTCGGGCTCAATCTGTTGTCCTCTTCGTCATCCATTTTATCGCAAATCTCATCTGACTTTTCTGAACTCACAGCCTCGCCGCTCAATGTTTTTGTACGACCATCCGAGTACGTGCTCAATTTGTTTTCCGAACAATTGCTCAATCTGTCATCGTGGAAATACACAGAGCTCGCATTCGATTCGAAATTACTTGCATTTATTATGGCTATTCGCGGTATAATCAGATCAGGCGGTATTCCATCGACGATATCCGGAGGACTCGAGTTCGAGGAAGATCGGTTCACAAAATTACTAAAGGAATGATAGCCTTGCTGACCTTTGTTCTGGACCCAAGCTTCTGTTAAAACATGGGATCGTTGCCATGACACGTCGCTGTTGCATCTGTTTTTTCTCACGCACCATTGATCATCGGTATCGGACCAGGAACGCAAATGGCACTCGCTGGGACTCCTTTTAATATCCGAGTGGTCTACTTCCAGATCCGCGTCTTCGTGCTTTTTATTTTGCACGATCAGCTCTAATCTGGATTTTAGTAAAGCCGGCGACACAGCTCGATCAATATGCCGCCTCGACGCATTCGATGTTTGAGTCGATGGTAGTATTGACGTTGCGTTGTCATTTCCAATATTGTTGTTGTCGATGTGATCTGTATATAGATCTGGGACCTCTCCGGAGGCCATTAGCGCATTCGGACTTGGACTGTCCATACTATCTGGCGTGTAGGGATCATGCTTAACAGGTATTGCGTGCAACAGATTAGACGAACGGTCAATAAAATCTGAGCGCGCGTTAGCGTAAGTAATACTATTACAATCAGGCAACATGGACAACAACTCCAGGTAACTGTTCGGCACTCGGAAGCAAAACTCAGGTGCAATTGGCAAATTGCAGCAGTCTATCATACCTGCGTCCGAGATGAGATTAGCCTTCAAGTAGACTGGCTGTAAATAGCAAAAAGAAAAAAGATAACAAACCCTTTATGTATCGTGCGTCACGGCGAGAAGATGATAAGACAGTATACGAAAGGTTTGTATTGTAGGATTCTATGGGAAAGATAAACAATCTCAAACTAATGTTTCGTCTTTATTCAAAGGAATAATGACGTGCCGTAGTAATGTACTTTTCAATCTGTTAACTTCGTCGATATGATATAGTTATCGAACGTACGCGTAGAACTTTAGAAAATCGAATCTTGAATAATATCATCTTGAATAATAATCATATAAATTTCAACTCTTGCAACCTTTTTCAAGTACAATAGTTATAATACTTTTTAGATATTTATAAATTTATATCTCTCTACAAATATTGTTTAAAATTAATCAATAATTAAATTTAATATGATGCATAATAATTAACAATGCAACCTATTTTACATATATATTAATATTTACTTTCTGTAACGTATCAAAAATTAAATTGGCAACTATTAATACAATTATCATTTTTATTTTTATTATTATTGTTATTTTTATTATGTTATTGTATTGTAATAAATATTTTCATTGCATAACCGAAATATTTATGTATTGTGTATAATGTAATGAAATGTTGTTCAGCATTAGAAAAAAAATGCAGAAGGCCTTACAATGCGAATCAATAATTCGATTGAAAAAGTACAATTATTCTATGATAGTGAAGCTGATAATAATTATGAAAGAAAGAAAAGAAGAGCGAGAGAAGTATAAAATAATGTAAAAATAAAATACTTCAGGACGCTACGTGTTTGTGTGGAGGTTCTACATTAAACAGGCCCCTATATGTTTATTGTCGAGATAACAGAATACTAACAGAATGAAAAAACGAGAGAGATGTAGGGGATTCGAGATAAGAACAGACAGACAGTTCATAGATAGGTACCTTAGTGCTTATAGATTCATTCGAAACTCCAGAAAAACAGGCTGCACCATAATAATTGAAAGAATGGATCATCAGAATAAGAACTAGGCAGTGTGTAAGTATATGTTTCCAGCATAATATGCAAAAAATGTCGCAGTATTGTTTCATAAATGTAAATGAAAGATGCTGATTTAAAAGATCTTAATCTTACCTTGTGATCACCCATGCACGTGGTTGGCCCGATTATACCATATTCCACTGCCTCGGTATCATCTATCTGTACAAAGGAATATAAATATCACTTTAAATTAATAAATTCACTTTTAGAATTGCTTTGTATCGATCATGATCGTATAAATTCCACGGTAACACGTACATCTTGGACTAGCGTTTTCGCAGTGGGGCTCAATAAAACCCGATCGCACCAAGCCGGCACTCTTGTTTGCATATAATTTATAGGTTCATTAATATCCTCTTGAAATGGATAACTTGGCACAAAATTGATTGGAAACTCGAATAATCTTCCCTCAAAGTCTTCCAGTTCTTTATCATATTCGCGTAACTGCATACATATTAATAATTTTGTTACTGGCATTCTAATCTATCGATCGAATATGCATATATACATATTTATTTAAATGAGATAATATAACTTACCCATTCACCGCCATTCTTCATGAATACATTTTGATGTTCGTAGTGAGAAAATTCCTTTTTCCCTAACGTTAATATGAGATCATCATCTCTATTGTGAAATTGCAACTTCGAAATATTTCCCTTATTTGATAACCTCCTTTCTTGAGTATCTTCTGTCAGTTTCTATTAAAGATAAATTAAAGTGCTGTAATACATTGGATTTTAATATAATTGCTTCATTAATTTATAATAATATATATAATATACAAAGTAAAATACGATTGTATTATTTTAATATTATTTTTAATAATATAATATATAATAAATTTAAGAAAGATTTACTTGAAAAAGATTTATAATTTCTGATAAAATTGTTTCTTTTGATAAAATTTCTTTCTTGCTTTTTAACAAAATCTAATTGTGATCGCTGATGAGTCTCACCTTAATCACACTTGCGGTGTCTGTCCTAAAATTAAAGTCACCAAATAAAAAATACGGCACATTCGGGTACTTGTCATTATGAAATTTATCTAACGTATGCTCGAGCGCTCTTCTGCGTGTTTTACTGTATACCGACGGAAACTGCAAGAAAATTATTAAATTCAATTTTTTAAGAAAAAGAAATCGACGTATAAAAATATGTTATACAACGTGTACAAGATATAAAAATTCCTACCATCTCCATAGCAATAAAGTTGCTCGCGTCATGAAATAAATGTATGTTTATGAGATCAAAAACTGTTCCACTAATACTCCATCGGGTACGCAGAAAACCTTTTCTGGACCATTTGCATTCTGGGAAGAATTCTTGAGGGAACTTTGCTTTCTCTTTGGTAGTAACTGCTTCTATGTTGCCCGAATGGACTTCTTTTCCGTTTACGGGTATAAAAGTGCACTCTAAAATTGCACGTAGACGATTAGAAAAAGTTTGTTACTTATGTTCATTGAAAGTTATTTAAACTAGAGTTAAGGTAGCTTTCAATGGTTGCAACGTACCGTTAAAATCCCACAATAAAACGTCGCTTAAGGATTCGTGCACGAAGTAGAAATTTCCTAGAGCCTACAAAGGGATTCTCGATAAGAATATTGCTTCGTAAAGAAATTGAGTATTTACAAAATTAATCTTATAACTCACTGTAAAATGTTCAGCGGATGAATAATCCTCGTCAAGGAATACCCTAATTTTGTCAAACAACCTTAACTCCTCTGACGACATAAGTAATCTGTAAATAACATTTCAGAGTCGCGTTAAGTTGTAGCAGAATAATTCAACGCGTATAAAAGTCCAGATGAAAATCTCTTATAAATATATTTTTCAAGCAATTCTTTTTTATGTGTAATATATGCATCTCCTGTCAATATCATACAATCAGCTTATCTTTTGAAGTGACTCACTCAACTATACCGTCACGCGTGACTCGTCTATTTTTATCCCTTTCTGCCAGTTATGCGTTAAATCATATTCAATATCGTGTATGTCGAAAGAGAAAGCTATTTGTTTTGATGTATTTATAAAAGATTTAGACGATAATGTCAATAGTGTATAATGATAAAGATCAAAAGTTAAAATGCTATAAATATATGACTAATAGTGAAATATTTTAGAAAAACATGTTTATCATGTAAATGTACAGACTTTTATCTTAATAATTTAATTACGGTCTAATATTATAGTACTTAGAAATCTTCTAAGCTCCAATAATAAGATTATGAGCATGATCCTTATAAAAGTTCTATTCTACATACACGTATTGTCACGTATGAAAATTTCTTGCATTTTTTCATCATAAGCAATAACGCTAACTAAAATAACTAACGATAATAAGTGCCTCTGCTGAATTTCCCAAAAGAGCAATGTCGCAGAAAAAATGGCCTTTCTACATGAGTAGAATCTAAATGGAAATGTGACATTTACCTAACAAAGTCCTCCACGTGCCTCATACTTTGCTCGTAATTCTTTCCACCTACTTCTTGGCAGTGCAGCGCTATAAATTTCGGATCCAGCTTCGATATGGTCTGAAAAAGCAAGATGCTCGTAAAAACAAAACCGCGGTCGACCGTGTCGTTCCCGCCCCGCGAATGACGAAAATGCGGGTTAAAAAAGGGGGATGATGATGGTACTTACCGATAAAAACTCTTCCGTCCATATCTTCAGCATGACACTAGGCTGCAAGGAGAAACGCTCAATCAATGAATCCTTCATACTTGATGCACTTTAAAGAAAAGTTTAATGAGATGTTCGAGGGCACGCAGATATATTAATAGATCGTTAACGTCACGCGCAAGGATATCGGGATGTAACTCCTCCTCTGCACCCCCCCCCCCGCACTCCTCGCACTCCCCGCATCCCTACGATGACAAAAAAGCGCCGGGAGTTCTTTCCATCGCGTTTTGCGCAAATGACGATACGATAAATCGATCGCGGCAATAGAAAAAGAGAGAAAATAGCGAGAGAGAAAAGCATCTCCCTCTTCCCCTTCCCGCCCCTCTCTCTCTCTCTCTCTCTCTCTCTCTCTCTCGCGTGCGCGAATTCGATAAACCGACACGCGTCCCCACATCCCGCTATCACGCGAGAAAATTGGCGCTACGATGGAAATATCAACAAACGTCAGCGTGCGCACGCGAGAGCCGATATCGGGCACGCGTGTTTTCTCAATCCTTCCATCCGCGATGTCAGCGTCCAGAGATTACCGGAATCGACTGTCGTTATTTCATTCTCGTTGCTGAACGTAATCGCGCTCGTCGGAATTATATTTTCGAATTATTAATATAGACTTTATCGGGAAATCGATAGTATCACGAAGAGAATTTGCTATAATCTGAATAAAATTCAAATTTTACAACTTTACAAATTTTATTACGCATTTGCTGATAAGTTTGGTACGATTTGACATCTTTTGATATATTTTTACGATAACAATAGGAATTTTTGAAATGTATAAAAAATTTTTTATAAACTCTATATAATAAGAATCACGAAATGAAAACTTTTAGAAATAATTGTACTAAATATTTTTTTAAAATTACCTTTCGATTTTGATTTTTTTATTTTAATTATTGATCATAAAATTTGGAGCATATTTATTAAAATATTAATATACTGTGAAAAACTTTTGATGTTATTTCTTTTCACTAAACTTATAACTTTGTTTTTCTGTCTACATATTTCAGAAGATCTTTATTAGTTTCTTCTTTGTTTGTTCATCTAATACGCAACAGACATATGATGAAAGTAACCAATGATTGGCGGATATTACCATATAATGAAATAAAAATTATCTTGTTGCATAATATAATTTAAGTATATAAATTAAAAATATGCTATGTTATAAAATTTATTTTATATTTTATTTTATTCATCCGTCAATATATTTATTCTAATTACAATGAAATTATTAATTGCTTAATATATTATAAAATCATTAAAATTTCATTGGACATTTTAATTAAATTTATCCAAAAATCAAAATATATCTTATGTTTTATTGCAATAGATGTTAAATCAGAGAAAATTTATAATATAAAATTACAAAATGTGATATAAAATTCTTTGAAATATTATGTTGTTCCATGACTATCATTACTTTTAGAGAAAATTTTAGGAGAAAATTCTTTCCGTGTGCAGAATGTGAAGTCCCCCCAAGAAGCCGAGGAATCGATTTCTCAATTCAATAATCGATTTTCATTGACTCAACTCTTCGCTTGTATACTCTCGAGTACATGCTTGTATACTTCGTCGCGAATAGATTCTATTTGGGAAAAATAAGAATGTTTCGTACGACGTTTTATCCTAGAATCTAACATTACGAAGGAAGACAAAGAAAAACTTGTAAACATATTTTTCGCAACTTTTTCGAATTGCGTAATCCCACTGACAAGTCGTTTCGTGGTATTGCATTACGCGATCGTTGATTTCACGCGTGAGGAATTATCGTAAATCTTTACACGTATTCGTGTGACGCTTGTTGAACACGTGACAATATCAACAACAAGAAGCAAAAGATGCGAAGGGACCAAAGGGCAAATTGACTTTTTAAAAGCAAGAGATTGTCGAAGAGCCTGGAAATTTTCAACAAGAAACGGACGTGACTTTTCTGAGCGATTTTATAATGCATATCGCGCGATTTTCGACAGGCAATTACGTCAAGAGTGACATCGGATCTCCAAAGTTCTAAATGTCGAGAGCATCAAGGTTGCATTCCGAGATGTGCGTGCGAATCCCGACGGCGAGAGTTCGCCAGATTTCGCAGGTCGTATCGGGAGCTAACGAACCACGCATTTCGTGAGAACGCGTGTCGAAACGCGCGTAATTAAAATTCGCGGAAAAGGAAGGGGAAAGGAGAAAGACGAGAATTTTTTTGGGAGGTCAGATAGCGAACGCGGGGAGGAGCGTTCGAGCGCGCGGACCGGACCTTTAAATTTCGTCGCGCGGACCGACTTTCTCGTTGCGCGACCGGGCGGTTTGCCTAAAACGAACGACCGAGAACCGATCGCGGTCGGCACGTGTGCGACCGCAGACTCCTCTCTCCGCCGTGCGCGCGTATAAACGTATGTACGAAAAAGAAAAAGAAAGAAAAAAAATCATACCCAGTGCCGTGGTATTCGTATATGGGATATTAAAGCGACCGGGAGGAGAGCGGCGGCGACGCGACGGCAAGTAGGTCGTGTGTGTCGCGTGGATAAATAATCACGCACGAAATCGACGAACGCGATCGATCGATCGGCGCTCTCGGCCGGCCGCGCCTCGCCGGTTACGGGTATTACGAGAAACGGGCTCGGGGGGGAAGCGGGGGAAAGGGAAGGAGGAATGGGCAACGCGAAACGGACGGAGGACAGGGGAGACGATTGACTGTCCGAGTATAACGTACGTACCTCTTCGAAGATGCTGCCGACATTCGCGGTGATGAGGAGAACCGGGACGCTGTTGCCCGCCATTCTCGCGATCGGACGGTGGTGCCTCTGCCTCCGGAGCTCGGTTCCCGAGTCTCTTGCCTCTCGTCCCGAGGGCGCGATTGTCGGCACCGCGACGACTGTTGTCGGATGACGACTCCGGTGCGCGGAGTCACGGCCTGTCGACACTCGAATCGCACCGCACTACACCGCACTGTTACTGACGACGACGATGATGATGATGATGATAATGATGATGATGATGATGACGACGACGACGACGAATGGACACTGGCAGCACTCGCGGCCGCGCGACGATCGGCGGCGGCCGCGCACGTCGTTCGCACACTACTAACTCGGCCTCGCGGTCGGTCGTCTACGCACCTATCTCACTCTCTCTTTCTCTGTCTGTCGAACTGTCTCCTCGCTACGTCACTATTCCTCCGTTTTTTCCATGCGCGCTCGGTTTTCTCTCTCTCGCCGGTCCTCTTCTTCGATCTTCACCGTCGCCGAGCTTCTTCTTCTCGCGCCTTTCGGGGAAAGCGAAGCGCCGCGTAAGAGATAAACACAGATATCGCGCACGCCGTGGCGATGAGGACGAGAACGAGGAGCAGAGTCATCCCCCGCGTCGAGAGGAAGCCGCTCTCGCGCACCGTGCGACCTCAACGCTGTCGCGCCGCGAGTATGTCGCACGCATCGTCGGATCGCCGGGCAGGAGAGGAAGAGTTATGCGACACGCGCGGAGAGGAGGCCTCCGGTGCCTTCTTTCCCTGCGTCGTGCGCGCGTTGCGTTACCTACGTTACGTTGCGTCGCGCCGCGTCGCGTCGCGTCGCTGTTGCGTTGGCGCACGAGAGAGAAAAGTCGTGCGCGCGGTAAATATATCCCTCTATCGGCCACGACGAGGCCACGCCTACCGCGGACGTCAATAGGCAGTGCCGTGCCTATCACGCGTGTCGGTGGCGGACGTGCGTGCCGGCGACACGCGTATACGAGATGACTCGGGAGCGCCCGGGGATCCCCGTCGTCGAATCTCGATTGGGTGACCGCCGATCGAGAATCGATGGGAGAATCGACGATTTTTCTTTTACGACCAACGAGTTAATGAGTAAAAAGAGACCGATGACATTAAGCTGATCGCTGCCGGACAAAAAAATCCAGCGCCTGAATAATCGAGGTTCGCAGACAAAGAAGCTGCTCGAGCGTCTATCTCTTATTGGCAAATAAGTTTCTAATTCAATTTAAAGACTCGATACACACGGGAATAACAAAGTTGAAAGAGTAATTTATCACTCTGCTGATAATAATAATTTGCTCCAGTTTCACGCGGATCGTTATCCGAGTGAATAAATATTGCAAAAATAGCTGAATAGAAAAGAAAGGAGGAGAAAGGATGTATGTAATTATACAGGAGAAAAATTCAAACTAATCGAAAAAGCTCGTTTGAGAAAAGAAAAGCCCGAGTCATCTGTGTGCGACTTGGAAAATAAAAAGCGATCGTGTCATTGATTCCTCGCGACATATGTCGTGTCGCGACGGTGATATCAGTAATCGACAAATATCAATGGACCAGTAGATCGGTTACTTTCCAGCATCAGTGCACCGTTACTTGTTTCTGGCATGGACAGAGGATGACAGAGCGAAGCTTTTACACGCGAACGGCGGTCGGCGTTATCGGTAAACGGCCAATTGTTTCTCGCTCAATGTCGCATCCGCTTCTAGGAAAATTCCCGACCGGAAATTCGGAAATCGCGTGTGAACGCGTGATTATTCACGGGTAAATTTCGTATTTGTGGTCGTATATGTCGATCCGAGAGATTTTCTTCCTACTAAATCTTGACTGACGATTTCTATCTATAATGGAAATTTCGGAAATTTTTCAGTCTACTCGTATATGTGATAACGCATTATAATACGTTTTGCATTGCGTCTGTGAGTAAAATTGAAATTGAAACGATAAAGAAATGATTCTTTTTTCAACGAACACTCCATTGCGATAAATTTAAATAGACAATTTTGTTTTCGCCAAAAGAATATTTCTTTTTTATGAGAAAATATAAAACATAAGAAATAGATATGTTTTAAAATAGGATTTTACTGACGCATTTTTCTTTCAGTTCAATTTTTTTCCAATGTTTTCTGCTCACTGAAACGTAGACAAATGAGTAATATTTTTTCATATTTTTTTATTAGACATTTTTCTAGTGCAGAAAAATGGAAATTTTATATAAATTAAATATATAGTTTTCAATATGTTTTTCAATATAATGTAGGATACAACTTATATTTTCTGTAAATTAAAAAAATTAAAAAAATATAAGTTCAATCAATTACTAATGAAGTTATTAATCAATTAATAATGAAGTTTATAAAATTTATAAAATGAAATAAAAGTTTTAACACGCATTATTTTCAAATCGTAATTTTAAATTTTTTATTTTTTATTTTTTTCGAGTTTAAATTAACATATACTTTTTATATATGAGACTATAATATTTTACTTTCTATGCAAATCATTAATGCCATTTCATAAAAATCCAAAAGAACAGTATATTCTGAATATTCGATCACATATTGGATTTTTTACAATCTTTTATAATTTGAATTTGTAAAGAATACATAACATTTAATTGACAATTATAGCTTAATTGACTTTTCTTAATAGTTAGTCGGCATCGCGTTTTTCGACTAGCGTAAAAATTTATCTAGCATTAGCAGGATATTCTGATAATGAGTGAGACGGAAGTTTTAGTAAAAGTGTGTCATCGTAATATGTGAAAGGCGATAATCATAGTTGCGTCAATGAAAGCGATTACGTTTATTAGGAACTTGGTCGTATCAACGTCATTATCATCTGCGCGTGAATATTATTGCGAGATAAATCGCTCGCAATTCTTTATATGCGAAAAAAAAACAAATAACTACAGAGTCATAAATTTAAGATTTATTATAGTTTGGATAACGATAAAAATAGGAGCAAACAACTGTTACAGCATTTGTTTCTGAGAAGTATAAAAATATTGTTGCATTAAGAAACGAGGTCTGATGCAAGCCTGTTACTTATCTTTTTGTTTTTAAACATGATTCTTAATATCGCTAGAACGTTCACAACTGCGATTGGAAATTGTTTAAACATTCAATTCTTGATGAAACAAGAAAGAAGAAATTAAACGCTATCATTTAATAAATTTAATGCATTTTTAATTTCTTGTCTGAATCCTTTTCCAAATGAAACATATCTTTTTAATTTTACGCAATCCATTTATATATTTTATAGAAATTATTTTATCACATATACATTAGTGCGTGATGAGCAGAACATCTGCGATTCGATCAAATAAATATTTAATTGAAATCCAATATTTCGGCTATTTAATAAATATTAATATATTATATATATCATACTGCATGTCCAGAATATTTAATTATGCCCCAAAATTTAAAGATTTTTAAGAGATAATTTCGTTGAAATGAGATACTCTACGGTCCTGAGGACGATATGTGTGTGTAATCGGAAGCTCCAGCTGCGCATGTGAACGAAGAGCCGCGCGGACGCCTGTGATCCGTCTCGCATCTTTTTTTCTTGGTCGACGCGTCGGCGATCCGGTCGTAATATTTTTCCATTCGTCGCGACATACGTATGTATGTCGTCGCCGAGACGCCTCATCGCCTGTCGTTATGTTACACGCGATTCTAAATGCTACACGCCGGCGGCTTTACGCGTGAGGCGAGGCGCGTGGAGCTCGGCCACGAGAGCGGGGCTTTGACCGTCGGCGGTTTTTGTTTCGTCTTACGTCTCGCATCGCATTGACCCGATCATTCGACCGGCGGTGTCGTCTGCTACCGGCCGCTGGCATTTGCCGCGGACGATCCACCTTCCGTGGGCGCGTAAACTTTCGGCATGTGTGCGTGCCGCGAATGTGTAGCGACGCGCTGGCGACGCACGCGCGACGAGGACGCGGGATCGACGGCGACGTCGACGACGAGGTGACATCGGGAGGTGGCGTCGATTTTCGGAGCCGCGAACGAATCGCGTCGACTCGAGTGCCTGTGGTGTGTGTCGTACACGAAGCGCGTCTTCGTCAATGCCGGATACGTCGGAGGTAAAGGATTTTCGGCTAACCGACCGGGGGTCTGCGAACCTTCTTGCGCAACAATCGATACCGCCCCGCTCGATTTCCGTGACCCCGCCGGGAAGTTGAGCAGGTACGCCAGAAATATCGCGACGCCGAGCCGCGTTTTGCTCAGGGTTCTTTCTTGGATTTATCGCTCGCGGAGAGCTGCCGTGCCTCTGTCTCCCCGATTTCGTGGAGATACGTGGGTGCGATTTCTTGCTGTTGGATTGGGTCATTGTATCATTGTTATAGGAGAAGGTTAAATTTCGGAATCGTGGTATGTCTTTCGTTAATTATATTAATATTAAATGATAGCTCTTGTACTTAGGAGATGGAAATAATCCCTTCTTTTACTTCATCTTCTCTTGTGTGATGCATAAAGATCATAGTGAATCTAACTTTTTAATAAACTATCCTGTGTGCTTTAATATTGTTATTCAAGAAGTAAAAAGTAATAAGTTCAGAATTACCAGATTTTATACATTTGTATTTTATACATTTGTATGTATTGTAATCAACATACATAAGTCAAACACGATTGTTTGAAAGCGAATCTAAAACATGCTGTCTAAGTTTAGATTAAAACAAAAATTGGCCTAATAATTTTGTGAATGAAAAAGTTTATATTTTTAAAAAATGAAAACTATTTAAATAAGAACTTAAAAATCTATCTTATTTTACATATAAATTTTCAATTGTTTATATCCCTCTTTATTTCGAAAGAAAAGTATACTTATTTCGAAAAGAAAATTTATCTTTTGAAAAGTCACTCACAATCCCAGATTTTTCTTGATAACTTCTAACTTTCTTTCGAACTTATATTTCTCTCGAGACTTAAGCGTTAGAATGTATTGGCATTGCAGTACTCTAACAATGAGCAATGAGAGTAACCACTGTAAAAGAAAGAGATATCTGAGGAAAATTCCAATCGAGTTTGCCATCGTAATTTCTTGCAGGGAGATTGGACCTTGCATCGCGGGGAACAAAAGTCCATGGTGTCGCGTCTGACTAATATTAATGCTGCATCCCCGGGAAAATTATCGGGAACAATCGATGCAGAGAGGAGTATTCCAGTCGAGAACGACGCATACTTCTCTGACCTGAATCGCCGGACAATGCACGCACGATAATGACAAAACCAGAAGATACGTCGCGGTTTTTACACTAGATACCATACATGAGTCACACACAACGTATACATGGTATTGATATTGACGAACGGATATTGACATACGAGTTCCGCTAAAAATCAACAATCAACAAAGACGCATCAATCGCGCATCGTAAGTAGAAATCGCGTTTTCTTTACAGCATGCATCGCTTCTGAGAAAGCTGGCAGTGTTTTTGAATAAAAACATAACTTTGAAGAAAGTATATTTCACTGAAAATGTGTTTGACAGTCATGCGAAGAACGTATGCTGGATATTTTCAATCTAATATAGTCGACTTATTTTAATTCAGAAATTAAATTGGGATCTCAATCCTTGAAATGTTACTAGCTTTAAAAAATTATTAAATCATAGTAAATCATTAAATAACAGGTAAATTCATTTTTAAGAAATAAAATTATTTATTCTATCCTTTTATTTTCTATTTTCAAAAAATATTATTTATATAATATTATATGTATAACCTTTAAGAGATTTCTCTTTTAAATTATATCGAATTTTATTTTTTTGAGTGTTCCTTGATCTTGAAATCTTTGCCTATGTTTTACATGAGATCACGAGATGAAATAAGCACACATTCAATAACGCCCATTTGTCCTATGAACTTAGAAATAGGTTTAACCTAAGTGACATTTTTATTCTTATGAAGCGATTTCGATCGTCTGTGTCAAAAACGTTACTCGCTCGTTTATGTGATTGTATCTTGATATCACCAGTCGACCTTTTCATTGTCGGTATTGCCCGTTAACACTTTCTAGCACATCATGCATCCAAACGTAATATTACTGTCGACATTGGTGGCCTTCGTCGCCACCGAGAGCATTCTAATGACGGAGGTCTTTGTCATTCCCATCAGGCCCGAGACTTTCGACTGGAGTGCAGATGGTAAGAGACTTACATTTTATCTATTATAATTTTTCTTAAAAAAATATCCTGTCGTTTCCAATATCAATATAATTAACAGAGTCCTGATACATTTAATTTTTATTATCTTACAAAAATTATTATGAAAGAACAAAAGATATCAGAAAAAAAGATATCATATTGTATGTTTCATTGTTCTCAGTTTATTCGCTTTTTTTATCAAATGAGAGAAAAGATGAAATAATCAAAAAGTTTAAAAGTTCTCGCAATTGCTTTACGTAAGTACTTATAATTGTTAATTACTTTACTTTATTTTACATTCAAACTTTATTGTCTTAATATAATTAATGAGAAAGAGTGAACTTTTGAAAAACTAAGATATCTTTTAGATTTTTATTTGTTAAATTAATATAACTAAAATTATAATTTCTATAAAAAATATGCAATCTTGAAAGAGGGGAAATCTTTTTGCATGTCATATAATCGATTCAATTATATAATTTTTATTACTATTTATGAGTCAGTATTAAATAAATTTCAAATCTAAAATAAAGGATAATATTAAATAGCTATAATTATTCTCTATGATTATATATGAGTACCCATTAACCCATTTCACAATAAATTAAACTATGTCTTCGTACGTCATTTGTAACACACCGCGAATAGCAATTACTTGCTGGACCGTCGTAAATGTTGCGCTGACCTTACGACCAATATTGTCGCATACCGCGGTACTTTCTAATTCAACGCCTTCGTATAATTTTAACGGTACACGAAACGAATCATTAAATTTATCCTTACTTTGTATAGAACATTATATTTCCCATATCAGAACGGGGCTGCGCCTCCCACGCTGGCGTAAAAAAAATTTATTTTATATTCTTCAAACTTGAATCAATCGATCATTTCGAGAGAAGTGAAAGGATCTCGGAAGAGATTTTAGATCATCACGTGTTTCGTGTTGTTTAAGCTTTATATTTGAGAGAGAGAGAGAGAGAGATTCTTTTTTTATTTTATTATATTTTATTTTTTTTCCTTTCTTTTTTTATCAACATTAAGAAATGTTGCCTCGTTAATTTTATTCTGTCTGCCGTTTTAATTCCTTGTTTCTTAAAAAAACAGCAAAAAAAATTTGTATATAAAAATTTACCTTCTGGCACTTTTGTATTCTTAATTAATTTACATATTTAATTCTCCTTTGCATTTTATTCGTAAAGCTTTATTCGTAATAAAGCAAAATATTCGTATCAATTTTTTTCATTTTTCCACTTTTTAATTTTTCTACTCTCTCATAAATATTTTATATTTCTCATATTTTTAATTTTTATTTTATATGTAATCGTTCTGGCAATTTCTGTATCGTGAAGGAATACTTATGTTGTGCTGTTTTATTTCAGGACACTCTGATCAATTTTCATATCAACCCTCTTTGCTGAACGCCCCCGATCTCCCATCATGGATACATTACACTTATAGCAAGAAAGATCATCACGGTTTTTTATATGGCGTCGCCCCCAAAGATCAAAAATACTTTCAGGTAATGCATAATTATTATATCGTCTGTTGACAGTGTTTAATTAGAGTAATTTCAGCTCGAAATCGTGGGATTGAATAAGCACACCTATGAAACCCGTTATAAAGTGCTCGACATGAATGTACTCGAGAAGGAGAATTTGACAAAGTACGAAGTGCATCTGAAAATCGATAATCTCAACGTAGAAGATATGTTCGATCGCAATCGCACTGAAAAACTTCTCAATATATTTAGGTTGGTTGCATAAATTTCTTATGAGTTACTTGAGTCCCGCAGTTTCAACATCCTTGATACCGATAACGTACGTCATATATCATTTCCTTTCCTGCGAAACTTGTAAACAGGGGAATTTTTTTGATATGAATTTGATATGAAAAGTTTAATTGATCAAAAATAAAGTAATAAATAGAAAAAAAATATAAATAAAAGATAAAAAAAAAATAAAGTATAAAGTAAAAAAATAGAAAAAAAAATAAATAAAATCTAATCATGTAATCATTCCAATTGAAAAATTTACAAAAAATGAAACCGATTAGTTCTGCTTCTGACATGTTTGTACCGTTAAGTAATAGGAAATTAGATAATATAACTTCTTACGCTGATGTGTATTTTATTTAACCGCAGGAAAAAGTTGTGGAAAGGCGCTGCGGATTTGTACGTGACTTTTTTGGCGTCCGCGATTGAGCTTGGAGCTCGTTTACCTCTGAAGCCTAGCGAAGGCGAAGGGTAAGTTATATTTTTAGAAGTTAACTTCCGCCAAACTACTCAATTTAATCTTTAAATCCAAAGAGTAGAATTTGCTACGAGATTTGAAAGAACAAAACTTTCGACCATGACTTTTGCCTCTTTCGATTTATAAAACATTTCATTAATCGTCAAATACAAAGAAGCAATCATCGTAACAGACACGCAAGCTGTAGCAAAATAAATTAAAAAATGTTATTATGCTTTATGTTATTTGATGTCAACCAACAATGATTTTTTTTTATCTGACAAATTGTTTTCGTAATTGAAATTCCTTCTCGACTTTAATCGTAGTCAATTACGCAATTGGAAAATTATAAATGTGCGAAAAAACCTCATAAAAACGCATTAACTTGAAGAATAAGTATGAGAAGAGTGTTGTTATGACGAAATTAAGCAGTTTCTTTGATATCGCTGACGTACTAATCGCTTGACCGCAAACAGTGACGTGGCCCGGACAGGTTGTTTTTATAATTATATATTGCTACTTCCTATATGCTATATGCGCTATATATCGCATATTATTTATATGCCCAAAGGATGTAAGTACGGTCTCTTATCGGATATGTTTCTGATCTAATTATGTGCCGGCAACTTTGAGGAATGGAAGTCATTAAGAGATAGCGATCGACATTGTAATCGCTCGTTATTTCTCACATACTTTCGTTTCATTTGTAATATACGTGTTGTATAAATATAAAAAAAAGTTTATTATTAGGGAATATTGCAAGTAACGTGATGATCTGTCAGACTCATCTGTCGTCGAATCGAAGCGGACAATGAAAACAGTAACGTCAATCATTTGCATTGTTATTCCACAAATTCATGACGTTGCGCTACGTGCATTACGTATTAATAAAATTCCCGGTGTTTTGCACAAAACCGCATAATATGATGAATAATACTGCATCAATTGTCTTGAATCGCAATTAAAGATTTTTATCGGTTATATCATCGCGATAAGATGCGGCTCAGTGCCGGTTCTCACTGTGACGTCATAGATCGACAGATATCGCTTCTACGCGCGGAGATGCAATCATTTCCCATGGAATCCGCAAAAGAATGACGACACTGTTATTCACACATTCTCCGGAATAAGCCTTTGATTACGTGGAATCGAGCCGATGGACTTTCCATTGGGCGTTCACAATCACGTCGTGGCGCACAGTGAACGCGTTGTGACTCCCCCAAGATTTTGATTCTACGGATCAACGATCATGATTTATCGCGGTACTCCTACGATCGGCACGTAAACGGATGATAACGCGATTTATCTTCCGCTTTTGCGTCCGTCACGCTCCTCGCAGAAAAATACCCATCCGTTTCTAAAACGATGTGAATTTCCTATAATCGTCGATTACAATCGTCGTTGATAGAGATAACGATTGTTATTTTTATCATTGAGAAAATTTACGCGAGAGCGACGATAAGCGATCAAGAAAAACAAGAAAATTACGACAACTGCGGCAGAAGTAATTTACAATTGGAAACTGGAATTGGCTAATAAAAGATTCTTTAAGATACATTTGTTTATGACGTCGATGAATTAATTTCCCGACTCTAGTTTGTAATATTTTATCCATTTTTATACATTTACATGTGTGTATGCTCGTTCGTCTGCAGAATCATCATGGAAAATGATCTTGTTGTGCATGCAGAATGCAGAGACAAGTCATGCGCGGTGCCGATGTTATTGAAGCGCGGCCGCGGCGTGGGCCGACTTCCTTCCGGTGCAACAATGTATGACATAAAAACAACGTATTTACACACGACATGAGGCGCGTCGTGTCAAAAGAAATTCAAACGTTACGAAACCATTGTTATATTCGACGTGACATGGGAGGTTACGTGAGATATCGGAGGACAGGAAAGAGAGAAAGACATTATATTCTCAATGCAGATTTATGTTTGGAGAGGCAAAAAGTAAGAAGTAACAAATTTCGCGATAAAAGATATTGATTCACTGTGGAAGTAACGATTTCGCAGTAAAAGACATTGATTCATTGTGGAGTAGCTCAAAATCTTAAGCTACGACGTGCTTCTCCACAAGATTGGGGACAATGATTTCTTTTTCTCACGGAAAGTAAGATTGATTATTAATAATACTTGGATAAATATGTTTTGCAGTCTTAATCTTTCGAGATTATTCCGTTATTATTCTTGATGATTTTCTGATTCATCACACCTGACTCATTATGTGTGACTTAAGTAAAATTAAGTCGGTCGTTACGGAAATGATGTGAGTCAACTTTTCTTTTTTTTTTTATAAATAAAGCAGTTATTCTTTACACAAATTAAATCCTTCGCTTAAAGTTCTACGTTAAATATAAAAATAATACATATACATGTGACTTATATAAGATGTGCATAATGTGACTAATACAAATCCGCCTTTTATTCATAGCAAGTTACATAAAGTAAGAAATTTAAAAATAAAAAGTTACGAGAATTCCTCTCTATCTTTTAGTCTCCCTTTTTGTCAGACGTGTGCTTCTCTTTTTGCGCACTGACTGACACAATCGTCCGGATGAAAACTTCTGTTCCCCGTCGCTGAAACTTCTCGCACAGCGAGTTTGCAACGCGAATGCATTCTCACCTGCTAGCGGTATCGGTGTCTGTCGCCGTTACGACGCTATTGTCGGCAAAAATATGCAGCAAAACCGTAACGATAATTATTCGGAATTCGCCGCTCCTACGAATTCGTCGTTGTTATCCTGACAATAAAACCTGAAACTGTCACGTGTTCGACAAATAATCGAGGGGTTACTTTTTGTGCCTCGTGACACCTACGTATTATATTTCTTACGTTGTATCATTGTATTGTCACCGCACTTTGTATTCGATCAACGCCGAGGCGGTTTGGCACGTGCATCACCTTAAATGTGCGATTGAGCGAAAGCTTGAAAACAGCGCGACGATTAATCTCTCACGATGAGATAAATCGACTACGCAATCAATCGGTACCGTATAAAGACATCGAAAACACACTCGACTTCATGATACGTATCTAGTTAGATATGCAAGAGAAATAAGATAAACAATCCGAATTTTTCGGCGGCAAGGACTCGACGGACCTCTTTCACCTTATTCAGCCCTTCATCTCTCACGTCGTTCGTGCTCAAGGATTTTTCAGAAGACGTTCTTCAATAACGAGAGCTATCATAGCCACGTAACGGAGCGAAAGTTCTGAAATTTCGCGCCCACGGTCGCGAGACGGGAGAGCGGCACGATTAATCTCTCCCGCGACTAAGATAAATCGATTACAGTGATCGATCGCGCGAACTAACACTGCAAACTGTCTGGGTTGTCACTTTCAGACTTATTGCGTCGCGCGCGAAGTACGATGACACCATCAACAGTTTGCCAACGGCAATTATTTCCAACATAAATGCGACATTGTCGTCACGCTCTCGGAACACTTAACTGACTGACTGGCGGGGGACTTGTTTCCACGGGTGATAAGACCGCGCCTAAGGAGCCACCTCGTGCATTCGACCTTAGATACGTATCAGTGCACGGTATCTTTACGTATCAGTGAAAGCCGGGAGTTGGCGATCGCGAGATCGTCGGGGGTTTGATTGGATGTTTCAATATCGGACAGCATACGAAACCGTCCGAGTTTCGCTGTCCGAGCGGTTCTTATCAGCGTGAATTCCCGAAGTCTACGATAACATTCATCACAAATGAAAGTCACGATCCAAATAATATTTCAGAATAAACATTTTCGATGTCGTAACTTTAATTCGAATTGTACGTTCCTCCAATTCGCAGGCACGGCAAAGTCTTTTTTTGGGAATAGACAAAAGAAGTTGCGTGGATGTAATAAGCAGAAGTTAACTTTGCGTTTCCTGTACATTAACTAGCCACGATGATTTCCACGTTATAAACGTCGAGTTAATATCATATACATTACTCGCAGCATATCGTAGTGATCGGTCTCGAAAATTAGTCTCGAATACTGTTATTCGATTGACGTAGGTATTTGCGAAAAATCTCGAATTTAAATGCGCGAATCAAGTGATCTATAGGCTGTCACACGCAAGAAAGCTCAGTATGTAATAATTATATAATTCCGTGGCAAACGGAACATTGAAATCAGCGAGAATTATGATTTAAATTTTCAACCAACGCGCAATAGTTATTACAAAATGCGAGAGGTTAAAACGTTGCGATCAGATTTATTTGATACAAATTTTACTAATGGAAGACGATTATTCCTCAAAGAATTAAAATAATTGGTATTGGGATAGGTTGCGTTTCAAGTAAAAAAATGCAACGACAAAAAAAAATGATTAATAATAATTTCTGAATGCGGTAACGACATTGACCTACATCAGTGGCGTCAACAATACACGAGGTACACTAGACAATAGCACAATTTATTGCGTTATTGTTAATGCACGCTTATATGTATACGAATAAAAATCTCACGTGCGCTACTTAAAAGAATCCTTGGACAGGAATGACGCAAATACCACCGTAAAGTAGATATCGCGATATGATTCGCGATTATTCGAGAGTCGAATACAGATTTCTTCGTAAAGTCGCGAGCAGTGACTCCTTGACTTAGGTGAATCCTCTTTGATTGGTCGGTGTATTTTACATTTCTCGCTGAAAATTATTCTTCTCTCTCTGATACATTTCTCATTGTTATTCTTTCTCCTTGAACAGAAAAAAAAAATATCCATTCCCATTTCAGAGTCGTCGTGAGACTGGGTAGTACCATGCCGTTCTCGCAGGAATTGAACGAATTGCAGGAAGAGGTCAAGCCGCTGTGGAAAATGCCGTCGTGCCCTAGAGATTTCAAAAGGACCAGCGTAGAGATACTCTTCCGAGAGGCTGAGTTCAGACTGGACTGGTGTTCCTTCCGATTAGTAAGTTGTTGATTAAATTGCGCTGTCACAGATGAAACCTCATCTGTCGTGATTAATGTGATATGCTCAACAGAAGTTGTCTCTCGAATATGTCTTCAGCATGAAAATCTATTGCTTATTTCGCTACGTGTAATGTCCACGTTATTTATCTTCTGCAAAATTACACAAGTACAACTGTATGTGAAATTACACTATTACGCCAATACGAGAGTCTTCAATATATTAATTATTTTTTCGTGGACTATGCAGATTTCCAAGCATTCCAAGTCACTCGACCGTATCGTCATCGCATTTCTTGAGTACTATCAGTCATCATAATCGTTTTTAATGGAATGCAGTTTTAGCTCTGCCGAGTCATCTCAATCAATCAATTTCCACATTTGATTGACGCAATTTTACGTAAAACGCCAATCGTGCAGCAAATCACGCGTTACATCTTTGCTTATATATATACGTTGCTTATATACGATAAACTCTCTTTGTTACGATGGTGAAAGTACAGTTTCCTGTATAGCTGGAGGAAGATCAGCACAGTCTGCAGCACGAAAGTGCCCGGAGGGGTCCCAGTGCGAACGTAGTGGGTTTACCCTCATCGGGCATTTCCGAGCACACGGAGTGGCGTTGGGCCCGTTCGACGAAAGCCAGCATACCGACGAGAAGCTACTTCAAGGAAATCGCCACCACGATTTTCGTGCCGGTCGTGCTGCTCCTCGTGCTGGGCGCCTTACTCAGCACCGCTTTTTGTTTACATCACGAGAAAATGTAAGTGCTCGGTACATCTCGTCAGAAAAAAAACTAGCTTCTGATAAAAAATTGCTTCAAGATAATGCAGATGGCTATCTGCATTCCGAAAAGATTATTTCTCGCAATATTTTTCGCAACAATTTGATTTGCATATTTCTATTTTAGATTAAAATTGGAATGCTTAATTTGTTTTTTCTTACTCCTTTTTATTTTTTATGTTTTTCGATTATATCAGTCTCCACTTTTTTTTGCATTGACGTATAGAAAATCGCTTAAGAAATTCTGCACTGTTGCCGAGAGAGCACAAGATGAAAATGTGCAATATTCAGAGTTTGAACTAGCTAGATAAGATGAATATGAAGTTTTGGTGATCAAGAGTGCAAAACAATATGTTAATGAATAAAAGAATAATAGAAATGGATAAAAGAATAACATAAAATATCGACAAATAAACTGTAACATTATATACTATAAACGGCAATAAATTATAAAAAAAAGAGACACACTATATAATGTATTAAACGCGAAAGTAATATGAAAGACTGAAGCGATTTATCATTAAATTTTAATTATAATATATTAAAAAGAAGATAACATATTATGTATTTCCTTTTGCCATTAATATGTATATATTTCGTGAAACCAAATAAAATAATAAAATATGTCGCATTGATAAAAAAAAAGGATAAGGCCGCTCAGAGGCACATGTCACGGACTGTCATTCATGATGAATCAAAGGAATAAGTAAGAAATTTACGTAAGTGTAAAATGTTGGCTTCGATAAACATGAACAGAAGTATTATTCAATTTACGACATATATAATTATATTAATAATTGTAATGAACGAAGAGCAAATGGCTATTATTAAAAACATAGTTTTATATGCCAGATAGACGATCATTATCGAAGAACATCTCAATAACAGATTCGAAGCCGGTTTTCATGACGTAAACAATCTTTTCTAGAAGGTTTAATTATCAGAACGTCAAGGAATAAAAAAGATTTGGAAGAATGAGGTATAATAAAATTTTCACGAGGACATCAACTTCGAATTAGACAAAGATAAACGTTTATGCGTGTAGCTTCTTGAAAGATTAAGAGCTATTTCCGTATACTTTATCCAGTTTCCTTTTCTTGCAGTTCAAGGTAATAAAAACGGAGGTCGATTATTTGAGGTCGCTAATTTGCGACTATTAAGAGGTCGCTAATTTGCGACTATTAAGTTGCAAAGAAGCAGACATTGTTATTTTGAGAAACACGCACAATAAAAAGTATTAAAATTATATAGTCATTGGGGGGTAATACGCGACATGAATAACTATTTGCAGAAGAGTTCAGGATCGGAATTTTTATACGTCTGATGTAATTTTTATACGTCCGATATGATTATGATCTTATTATCGACTCTATGTGCGTCACGGTTATCTTGCACATATATACATATTTAACCGGTAAAACCAAATACGACTACTTTAACTCGTTGAACGTCAAACCTGTTTGGGTCCGAATCATTAACGGTGATTAAACTGATAACACATCGCGGAACGATGACATTTAATGTCTCGCATATAATTTTCAATATGAGATTTTTCTAAAGGTTTACATAGTTTAGTGAGCTTGTTTTTCTGTTCGATTATTTCTATTTACAAATCGTAAATTATCAAAATAATTGTTTGTTATATCTCGTCGATAATTTCCAAATATTTCCAAGAGCATTGCTCCGCACTGATATTTCCCAAAGGAAAGGAAAGAAAAAAAGAAATGGAAAAAAGAGAAAATAAAGAAAGCATAAAGAAGAAATGGAAAGAACATGCGAATCGAGGAAAAAAGAAGAAAAGGAAACATGAATGAACTAATCAGAAGAAAGAGCCAATAATAAAGAGTAATAACAAAGAAAGAATGAGAAAAAAGACATTGATTAAGCAATATGAGGAATTTCATATCTAATTAATTTAATACTTTTGACACTAAAAACATGTTTTTAATATTTTTCGTAACACTGATATCGCAGTAACGATACATAGAGAAAAAATATATCAACGTATACCTTTTTTTTTAATATTTTAATTACGCCTAGTCACGATGATGACAAAGTGAAATCGTGTCATCTGGTTTTCCTCTCTTTTTAGGCTCTCGTTCGTCATACACTGTTACCATTTTGGTGTATACTTTGGTCTCTTTCAGCCGCGTGTACACACATGATGCCATGCTGGCGCGTGGCGTGCGTGGCGTGCGTGGCCTGCGTGGCGTGCGTGCGTGCACGCGTGCTCTCGTACGTACGTACAATGCATGTACGAACGAACGGGTAAGTGACCGCGAGTGATCGGCACTTTGCAATGAACGACCAGATGTGTATGTGTGACGCGATCGCGATCGGAATGACGCAACGGAATCGCTTATCGGTGAGTGCGTTTACTCGCGCGTTCGCACAGAAATAGACCGGCGAGTAATGTCCGCGATCGACATTAATTTCCGCCAATCGGCGATCACACGGCGCGTGCTAATTTTACATTTCGATCGATGTAAACATCAGCATCTCTCATTGAGTTTTGTATTTTCTGAATTGGCGTCTGGTCGCGCGTCTACTAAAAATTTCCCACTTATCGCAGATCTTTCGTCCACGATCGCGATGCGCCGAGCGACGATCGATGTGTCACTGCTTAAACAAGACACTGTCATTCCGCAAATTTATGTATATCTATGTAAAAAAAAAAAAAAAGTATTCTGTACGCTTCATCGAACAAACGGTCACAGATAATCAATAATACATTCTTTGATTTAAGAACAAGTATACCAAGTTTTTTGTTTCAATAGTACGAATCATATTAAAAGTTTCCTTTGAAAAAATACATTTGATTATGAAAAAGTAATCTAAAGAATAATTATTTGGTACGAAAATGTACAAACAATTATTTAATACATATTCCCAAATACAAGGAATCTAAAAGCTGTCCAAAGGAAATCTAAAGAACGTTAGAGATCGATCTTTCTTTTAATATTATGCGTGTACGTATTGTATTATTTACTTTATATATTAGATCCTACATGTTCAGTATGTGGAATAGGATGAGAGTTTCTAATAATATCTACAAGTCCGCAAAATGACATAACGCTGTCTGAGATGAACGCTTCAATTGCTGGTCACAAAAGCAGTGTGGCCCGGCTTCACTGCTGTAAGAGGCGTGAAGTGCCCGGAAATGATGCTTACAATGGCTACAAAAGCCACTTTACGAAGTCACCGCGTAAGTGCTACCATAAATCTATAGGCTTTATGCGCTTATGAAAACTGCTCTAGCTAAGTATCTCCATATTTTTACATCCGCATATAAAATTGCTAGGAAAAATATATCGATCCATTCATCACTTTATTATTATACATTATTATTAACTAGATTTTTCTAAAGTATAATAAGAATTAATAGTTATCAAATCTAGCGCGCGTATACAATTTCTTCTAGTTCTACTATCATTTCTTACAAATTATTATTACAAATTTGTTATTACAAGTTATGAATTTAATTTGGCGTATATGTTTCCCTTGCAAGCGTCATTTCATCATCTTATCGGCGACTTTACGAGACACTTTTACCTTGGCACGCAGCATGCAACTTGTTACTTTTGATAATACCCGTTAATCTATTATAATTAAGCGTTTTGCGTCAAAGTACTTATCGTAAATATTTAGCGAAACCTCTTGAACCTTTCAATGATAATGCGTATTCGAAACGATACATGAAATCGCATCTAATCTAATCGTCAATATTTTTTGCGACCGAGAGCAATAAAACTGAGGTAATTTATAAACAGCTCACATCAATATACGAGTTACGACCGTCGGGAAAATAAACACGAATCTATAATCGCTCTGTTCGCCAAGTGTAATAAGTCTATTATCGAACATCCGGCACATAATAATTATGAAACGCGTTTGGTAACGTAAATATTATCAATCATAATACAATCTATTTTTGCAAAAATATTTCCGATGACGTTTATAATTTACTAATAAGATGCAGATGTAACAATTTTGACGAGCTTCAACATCAGACAGATTGTCCTCCAGCCTGTGGCAGAGATCCCGATTAGCGGGAAAAAAAAAATGTGCGTTTGTCACGTCGCCAGTAAGATCGTTGCCACGGGCGAACATCGTGGAACTCGATTCGCGTCCATAATTAGAAGCGTATCGCGAGGCGCGATTAGGCGAAATGTGACGGAACTTGGTTAACAGCTGTAATCAGGTCGCCGGTTATTCGTGGTGCCTGATAATCGCACGACCCTGCCGAAAGCGCGCTCGCTCGCTCGTACGCACGCACGCACGCACGCACGCACGCACGCACGCACGCACGCACGCACGCACGCTCGAGTGCGTGCGTGCCTTTGAGTATACACCGTGGGGCGCGACAATTTTCATCGACTCGTCGCGATAACAAGTCAATTACGTCGTGCCACACGTGACGATTGACGCAACGCTGACGCATCCGCGTACATTTCGCGTGGCCGCGAGCGGCATCGGGATCGATTTGAATAACGTTACGATCAATTCGTACAATGCGTTTCCGCGTTTTTTGTCGAATCGCTCGCGTTCTCCCGAGGGGATCCCGGCAAAACCGCATCGCGCGATCAAACCGCGCGTGTGATCAAGGCAATCGCGCGGTTGATAATGCGAACAACGCTGCGCAAACAGGAACAGGACTCGCGCGTCATAGGTGTGATATGACTCGTTAAAAAGTTCTGGCGGTTTCAGAGAGTGAGAGAAAGACAGAGAGAGAGGGGGGGAGAGAGAGAGAGAGAGAGAGAGAGAGAGAGAGAGAGAAAGAGAGAGAGAGAATGAGAGGGGAGAAAGAGAGGGAGAGGAAGAAAATCTATCCGTGAAGAGGATCTATTCGTTGTGGCAGATGAGTCGTAGAGGCCTGTCACAACGGTCCGGAAAGAATCCGGTTTTCTTCGGAATTATACGATATTATACGAAATTATACGATAAACGGATTTTACCAGCGCACTCTCTTCGGTTTAGAATCTTATCGACTTTCTTCCGGTTTTACGATAAATCCGTGGATGTTAATTGGAAGGGAATTTCAACCAAGTATCATGAGGAATATTGTCCGTGCGCGTGTATTTAATATTTCATTGTGCTATATTGTTTTGTCAATATTTTATTTTACATTGCATTGATGGAAATATTGGCGAAGATCTTGATTTTTATCACGAACAAAAGATGTATAAGATAATTTTGTAGAAAAAAGATAATATTTTATTGCACATTTTATTGCATTATTATATCGTCGTTTGTAAAAATGAATACAATTTTTAGAAATATACGAATAATTAATTTAATGCTTTTTTTTAGTAACAAACGAATGTTGTTTATAATTTGTCTGAAAAAAATTTCATAAATGTTTATACGGGTTCTTCACTTTTTATTATATCTTATGTGTGTTTGTGGCCCGAGGCCTGTGACTATTGTATTATGACGTAAATGGTAATTAAAATACCAGTCATTATGAAAAAAATAGCGTAACATTACTAGAGCCTCATTGCAAAGAACAATTTTTGTTTTTAAACATAACTTGATTTGTCGGTGTCACTATAATTTATGATTGACGCAAATATTAACGTTCAATCGATCGGATAAGATTCACATTAATAATATTAATTGATTAATCGTTATATAAAGGCATTGCTGCGATGGAAAAAATACAGATATTTATATTTTATTTTCCTAGGAAGGATCCGGAGTCTGATGAATATTTCGATGAACTCTTTAATATTTTTCTCTTGAAAAAACAACCTGTCAGGTATATTTACTATTCATTGAGTGAATCAACATATCTGATATTTTTAATAGTTACTAATTTTCGCAAAGTGACGCGATATTACTAACTTCGTGTTTTTAGTGTATATAGCGTAAATATATCGCGAATTAATAGAAGTATCGACCAAATCTCGCATTTTACTAAATTCGAGTGAAATTCATTTTTTTCGATTAATTTCATACATTTTCTAAGCTTTTCTAATTTATCTGCATGTTTCCTACGTAATGACTCGTACGTTGGAACATAGCAATACTAAAATGGATAAACGCTTCTTAAAACCTTGCAAATGAAGATTAATGATATATTTCTTACGCGATAATTATGACGAGAAAATAACGGCTAGCGCAGGTTTTTAAAAGTGGATTTTAATTTTATTCACTACTTCTTCGTTGCATGGAAACGCGAAATCAAAATCCGAGAATCATAAGAAATTAATATCCCGCTAAATTTAAATGCCTACCTTAACGAGTCGTTCCTATTTTTACAGCGAGAAGCGAGAACCTACGCCAGGAGAAGGAGTCGGGAACAATGGAATACAAATGGTGCAATACGCTATGTCGGAGAGAGGCACCCTGAAGTCCCTGTCAGCTCAGCCATCGAGTCCGAATGATTCCCTATCGCGAAGTCCAAGGTAGAAATTTGGAACAAACCGAACATAATAATCGATTTCGAGTTGTTCAACACTCTACATATAGAAAGATCTAGGTGTAAGTTTGTTACACGCAAATTTTCCGTGACGAATTAAGTGCGGAGACAACGTGCATTTTTTTAATACACACGTGCATTTTTTTACAACAAAATACGCATGCAAGCCATACTGGTTTCGATCTCTAGAAAACTACGAGTGTATAATATTTGATGAATATTCAAGTACTCTTTTTTCTACTCCGGAACTCTTTCTCGAAAGATTCTGATTCAGATAAGATATAAAAAAAATCACGATAGATTATCTCGTTTATTACGTAGCAGCTTCTGACATAGCAGGACATCATTTCTTGGGAAGAAAACGCGACGCTGTGCGTTAGTCGCAGGCGGATTCATTAATCAAAACGTATGCATGTATCATAGTACTATTATACAGCTATAATTATTTCCAGTAAAAAGCACTTGGATGCAATCGCATTGTGAATCTGTTACGTGGAAGTCGTAAAGAGGCACTTGTACGAAGTCAAATTCTTCATTTTTTTTATAACCGTTTTTTATTACGTAAAAGCATAAATGTATTTATGAAATGAGCTGTTTATAAGCCGTCTATGACGCGTTTCGGATAATTTAGATCTCGAAGACAATATTGCGAAAAAAAATTTACAGAAGGGCATTTGAAGAAATATTTAAGGAATTTAGGCGTTAATAGAATTTTCGCTCGTTTTATACATTTATCTATAATCCGAATGTTGTTTTGATGTGATGTTTCGTTATTATCTTTTAGGACCTCTGGCGAACGCTGCAATCCATACATTCGTCCAAATCCACCACCTTACACCGGACCTAGTAGCTTGTAAGTATTCTTCAAATCGCGGCTTTCACGTGTATTTCATATTCGTTTCTAACTTGTGTGTCATGTATTCATTTTATTTCGTGTTCGCAGCGCCGGTTTACGTGCCGATTTCTGACTACACGAGCAGCCCGCGAAAACCTGGTTCTGCTAAGTGAAATATATAGTTCGCGGGTGGCTTTTAATCAACGTTCCAAGAAAGGCGCGCCGGATATCGCAAACTCGAAACCGGCTCCAAATTTACAAGTTGAATCACATTAAATAGGCACGTCGCTTATTATCGGTAACATCGGTATTGCGTCACGCCTACCAAGCAGTATATGCCGAGTGATTCGTGTAGTGATATTAGGTATTCCCCCTGGGAAGTCGATTTGCGTTTGAAACATTTTCCGAAATCTCTCTTCGTAAATAGACGTATTGTTTAAATATAAATAGAAAAGCGTTTTTTTCCAGTAGTACGTAATAACTACGTACATTGTAAGACTGTGCTATACCAAAGCTATGCAAATAAGATAAGAAGGGGAAAAGGGAGAAGGGGTGAGCAATAACTCCCTGAAGTTAACGGATCTTAAAATTTTGGTTAAATATAACTATTTTCTACTATTTGTACTAATTATAAATTATAGTGATAATTTTTTAAATATATCGATAGTGCTACGTATAAATTTTAATTACATTTTCTAATATCTTTTAAAGATTTTGTAATATTAAATTTGTGAACAGATAAGGAGCCCCTTACCTTTATACGATCTGAATTATAATGATAAGATGAATATTATGTAATATAAATTCTACTTTATAACAATTGTAGCGAAGTTTGTATTAGGATGAAAAATAAATATATAATATTAAAAAGATTGTATTTTGATATTTGTAATCTTATTAATAGACATTGAAAAATGGAGTTTATTATTTCGGTAATAAAATCAAAACTTGATTCAAAGAAAATAGATCTTTGTATTAATTTTAACGAACTGGCGATCATCTTAGCATAATTATTGTGAAATCTTTCAATTTATAACGTCATTTTCATATAATTTTTGTACAATCTGTCTATCGAGGAGAATTATTTTGTTATATATACCTTAATATCTTACTTGTAGTTAATTTTCTAGCGACTGCTATGTTTGAGGAAAATTGTGCATCTTGGATAAGACGAGGACGAGGAATAAGAATGAGAGCTGGAATCCCCCTAGAAAATACAAAAGAATGAGTAAAAAAATCTTTCGATCGTGATTTTGCAAAAATGAACAATTAAAGACTAACCTTTTGCCTTCCGACCGAAAATTGCTCCAGGTAGCATTGCTATATATTCACGGTACGCGAAAAATTCAAATTTCGGAGCGACATTGACGTACCAGGCGCCCAGGCGTTTTGTTTATCTACTCAATCTGATCCAACCTAGCCCGACTTCATTGCTGGGCAGAGATGCGCACGCGCCGCTCGCATCCACGCCTGCCAGCTATTCAACAGGGGCGCTCGGCGGGGCCGCGCGACGTGCGTGTTGCGTGTTTGCATACGTGCGAATGAACGAGTGAAGTGCCGTGGATCTTCGGCGTTTCGTGCCGCGACAAAAGTTCCGGTACGCGAAGCGTCGGGGTGTTCGCGCGCGACGAAAACGCGAGTCGAACAGATTTCGAACCGCGCCCTCCGCCCCTCCCCTCTCTCTCGTGAGTCATGGCTGGTATTGTACCGCTGTCTGGTAGATCCGGCAGAAAACAGTGGACGCTACACGGTAATCATCACCGAAACGCGGCTCCCGGTTTGGAATCGTGCGAACGCGTCCCGGAACTGTCCGGGCGAGAATAGCGGCTGACTTCACACCGGTCGACGTACACGTGACGTGTGACGTGACGAAAACGGCGCGACATTCGACGCGTTTTGATACTTGTCTTTTGAATGGTCGAACAGACGGACACGGGGAAACAATGAGGATTGATTCCCAATAATTTTCTTTGTCTAATGTCTATGAATGTAGAGTAACTTTAATTTCGGTTTAACTTACTTTACATTTTTTTTTAGTTTAAAAATAGAAAAAGTGTAAAATATGCATGTAACAATTACAATTAATTTACATTGGTAAAAATAGATATAAACAATCGAGCTATGAGATTACATAGCAATTGATATTCCTTAAAAATTGTTTTCTCTTTTATCTTGTTTTTTTTCTTACCTTTTTCTTAGAATTGAAAAATGATAAAAAATTCATTAAACTGATATCGAAATTAATCTATACATTGATAGAAATTGATATTATGTCGAAATTGTAACACTCTCAATAACTTCAAGAACTTGAGAACAATATTTAATAAAAATTAAATATAATATTGTGCTTATATATCGTTTGTGAAACCTAAATGTGAAACCTAATTAATTTACAAATTGTCAATGTCTCATATATAGGCCTGTTTTTTTTATCATTGCACTAATGGCTGCATTTGACACTAGTGTAAGAATCTTTAATGTAATTGATGTAATTGATTTTTGCTCTTAGTTCCTCATGGATTTAAACCAATCCTATTAAAAAATCTTAACAGCAGCTGCAAAGCTATTTTCTCTGCTGAATGCAGCCAATTTCTTTTCTTACTTTCATCAAACTTCAAACATATACATCTTTCATTTTAAGTATGTACGACAAATGCACATTAGTTCAGCTATAAAAAATAGATCTTATATGATACATGCGTTGAGATAATAAACATAAATTCTCATTAGTTTTTTCTTCTTAATTAAATAGCTAATTGTAAGTCCTATTGATAGATGGGCCTAAAGGTTCTCTTAGACGATTACGCTCCCGATTGGCAGAAGACGGCTGTCCAGAGTCTCAAGTGATTTTAGCTAAGCAATTGTTAGAGGAGCAATGTGGTAAGCTGGAGCATATACTTCTTGGCAAAATTTTCTCAATTTTATTTTCACTGTTATGTGATGTGTTATCTGTGTATAATTTTTGACATATATTTAAAGAGCTTGATGTTGATAAAGAAGAGAACGCAAAATTGGGTGTTTATTGGCTGACGAAAGCCTCAGAACAAGGAAATCTGGAGGCGACTGACATTCTTAGAAAGTGCTTGGCAACCGGTCGTGGTATCACGGAGCATAACTACTACGACGTGAAAAATTGTTTAGATATGACACAGGATGAGAAATTGGCTAGAAGAGCGGCGAGAGAAATGTTCATGAGGTAAAGAATAAGTAATTAAATATTAGACGAGTAAATAAATCTACACTATGTATCATATATTAAATATAAAATTATCTTTTTTCTGTTAGCTTATCAAACGGCGAAGATTTTATAACTACGGAGCAGCTACAAAAACGTATGAGAAATTTATCGACTCCATCGACTAGTAACATCGATTATTTTCATTCTAATAATACCTCTAGCAACTCGTCGCAAAAGGGACTGAGTGATAATGATAATGATTGCTTCCCAAAAAATGGGCTTCCTGATGATTCCCCATCCACTAAGGATGAAGATCGAACGAACGACGTTCACGGTAAAAAAAATGTCTAAATGTCTTTTTTTGATATTTATTACATTACGTTCTTTATCTTATGTACTTTGTTACGTGATCGTAGGTTGGTCGGATCAGGGTGAGAAGATTACAGAGGCTGCTCTAGTGTCCGCGGCTGCGAGTTACGCGCGTGGAATGCTTCCGATAGTATCGCATGCTCTCTGCATGGTGGATCCCTCTGACTTGGCGCTGGATACGATACCACTACTGCAGAGACCATTTATCCATCCATTCGCATCGCTGAAACGTCTCTACAGCTGGTTGGTCGAAACTCTGGGTCACAGAGGAACATCGATCAAAAGGATTCTCTTTACATCAAATTTACATATTTTCCTATTACTCTTACTGTATTCTTTGTTCGGCACGGAGAGCCTAATACTTTTTATACCAATGGCTCTCTACTATCTCTCGTTCGTAGTCATGGTAATAGCTACCTTTCAAATGCTCCAACGAAAACGTGAGTTCAATGATTTTCGCGTGTGGTCGGGCCTGTTTCTCAGTTACTCGGGTGGAAATCTGAATCCCGAGGAAGCAGAGTATCAATTCTGCCGCAACAACCTAAAACCGTATGGACATTTCTTTCTCGCACTGTTGCTGAATTTGATGATCTACCCTCTGATAGCCCATCAATGGACTCCACAATCTGAATTCACTATAATAGCGGTCACGCTCACTCTTATTACACTCTGCAGCTTCATGTGGAGGGATTCCTCGCGATTTCCTGATTTTCTAGCTCTCTTTAGTTTCGGCGTGCATGTACTTGCCAAGTATCCGTACGAAACGGATATAGTTGTGGCGCAAAGTTGGAGATTCTTGGACATTAGAGTGCCAACATTCGCCTCTTACGTTGTCGGCAATGGGATAGAATTTTGTCTAAATTTCCGCGCCGTTTTTTATCTCTTGATACCGGCAGTCTTCGCGAAAATGGCTGGAAGAGACAGCTGGCGCGGCACGTACCAGATTTTGATACCTCATTGCGTTACTTTGAGCTGGTGGCAAATTGCGGTCTTTAGTTCTCAAGGTGCTACATGGTATGGCTTGATCAGAGGCGCTCTCGCACTAGTTGGCATGGTTCTATTTCTTCCAATCGCCGGTATAGCTTCCATCATCTTACCGATTATAGCCATTGCCAAATACTTATCGGAAAATGATCTGGCCATGAGGATAGCGATTACTACTGTACTCGGAGGAATGCTGTTTTTTGCTTCATGTTATTTGAGGAAAACCAGAGTCTCGAGATTTAATTGGATCATTACTGTTATACAAGTACGTGTATCACTATATTTCTTTATTTTTCATCTTAAACTCAGATATTTTTTACATATTTAATGTATATATAATAAATATTTTTTAATAAATAGATTGTTCTTGGCGTTGGCGCTGCGACATTTTTATCGTGGCCGATGATAATGGAATATAATCAGGATTCTTACGATGCATCGTATGACGTTGTTTCTACTTTAACATGGGATCAATATCAGAATTATTGTCACCAACCTGCATGGGAAGAACTATCGTCGAAAGCGCAAGTACAAGTGCAATGCGCTCAATTGGAAGGCATACCTGTCTCATGGGAAGGCTACGTAACGAATATTAGAGTAAAAGCGATAAAAAACAATATTGGAATTATATTAAACAAGCTACCTGACAACATTAGAATAATACTTAGTTGTATGTACGGAGAACCGTATGAAGAGAATTGCAATTCGGGTGATGACATTCGCAGGAAGAATTGTAAGCACATCACGAGTACTCAAAAGAAAAGAAACAAATGTTATATTTCAGCGTGGAATCAATACGAATTTGAGATATTCGTTAAGATGAAAAATGGTATATGGGGAAGTACCACGGAGGTACGTCTCGTTGCGGACCATTCTTTTACTAATTTTAGTCTGAATATATATCCCGGTGACAAGATTTGGTTTTCCGGTACGCTTTTAAATAATGGCTTAGAAACAGAATCTCTTCTCGGTGGTGCCGTACCGCACATCGATTTGGAAGAAGTAGGATGTCTTGCATGCAATTCCGTTGATTTGAAAACATCTTATAAACGTTATAGGTATCGTGTAAGTTTAAGATCTATTATCAGGGATTTTTGTCTCAGTATAAAGACTGTATTGAATTTTCTGTTAAATCCGATTGTGATGTTCAAGTAATTCTGATGATTGAATATTTTTAGATCTCTCTAGCTTTTTAGACCTAACGTAGTGGTGCTATTTTGATATCTAATTACTATCATAGTTTGTTTACCATGATTTATATTAAAGAAAAATTACATTATTATTAGAATTTCTAGATTGAACAAATGAAATTTGGATATAAAATGCAAGATTAATTCATCGATATACCAAGCAAATACAATTTTAAACAAATTTGTTATCTATATACTTACAGTATAAACTGCAACATGTTTATCTTATAGATGTCCTAAAACATTTCGGCATTGAAAATTTATTAAAAGATTTTCATTTTCACGGCAAATTTTTAATATGATACATTGTATTGTTATTATAACAAACTATTTTTTGCATTATATTGCAAACATACTGCGCTGTACAAAATAGCATATTATATGATAATATGCTAAATATGGTATAAAAAAACTAAAAGAAGAAACTGTTATGTATAATAAAGCAGAATTTCCTTAATGTTTGACATGCATGTAAATATGTGTGTGATATGAAAGTAGAAAATAGTTCAAATATCTCAATGTTACCGAATGCCTCAGGCAATACATTAATAGATACATTAGGCTTTCATGGCCAAGTCATAATTCGCTTCAGAGTATTATATACGACATATATTTTAAGATTTATATAATTTTCCTAAGCATTACTGCCAGTAAAAAGAAAAAAAAAAGAAAAAGAGAAACGCTTGATATTTTTGTATTCCGTTTTCGGAGAATGATAAGATATCCCTTTGATCTTGTTTTAATATTGTATGTAGTAAAAATTGTATTTCTCTTATTCTAGATTAGTATGCATACATTACATCATGATAAAGTTTTAATTTTAAGCAAAGTAGGGCAGTATGCATTTTAGTGTACATAACATTAAAAGAAGAATGTTTCATAAAAAAATTTTGTGTAGCATTGTCATATATGAAAATTCTATTAAAGTATATCTCAATATCTTGAAATTCAGTTCTGAATATTGCAGCTTTTAAAAAACACTGAAAATATATGTACAATACAAACAACAATTCACTATCACATTAATGTTAAGTGTTTAGATCTACAGATTACTAACAAACATATCTATCTGTAGAGATATAAGAACAATTTCGTGCGTCATTGTATTACTCAAAGACAATAGGAATCAAGATCAGTATAGTAGCAAAGAGATAAGACAGATATAGATGTGCCTTGGTGTTTTCCGTTTGAATGATTTTAATGTTGATAATAAAAGTATTCTATTTGCTTCTTCAAAGCAAACAAATGGATTAAAGCGTTAAAACATCATGAACTTTCGTATTCTGATGTGCAGATGTATATTTTTGTCATGAACAATATATATTCAGAAATATAGCATGAAATTAAAAATATCTTATTGTCTTATTCTAATATTATGCATAATAGATTCTAATACCTCATACCTATTATTATGAAAAAGTACTTTACTATTTTACTATGAAAAAGTAAAGAATCCTTTTTCTTAGAATTATATTTATTTCGTATTTGGCAACAGATCATAATACATTATTGTTTTGAATGATAACATCATGTTAATAACAAGACAATGTTTTTATTAAACAGTTTGGTTCCCTTTTCTTAATTTCCATATAAAAGGATTACATAATACTATGGAGTTTTATACTATATGCAATTATTTTGCATCGAAATACATAATAGAACCCTTCATATTACATATGCTTTTGTACGATTTTAGATGTCACTCTAACATTGCACAATTCGTATAGTTTAGAATTGCATTTATAATCTGCAATCACAAACTCTTTTTGCAATATGCAAGCTTCAAATACGTTTAATTTTTTTATATACAAATATAAAATCTATATTAATAAAGTCTTTATCATTGTATCTAATCTGCATACGAAAATAATTACTTAATGTGCAAAAAAAGAAAACTGATAAATAAAAAACAGGATTTTTATATTTTATTACCTTAAGCAAGTATCCCTTTTGTTTGTGATGTGTACTTTCTTAAACATTTAAAATCACTGGACTTTAGAATTAATTTCCACCTAATCTAGATAAAGGTTTTGGAAAAAATGTATATTATAATAAAAATCTTGTGTGTGTGTGTGTGTGTGTGTGTGCGTGTATGTGTGTGTGTGTGTGTGTGTTGGCTTGAAATTAATATATGTAATATACAAGTTTTTCCAAAATCTTTCTAAAATACAGTTAATAATGTACATGTAATAATACATTCATTATATCTTTCCATGCTATGTATTTTATAGAGAAGTCAATTATATAAAAATTTATTTCGTTAAATTCCTTGTGTGGCATTTCAAGAAGCAATAACTTTGGTAAAGGAACTGTAATAAATACATATTTTTACTGACTAATAAAATCAAGCAAATGTACGCTGAACCCAATCAACAACATCAATAATTAATCGCTCGTTAGGGCAATATTATTCAAATATTGGAATTATAGAATATTTCTATACGCTCATACACACACACGCATATACATACGAACATCTCTCCTTTATCCTATATTTTTTAAAGATAAAAGAAAAAAGAAAAAATTTATATCAATTTTTGAACAAAAGAATCAGATAAGGATAGTCTTACGAACATCTCACTTACATATGAAAGATCTTGGATAAAGGAGAAACCAATAAGCTGCAACGCTCAAGGGCACATATACACACCTACACTATCTAAGAACTGACTTAGTAAAATCGTTTTCTGTTTTTTTCCTGATGTTTCTGATATATCATAATGGCAATGACAACACAAGCTATTAACGCAAGTGCACCAAGTAACATCACTAGGAAAAGCTTTATACCACTCATGCTAGATTGCTTTGGATCTTCAATACGTTCTGAAACAAAAGAAATATTGGAATAAAAATTTATATATATAAATGTTTATAACATGTACAATGATATCTTGTTGTTAACTGCATACCTCTTGGTGCGTCATAGAACGCTGCTGATGGCACGATCTGAGATCTGTCTTCTTGATCTTTAGGCTGTAAGTTGACATATGATGTTTTTAAATAGTTTTAATTTATTGATCGTTATGATTAAATGTTTTATATTTTTATTGATAAGATATGTCAATATATTTCATATATGGAAATATAATGAAAATATATACATAAATTAGTACTTACGTCATCTGGTAAATCTAATTCAAACAAACGAATTGATAATATATCATGATTGTCAGACAGATCACCTGTAGTAGCGGAAATTCCAATATAATATCCTGTTGGAAGCTTAACTTCATTCACTTGAAAACATTGTTTCCATGCTGCTTTATTGGCAAAGTCTGTGGAAACTTTATTGCAAAAAGAAAAAAACATTATAAGAAATGTGTTAACATATACATATGAATATAGTCAATCTCATATATACACTTGCATATCAACAAAATGCTAATTATAAAGATGACACATAAAGCAGAAAACAAAGTACAATCTAACATGACAAAACAAAGTACAAATAATGAATAAAAAGTATAAGATGTTACG
This sequence comes from Pogonomyrmex barbatus, assembly GCF_055798465.1. NCBI lineage: Eukaryota > Metazoa > Arthropoda > Insecta > Hymenoptera > Formicidae > Pogonomyrmex > Pogonomyrmex barbatus. The sequence continues at coordinate 4,648,213 of NW_028297098.1, forward strand.
ATTTATCAAAATTTCAGTAATGACACATAAAAAGTAGAGTATATTTCAATACTTAATTATATGTTTGATTTTACATTACCAGTTAAGGTGTCCCTTTCATATCTTATAGCTATATGTGTATCATGTTCTAAATTTCTAAATTTTGCTTCACATCCTGCAAGTTGTGTATGAGTGCCATCGCGGTCATGATCATAATGCAGAGATCCATTGTTGACCATTGCTGAGATGTAAGGATGTTGATGCTGTTGCAAATATATTTTTCATTAAAAAATTAAGATACAAAAGAACAAAAATATAAGAATTTCAGTCTTCGGGTAATTGAAATGCAAAATTATAGTATTTTAATCTTAATTATTTAAATTTTATAAAACTATACTTAACATACATTATGTTGGCCATTATGATTGCTGTATGTATCAAGTATCACTGCTAATCCTTGGAAATAATCTTGACTTCCAAATACTGGACCTGATTTCATTCTTTCTTTAGCATACCATATGGCAAAACCATCTCCAAACAAGTCTTTTCCCTTTCCGTGTACTTTGAATTGAACTTGCAGTTCCCAATTTCGTACATGACATGGCTATAAGCATAAGTTTCAAATCTTGATTAGTAAATGAATACACATATAATTTCTATATTAAAGATATATCCAAAACATTGTATAATACTTGCCACAGAATTCCATAAGGCACCTTGTTTACTTTGTAAATCAGATGTTAATCTGATATAATTATTAGTTACCATTGTACTCCCCATGAAATCCCAGTAAGGTATTGTCATACCTGTGCCTATTACATTAAAGAAAATTGTATGAATAAAATAAAATTATACATCCATAATAAATGTAGAAAACTAGTATTTAAGATTTAGTTTTACTTAGATACTAATATGTGTCAATGTTTATTCATTCATTGCTTTTTATTTCAGCTCTTTTTGTGATGTACAATAATAGATCTCAAGGATAAAGTAAGAAAGGCAAAAAGTATTAATATTAACATGTATTAATATTTAAGCAAAACTATAAATCTTAGACAACACTGATATAAAAAAAAAATAAATTTTGAAGATTATAAATGAAGATTATATATTAAATATAATTTCAAAAGTAAAATAACATTATTATAGTCTAAATATAAAGAAAATAATGTATAATATAAGGTGTCTCAAAATTTGTGTCTCTATTATAACAAAAAAGTTCTCGAAAAATTAAATAAAAAGTTTATTTAAAAATTTTTATTTCAAACAATGGTTTATGAAATATAAAGGTTATAAGCTGGATAAAATTCAGATTACTATAATTCATATTAATATAATAACATTAATAATCACATGATCACCATGATTTAAAGTGCCTGTTCATTATCTCATGCATGACTTGCGAACTTTATGAATAAATGTCTATTTAAAAGTGATATATGATTAGCAAGTTTACAAGCTTTATATTTCACTATTGTTTGAAATAAAAATTTTTAAATAAACTTTTTATTTAATTTTTCGAGACTTTCTTGTTATAGTTTTTGAATCACAAATTTTGAGATACCCTTATAAAGGATAAAGATATAAAATAATAAATAAAAATATATTTTAATATACTAGCTACTATTATATAAACTATCCTTAAAATTTACAATTTATTTTAAATTTATTGAATAAAAATACTTATGGCAAGTTATTAAAATTTCACTAATATTCACATATTTATATCATCTATTATTTCATAATGTTGTAATTTTATGTTATTGTAATCTCTCTCTCTTTAAGTACTATTTTTAGTGTCATATCACTTAACAATTCTTTTAAATTATCCTTTTGATTCTTCAAGAGATTCTACAATTACAAAAAATAAAGTTCGTGTTTTTTTTTTAATGAGCTACAACCTCTTTGACTTATGCACAGTTACGTTGATCGAATCTTGAAATATGCGTATATGACACGTAGATGAGTCTTTCATTTATCTATAAAAAATAAATTCTCTGCATTAATTAATCGCCACATAACCTCAAATTGGTTCGCGAAGATTGCTCGTAGATAATAAATGAATAAATAATTCCTTTGTTGACGCATGCGAGAGGAGGATCCTATAGCGAAATTTTCGAGAGATAAACGAAATCGGTGAACCTTGATATGGCCTAATCAGAGAATGTTCTCGCTTCATGTAGTCCTTGGTATTCCATTCTGTAGCGAAGGATTCCAGGACACCGACGAGCAGAAAGAGCCACGAAATCGCACTCATGCTGATTCTGGATTTGGAAGAGGCCGTTTCCCGCACGTACATACGTATTTTTCGATGAAAAACAATAAGCGCGCGAATGCAAGGATCACAAGGCGCTCGTTCGAAACAATCACCGCTCCAATACCACGAGAATAAAAGCCATTCACGCGTTCTCCAAGCTGACCAACGTCATCGTCACAGTCATCCAGATACTACCGGAGATAGTTAATTTTATAGTTGCACAACTTGAGAGAATCAAATAATAGTAACAGTCGGTAAAATCAGTGCTCTTCAATTATCATCGAATCTACAATCTCCAATAATCCTATATTTTAGCTGAATTTCTTGCACTCGCACAAAAAGTTCTCTAATTGTACTGACTACAGTCAAATTTGCACGAAATTTATATAATTTCAATATCTTAAATTTGTTCTCATTCCTTGCATTCCTGGTATTTTTTTTATACCTAAAAGAGATAGACATAGTGCAAACGTTGGAGAGAGAAAGAATAAGAAATGAGTGTACAAAGTGCACGAACGCGAACAAACTTCTTAGTAATATTTCGTCAATGGTGGAATGTGCCGCGTTCGAATCATTCTATGATTTCTTGCGATTTTTATTCTTCAAAAGTGAATTTTACGTTACAAGAAATTCTCGGAAGGATCTCGCGAAACTACAAATTTCATGGTAAAATTTATTATAGACTTCAACGGAGATTTAATCATGAATTATCGTATTTTATATTTCGTCACATATTATTATTATTAATTCTTTATTTCAGTTAGCATGATTTTATTTTCATATTAACACATAATTTATAATTTTCGATCTTTCGAGAATCGCAATATTATTCGCTCAACAATTTCAATGTGACGCCATTACGAACGTCGCCCCACTTACGCGTGGCGCGACTTAACGGAATTTCATCACACGCACACAACGAAACGGCGAAGGCGAGCCGGTTGTATGTATAATATGTAACCTACGCACGCGATTTACACAAGCGTGCATCATACGCCCGGTCATCGTTTGTGGCTTCCACTCTGTTAATTTGTTGTTCGGTTCGTCGTCCGATCGCTCATAATCTAAAGAATCCCGCGTGTCGCTTCCCTCGGGAAGCGTTCGTAACAGCCGCTTTGCCCGCGAATTTTTTTTCGAAGACGTCTGTGTAGCGGCCGGTTGCGGGCGCGCGTCGCGCCTGCGCACGCGCGTGTATCATCGTGCCATCTCGTCGTGCGCGATCGGTCGGCGATTGTATGGCGTCCTGCGTAGTGCGTACGTGTGCTTGAACCCGACGGAGACGTTCGTCCCGCTCTCGTGCACGAGATCCCGACGCCCGCATTCGTACGGCGAGGTCCACGTCGCGAGTAGTCGACCGCGACGAGAGTAAGAAAGGGCGACTATTAATATTTGAGCAAACGAGGCAAGCGAGCAAAGAGAGAGAGAGAGAGAGAGAGTGAGAGAGTGTGTGTATGTGTGTATGAGAGGCTGCGTGACGGTAAAGGTGCGAGAGAGCATTAGTAGAGAAAGATAATAGACGTATTAACTTACGTCGTACGCTAAGTGAGGGATCTCACGCGGGCTTGTTGCGTTTGCATCAAGCAAGATCGAATAAGATAAAAAAAAAGGAGTTTAACCGGGTGCGATTAATAGGCACGCCACTAATCGCTGTCGTGGTCATGGGTAAGACGCCAAAGAAGGCGGCCCCTGGGGGCGATGAGAGGAATTTGTACGTTCGGAGGCTCAAAGCAGCGACCGCGTCGAGAGCTTCTGAATCTAGCTTGCCCGAGAGACAACGCGAGTCCGAGAGTTCGAACAGGTTTGTAGAACCAATCAGCAACAGAGCGAATTGCGAGTTCCACCAGAGTTTCTCAGTAACGGAATGTATGCTTGTCCTTCCGAAAGTCTGCCCGGATCTGGTTTCTTATGGAGTAGCTTTCTTCGGAATGAAGAGCTACGGATTGAACCCGGAGCTCCATACTTAATTGCATATTTATAAATACTTGGAACTTGTTAGTTGCTTGCCGCTGTCGTTCAGAAGGTGTCGTTTTATATTCTGTAATATTTGTTAAAGAGTTGAGATTTTATATTGAAATCATTATTTTGTAATATTTTCTTTGTAACATAATTACATATGAGCTTCGCAGAATCTTCAAATAAAGAATCAATTTTGTTGATAATTCAAAATCAACTTTGAAATAAAAGTCCAGTCATTTTAACGCTCGATGAAATAGATTGATAAACAAGACACCTATGTTGCAGACTTATGTTATAAGAGAATACTATAATGATGCATGTGAGAAAGAATTAGAGACATTTCTATTCTTAGATGGACATGAGAAACTTTGGTTTACCTACTTTTACATACTCTTCAATTAGTACCTCTCATCACCTCCAGTATTTCTCGCTCAAAGGCTATTTGTAATATGGCTTATCTCTTCATTGATTGTGAATATCTTATTTTTGTTTTAGGCCAAAATTGACTGGAATACAGAAAAGAATACCGCCTGGGTCAGGAAAGAATTTTAAGGTATATATTCTTAATTTTCCTTAATTAATTTTTATTTATAATTAGTAATTCTTGTGAATTTAAATAATGTAGAGGGAAAGTGAGAGAGATATATATGATTACTTTTGCTGCAATAATTAAATAATTATTTAGAAATTATGTTATATATTTACATAAATATTGAAATTATTGGAATCATACATATTATGTATTTAATATTTTTCACTTTATCTATTTATTACAAAGAAATTTATTAAATTTGAAATTTAAATACTTATCTTAATAGATAGATATAAGCTTATCAGTATATTTTATACTTTTATAGTGATATTATTTTATGTTTGATAATTGTTTAATATAATTGTATAATATAATTATCGACTTATTCTTTTATTTTCTTGACTCAATTTATTTTTATAAAAAATATTTTGTTATTAATAATTTTTTATTTATCTTATAATTCTTATGTAATATGAAAATATTTTATATGTATCATAATATATTTACTAATGTATTGTTAATATAATATTAAATACACACTATCTTATTTTGAACATGAAAATTTTAGGTTATATCAAATTTTCCCATTTTACATATATATCAGATTTAATATACTTTAAATTGTATAAAATGCAAACACATATATATATATATATTATATATAGACAATAATTAAATATAGAATACAAAATTGTAAATTGATTAAAATGCACAAATAATGTATGCTAATATAGATAAATTTTTAACTTTAAATTATTTGTTATACTATTTTTACATTAGCTTAGATTTTTGCAATGTGGAAATAATATGTGTTATAGAGTAAACTTCGTCCTCCAACTAAACTTGAATACCATCAAACAAAGCAAAACAAATTACTAATGAAAAATCCAGAAATAAAACCTGTCATGCAGCCAGAAACAGAAGAAGCTGAAGTCAAATTGAATGTTTCAATTCAGAAAGAAAATGTCACAGAAGAGAATAGTAATAACAAAGTTGTTGAAGTTGAGAAATCTTCTGTAAATAAGGATCATATTGAACATGCTTTTGAAGAGACAAGCGAACTTCAATCTTCTGCGAAAGATATTGAAGAAATTATATTTGTAGAGAGCAAAACTGTTTCGCAAGAAGAAGAGGGAATCTTATTAGCAAGTACTAACACTGAAACCAAAGAAGCGAATGAGCAAAATGAAAATAATATTAAATTAACATTTGAAAGTGAAGAAAGCCCTATAAAAGATGAAGAAAAAAAATTAGATGACAAACGATCAACAGATAACTACAAGGGAGAAGAATTATTCACGGTACAAGAAGAAATAAAGAACGGTACAAATGAAAAAGAAGAAAAGCAAAGCGAAATTCCAATCGATAACGAAAGCTACTCGGTTGACATCGTTGAGTCTACAACATCTGAAGTATCAGAAACGTCGGAATCCATTATTCAAAGTGATATACAGAAAGATAAAGAAAGAATCGACGATGCTATAAATGATGCGTCTTTTATTTCTTACGATTCATCTATAATGCTAAAAGATGTAAAAATCAGGCTTAATGATTGTTTGAAAGACAATTCAAAGCTTTATGATACAAGCAATATGGAAGGTATGCCGAGTCATCTGTTAAAGGACATGTCGTTTGGAAAGACCCTGAGAAGCATTTCGGGAAGACATTCCATTGGTAGAATGCGGCATGTTACTTTACGTGAACGAAGGATATCACCGAATAGCTCTCTTTTTGTGAATACATCGACTATGTCTATACCACAGGATGAAGGAACGGAGAGTTCTAAGTTTTTACGTTACGGTAGCGGTTTACTATCTGACAGTTTCTCTACAAACGGTAGCCCATTGGACAGAAAACGTAAAATCGAATTAGAAAACTGGAGCTCGACGAAAAAGCAGAAAACAGACGAAGAGAGTAGTCTACTGAACACATCATTAAATCTACTGAAAGGTTTGCGTCTACCTATGCAGGTATCTACGCCAAAAGTCACATCTTATAAGTTTGAATCTAATAAGTTAGATATTAGCGGGATAAAGAATGATGACAATAAAATGATGGCTGAACCAACTGAGAGTACAAAGAAATGGTGTGTCATCATGTAAACTGCCCTGAAAATCACGATAGTTAATGTATCATTTATATGGAAGAAAAAGAAAAATTTTTTATATCTTCAAAGAGTACCAAAAGTTTAGGAACATTGATATTTTTTTTCTAATCAATTTCTTTTAATTAGAGCTGACTATATTCTTATTTTTTGTCTTTAAATTTTTCTCGAATAATTGCATTTAGTCTTGATCTTTTAGAAATTTGCTTTTTAATGATCAGAATGTAATATATTTTTAAAAAATTAGGACTTCAACGTTATTCCCACCGCGTAGATTGAAAATTGTTATAGTGCATAATTTTTTAATGCCATTAACTTTGAAATAAAGTCATTTAGAAAGGAAAAAGTAAATTATATAATGATGAAAAGAGTACAATTTTAGTAACTTTTGACATGACTATTTTAATATAGACTTGATTGAAATGTATCAACACTTAATACATTATAATATAGAATAATGAAGTTTACATGTACAGAAGTGTAATTTGTATTTAATTTCGGTACATGTCTCATTGTTTACAATCCATAAAATGATAGATAATTTATAATTATCTATTATTTTTTGATAGACCGACATATAAAATCAATTTTATTTTGATTTTAATATAAATTTATAAATTAAAATAATTTTATAATACAGCATTTATATTAATCTAACAAATTTATTTGGGAATTTTTAAAACATTTCTTTATATTATCCCGTAGCTATATTTTTAAAATATTCATATTTCATATATGACAATTATCCATAAAATCTATCATACGATATTAGAAAGACATATCCTTCCGTATTTAATTCTTAATGAAATACAATATTTATATTTTTAATTTGTAATTTGTTAAATCGAATGAGATGATGAAAAATCTTTTGTTCTACATAAATCGAATTATCACGAACAAATTATTGAAATTTATATACAAGATTAATTATCTTTTTATAATAAATTGTTACTATAGTAGATAAGTTGCAATATTACTATCAAATAATACCAAGCTTTTTATCATTTGCCTTAATAAGACATTATTGTTGGCTATTATAAACAATTTAGAACATTATATCTATCATATGAGAAGATTCTATAATTACATATTATATAATGTTAGACACATAATTTTACAATTCATATAGATTTATTCTACATATTTTTAAAGACATCATGGTAATTATCTATGCAACTTATTCTGCATAAGAATACTCATGTTTAGTGACAAATTTTGCATCTGCAAATGTTACAACTGTGAAGATCGAAGATATTAAGAGTGTAGATACGCGAAACTATGTATTATTATGCAGTGTATCTTAAGAACAAAACAAATAATGACAAAAAGAAGGATGTATATCTCTAGAAAAATCTTATTTCATATATAACTTTGTTTGTCAGATTATTATATTCAAGATCTCTTATCTGCCATAAATTTAAATATGCACCATCCATTAAGCATGATATTGTGTTGCCTTTATATCAAATTTTTGTTGAGATATATGTAACATATATAACGAGCTATCACTCCAACCTTCCATCATATGATAAATGAGGATTAGAAATGATTCGACTAAAGTGATTGATTTCCCAGTGTCAATCGATCTATTCGTTTAGATCTGTCGAGGATAGTTATTAACGGCTAAAATTGTCTATTTTACAAAGTGGTTTGTATACTGCAGAGCTGATTAATTTTCTTGTCAATGCGAAGAAAATGTAATTTAGATCGATAATTATTCTGGACTAAACGAATAATCGTTAGAACATACTTTTATACTTGTTCGATTAGTAGAAGCGTTAAGAAGCATACCTAAGAATGTGATGTACATAGGAATCCATAAGATTTATAATAAACTCGAAACTGTAAGCTTGTTCACTGATTATTTCACCGAGTAATTCCACAAATCTTTATTTCTGCGTTAATAGTTTTTGGATTTGAAATACAAGATATTCTCTTTATCTCCTAATGATATAGTAACTAATTAGATTTATTATATTGGTTAATTAATATTATTAATCAGATCTGTTCGGATCAGATATGTTTTAGTACTTTATGTCTTTGCATATCTTTTTATAAATATATAAACATGCATTAAAAATATAGGTCAGATACATGCAGATAACTTTTGCTGATGTATAAAAAGATGATATATTAGAAATATACCTGCATATGAAAATGCAATGGATCGCAGTGGGATGCAAGAGATGAAGATAGTATGAAGTCTCAAGAGATTTAAACGAGCAAAGGAATAATCTCGTAACTTCTAGTTGCTTTGATCGGATTCCAGAAATATGAATCAACAACGGGAAAAGATATACTTCTTGTGAACAGATAGCCAATTTAAACTGATAGCACTTAAAGACGTTGCAAATTGTTAATTACATTTCCTAATTTGCACATCTAGCCACATTGGATAATGTTTATTTATTTGAAATCCTAAACTTCTTACTTTTCGCTTAATTAGACATATAATAACTTAAAAGATCGTTTTACATCTACTGTTTTATAAAAAAAAAATAAATTGTTTTATTTTTGGACAAAATATGATAATATTGAGTAGAATTGAAATTATTAAACACTTATATTAATAATGTGAAAATATTTTATATGTTAATATTATCGACAGAAATGTAGAAATCGTTTAATATAAGATAATTAACCGAGAGTGGAATAACGAATTCTTAAGGCATAATTCTCGTCTCAATTACATGCTATATTTCAGTATTAAGACATCCTCTCAGACAAACCTCCGTCAATTATGCTTAAACTTGATTCATCTGAATTTCTATCTTGATCTGAATCCTCGTAATTAATATCTTCCTTTGTTCCCTATACAATTATAAATTAATTTCTAGATCTATTTTAATAAATGCCGTAAGATAAACGTTTTGTTAAACATTTTTATTGCGATGTACATGGTTTTGATATAAATGTATATAGCGACTAAAATGATATACAATAATTTTGTTATGACTATAAAATAAAATATTTATTAAAAGATTACATCGATAATTGTTAGTATTATAATTTAATATAATTTTCATACATTGAGCATTAGAATTCCTTGAACTTATATAAATTATATTAATATTTTTGAACAATATACGATTTAATCGTCTATTTATGTTCTATTATTGTATATTATATTCTATAATTGTATTTTGATTATAACGGGCAAGCTGTTTAAATTTCAAAAAGTTTAAAAATAAGAGATTCTTAAAACAATAATTATTAAAACAAAGACAAAAATATTGTACAGGTACGACAGTTATCAAAAACACATAGATGCCTTATAATACGAGGATACATTATATTGTGTATCATAAGAAAATGAGTAATTTATTTTAAAATTAATCTCTTGAAGATGCACATTTCTTATTTAATTTCACGAATGTTTCTTTCTTTCATATAATATTATTTATAATATTGTATAATTATTATACAGTCATCATTTTTTAAATAAGCCATAATATTGATTGCTGCGTTCAACGTCAATCAATCTTCTTTTTCTTATTATGTTAGATAAAACAAGAATGTGGCGATACACTGTAATACACCGCATTATACCATCCTGAATTCTTGATTCTGCGGTCAATAGAACCGCAAGCAACACGCCCGAGTTACATCTCTGAAATTTAAGGTCCGGTTGCGGCGTCAAGTGTCAACGGTGTAGAATGCATATCATAAGCGCGAATGAAATTGGAGCACGCTGCGGTACAGCATCCCATGCGGGATTGTCTCTGCTTTTCATTGTGCATTCAATTAGTGAATTCGACCTCCTACACTTCTCTCTTTTTGTTGTCAAATTACAATTACCATTTCGAAAATTCTACAGAGAGATGTTTACATGCCTCGTACAAATTGTACAAATTTAAAGTTATTTGTGTCATGCTTTATTTTATAACCATATATATAAATCTATCGAGTTTCATCGAGATTTTTATTCAAAATATTATAGTGAACTAAATCGTATGTTAAAATGAAGATTTTTTCTCTTTATTGACACTAAAAATATCGAGTGATTATTTTTAATTATTTTTATCTTTTTAATTAATATTTTTTCTAATATCAAAACGACAAGAAAAGGGGGGAAATATTTAAAATAAAGAAATAATTGATGAAAAGTTGAAAAATTCCAAAATTATATCTTCAATATGAGAAAAAAGATATTAAGAAAATAAAAATGATCAAAAATGATTTCTAGTGTTAAATAAGTACATGATTTTAATATTAATTAATTTAATTAAATTTTATTTTTTTATTATCGTTTGTCGGAAAATTATATAGTTTCATTTATTTACGTTCGACCGCCGTGAGGATCGTCTGTATGCTTTTCTTTCTGAAAAATTTTACATATATGAAAAATATTTGTACATTATAAAATAATTTCTTCAATTTTGCACAAGTTTTCCTTTTCTTCTTCTTTTACAAAAAAATCGTAGTACTTTAGTACCTCAGCAGGTCAGTACGACGGCTCTGTGAAGGCAAGGACCTTGACAGCCCTCGCGAAGTCCTGGCCACAGGACCGATCTGATTCTGGTCCCATGTGGATTCGGGGAGGCGTGATGTCTCACGTGTACCTCTCGACGGAACTCTAGACTTTGCGCCGCATCGAGCACCAGCGGCGTGGAACGTGCCAGGCACGCCCAGGCCAAAGTGGAGCACGAGGTGGCGTAATTCTTGACCTCGGTGCAGCCACGCAGACATGGAAAGTCGTACAGTGTCCTCTCCAGCTGGCTGACCACCTGTTCGGCGACTTCGCGAGAACCGGTCTGTGCCCCGGAAGTGGCCAGTTGCCTTTTTATGCATTCCTCGAGCTCCGGAGTCGCCGCGGCCGTCTGAGCCGCTGCCGCGCCGTTTAGGATCTTCAAGGCCTCCAGGCGCCGCGATGTCTGAACCATGCCAGCTAGACGCCACGAAAGCTGCAAAGGACGAGATAATGACAATTAGCGGAGGCTACGACTGGTAACGTGGTGGCCTTTAATTTAATTTTGAGATATGTCATTAGAGAAATATATCATAAATTCCGTTCATAATTTCCGACGAGACGCTGCGAATTTCTTCAGTAATTGCTTATTCAGATATTTAAGACGAATAGAGAACAAGGAAGCACGTCGAGCACGTTTTGCGTGCGACATCGTATGATTATCACGGACGGATGTTAGGTAGAGATTAGAGTTGTTAGACGTGTTTTAAAACACGCGCTGATTCATGATTGACGTTGACATACGATTTATATTTTCTACATCGAGATTATTTATTTCAGTACAAAGAATTAAATAACGTCCTTTATACAAAAGTTTTATGATATCTTGATCGAATTAACATAGCTGTATTTGAACATAAACATTAATTAGCAAAAAATATCGTTGAAAAAAACAGTATTCTATATATTAAATAAATCATTAATAAATAATAAATATTAAACAAATCATATATTTTTATTTTAATATGTATGAATCTTAAAATAATGTTTAATTCTTTGCAATATTCCGGAAGCGTAGCACTAATATCATATATCGTCTAAAATATCTAGAAATACTTGTTAGAAATTTCTATTTCGAGCTATTAATCTTTGCTCGTGATCCCAATAATTATATTGGTACGCCTATTTAGCGTAATTCCAAATACAATAATGATCTTTTTGATGCTGATGCGGTGAAAATTATACTAATTGAAAATCGATATTACACGCAAAGTACCAAATGTATTTATAATCAAATCATCCGATACACGATAAAGTAATAAAGTACAGCTATATTGCTTACACGTTCTACCGCTCCGTACTTATTATAAGGGATATATCGGTCGCAATTTATGAAATCGAGGACAGTGTTAAAGTCACCGTCACCGTAAGAACACCGGTCGCTTCAATTAGATGACATACGAGTACGTTTCTTGTTCCGGTTCTTATCGCGCAATTACGACGGAATTTCGCGGGATCATGACACTAAAGAATCCTCTTTGCCGTCAAGATTACAATGGTAATTTATGAGCATTGTTGATAAATTACCGCTTTACAACTCGGCTCGTCTTGAACAGTGCGGCTAACTGTTCATCCGGTACCGTTATAGAGATGCAAAGGTTCGCGATTGCCGTATTGTAATTCATATATTTTCTTATAAATTAGAAACCAGATTTAACGAGTAAGCATGTTACTAAGTCCAATGCGTTATAACTTCCTCCATTTATGTAAACTAATATTTTCTGTTGCTTCCAAGAATCGATATCGGAGTTGATGATTCATGAGGAGCCCTCAACTTTAGAAACTCGATACAAACATTCGAACGTTAGAATTATAATGTAACGGAACTTATAACGGAATCTTGATTAATTTGTGCACTAACTTCTCATTATCTTTGAATCGAGAAATATGTTCCCAGTGAATTATTAAGAAGAGACTTAATTTTTATGAACACAATTATTTTACCAGTTACAAGTTTGATAAATGAGTAAATATATTACTATTGGGAACTTGAAAGAAAATATCAACTGTCAATTTTCATAGAGGAGGCATTTAAGCTACTGTTACTTAATTTATAGACAACTCCATGGTAACTTTTAGCCGATATCAGTATCAAGAATGCCGAAAGTTACAGAACAGCTGCTTACACGAAATCCCGCGAGATTGAGTTAGAACTTAAAGTTAGACTTTGACTGCTCTGCGTGACCACCAGAATGTAGCGTGGGCCGTAGCCCATATAACAGCATTAAATTGAATTGTAATCGGTAGCTAAAGCTGTTATTTATGTATGCACAACGACATGAAGAATTGCCTCTGAACAATACACGGTTATCATCCCTCTCCTGAGTTCTTTTTGCGCATTTACAGTTGAGAGAAGCAGTATTTCTGACGGACGTGGGTGTATAAGAAAGAGCGAAAAAAAGCTGCCTCCGTTGCAATATCTATTTTATCACATGTTTCTCGCGTATTCGTGTGTGAAAACCATCTTCCTTCTATGCAACGTATTAGTCGCGGAGCAATAGTTGTATCGATGCATCACGTTCGATTATTTGCAATTGTATCAAAAAGATAACATCGGCAATATTTTGTATATTGGTTTTGTAGAATTCGATTTAATTGAACATTAAGATAAAATTTAAAATGATTTTATTGCATAAATAGTGAACAAATGCATGCACATATATTTTTTGACATTATTATTATTATTATTATTATTACTCTTTTTATAATAGCAGAAAATTTATCTAGGAAAGATTTTTACTTCTAGTTGCGTTAATTCATCGGTATTTATAGGATTTGTAGCTTTCTTAAAAGTATCGTGACTTATCAGCATTGACATACATTCACGTCGCTGCATTATATCTACGAACATATTCAAAATGTATACTGGAGAATAAAAGCTTTTTTGCAAAAGAAAACAAAAATGTATGAGGCAATAAGGAAGTGCCATCGTCGTGCTTATTTTATTGGAAAATCTGTGTGCGAAACGAGATAGCGACGGCGAGATAGTTCGACCTTTCGCCTGCATTAAGAAAGCGGTTGCTTTCGTACTTTATTTGATACGATAGTAAGCGAAGAATAAGCTTCTCTCTCCGTTTTACTGGATTTCGACTTCTTTAAAATCGATCAGTGACTGCCAATATTTCACTTCTTTATGCTTTATTCCATCATCGGTTATATTCGCGTGAGAGATGCATACGGCTATTTCGGGTCTTAGTATAAATTGTAATGTCGATTGAAGTCTGCAACGGAATATATTCAACAAATTTCCCAAATATAATTATAAATAAATAAATATGTATATATATATATATATATATATATACATATTTATTTATTTATAATTACATAACTTTATTTGTAAATATATATATTTGTAATGCAATTAATAGTGCTGTAACTCGTCTGAAAACGACGTCGTTTGAAAAGAAATGTCGAAGACGCGGTGCTTGGCCGTCAGCTCTGTCATTCGTCGAAATCACACGTGGTAGCAATTCTTGGCGAAAATATATGTATTTTACAAATCATCCCAGTCGGGTTATCGACCAAGTGACAACAGCCCATTCTACAAGGTGACATAAACGCGCGCGCGTGAAGTATCGAAGAGGGATAGTGTTAGCACGTGTGTGTCGCTTTCTTCGTGGATATTTATTTTAGTTCATCGATTTCCCAGATATCCGTGTGAAAGGTACCTGTATGTATCCATGTATGCAAAGTATCTAATAGCCTCAGGCTGACGGACTAGCATATCTCTCTCTCTCTCTCTCTCTCTCTCTCTCTCTCTCTCTCTCTGTCTCTCGTTCTGTCGCTCTCTTGCCGACTATACTCTATCGCAAAAGTGCGCCCTCTCTTCGACCCCCCTTTCGTATCATCCGATCATCCCTTTGCTCTTTTCCCTCCGGCGGCTTTGACGTTAATGGTCCATCGATCGGACAGGAGACAGGTGCGTGGTGATAGTAAAAATAATCTTGCAGCATACTTATATACACAAAAATCGTCGATTCTCTGCTCGAAATTCATTTTAAGATTAACTTTCGCATATAAAAAGTTATCTCTCACACTCCCATTCATCATTATCTTTTTTTTTTCTCGTTATTCGTTGCGTTTCACTTTTCTCTTACGAAAATAAAAAAAAATATTAAATGTCAATATGAAATGTGAATATGAAGTTTGGAACAGCTTGTTCCGCAAGTTACCCGTTTTGCTTTAAATAATGCAATTTTCTCGAAAATTAAAGACAATTTCGGAGCACTTTATCATGTTTCGCAATCATTATTAACGAAGAGTTTATTTGTTTTTAATGGGAAATAATGTTTCGCGAAGATACATCGATTTTTTTCTTCGTTTGTATTACAACTGCCTTCGTTACGCGTGATCATAAAACATACAAAGCCTATGTAAAGAGCAATTATTAACGCAAGAAATATTTAATTGATCATAAGATATCAAGAATTAATAATTTCGCACCCCTTTGTGTAATTAATTTAAATTCTGTAATTGCAATGTAATATTCATTTTTATATTTTTCAAAAATGTGTCGTAAGAGGTTTGCAAGTTTTTGCTCAAAGACTTCGCTGATCATAAAATTGAATTTTCCGCAATAATGAAATTATTTGGATCAACGAGACGACGCGACGAACGCGGGAAATGGGTCGCTTTATGCTTCTCCTACAATGAAGAAGTTTACTTTATAAATACCAGTAACAGATAGAAGAAACTTATTGCTTGTCGACACAATGTGAGATCCAAAGATCCATAGACTTTTAGATCCATTAATGTACGGTAGATATCTATTGACTTTACTATATGAGATATATTTTCATCCTTTTAAATTACACTTGTCATGACTCAGAAAAATCGAACGAACCTTTTCTTTTTCGTGCGTAGAAATGCATAGAATCATATTTTACATGCATTTCACCTTCTTAATTCTCCGCATGTTTATCCATTCCACATTTTATTCCTCGTATATTTCGATTAGTTTGATAAAAGAAAAAAAGGAGGACTATTTTTCTTTGTCGGACAACCCGAAGTATCAACAGTCTAAATCACGAGCCACTGAAGATAGAGGATCTCCCGTAAATTAAATTTCAGAGATGGATAGGCGGGAGCTCATTATCCGCTTGACAGAAATTTTAATTAAAAAAAACTTTAATATCATAAACTCTCGCTTATCAAAATTTAATATTAATAATTTAAACGTTGCGGAAAACAACGCGATTTTTTTTTTGCCCCGGGAGGGCTAGATTGACCGGGGATATATTACTCGACGGGAATATTCTCGACGGGAGAGAAAGAAGCACGACGGTAGATCCGGTATGGTAGCCTTTAAAGCGTGATTACAGCGCACGTGTAAACACTGTGCGCATCACACGCGAAGCGCACGCCTCGTGTGTCGCCCCGTTGGCATCCCCGGCTTTCACGTTATCTGACGCGAGAGTGCAAGTGGAGAACAAGTGTTTGTCGACACACCGCACTCTCGATCGAGTGTGTGCGTTCCCATTAGATTCCGTCGGCTCTCTCTTCCCCATGACGCGAAATCGCGACTTTTCCGATGCTCGCGAACATCGAATCCGATCGCGAGAAAGGTCTGCTACTTGTCTACTTCGTCGCGTCTGGCCGGGATGCATTCCGCGTGGCGCTTCTACTTTCCTACGAATATCTAGACGTGGAAAACTCTCGATCCTAATGCTGTCGATACTTTCCAACGACACATGTTACATCTTGTTACATAATCATTGATCAATCTGGCGTTATATCATTAGCTTTCAATGTCATGTGAGAATACGACATTCAGTTTCCATAGCGATCTGTGAGGTAACATTCAATGTCGTGCGAAAACGACATCTTCTACGACAGTTTGTGATACGTTCAATCGTATTGACACATAAAACTAATGCGATTTTATTTTTATATATGCATATTCTATATATATTCGGAATGACAGAATCTAAAAAAAAGAAAAAAACAATGCACTTATACGGTTAAAGAGGTTGGAAAAATGTCCAATCTAATTTTTGAAATTTGCACTTGCATAAAAATATTCACATTGCCCTGTTTACGTAAACCGAATGCAGACGAGATTTTATATTAACGCATCAAGAGTAACACGTGCGTATTAAAAAATATTTATAAAAAAATTTTGTACACGCACAAGAGAGATTTTCCGAGATACATTAAATAGCTTAATCTCGCTCGATGTAATTACGGTATACCAGATTTTGCTGGGAATTACACGGGGTGTAACCCAATATCTCGTTGCACATCCTGAAACCTTTGACATGAACTGTGTTTGCATGTCCTGAAACCTTTGACATGAACTGCGTTTGCTCTCTTGACGACGTATACAATTTCTGTACATATTAGCTGTCTAGGGTCGTGTGCACGTGTATGCCAGTTTAATTGCGTATACATTAGACTGATTATTCTTTTCATTTTCGAGGACTTTTTCTTCATTATTTCTCGAATTTATCTCTATTGCAAAATACGAGATTTGTATGACTCTCTTCAATGCGAAATTGTAGAACATGCTACATGAGGATGTAAATTTGTTATTTATTCGTGGCATGTGTTAAATAAATGTTATTTATTTTTCTAGTATAAACGGCGAACGTTATATAATATCGCAGGATTAAATTACATCTATTAATGATTTAAACGAAATTTTCATTGAAAACGATCTTTTATTGCGTATTACGAAATAATTGAAATGTGTACATTTTAACGTTATCTGTGTAAAACGATATGAAACAATATTCTAGAACAATGTTTTAATTGTGTATTTATAGAAAGAGAAAAATCAAAGTGGCTTCCAGTATCGTATACTCTTAATAATTAAAATAGAATATGAGAAATTATAGTAAAAACTGATCATTAAGATCATTTTGCAATATCAATCGTATTTTGATATATGAATATTAGTATATAAACACATATGTCATATTAAAATGTTAATTACATCGCGATTAAAATAAATAGTTTTCTTTTCTATAGTGTGATGTCTCTATAACATTAATTGATTAATTAATTATTTATGACTCTCTATTAATTAAATTAAATTGGTATTAGAAAAGTAATTAGTGTAAGTGTTAAAAGTATTTAGTGAAAAACTTTTTAATTTTTATTTTTAACAATCCAAGCTTGAAACGGGACAGCAACGTATTGTACAATTAGTATAATTAGAACGTTCGCATGATAATTTTGCGCCTGCACGTGGCTAATTCCTACACGTTTCTGCAGATGATTGAGTGCTATTCGTATAATAATTCGCGGTCGCCTCGTTGCGCCTTTTGTCGCATTTGACCCTGCTCATCCGACGGAAGTCACGTTAAATTGATTGACGAGAAAAAAAAACAGAATTTCCCGACAAGAATTTTCACTTCGTAATTTATACTATATACGATAGTCATGCTACTCATCAAACGTCACTGACTCTCTTACAGATTAGCTTATAATTTAAATTTATCGTCTACTTAAAATATTTTTTATTAAATATTTAATTTATTCTAATATTTTTTGATTTGAGTATTTTTGTTAATATTAAAATTAATTATTACAAAAGATACAACTACGAGATTTCAAATATGCTTAGGTGACCGCTTTAACAAGTGATATTACAGTTGAAAGTATCTTTCTGTTGTCTATACGTTTGTAATTATTCAATTTAAAACGGTACTCACCACAACCACCGAGTAAAGAATCTTTGCTTTCAAGTCGGAGGCGTCCTTAAGAGACTCCAGTGCATCCAATGCATCCAGGGTATGCAAGTTGGCCTGGGCGTAAAGAGCGCCGTATCTCTCGGCGAGTTGTTCCACCGTGATATTTGCCGAGGTTAAGTCTGAACAATTTTCCTCTACGCTGAGAACCTCGCAGTTGCTGCCCGTCACAACCGGCTCCGGTGTTGGGCTGCAACTCTCGTCCGTGTGGTAGCCGGCGCTGCTGGACTCCTCCTCGTAGTCGTCGCCGAGATTCTCATCCAGATGGAATACCTGCATGAGATAGCTCATGATGTAGTACAGGCCTTATATATACAAATACATAAAAAATATTTCCTTTTTTACAGTACAGTACAGCTCTATATATCCTCTTCCTTGAAAATCTGAGTATTTATTTTTATACCTGAATTTATTTTTTTTTGTTTACAACGAACCTTGTTTTTCTTCATAACTAAGTAAGATACTTACTAGATAGATTCTGATTTTTGAGAATACGTTTCTTTTTTTTATTTGAACATTGTTATGACTTTTTAATTTATTTAGCTCTAATTTTATGTTAATAGTTCATAATTGAAAAATTCAGTAGAGCTTTCTTATTATTTTTAATATCCATGGAACATGAGAAAATTTAGGGAAAATTATTACAATGTCGGAATACGACAGAGGAAGTGAGGCGAAATGTTTAATTGGCATTATCTTTTGTATTTTAATTTTTCATTATAAATGTTAAATTTGTAAAAACTTATATTAAGAAGGATAATGTTTTTCTTTGCAGTTATGTTATTAGAAATACCAAGTATCATTACTACGCAATCGAGTTGATACCTCGTATCCTATGGAGGAACTACTGAACAATCGCAGCATCCTCGATCCACTCGTTCCATTTTCGACTGGGGTTTGCAGTCGATTCTAGGCTTTCAATTAAAATGCACTCAACGAAAAGCAATTAACGCGTTTTGGCATGCCGAAGCCGGTTTTCCAATTTGATTCTGTTATATAACAATCTAGGTGCCACTTTCCACCCTTTCTGCAATTCGCCATCATTGGCGTCTGCAAATGAGATAATTACTCGCGTATTTTTGTTTCCAATTTGATAATTGTAATGCAGTCGTGAAAGCGGCGTCGCGCGCGCATTCATTATCGAGAACCCGTTTAAATACCTGACGATAGCAGGTTTCGCCGCATTTCTAACCGAATTTCAGCTAAATTTCTCGAAAGGATGAACATTGTGCGTTTGTCGAAAACATTCAGACAGACGTCATCGTTGTTGAATTTTGTGAATTCGATCGAATGTTAAATATAGTTGTTTTCTCCATTAGAACGAGTGTTATTCTTCCCTTCCTATCTCAAAAAGAGAAAAGGCAAAGGCAAAGCGCGCAAATTATTTCGTCGTTCTCATTGCCTCGCGAAATATAAATTGCTATTCTCCTCATAGGAGACATGTTACGCTGCGTGTCGCGTCACGTAAATCGCGTATCGTAGCCAGGCCGTTATTTCGCGTTTTTCTAAAAGGATTGCTGAAAACCGAGCGCATAGGCCGGCAACGACGCGGATTCAATTTGTAATTTTTAGTGAGGCTCACGGCGCGATGGTAGTCAGACACATGAAATATTTATCATGTGTGCATCGTCGTTCCCCAAAGGCGGTAATTTATGATTCGACATTAATATATGCGATATTAATTATAACGCCCGTATTAACGCTTTGCGTGCATTAATACTTGACGCACGCGCGCACGCGCGCACGTTTGAAAACATCTCTCTCTCTCTCTCATGAATATTGTACATTGACTTTACGATAAATTCGACGGGATAATGTTATTCGAAACTCCGTAATCTCGTTTCTCGATCGTAAATTATGAAAAACATGCGAGCTGCGATGGAATTTGCAATAAATTGCGGTGCCCAGGTGCGCTCACTTTTCTACTTGATTAAAAAATAATTTTTATTTGATTCGCATTAATATCTCTTCCCCGTCGTGCATCCGTATTCCGTGACGTACGTTTTGCCAGTGTATTTTCAACGTTTACGTTTTTCAACGTATTATTAACGAACCGTACGTAGGCGAGCGCACGTAGGCCATTTAATATGCCGTATAATGATATTTTATTCCGACTCAAGTTTCTGAGTGATGTTCGAATCGAAAACGCGTTATATGCTATAGTCATCGACAGAAATAATTTATATTCGTGCATAATTCCCACTCGTGCGAATATAAACACACAGATGTATCTCACATATATTACTACGTTTTAATCTGTATCCTATCCAGCGGTTTATCCCAGCAATCCCACCACGTTTACTTATTAATCACGGATAATTTTCGGGGATTTGATATCGAGCTGCAAGCGACTTCAAGATTTCATTTTGGCCGTGTAATCGAATGTAAGCAGGTACAAGAGTAAACTCGTGTAATTTAGATCCGCGCTGTGAAGTTCCCTGTGGGGTTCCATGGTGGTTACAAACGGCGCCTTTAATATCGTCCGTGGATCGTCTTGGACGCGTCAACTCCGAAGTCGCAAACCGCAATCCCGCGGGAATCGTAGCAGTTGTACATACCGTGTTATACCGTGTGTCGTGTGTTTCGAAATCATTTTCTCGCGCTTTACCCACGCAATCTCGGCGCAAATTTTTCACCGTTTTTATTGTTGCGATCGACCATACGAATTTCTCACGAGGCGCGAAAAACAAATTACGATTGCACACTAACGACGCGCCCATTGTTTCAATAGTTCGTCATCGCTTCTGTGCCATCTTTTTACGCTTTTGTACGCTCGAGACGATTGCGCGAATTGTTTCGTGGGTAGATAAAACGATAATCGGCTCTCTTACACGGTATTGTTCGGGTAGCGAGTCTGAAGCGTTTCTTTTTCCTCACCTCTCATCTCTTTCTTGAAAATGATTTTCTCTTGCGAACGTCTTTTCGTCGCACAAATTAATATCTAGAAACGGGTGGAAAACTTCATTTTATTTTTCTCGCAAAAATGAGGGAAGAAAAAAGGTGTATCCTTTCGCGCAATTATGAAGATTAAATTTCGCGAGCAACCCAGTTGCTTGGAAATGATGCTTGGTGTTAATGTGAATTTTTACCTGTGGATTATCCTCGCTCATAAACTGCAGGGCGAGCGCGCAGCCCCTCGAAAACTGCAACAGTCTGGCGGCGAGGGCCGGATTCTTCGTGTTCGCCGGTCCAGAGGTCGATTTCCTCAAGGCCGTCCATTGTCGGAGCGCCTCCTTATCCTGTTCGACCCGGCGTTTCAGCTCCGCTAGTAGATTCTCCAAGCTACACGGCCCACCCGCTTTCTCCAAGGTGTTCAGCAGACTCTGATTATCGATCAGCCGCTGCTGGATCTCGCTGTACTTCAGTGAAAGCTGCCGCTGATGCGAGGCCGCCTGTACACCTTGATCCGCTACAAAAGCGTAAAGAAAAGATCAGAGCTTCTCTCTCTCTCTCTCTCTCTCTCTCTCTCTCTCTCTCTCTTTCTCTCTTTCTCTCTAGTCGTTATTATTATTTTTTATTATTAGAGCGGAACCGATGATGGCGCGAGGCGATTATTACTGCATCCGCCGTCGTCTTTTTACGACGCCTCGGGCTACGTAGATAGTCGGCCCGATATCCGGCACGAACAGCGAAATCGCGGAGTATCTGACATCATAACTAAATATGCCATACTTTCCTTTATATAATGAGGCGAGATTAAATTATGTGGCATATCCGCACTCTCGCGCGCGAGGCACAAATTGCCACAGGTTCACGCTCCAATAAGTTATAGTTCGGACGACGGTCTATTTCCATTATATCATAACACATATGGATCGTGCTTTTCTTTATCTAATCAACGAAGATGTGAAATAAATTTCTATCATCCATCTAAAGACATTAATATTATTAATGGCGTAAGTTAATTGAGTTGTCGTATAAATTAAGTTAAATCAATGAAAGTTAATTATAGATATATCACTATTATTAGCATTATATATTATCGTAAAATTCATTAAAAACGAGTTTTCAATAAATTTCAATGAAAAAATAGTTCGTAGCAGTTAAAAGATAATAACTAAAGGACTAAATAATCTATTGCAAAGATATGTATTTAAAGTTGTAATTTAGAAAAGATTTTATATCAGCTGATTATTTTAATAAAAAAATAGTTGTTGACGTCTTAAAATTTTTTTACACGAAAGGATATTGTGAAAGTAACATCTATCCATTTAATCAATATTTATGCGGTCGTTTTACGTGCGTTTTTTTTTTCATCTACAGCACCTTTCTCCACAGAAACATATCGCTGATGACACGTCTCAGATTGCACGTCATGGGGAAGCCGCCGCGAACGAGAGAATAGTGCAGTCTCCTATGTAAATGGCTTAACACGCGCCCGACATTAGTCCATTTGCATTTGTAAACGTAACGCGGCGCTCACGGTACCGTTAAAATCCGATGCTTCACGGTACCGCGGAGCTCCAGATATACACGCGGTGCGCTGGAACGAACAACTTTATTCCGATGGGATTAGCGATGCACGCTAATCCCATCGCGCGACCGAGGATAATTACGCGCTTCAATGTATACCCGCCACGATTGTCATAATGCCAAATCTTGTATGGAAATTCGAGTTGATTCCCGAAAAAAAAGGAATATAATCGCAAAATATTGCCTTGCTAATCTAACGTTACGTTTGCGATAATTAATTTGTTTTTTTTTTAATAATTAAACATATAATTGAGGAATAAATAGCTACTATCCATCGTCATTGTCGATCAATATATTTGTCTCGTAAAACTGGAATATTTATTTATTTGATTTATGATTATTAAATATTCACACATTTCTCGGTAAAATTTGCATAATATTGTTATTTCAATAGATCTCAGATGACAATTTTAATATCGATAAATGTGTAAAAATATGACGTTAAAATTATAGAAGAATTTAACGTTTTTGTTGATTTTCAACGCGCGATGAAATCTGAGGTCTGTACCGTAACGCAGTTTCTGTTAACAACAATGAAACGTTTACCTTTATTGGTCCCAGAATGCTTGCCGAAGTTCTCGATTTTGTGCAGGGCCAATTTGTATGCTTCTGTTCGCGTCTCGAGCTCCTCTTTCAGCGCCACCGGCAGCGGCACTAGATTTGGCGTAACGGAATTCTCGGAGATGTTCGTCTGCGAGGGCACTAATCCGTGCTTGCCAAGTCCTTCCACGGCCCTCTCCAGAGCGCGTCTTCTCGATAGCAGGGTGCTCTTCGTGCTGGGCGATAATCTGTTCAATGACACGAGAAGTTTGCACCAGATCCGCGGTCGGAAGTGATCCTGACTGGTCGATATGAGATGCACTATCCTCCAAAGGACCTGCTCGATCCGCAGAGTCTTCGTGTCGCTGACGTTCAACTCGACTAATCGGGAATAGAGCGCCTCGAGTAAGGTGAGGCTGTGCGGTAGCGTTTCGATCAACAGGTCCACCGGAATATCCGGCAGTGCAGCCTTCAGGGTGTAATGCGGTAGTTTCATCAGGAAGCCGGCCGCCTCCCTGTATTGTCTGCCCTCGTACAACCTCAGCAATCTGAAGAAAAGACGTAGTTACGACGGTGTTATCCTGTCTAACAGCACGCCGGTAGAATTTCGCTAACGTCGTAGAACAACGTCGGGAAAATGAATCAAGCGTTAAACTTTAGAAACGCGAACTAATTAATCTCAGTTACTTATTAGACTACGTGATGTGCACGTTTATTAGTAACAACGGAAATGCGATAATTGGCGTAAATTATACAGTACGATATTTATAGCGAAAAGTTTTACTCTTAAATATCTTGTATTTTGATCGTGCTAAACTTCTGATCGGTATTAGATTATCTTCATATTAAGTAAACAGTTTATCGAATCGAGTAGCAGCAAATAGATTTGATAAGATCGAAAAGAAGAATTTGATGCTTTGCAAAAATTTGTCATTGTTGAGTATTTTTTATAAAAAATAATTATTCATGATCGTAGAGGATGTTAAATGTAGTAAAGATATGTAGTAAAGAATTGTAGATTATGAGAATTTGCGGAGATTTGTGAAAATAATATCACGTACGCTAATAACGATTCACTGATAATTGTAGTTTGGATTTGTAATTGTTGATGCCCACGTAATTTAACTTTAATCAATAATATACACAGTTCTGTCGTGCGATTAATGTTCTATTGTATCTGATATTTTATTTTATGGACTGTAATGGAATGCAATTGAAAAGCGAGACTAAATAAAATTACATTCTATTCTATAATCCGATTATCCGATTGAATAAATTGAAATCTGAATAAATTCAATAAATAAAAATATAAGTTACGGTACTTTGCGGTATTAAATCGATATTGCAAAGTTGCAGCGATCGTTATCTATAAATATTAAAGCATATTTGAAAATAATATAAAAGGCGATTATTGTAAAACGTGTGAAACGCATCATAATAAATGCACTTTAAACAAACTTAAATTACAGATTAGATAAAATTAAATAAAGCTTTACCTAATAATCGCGAAAGATATAAAATTAGTAATACATATTTAGCATGTAGAGCGACATGCACGTAATTATGGATTAACGAGATACATTAAATCTGCTACTCGTCTGCTAATTACGTCTTGTATAAGCGCAGCGATCAATCGTAACGGCGAATTACCGTTATTAAGAATGCGAGGATGCGTTTAATTTATCTCACCTCGCACAGACAAATAAATCCACCGGCGATTTATTACCGTGCGAATTACCGCTATTAGGCAATGGCGTTAAGCAGATTTATCGCGCGTCTCCGCGAACTCGCGTCTTTAATCCCGTCCCATGGAAACCACACGTGCACCACAGTGCAAAAAGCAGCCACGAAAATGATTCCCGCATTATGCGCGAATCATTTTTACGATTGCTTTTTGCACTACGTGTGGTTTCCACGCGTCCTATTGATCGTCTTCGTGTAATTGATTGATCACCCTCTCGATGCTCTATTAGTGCGCGACGCGCATAGCGGGATTAAATAAACCTATTACACGTCGCGGCTGTCTGTCTGACGGATATGGCGGTAATTATCTCTGATTCTTGGTTCAAGAGAGGAACATACAATACGATTCGATAATGCGAGAGACTGCTAGTTACACGCAGCCAGCGAAGCGTCACACGATCTCACGTTGACGTGCACGCTAATCAAAATGTAATTATAAACCGTATTATTGCCTCACAGAATCCTTTGTTACGATTCTTCTCTCGTGTATATGGTGCATAAAATTCCTAACCGCAGCGCTCGTTATTAATTCTTAATTAGTAGATGTAGTATGTTCATTATACGGGATGACACACCTAGAACGTAAAAATACCGCGAAAGTAAAAATACGCGTCGCTTTGAGAAATGTGTTCGTATCTAGGAGTCATGTAATTAAAACTGCTTCGTTAAAGAGACCTTTTCTAACGCGATAATTCTCGAATTCATTCTCTCGTAACGACATTTTTATGTAACGAAATTTTTTATAAACTTTCAAAATAGCACTCATATGCTAATATAAACTTTTTCTAATTCTTTTAAGTTTAATTCGTGCAAGATTATGCCGAATACAGTTACCTTTTCGGAATAACAATAATATAGTATTATTTATATAAAGTCTGGAAAGTAAGTTTGAGGATTGCTGCTCTAATACACTAAGATCCGATATGAGGCCGAGCAATTTAATAACCTTTCGCAAAATACGGTTCACATACCTTCTCAGCGCCATCCGCGGATTCGAGCCCTCATCCTCCGGGATGCCGATATGGCCGACTTGGAACTGCGTTCCGGGACCCCATACCAACCTCTGTATCGTATTTCTGGGTCGTTCCGGCCTGATCCTCTCGCAGGAATTGATGCCGGGGAGTGGTACACTTTGCCTGCTCATCTTCGTCCACTTGGCCGCCTCACTTTCCTAACACCTATCTCCCTTCGAGGCGTAGGCGTTGAATTCGCCTATTTATTTATTCTCCTCGCGGGACAGGGGTTAAAAACGTCATTCGAGAATCACCTTTACGACGGTCCCTCCGACTCCGGAACACACCACTCTGAGACATCCACTCCTCCAGGTCGGTTTTTCTTCTGCCTTATGCTTCGTAACTTTCACGATCCTTTCTCTCTGTCCCCGATGCGATCTTTGACCTATCAACCACGCATCTCCGTGAACTCTGGATCGTCGTCCCGCCTCTCGTATTCTTCCACAAATTATGATACTTTTTACGATGTATTCGAAGATGAGTCTGGCGCAATGATGGCTCTTGTCAATCTACTTGCGTGCCCTTAGGCTACCCTCGCAATCCTTTTGTCAAATCGATCTTCTGTATGATGAGCGTTTTGCCCTTCTTTTCACAGAGGAATTATTGATTTTCATAAAGTTTTTACTTATAAGTATTTCACGATTGTGCGAGTGTCGTCATCGATTAGTTTAATAATTCTGATTAAAATTTCGAATACGCCTTACTTAGTATGTAGATCTTCAGAGTCATTATTGAGAAAGTGATTTCTAAGATTACTTGCTTGCTTGCAAGACGAGAACAGGTTTTTCATTCATATTGTATGGTTAATTTCTCTTAAATAAATAAACTAGTATAATTTCTCTTCTAATGCTATTTCCATTTGAATAAATATTTTCATTTCTACGTCAATATTATTCTTTGATTATATGGTTTTGCATATCTGAATGTATACTAATTAAAACATGTTTAATCAGTTTAGTTTTCTCTTTCCTCAAACTTATTTCTTTGATTGTTACACGTTTTTTCTGATGCGTGGAAATACAACATCTAAAATGAAAAGATTTTTCTTTCTTTAGATTCCATAATGGATGTACAAATGAAACATCTTCGCTACGATAAGATAATATTATTTAAAAATTGACTCTTTTTATAATCGTATCCATTAGAGCGACGCGTGCTGATTACTCTCGCTCGACCCTTCGTTTTTCTTCGCTTTGACTTCACTTTGTCCTTGGCGAGGTTAGCCCCTTTCTTTCTCTCCCTCGCGATTTTCCGCACGTCTGGTCTCCGGCAGAAACGTAAGCTGCCTCAAGGCAGAGCGGCGTCTAATTTTCTAACCACTATTCTCTCTCACACGAATTGCTCCTCGCAATTCTCCGCTCAGAAACAGCCGGCAGGAACATTTCATTCTTGATTCGCACACGCTTTTGTATTCACCGAGTCTCTCAACCTCGTTTCTTCACTTGTTAAATCATGATATTCGACATCGACGCCGGTATCTCTAAGCCAGTCTCATTATCGTCACGCAATTATCTCGGCGACCCGCACACGTTGATCGATCTTTAGGACGATTTCTCTCTCTTACGATCCCCGTTTTTAATCATAAGATGCTCCAAGCCGGCCGACGATCTTTCGGCTTTCTTTTCTTCCCTCTAGCAAAATTCCTTCTCGCTCCTTCTTTCGGCACTCTTTCTTGCGAATTTCCTTCCGCCTGGTCCTCGAGTACTTAATACGAACTGGCCTACAGCCTCAGGGTTGACCGGCCCACTTCTGCGCGAGCCAAGCTGGACCTGCGAACGGAATTATTCACCGTGAGCCGTAAGCCGTGTCCTTTCCCGATACGCTCGGGCGAAATGGCTTTCATGTGTCCACCGCAATGCAATCCACATGGGATCTGTCGTAGGATCTATAAAATTCGCAATGTATCTGCACCTTTCTCGTGAAAGAAGTATCGAATCTCGATCAAAGAAAATACTATATGTAGTACTATAGAAAATACTATATATATATATATATATATATATATATGAAAATAGTATATGTAGGATATTTTATCATTACGAAAAAACATCTAATAATTGATATTTTGAAATTTTTTTGTAGTGCCTTTTAGGTTTGTGTGCAGTACGTTGAATAATTCTTTCGAAACAAAAGTTTCATTGTATGTAATTTTTGAGTGTGATTTAAACACAAATTTTAATTGGAAGTAATCAAAATTAAGTACAAGAATTAAATTTTATTTATTTTGCGTGCACGAAGGAAATTTAATTTATATTCTTCAGAAGTTTTCTACAATGAAAAATCAGTATCAAAATATATTTCGAAAAACTCAACAATATTAATATTCAAAGGTATACGTTTCCCCGATTTCTTTAAAAGCAGGCGCTATGTTTGTCATAAAACAAAAGGACGAAAAGAGAGAAGTAAATTCAAACAAAAAGTTATAAAAACAGAAAGAGAATTCACTTTTCTGCTGCGACAGCTTTCTTGTATATCCTTTGCTGCGCAATCCCAGTGGAATAAAATATTTGTTGGCAGTGATGTGACACTCTATAGCAACAGAAATGGAAGGCCATGCATGATGCATTGGATCTCGGAACTGCGGTGTATAATCTCGCTGGCGCATCAAACGAGAATGCCTAGCAAATTCCAATATACCTTTCTTGAAAATGTGTGCCTTTTATGGCATGATAAAGTTTGCAGACGAGAAAAATTTCACGAAAGATTTTTAGAGACAAAGAGAGAGAAAGGGACGGAAGTAAAAGTAAGGATTGTTTGCAAACGATATTTGCAATAAATAATTTGGAATAATACTCAAATTACGATGATCGATATATAAGATTAATAATTTTCTTGATAATTGTATACGTATTTCAGAAATATCGATTAAACAGTAATTATGAACTTGATTATTAATCCTTTTTACGTGATAAATGTTATCATAAAACACACTTTGTTTAAATGTCAAATACATGGATTATAATAGCCGAGTGATTAATGCATAAACTGATTTTTTTAGCAGAGCTAAATATGTATTTAACGAACCTTTTTTTACATTTATTATGTTAAGCGGTGAATTTGACTATTCTCCGATAATTTTCCGACAACTTTTTAATTATTCATATTTTAATTATTCATATATTCACATGAAAATTTATTCTCTTGTTATACAAGGAAAAAAAATATTTCATATTTTTAAAAAAATTAAAAAAAATTTTTTTAAATTACTCTTAACTGAATTAAAATTTTTGAGAAATGGTACTGTAATACATGATTCATATATTTAATTAAAACAGTAATTATAAGATCATTAGTACATTCATTAGAATCATTAATATTAATTATGAATTTTTTGAAGAATTTACACGACAGAATAATAAATTCTTATTCAGGAAATGTTAACTGTTACGATATTCGAATTTTCATGTTTTAATGTAAATTTCAAAGCGTAATGAAAAATTAATATAACGAGTTAATATATCAATTACAATTTTATTACTAAGTTCTATATAATCTCAGATATAATTTAATTTTAAACAATGAAGTTTGTGAGAGAAGATAGCAGTCGGTATAAAATAAATATATTAAAGGATTATTTTGTTCAAGATAGCAAGATAATACTTTTACAAAAGAAATTATTACTATATATACTATATTATTATTAGTTATTATGAAAATATTTTAAAAGGAAAGAATAAATTCAAAATAATCTCGTAAGTTCATAAATTACGAAATAGTAATATCGATATTATTATTTTAATTATCTTTTATTTTTATGTAATCTTTTTACAGAAACACTCAAGTATATTAATTCATAACTTACGAAAATATTGCGATAGCAACGACGAGCATCTTCCGATCGTTAAATTTGAAATATCCACATTGCGGATAAATTTCCTTCCGAGACTCAATTTTCGCGAAGGGTCATCTCTGCTCGAGAACGACCTCGGATCTCACGATTCGGGATTTTCACAGCGAAGCACACGTTCACAGCATATCGCGAACTTGTAACGCGAGATCGAACACGTTCGCTCACTTACTTAAAACCGGTACACGCCGGGTTTATGATACCAATTCGTGTTTTTGCTGGAAAATTTCGGATGATGCGACATGTCGGCCGCGAATGCAAGTAACGAAATCGTCGTCCGTCTTCAGAGATACGTAAAGACCTGGTTCAGAGATTGGTGGTGGAAGAAGAGTGGAGGGTCTCTTGCGAGGCCCAAACGATGCTCGTATGAGCATCAAGCACGTGAGATAAAGGAACGGGGAGTGAGGTAAAGTGCAAGATGAAAGGAGAGGATGGTCGGAGAAAGAGCAAAAAGGAGAACGAGAGAAAAAGAGACAGACTCCGGCGAGGATCACAAAGTGAGGTCTGTGAGTGAGTGCGTGAGCAAGAGAGAAAGCGACAGGAAGAGTGAAAGAACATATGCATAGAAAGGAAGTAGATGCGCTAAGCTGAGAATGAGCAGGAGCCATCTGTTCTACAGTGGTATCCGTGAAGTTGTGAATACAGGAAGAGGGAACCTTCTCGACTGGCGCGTCGTTCAACGGAAGCGGAAGAGAAGGGAAAACCGGCTGCGGGAGACAAATGACTCTGAATGCGAATTAGTACAAAGCAGCCGCGTCGAGACGATGACGCGAAAATACTCTCTGTATCTTTTTACGCACGGACATCTCCGTTCTCGTTCTTGAACGTTATGAAAATTGTTATTCGCATCTACGGGAAACATTTTGATGGTATTATTGATGCGTCCGTTAGAGAGGCTCGTGTTTTAACGAGTTCCCGGCTTCTCTTTGAGATAAAAGAGAGAAGGACAGTCACGAACGGGCCGTTCGGGAAAGATATGATCCGCCCGGCGATTGGAGGAGCGGGAGGAAGAAAGAAGAAGAAAAAAAAAGGAGAAGGAGAAAAGAAGAAGAGACTGCTGGTCTCTACCGCTACTGAGACGGCGACCTACTGTCCTGCATACCGCAACTTGTGCCGCCGAGAGAATCGAACGCGCAATATACCTCGATAAAGGAAAGGAAAAAAAAAAAAAGCAGCTGAAATTTCCTTTTAACATGTGCTAGACGGGCGATTATTTAGCCGCGCATTTCCTTCCAATTCGTTCGCGACCGATAGAGAGTTTACCGGAGAAAGGTGATGCCGATTCGCTTCGTGCCGCACGATCCGCGAACTTTTCCCGCTAAATCACGTGTGTCGACGCGCGTGGACCGCGGATGCTTTCTAACGAGAGGACGTTCTTCCGACACGGCGTGTCGAACGTGCCTGAATTCGCCGTGAACTTACTTGCTTCCTGCAGGCATTATTCCGGACAATGCAAACGGGTAAACGAGTAGTTTTCTCCGAATTGATTTAACCTTAACGGCAATTTAGCTTGTCGTTCGTTTCTTCCTGATTTTCCCGGAGTTTCGCGGAAGACACGAAATCGATAGAAGGAAGATTGAAACTATCAATGAAATTGATTTTGACGAAAGTGTAATGAAACGTCATA
Organism: Pogonomyrmex barbatus; assembly: GCF_055798465.1. NCBI lineage: Eukaryota > Metazoa > Arthropoda > Insecta > Hymenoptera > Formicidae > Pogonomyrmex > Pogonomyrmex barbatus. The sequence continues at coordinate 4,680,446 of NW_028297098.1, forward strand.
CTTTGGAAAACCATAAAAATGCAGAAAACTTGATTTATATTTCAATTTTATTTGCTACATTGTATGTCATATCAATGTTGAAATTTGCATTCTCTCATTAATTTGCTATTAATTTGCTATTAACATTATATTCTCTCTCGTGATTTGTAGAAAATCGTACTTGCTAAATAATGCAAATAAATGCATTAAATTATGAATAAATGGGAGTTGTATAAACATCTGAACGAAAATACAGCGAATACACTTCTCTTTCTTTCGCATAACTGGATATGTAACATTATAATCATGTAATACAAATTTATGAAACAGTAAATATTTCTCAAATTGTTCGATAAATGTAGAAAATATGTGGATTTAATTCGCTAAATATAACTGTCCCATTATTTTGACCACGTCAAAATCCTCGCATAAAAAGGAAATGTTGTATACGCCATCGTAACTTACATCGCATCGAAATGCGCTATTATTTATCTATTTCCTTTTTTGTCGATCCACTGCGGTGTTGTCTCTGCGGTTTTGCGTCACAAATATTTTTCACTAACAAAAAAGTCCTATAAATCATCGCGGTTTGAAACATCAGTTTGGAAAATGTATTCAGCCGCCAGATTCACTGAAAACAGTTTGCAATCCTATAAATTGTTGCGGTACATCAGTTTGAAAAATGTCAATTTCGGAAATTTTATTCGTCGAATTTCTGCGGAAATCACCGAAAACAGTTCGCGATCGTGAGAATTAATCGTGTTATGCAATATAGAAAACATTTTATTCTCTAAGTACAATTTTTTCCGTTAACAGTAGCGATCAATTTCGGTCATTCGACCGAGGCACGCATGTGAAACTTGTCCGACGCGGGAAAGTCAATTAGGTTTCTAGAAACGGAGTGATTCGTGTATTGAATTTGATAAAATAAATCTATCTTGATTATATTACATGCATTGCCATTCTGTATGTCTGAAATTCGATGCGCCTCAATTTCGATTTCTCGCGTTACAACTTCTTTAATTTGAATTTCAATTTCGATAGCTAGTTTCATTTCTATATTCGTCGAGTTTTCTATATTCACGTACTTATTTTTTTTTTACACTGTAACACGTGGACTTTTTAATTCTTTATGAAAACATATTGCGTTATTATTACATTTACATCTTAACATTATTAACTTTGACAAAATTTACTTAGCGACGATTTTTTTACGATTTTATTTGTATAATAAAAATCAAAGCTGAATTATTCATCTTTTGAACATATTTCATTTTTCATGTACATATTTCACAAACTATATTTTGAAATAAAAAAAAAGAGGCAAGTGTTTTTTTAAAATTATATTTACATTATTTATGTTAATATGAAAGCTAATATTTTTTTTTGTACGAATGTAAGTGTAACACTCTTAACATAAGTACCGGTAAGTATTTAAATTATACCTTTTATGGGATTTCAGTTGAATAAAGATTATCACATATAGTGCCTTTGTTCCCGCATAATTTCTCAGAATCATTTCATGAGGATCCGGTGAATATGTAATCGGGACAATAGTAATAGTCATTCCGTAGGTCGTACACCGGCGAACAAATGTGCACGGATTAAATTACGTAATTGTGTATAATACTAACCGTGGATACATTTACATTTTCCCGCACGAGCATGCCATATTACGGTGCTTTATTGTTTATTTAATTTTTCCGCGTAAATTAATTTTGCAGGCATGCTGTATGACGAAATAAAACGCTTCAGTCGAATCCTTATGCAATTTTTGCTACGTTGATTACAGCTGAACATGAAACCAGTAGGAATTATAAAAAATTCTGCGGGTGTAATTTATGATAGTGTAATATGCATGTGCTAAAATACATTTTGCAATTAAATTCACTTTCTAATATTGAAAGAAATAGTGGTACGTCCATGGAGATAAATTATATTTTGCATAATAAAATCGTCGTTTTTCGAGGACATTTTTGAATTAAAACAGTACGCACTTTTTGCCGTACCTACTGAAATTACTGGTTAATACTACCTATGGATACGGCAATAAATGTCTTGTATAAAGTAAAATTTCACAAAATGTTCCGCGTGGGAAGAACTTCCGCTAGTTTCACTGTGATATATTTTCGATGCGTATTTACTCTATTTTACGGGTAATAATATTAAAAACGATACGGCTCATTTAAATAATACAAATTGCAGTTGCCTTTTGCATTTAAGTAATTCAGAAGCGATGAGTTACATTTGACATCAATTTTAAAGATGTAGAACGAAATTTTACATTTGATTCATGCTTCCTAATTTTCTAAAATTAAATTTGGAACTAACATTTTCGACTACCAGTTCGAGATAGAACTAAATGTGTCATTATCCATTAATATTAATTTAGCCTGACTAATATACGCGATACTATATTTTATATATACCAACACGGGATTATATGAAAATAGTATGTTTAATCTTATCCCTTTTCATTTTTTACATTTTCTTCAATAAATTTGTTGATATCAGAAAACTCTTTTTGACAAGATCATTTTATGACACGATTATTTTCTCATTTCTACAATCGGGATTATCGCTATCATTGTAACCGTTGAGCGTAACGGGATTTGATTGCCCAGAGAGTAATATTGATACATGATAGCGTATCTATCCTACTGCCAAAGGTGCGATTAATAGATTTTTCGTGATGGACTTTAATCTACGTTATTTCACGACGATTTAGGCGGAACTTTTATTCGTACCACGGAAAGCTTAACGCGATTTTTCGCATCGAGAAATAAAATCCCGCGCGGACGTGCGCTTCGACAAGATGTATTTGCACGAGTGTGTAACTAATTCCCAGATCACATTGTTCTTAGTTTGACATGAGTAATCGACGATGGATTATAATGCAGTTAACTGTACCATAACAGGCTGGGATTAGTAGCGCAATATGAATATAGGGAAATTTCAGAATCCAACTTCGAAGCAACTCCATCAGCGTAACAATTTTCTATGCATATTTTATAATTCATTTTTATCGTCTATTTATTATTAATATTAATTTATCGGCATGACATCTTTATGTTTTGAGGCATTTTAAATATTTTGCGCGATTATAAATTATCTCTTTTATTTCTATATTACACAAAATATTTGAATATTTGAAATTGATTTTAATTCGTAATTAAAATTGTAAAGTATATCGCAAAAATGATATCCGAATATACTGCAATTATAAAAATGTTAATTAAAAATTATTTCATACATAATATAAAGTCCGGACAGATTAAATTGTATGTTATTTACGTGTAACTTTGGCGTTGATTATTATTTAAAATTGAAATCAATTTTTAGTAGTTTATTATAGAATATGATATAACATATACATCGCGATTATCGTAATTGTTGTATAAATCTGTGAATAAATCGGCGTTTATTAGAGAGAAGCGATATTACAATAACCTAATTTTACCTAATTTTACTTTGAAAGTTTAATTGTTACAAGTCGCTGCACTCGCGAATGTAATTAATAAGCTTCCACGCTCGGATGCATTTCTGTCATCCCTTGGGATTTTCTGGTACAAAGAGTGAAATGGTTTGTAATAACTGGCGTGATTAAATTTACGAACTCTGAAAATGGAACGGTGCCGACTCCTTATCTTCCTATTTATCCGCGTGAATTCTGTGGATTTGCATTGGATATTACTGTAGAATTTGTTGTTTTGTTGAAATAAAATTCCACAAACATGCAATTTTCCCGCATTATTGTTGTTTACATTACATTCAAATTGAAGTTATGAAAACTTTAATTGATAAAGTGATTGTAACTTTTTGTATTATTTAAAAGTTTCTTATATTATTATAAAGAAAGTTGGATTGCTTTAGATTTTTTAAATAAATTTTTTTCGCTTATTATACACACGCAAGTTTTCTCAAAACCTTTTACAGAATTTGTTTTACGGGGAATCGTGTTTTAATTTACCATTACAATATTATTAAAGTGCTTAATAACCATGTCACGTGCAGAAATTGTATTTGCGATAGGAATGGAATTTAAAAGGGCACAAATGAAATTAAATCACTTCCTGAAAATTATTACGCGCTTTATGAACTGTAATACAATAAATAATCGATACAATTGTCGCGAAGGGAACATTTTTTGTCGGCCTCGATCCGAGAAACATTGTCGCACGTGTAAGTGATTTAATATGGACGTGCCTGCTTGTCCCAATTAAGGCGTTCATCGGATAAATATGTGTCACGGGTCATCGGTATAAAACCAGGACGATGAGCGAACAGTAGATCGACAAGCCTGTTTAAGAAATATTACAGTATACAGTTGAGTGTCTTGCCAGTTTCCTTTTTCTAACGGTATATGTCAGTTTTTATCTCATAGATGGCGATTCTTCGAAAATGAAACATCAACGCACGTCTTCGACAATCGAGATGTACCAAGTGACGAAGATAATCTTCACGGTTGCTCGATTTTCTTTATCGCTCTATATTAATCTAACATTCCGGCGACTTTGTCTCAAACTGTTCTTGGACGCGTTCCCGGTTCATAGACTCAAAGTACTCTCCGTTGCTACTTCGTTACTGCACGTGCCTTTGTATGATAAAGCACTCATACAAATTACAATTCTGCTTTGAGGAAGACGAATCGCTGGCCTAGAAAAAAATTTCTCATCGCTTGACAGTTTTACAAGTCAGTATTTGTAAGCCTTAAAAAATTGCGATTTTAATTTTGGCATAAAAAATAAAGTATATAAGTGAAACAAACAGGTTGCGAGAAACATTTAACATCGATATTGTTTACAAAACTAGGCACTTTACAAAACTATATTTATTTAAAGTCATATATATATTTTCTCTCACGAAATAACTTTGATATTATTCGATAAAAACTAAAGTTTAGCTTACGTAATGCAAAATTCAATCTACTTTACAGTCAAATACGAATGAAAGTCTTAAAAGTCCTGAAGGGACAACTCGGAATGTTTCCGACGTGTGCAGTAGTAGTTAGGATTGCCATATGTCGCACATACATGTCAGTGGTGATATTAGGAACGGTTAGAGGAAGTCATTTTCGAGCTCGCGTGCATTCCACTCGAAGCGATCACGTTCATCGTCGAGTATTAATTTGACGTTACTCGTGTCGAAAGAGAGAGAAAGAGAGAGAGAGAGAGAGAGAGAGAGAGAGAGAGAGAGAGAGAGGGGGGGGGGAAGACCATGGATTCCGTTATCATTTCTTGATTGAACACACGTCGGCTTCACACCAAGTGATCGGCATGTAAGTTCCAGATGGTTTTCACGCGAGATTACCGCACGTCTGCATGGCGTCTGCACCGTAATTTACGCGGAACGCGTATGCATACGAGGAGAAACACATTGCGTATCCGATCCGATGGAATCGTTTTCAATACCCGTTACACGCACAATGCTCGTCGTTCGCGCGCCAACGTTCTTCTGTTTGCATTGTCAAATTGTTAATTCTGTCATGACATCTTTGTGAGGGAAATAAATGCCGTTTTCGAAGAAGATGTGTTAATTAAATATTTGCATCTTGTGATGTCAGAAGCTGCACCGTAATCTCTCTAACATATTACGTTCCTATATGTATTATAAATTTAAAAAGAAGTAAAGGAAGATTTTGATTTTTATTTTTGTTGATTTTTTTTTATTTGTATTATTTTTATTTGTATTATTATAGAGAAATTACTGCAGAAGAAGAAGATTGCACTGTCTCGTCGAGAAGATTGCACCCGATTATATTATTTTCTCGTGGATTTTTAATTCTTGAAAGTACTATTTTTAATATTTTCAATTCAGTATCTTTTGCATCTATGTTTCTATGCGTCTAGGAACATTATTTATTGAGAAAACTTCCTTGCTTTTAAAGTTACCGAGCCAAGTCAAGCATATAATTTTGAATACATGTTCGTTAAACTACAAACTTTGGATATCTATTAAGTATATATAGAATATTATACATAGTATGTCTGGTTGAAATCAATATCTTTATATAATTAGAAGCTGTATTTTAGTGGTAAAATCTTTAAATGATATTCTAAATTAATAAATCCATTACAAATTTGTCAGAATAATTTAAGATTGTTGATTTAAAAATTTAGAGAAAATAATTCTTAAAATTATTTACCATGGAATCTTAGAAATTGAAGCAGCGATCAATTTGACATAAATAAAATTTTTTTTAACACCATGATATTCAAAAATACCTTCACAATTATACTTTAAAATCAGATTATTGAACTACATTGATATCTATAATTGAACGAGGTGCCAGAAATAGAATAAAATAGGTTAATCGGGGAAAATTGATAAAGCAAAAGAATTCAAGATATTGCACTCGCGAGAAAAACGAGATTAATGAAAATTCATTTACGAACACACACAGAGATATATTTTATCGAAACCCATTCTACATCCGATTGATGAACAGAACAGAGAAAAGAGGAAGAAGATGCCATCGGAGATTGTCGATACAGCTGATGCTACGGTGATGCGGCGATCATGCGAAGATGCTCCCTGGCTTATCTAGTTATATAGCCTCGTCGTTCTCATATCTCAAGGAAGATAGTCCCTCTCTTTCTCTCCTTCATTCTCGCTACTTCTTACATCTCTATGAGATGCCCTGGTTCTTGCATTCCTGAGTCATTGAAATCTGATTGAGATTGCATTCCTGGCGCGTCATGTTATTATCTTACGACCGGCCAGACCGAGTAGAGCAGTGAAGCGACGCGCGACTTTCTCCGCGAAACTTTAAAATCAACGTCCGGACACGGTACAATCTCGGCCGAGTCGTTTGCCGAGAATTTGTCGGAGCGAATCTTCCGTCCACCGGAAATTGCCAATGTGGATTCGTGTGCGTCAGACGCAAAAATGAGCGCGACGAGATGATTGGTGTTCTCGAAAGATGTCTGTCGGTTTGCAGCATCTGTTATTAAAACTGTTAATTCTCCGAATCTCGTCTTCGACGAGACAGACACAAAAAAATACATATATAATTCTCTCTAAATATTCGAAAAATACATAAAGAAGAAGAAGCGAAATAATTCAAATATTATTAATAATTAATATCTAATGAAGCATTTTTTTTAATTAAAATTGTTTTATACGCCTCTTGTTTTGTACTTGTAATTAATTACAACACAATTTTTTAGAAATTTAAAAAATTTTTTGTTATTAATAATCCTTTATAGAGGCTAGAAAAAATATCAGTAATTTCATTAATGTATTAAAGTTTAATATTTTAAATATACTTTTCTTTTTGTAAAATAGCGCGCATACATTTTGGAATATAATCTCGCTATACGTTCGAATATTACATCGCCTAATATGAATAGTAATAGTTTCGTTCGAGCTCCAAATATACAGCAATTAACATTGCACCTCAACAATGGTTTATACGTCATGTCAGTTTATTGATATGTTAATTTGAGCGCTTAATTAATACAATACGAAAGTAATCCCATTAGATCGCTTGTAATCGCGTATACCATGTAGTAGAGTAACGCATCGGGCCGTATCTCGATGAAGCAAACTCGATACTCGTGGCTTGAACGAGAACGCTCGATAAACGAGACCGTGTGTGTATTTCGCCGGCATTAAATCCGCAGGGTAACAAGCGCAATCTCTTGCACTCGCTCTGGTTAACCCGAATTTGATTAACACGGGGGGGGGGGAATGCAAATTGCAGCATACAAGTGATCAACATGGATGCTTATAATTTACTGCGAAACAAGTGGGAATCCACGCGCGGAGGGACTGGAAAAAAGAAGTGACACAGTTATTACATATATGTGATGCATCTCACCGATCTCTTGCTTTCTCTCAATTACAGGCTCTCCGCGCGGTAAATCTGGAGCCGTGGGTTTTTTTTTTTTTCTGTTGTAATCCCCCCGTCGGGATGTTGCCTCTTTTAAAGCTGATATAAAATTCCCATGCTTTAATTTTGTTTTGAAGAAAATTGTTTTCCATTGAATTTGAAATGTACTATTTCGACTGCATCTATTGTTTCTATCAACAAATATTATGATGCATGTATCCTGCATTTTTAATATAACGCGCGTTTATTTAACACAACATGTGTTTATTTTACTGGGTTTGATTCAGCCGGCATGTAAATTGTTTCTGTAACGGAAAAGCACCGACGAAAGCGGTGATCGAATTTAGATATTTTTGGAAATAGTTCATCGTTTATTCATTTATATATTTTTATATCCACATTAAATTTCCAGGGAATCTACAAATAATTAATAAATACATCCGTGCTTGCATTATTGATAAATTATTATTGCAAATGTCCGTAGGCGCTTGCATGATTGTAAAATTCCAGCATTCTAAAATCTAAATTTCAAAAAATGTATGCGCACGTGTATAATTTAATAAAATATTTCTTAGTAATGAAATTCAATATAAAATTTTATTGCCCTGTGGAGGATACATCGCAATATATATTCGTTATATAATGTAACTTTGTAACGAGGACAGAGATACGGGAAATAAGACTAGCAGCTGCCCGAGCGTTTCCAAAAAACTTGTAGATATGGTCGTAAATGCATTATGCAGTCCACTGAAAATGCCCGAAAAAGCTCACCAGTGAAAATGAAGAGCGACGCGAGCCGGACATTAATTCCGTCGTTATGCATTCGGTGCGTCCAACGGACTTTTGAATATTTACGTTCTGGCATACACATTTAACCACGAATGGACGGCGAGTGGATGGCGAACGCGTAAATCACGAGTGAAGTTTCGTAGAGAAACCAAAATTGTGAAGTACTTTTTATCGACCAGCCGAGATATTTAAACTGGAAATTTTAGAGAGAGACGATCGTATTCTAGTGACGGCAATTCAAAGTTTTCCATTAAAGTTCGTATATAATGAAAGTTATATATTTGAAAGTTAAAATAAATAGCATTTACTTGCAATATTGTGTAACGTTTACAAGCCGTTTGAAAATATTTCATGATTTTTATCGTCCTGCAGACACAGACGATTTTATACAGTATTTTGTTTGTCCAAAAAAAAAAACAGAACAAATAGTATACAGATCCTTAGATATATAATAATGTTTTAATTTTGTACAATACTTTTAATTTATCCCTTTGTTTATTTAATTTCAAAACAGCAACATTAAAGGTAATATATAATATAATGATTCGTATGATTTAATATATTTCAGCATATAATTTTGTATAAAATTAGTAAATATAAATAAAGTAAATATGTTTAATAATAATTTTGTAGCTACTCTTTTTATATATCTTTTTTATATAAAACCCGGCGGCATTATCACATTTATAGAATTATATTTATTTATATTTAAAATCGAATTTGTTTATATATGGAAAATAGGAAATAGAGAACTTCGCATACGCGCAAGCAGATTTTTCATCATCCATCATTACGTTTGGCACGCGAGGCGAGTTTGATTCGTTGCCACGTACAATGCTAAGATATATTGATTTCTAAATTTTCCGCGCACGAAGGGCGCGACCGAGACGGCTGCGGAATTTGCGAAAGCAAGGGTGAATATTTTTAAAAACCGCGGCCAGTAAGTTAAGCGCGCTGTACAGAGAGAAACGCACAGATAATATTGATTTTTTTAGTTATGTATAGATACTGGTTGCAATATGTGCTGCCGGGGTCTTTGTTACCGTTAAAGACGCGGCCCCGCCTGTGTACATATAAATATTTTTCAAAGCAAGTTAAAGCCGTAAGTTAGCGCGTCAGGATGGTTTACCTTACTTTCATCCCTTTTACGCTGCTGGTAATCCGAACGCGACGAATAATACACGCGTTTTCTGCGATTGATAACGCCTACTTGTTATTCCCAGTCATCCGAAACGTTTCACCCTCGCATATTCGGGGTGTCACGACCGATATTTTTCCCTCTTTTCCTCTCGAGCTTCGATTTCTTATACATAAATTGTAACATATAAATAATAAATGTTATTATCTTCTGCATTATCTTTCCGAGTTAAATATTGCAACGAAATATTTTTAAAGATTTTATAAACTTTTTTTTGAAAAATTCGCCAGGATCACCGTATTTTTTATTTTACAGTCAACGTCGAAAAATAGAAGGATATCCCAATACATTATCTCAATTTCATTTTTAGATGCAAGATAATACCAAATCTGTCAAATCTCCCCCTGGCTGTACATCTGTATTGAGTTTTGAATTAGGTAAATCTATAGCTACAGGCACGAATCGATCGATTTATTGACAGAGCGTACAATAGAGGAAAGATCCAATTATGGTATTAGGCAAGGAAAACGGACGGCTTACAATCAGATGACGTTTGTATCTCACAAATAAAAAAAGATTTGTATGCTATTTCGACATTTAAGTATCTTTACGCTTCCTTTATTTTTAATTTTAAAAGAGATGTGATTGTCAATCATCCATCAACGAAAGAATCAAATTTATTCCCGAAATACGTAATTATATCGTTAATATAAATCAAAAAGTTTGGATATGCCATAAAATAAAAACATTATTCCTTCGCTTTGACTATACAAAATAATTGTTCATATGGTACGTAAGATAACATTAATACTTTTTTTTATACGAATCTTTTCCAAAAGACCTTGTTTCAATAATAAAAAAATGCAAAATTTAAGTTTCTATCCTTTCTTCAGTTTTAACAGTTTGTAAAAAATAGAAAATGCGAAATGTGAACACATTTTTCATGAAATATGATCGTAATATTTTTACTTAAATTTCACGATATATTGCGCTTTCTTCAGCGATAACAATACGCGACATGCCCAACAATATACTGCCGTACAATGTGTCTATTATACGAGTCCAGTCGGTGCATTTGCTTACTCGCGTATATTTCTTGGACATGTATATATATGCACGATACGCCTAGATGTGACGGTCTTGTTATTTCCGTATTATTCTTGGTCTTAAATATACAATTTTCGGTATCTACATTTCTTCCTTCAAGAATGAATTTTGAAAAAATTATTTTTTAAAAATGCTAAAACTAACCGTCGAAGAAAATTTGCCTCAGCGGTGAATAATTGGAAAAGTCGCGAATATTCTATCATTCATTCCGAGAAATATAAGTTAAGGAGATGAAAGGGATAAATTTCGGAATATATAACAGCGAACGTATTCTTGGCAATGAGATTCCCCCTGCATTAATCTCCTGGAAACGGGAATATTATTTGTTGTCTCGGTAATGCCTCTCTAATGCGCGAAAGCATTACTCTAAGCGCATGAATCGCTCTTCTTAGAGACAGTACATGTATATATCATTTCCCATTTTCAAGGTTTCATAATTTAATGAATTTTAACGAATTTTCAAGCATCATAATTTATTAAGTAAAATTTACTAAAATCTTGAAGTAGATCTATCTTTGAATTTTAGCACTCACTCTATCTATCATACGACAATTCACAATTAATATTTTCTTTACGATAGTGGACAAATAAAATATCAATAGAATTTTTTTTATCGAAATAGTTTGAGAGAGATATTCGAAAACATCATAGTATAAATTTTAAACATATCGATGTATGTGAAAACTAACATATCTCTAAGCCAAGATTTAACGACATCTATATCAAATGTCACGTCGACAGAGCGTGTTTTACACGACATTTAATCTTCCAAAGTATTGCAGGATTATATTCTCCCCTGACATATCGTGACATCGAACAAAATGCGTTTCAGCTGCGTAGTAGCGCAGCTTCGGGAATTCCCTATTCGCTATTTGTTGCACGGAAATATGCAGAAAGTGTGTTACAATTCGCGTGATTGACGATTCTAGACGCCGCACTTACTTTTCATTTTCAACCCTTTACGATTTCTCTCTCTCTCTCTCTCTCTCTCTCTCTCTCTCTTTCTCTCTCTTTCCCACTCGCGTTCGAGACCTGCAAAAATAGGTTGCGAAGCGAGGGGGCACGTTATGTGTCGTGGACGAGGCTTGTGATCGATAGAGTCTAAACTACCTACCATGCAGCCCCATACTAACGCCATTCCGTCACACCATGACCCACACATACGCATCGTATTTAACAACACTCTCGCGTCATGTGCATAATGCGACATACATAAATATACAAGAGGTGACAGGGGGATATCGGCGTAACCAGCGAGAAAGCGTAACTCGTGTTTGCCGACACGAACTCGCAAAACGATACGCTTGTCGATACCTTCGGTACGTGGCTTTTTCTTTTTTTTTTTTTGCAAGAAATGCAAATAGAGAGTATTTCGCATTTCCTTGTCGCGTTTCTTCGGTTCAGATTTTTGTATTAATTCAAAAAACGGAAATACCACAAATTTTCCCTACATTTTCTCTGAGAAAAATTAACTAGATGAATATAACGTCGCGTGTTCGCGATGAAAGATTACTCGAATAAATCAGCTGAAGATTATATCGAATGCTTTGTTAAATTTTCCTTTTGTTTCCTTAAACGAGGAAACATGAGTACACCATTATTTCGCGTAGTAGCTCGTTTTACGAGGGAGAACGCGAAAAGTTGGTAAAGAAATTTAAACAGATAACGGGAGATGTTCCTCCGCGTGTATTTCTTCATTTCATGTAGATGATGAATAAGTGATGTATGTGATAATCTTACTGAAATGCAAAACGCAAATGCGACGAGAGCGCATCTCTCGTGCAGTTTCGTTGCGATGTGTGGTGAAACGTCGAATTTCATCCTTCTGACGTCTTAATCCCGCGAGATGTCTCTTCTCTCTCTCCCTCTCTCTCTCTCTCTCTCTCTCTCTCTCTCTCTTTCTCTCTTTCATGTTTTTGCGAGGCAAGACCACGTTCCATCAAAATGTTGGCTTTTCAATTGTGAATTTCCACGTATGGCGTACCGTTGAGTCGCTTATCTTGGTGCAATTTGACATCTTCGGTGGTTTAATTGCTCGTAATATAACGTGCATTTGCCTAACAATTCTAATAGTTCTGGCGAACTCCTTTCGTCCCCTTTTGTAACACAATGAGTTTATTTCCCTAGTATTGCATTCTAAACTCACATATACGGCACATACGTGTGCGGGCTGTCTCCCGAAGAGAGAGTACGTACCTCTCTGCGAGAAATTCCCTTCATATACTCAATATTTACCTATTCAGTACGATGTAGATAACCCAGTTCGAAGATAATCACATATAAAGCGAAAGCCAACGAACTGCGGAGAACGCGTATAATGTCGATCGTCTCGCGATGACGCGTAGATTTCTCGTAAATACGATGGCAGTCGCACATAAAGACGACTCATTAAGTATATTGTCATGTTTAATTTCTCTTGTTGCTACCGTTTGCATGCATTTGTTTCTCGAGAATCATTTTTTTCTTAAAATCGTTTTTATTTAATCGTTTCATTATATGAACGCACTCTAAAGAAATTAAAAATAATAATTTTTAATAACTGCATAATACCTTCTTTTGTATATTAATTATGGGAATATGAATTATAATATAAAAATCTGTTTCATTCTCAAGAAAATATTTATATTTTATTATTATTATTAATATTTCTTTCTTTCCTGCAGCAATACGCACGTAATCTGCTTGTTCGATATTTACTTCTTACTACAGGTTTTATGAAAACTCGTTTATGTTGCTCTATTTATATGTAATGACATTTCAGAGATTATGTCATGGTGAACCAGCGATCTCGCAGAGATATAATCCTTATCCCGCGGCATTCGTATGCGAGTTCAGGTTTTCCGTTTCCGGACAAGTTCATCCTTATGACGCTAAATCCGCGTCGGCTAAACGAACGAACGGCTAAACGTCATCTGTTCATATCAATCTGACATGAGAAGAATCATTCAAAGCGAATCGCGAAATTGACCGATCGGGAACAAACATGTCGATCGCGGCCGGGCAACAGTTTTCATTTTCGCCGCGGGCGAATTCGCGCTCGCTTCATTCATACCGCGCATATTTCCAGCACTACCTCTCTCCGGGAGCATGCGTAATTACGAGGCCACCTCGTGCATTCAGCGTTCACCTGGCCTGGCTACCTACCTGCTGTTGACGGCATTATAAGCCAGTATTGGCAACCTCGTTTTGAATCAAGGCGCCGGTTCGGTCGGCGAGCAGGACCAATCGAGAACGTTTGCGGTCGGTGAATGACTGCGTCGAACGGTGCGCTTGTCAAAGCGCACACCCGATATATAAACGCCGGCCGAGTTATATATATATATATATATATATATATATATATATGTATACGCGTGCGTGCGTGTATGCGCGCGTGTATGTGTTACACGCGCACACCAGCGCGCGACGGCGCGTGCATGTGCACGTGCGCCTAGGGGATGGTTACGAGGGATACCGTCCGACCGCGTCCATCCCGCTATAGGCTACAGGCAGGGTGTGACAGATTTCACGGGACGACGAGCTAACGAAAAACTAGTCGGCTGTGAGGTGGTGAGAGGGCAGAGACTACATCCACCTTCCCCGGAGTCGCCATCTCTCTCCTCCCTCTCCTCCCTCAACACCCTCTCCCCTCCCCCAGAACACTCCTCGCTGACAGCCGTGCCCGGTCGCTTTTATCCGACATTCCAACCATCGCTGGCTGCCATGAGCCAGACGCTCGAAGTATCCGGCCGGAGAAATATCGCTCGGCACTATCAGGCTTGCAACTATTGCCTTGGTCGTGGTCGAGATCTTCGAGTGAGTTATTATCGGATCACAGTGCGAGCACGCTTTCATGGGACTACGCCAGCCCTCCTCATTTTTTAATGTATGAGCATTAATTTTGAACTGTGAGGAATGCCGATAGACGCGATATTCTACATCGATATATATATATATATATATATATATAGGGACACGCCAGCAATATTTTTATTATTTTAACTACTCTGAGATTTCCCTGAACAAATGTTATCATGAATAAAATCGTACTTGCAGAGAGCAGAAAGATGAAAATCTGGGATGTCGGGAGACGCGAGAGAGAAACCAGCGCGATATTTATTTATTATCGCGCGATCATTCGGACGAAAGGCGGCGCGTGACGTTTGCGATCCTGTTATCTATATGATAATAAGGATAATAAGGTGACAAATTGGAGATGCCAGAAATTCGACGAAGCTTTGTTAACTCCGCCCGGAGGAAAGCGACGGGAGAGTCCTCGTTAAAATTCTCCGTTTCTTCATCCCTTTCTTGATTCCCTCTCTCGTTGGAGGTCTCTCGCGAGCTCGTCCTAATGAGAGTCCTCGTTGCACGTTGTAGGAAAAGGTGTCGACATGTTCTGGACACGTCGTAAGCTCGACTCGGCGCTCTCGTTCGCCAGTAGTAAAGTAGCCTTTACGACCCGCCTGGTCCGATAATTAGAGAAACGTCTACGCCTCTCATCCGTTTTCTCCCGGTGCTCGCGCGCCGTTTATTTTATTTTGCCAAGTGTATTTGTTACAAGAGTCACGGCTGCTTACTCTGCTACAAGTTAAGATCGCTTAAAGTGGCTTTCAACGGTACACAAGCGCAGGCAGGTGTCCCGACGCTTTCCATACGTTTTAACGTTATTCAATATTCAATATGATGATGCGCGATTTCGCACAGAGAATTCTATAGGTATCGGAGAGAGGCGCATACAATGCTCTTTTTATGAGTGAATTGAATAGGAGAAACCGAGTTAAAATATTCATATGTCACTTTATGTTATACTTAATAGAGTTAACGTGCAATCTCTCGTAATTCTTTTATGTGGCATACAAAGATACAGAAGAAACACACACACACACACACACACACACACACACACACACACACACACATCTGTTCTCTATGGAAAAAATATTTTTTTACAAGGGAAAATGGATAGGTTTTTTGTTTAGCGCAGCTTTATCAAAAATACGCCAATATGCTTTCACGCTTTTTCATTTTTGTTCTTTTAAGAGATCGGTATTGTGGTATCATGGCATTATCATTGCAGCATCTAGCTGAGCTGCGTTTACTGCAAGCAGGAATTTCGGTATGGCGGTTTGTCGTACAGGTGACAGCCGTTCGATCAACGTTCTGGGTCTCTAACACAGGTAGAGCCCTTTGTACACGCAATAAGTCTATCGGGTGTCGTACAGGATGTCGTAGCGGTCTCCTGCGATTCAGATTCCGTGTGTCAATATGTAACTACGTGAAATGAAGCGCCGCTTGATTTATTAATCGATACGTTATACCTGTCCTAGAAATCTTGCGCCGCGGCAAACACGATACAGATGATTGAGTCCTGGGAAGTTCAGGATTTATAATTGAAAGAGAAATATACACATATGTATATCATGTATATCATGTGTAAAGAGATATACACGCATCGCGCAGGGAAATATTTTCTATCTCACAAATACCGTTAATAAAATGAAACCTATAAAGGATAATCATTAATATTATTTAAAAAATTTTCTTCTTTTCGTTTTTACATCTGTGCGATTAAAAAAAATGTTTAAATTATTATATAACAATTTGTTTTTATGATTTTATAAAATGTTGTAACAATTTTGTAAAATTTTTTTCTATTTTTTTATAAACTCTGCAGACTTGCAGCGAGATCGATCATCGATATTCACATCGAGGAACACCTGTGCTCTTTATTTGTCGGAGGGAAAAGTTCGCGGACATAATCTACATTCATTCATTTCTCTCCTCATTCATTTCGTTGGTTTCCACGCGACGCGTTGTTATCAGTCGGGAGGTAGCTCGCGACTTTCGTCGAGCGTATTATTATCACTCCTGGCCGCGCGCGCGCGCTCCGAAAAACTAAAAAAAATCGGCGGGGATCGTCGTAATTCCACCGGGTGAGATTAGAGAATTGCTGCGCCCGGGAGATCTTGCAGGAGGAGGAGGAAGAGGAGGAGGGTAGGCCGCCCCGAACGAGGCGAAGTTTGTACGAGTAGGCGGCGGCGTCCGCATCCCGTTCTTCTTCTTATCAACCATTCTCAAGCTCGTGTCCTCGACTGCATCTGGCATCCCCGTGCTTTTTCCTCCACTTCCGCTTAGCTCGTGGCATAACTTTCGTAATTTCAGGAACGCGTCTCTGCCTCTCCACCGTGATCTCCTTGTCACAAATAGGGATCAGTCGTCTAACACGAGGCGCGGGCAGTTTCGAAAGTTGGCCGCTGTTAATTTAAACTTCGAGAACTAGTTCCCAAGTATAATTTGCGAAAATCAAGAATATTATAAAAATTAATAAACTGTATAACATTTAACTGAGGAACTGGGAAAAAAGGTCTGTCCGTTTCTATAACCTGAATTAGTTTCACACCGAGAAAATCATGTGTTGACTCTGGAATTACACGCTCGCCCACTTGAAGAATATTTTCATAGCCGTAACATTTTTACAGCTGTCTGCTACGCATCTTCAGTTTATGTGAAAGGATTTTACGATATCCTCGGCAGTTTACATTCAAATAAATTATTAGAAATTTTATAGCATTACTCTTCAGACGGATTATATGTTAATAAAATATGACACCATCTTAGGAATAAAATATCTTCGAATAGTGACCGTAAAGCGGAAAATACCGATCTGTATGATAAAAGCATTAGAATTTAATTGGAGAAAGCGCGTGGAACGATGGCAAAATTAAAGTGCCATCGTCTGCCGCATATTAGGTTGTCGTCTCATTAAATTACGTATTTCATTAAATTGTACCGGGTTCTTTTTAATCCCGTAGATGTATACTTTTTTAATAGTCAACTGAAAAGTGCATTTCCCTATGACGAGTTTTGGTTGCATTTTACGACGACTGTCCGTCGGTGGAGACCGGTGGTATTATCTTCTTGCACGCTTGCATTTCTGTGAATTTTTGAAAAAGTACTCTAACATAATTAGTTGTAGGATTAACCAAATTGGAGATTGTGCGGGTTGTGCTTACTTAGCGCGCGGCGTAGCTCGGAAAGCATAAATTTTATATTTAACATCTGCTTACGTTATTACCATATCATATAGGATATTTACTTTAAATAAAAACGAGCGTTCTTAATAATATAAAATGTATTATGCGAAACATGATGCAATTATTATTAATATAAGAATTAAATTATTTCGTGTTTGATTATAATAACATTGGTTGAAATTATTTATTTATTATTTAACGCCACATTTTATATTTTTACTGCTCGTCGGCGATTAAATTTAGCATAGAATTCTATCGGGCGTCAAAACCGCGAATATTATAAACTGATCATTAACTGATCATTAACCCGAGCTTACCGCTTCGAAGAACAGGATCAATTTTTTCTCGTCGTCGTGTAATACGTGTAATATAGTTTACGCGACGCTATTAAAAAAGTTATTCCACGTACGGCAACGCTGAATACGCGTCTGATCCCTCAATGTCCGGTGAAATCATATCATACTGAAATTTGGCCGCTTCGCCGACGCTTCTGATTAGCGCTTTGATTAGTGATTCGATTACACGTTGATTGCATCGTCGACGTCGCTGTCATGCGGCAGACTGCGAACGCAAACTGAAAAAAGTATATTATATGTGGACCGTTGATGTTTAATGTCTTTTGCATCGTTATTTCCTTATCTACTTATTTAAGCGGATGCAGTCCGAATGATGTCGTTTCGTTTTTCTCATTTCGCTAAACAGAGCGTTTATTCACGGATCGTAACAGATATCTAGTTAACCGTTAAGTAAAGCAAGCTCCGGCAATTTAAAAGTTTTTCCGGCAACGGGTGCCGCATTACTTGGGAACTTGTGTTAAAACTATTGTCACGAAACGCATCCCTTCTAAGAAAAGTCCGAAAGTCGCCCTAACGACATGACCGTACGGATCAGGCGAACATTTTTCTTCCCGCCCCGTTTATCCGGTTACGTCGATTTTTCACAAGAGACGAGGAGCCAAAAGACATCAATCGGAAGACGAATGGGAGTTGCTTGAGATCGTAAAAGCTTTGAGATAGTACACACGTGTACAACATCTATACAAAGTAATTTATGGTTATAAAGTATACTTTCTGGTTATGGTTATAAAGTATACTTTCTGCGAAAAGTGTTACAACGTGAAAGTCATTAGAGAAGGAAACAGATTCTTTGTTGTGCGGGTTATAATTGCAATATCATTACAAATTGCGGTGGAATTATATAATTGTTTGGTGCTTCTTTGCACTTCGACGTGAAAGTACTAAATGATTGTAATAAGCTTTTCAGCTTGCAAATTAGTTATTAGCTACAAACAGCAAAGAGGATTTTGAAATAAGCTCCGGAATAAAGGAAGAGCTTAACAATTTCAACGAAAAGCTGCACGGTCTTATATGTAATTCACAGTACGCATGTCGTGTAACGTATTGAAGATTTTTATGTTGAAATCTTTCATTCTCGATTATCATAATCGATTATCAAATATTTTAGTCAAAGTCTTGAAACATTATTTATTATATCAAAATTATCATTTATTTATTACATGATTTTTAATATCACATTATAAAATATTATACTATCTAAAACAATTAAATAAATAAAATAAATATATATATATATATATATTTAGGATTTGCTTGTCCGTAATTTTTGATTAAACAAATAGAACGCATTCTAATTTTATAAATATAATATTACGATAATAAAAAAGACAATCATTAAAAAATGACTTTATACAAACTATCAATGTAATCGAGCCCTAGTGTCTTGTCAGTAATACGAATCTTTTTCTCCGATCTTTTATCGATAGTTTTATTCAATTTTTTGCGCAGTGTGTCTGAAAGACACTCAGCTGTAGAAGATTGAGAGAAGAGGCGCTGCAAAAAGAACCGTAATGGCTGGGTGGATAAAATCGGATCTCCAACTAGATGACCTAAGAGCCAGCTCTAGGGTTCACGGATTCTCGGATTGTCTCGGATTGTCATCTCGGAGACAACAATAGTTTGCACTGGCCGATCCTTCTGCTTTACGATTATGGACAAACGCTGGTAAACGCATCGATAAAATTGTCCCGTAGGACACCCTCGCGCTCGCTCGTTAACGTCTGGTATAGTGACAGGGATAACGGTGATGATGCTGATGCCACTGCTGTTACTGCCATCGAGCTAACTCCGTGTCAGCCCCCGTACAGCATTCGCGACTCGACAAATACGATTAACCGCCCACCCTGGTGCTCAAGCCAGGCTGAATCCAGTACCTGTGCCTGTGGATACACAAACTTGCCCCAGATATCGGGGTTCAACCTCTCGGCTTTCTCTCCCTCTCTCCCTCTCACCTCTCTGTCTATCTCTTTCTTGCCATGCGCCGCTGGGCCTCATCCCCGCCGGATAGCCCCTCCCGTCGTTGCAACCCTTCCGCATCGAACCTTTCGAAGCTCCGACGGCAATCCCTCGAGTGTAGGCGATATATAGGTTATCTTCCTCGCTCTTTCCCGTACTCGATCTCCCATTCCTTCTCTCTTCGCCGCTCCTTAAATCTGGTTTGCTCGATCGTCAATTATCCGCGAAAAGGCAAATTTGCTTATGTTACAGCCTTGCCCACCCGATTATACTCGCTGTTGCACATTAATTTCCCAGTGTAATCCCAGCACGATCCGATGTCTGATCGAGGCGGCTAAGAAACGCGTTATGATGGAAATATAAACCGGATCGGGAAATCTGACACGCGTATTTGCGTGAATAATTAAAGATTTGAATGTATAATCCACTATTTTTCATACCGAATCATATATTTTATTTATTTCTGGGTTACGTCATCCTTATCAGTTTATTATTTGGCATCTATCTTTGGCTTATATCTATTCTCTGAAACTTACGATCGACCTGGGATTATAACTTTATAATGCGTTTTGTGATTTACATTTAGTAATTGCTTCGGTACTTTAACAAACACGATTAACCAAACACCGCCGCTCTTAGCTCCAAGTGATTAGCGCGATTGTCAAATACGCATGACAAGCTAATTTACTCGTGTTAATCCATCCATTGCTCGATACACCGAGCACCGTCGCGTTCAACTTTGATGAAATCGCGTATTATCCCGTGCGAAACTGCTGTATGGTCGTTCGTTCGCGTGGCTATGCATACGTGAGAAAGTAATTCCGCGCGAGCATGGGAAAATATATGAATATAGGCTTATATCGATTTTGAATCTCTCTCTCTCTTTTTTTAGTTCATCCATCACGCCACTTATCGTTCCGTAATTATTCTGTCAGTCAATCATCGCACTCCTGCTCCATTACGTGTTTCGTGTTTTCTTTTCGCCGCGTACGTCTATCATCGAAACATTTTTGATAAAAGCTCTGATTCCTCTACACGAAAGTAATGTAATAGCTAGATTAGTTAACGAAAACGTTTTACTCCGTCATATTGTGCGAAACTGTTCACTTCACTTATTTCCTAAATCGCCAAAATGTGAAAATTGTCGATCGTTTATTGTTTTGTACAAAAATAAAGTTTGTTATTTAACTTGGTACATGTCAAACATAAATTTTATACATTCTGTCACTGAATTTCAATAAAAAAATAACACTTTCTTTCTGACATATATGTTAATTATTATTATGTACAATAATGATAATTATATATTATGCCAATAAACTATTATATTAATTAATTATTTCTCTTAAAATTCAACAAACGCTTTGGACTATTGCCTATCTATTCAAAATTATAACAATATGATCATACAATATCATATAACAATTCGATATAATTAATATAATTATCATACTTGATTTGACTGTGATTGAAAAGTTAACAAAAAGTTGTTAACAAAAAGTTTGTTGTGCTTGTGTTGTGCTTTAACCTTCTCTTAGGAAGTTTAATTCTAAAGCTGAGAAAGTTAATTCGATTCATTAATCGATTAGAGCGGCAATCTTCTCAAGTTCGTGGGGAAAGAAGTGGAAGTTTACGTTATCGTTGTTGCTCTGCATTCTTTTTGCCTCGATCGTCCCTGGGGCTTTATCTCGCGATGTAATAAGAAGCCATTTCTGCGGTTACCTCGATTCTCGGTGATTAAAGGCGGAATTCGCCGAGAGGGCGACTCATAGAACGGGGCAGGATTCAGATCCGCGAGTTTCCCCGCTCGTAAGCAGATTACGCGTCCGAAAGCGAGGGCTCTCGTTGACCGCTTAATGCGTAATGCGGTGCAGCGGACCGAGGACGTAATACCGTAATACGCGGGATGGCATCCGACAAGCGGCGTTTTAATTTACTATCGATTGATACGGCGATGCCGCGGATCGTAGGAGATCATATATGCGGTCCGGCGATCCCAACGATCTCGCTCGGCACACATCATTCACGGGTGTATCCCGCATACTTGCTTTGGGCAACAACGTTGCTAATTACGTCCGACTTCGCCAACTACGCTGCCGTTGGGCAACGAGATTATTATCGGACCGAGATTATTACCGCTGGTACACTTTTTCAAATGTAGCTGACTATAATCGGCGTGTCTCGTTAAAAAGCGAAATATCAGTTGGGAATATACGTAATTGATGTATCTTCGTGTCACTTCACGAGAAATCCTTAAATTTTCGCGGACGAAGCCAATATTTAGATAATTCTTGCTTAAGGATAAAAAGGTAAAAGAAAAAAAAAACAATATCGGAAAATAATAATTTAATCGAATTATTGTAAAAATAACTATAGTTATGTGTAAAAGTAAACAGTTTGTCTGGCTGATGATGCGTTGAAAACTTTTTAACTCGGGCAAACGATGAAGACGCTCATTTCTCTAAAAATAACGTTATTCGGTTTGCCGATTAATCTATTTGGGGTGAATATCGGATGAAGAGAGAAAGAGCCGACAAACGACGTTTTAATTTCATATCGATTAGAAACCCCATGGTAGATTACAGGCGATATCACGTGGGCCAATAGTTTCATCGACACGACAGATATAGTAGGGCTTAGCTTTATACGAGGTAAACGGGTGACAAAGCATGTTTCTCGAACGATGAGTACCGTGTAACAGGGTAATTAAGGTCGCAGGTGCATTAAACGGAGAAACACGATGCAGCTTTTTCGAGCCTATGTTCACGGCGCGTTTATTGATGTATTGTCAAGGTAAAAGATCGGGATAACTTTGAAGACTCAATTCACGCTAGATTCGTTTAATAACCGTGCGCTAGAAAAGAAATATTATAAAAAGGAATAACCGCGTTCGGTCGAGGTGCGATTAAAATGTTATTTTTTTTTTCCCCCAATAATTCTAAAATCGCGAAATGTGGTGTCAAACGTATAATTGTCGATCGACTTGTCCTAAAATGGAAATCCTCCCTCTTTATGCAAAATATATGACAGGCAATCCTTTCTAAATACAATGGTTGCTGCACACTCGGCGTGGTATATTTTTAGAGTGAGTGATATATGAGATCATTCATTAGTTACAATTACGTTATCAAGGAACTTTCCGACGGATGAAAATTGATCCAATTTACGAGTCGCGTTACATTACATCACCGATATTCAATTATCCGAGTCGCAGAAATGAACAATATGCGATTCCATCAATTATTTCCGTACGAAGTAAAAAAAAAGAATGATCCAAGAAGAAATAATATCAAAAATTCAAAAAAGAAAATACATTTCCAATGTGTTTATTTATATTCTGATGGAAAACATCATCGATTCGTATTTAAAATTCATTAGCTTATCAAATTTGAGTGCCGATTATATAACTTAATTATAGTTATTATAGTTATTATAGTATTATTAGCTCTCGAATATTCTCATCGGCTCTTGTTCAGCAGAATTTACAAATTCTATGTTTATATCACGATAGTTAAAGATCTATGAATAATTATTCTAAATCCGCAAATAAGTGTTTTAGACTACAAAACATATTATTTAAGAAAAGTAATAAAATAAAAAAAGTATCGGTGATTTTTTTGACATTCAATATATCGAGACAATCTAGATTTTCAGACTTTTTCCTTAAAATGAAAAATGTCTCCAATCTTTCAGGGAAAATGATTTGTCGTGCGAAGAAATCGAATAATGTCATCCATGAAACGATGACAAACAATGCAAGCAGATGCTGAACCGAACCGTTCTATTAATCTCGCGTTAATAATCAGGAATTCAGCGGAGAAGGAAAACGCGGCTTTTCACGTCGGCAAGAACAGAACGATCTAACATAGGAAATGACGTCATTATTTCATTATCGTTCCGTACTGAGCCGCTGTCGGAATTGCGGAATTTTGTGAAATTTCACGTTCTCGCCTGAAAATTTGCCATTATTCACGGCGGATAACTTCTCATTAATTTCTATTTCGTCTCCAGAAACTATCGCTTAGCAGTTCCGACAAATAATTTTGGACTGCGTTGCGAAAATTCATTTAAGCCTTATTTAAATTACTTATAGACAATCTTATAAGTGTAATAATATTATAAAAAATTTTAATGATTACAGATATTTGATACGATTGTAAACGCAATATTTTTCATGATAAAACAGCGCAATCCTTTTATTTTTGTCCATTTTTCAGATTAATTATTTATTATCGCTTAAGAAGCTAATAATTGTGTGAATGTTTAATTCTTTGTTATATAGCCATATTTATTTTTCAAAATAACATGATTTTAAATTCTCTTTTAAGAAAAATATTTTCTATCGTGTTCTTGAATGTAAACGAAAAGGAAGAAGTTAAACACTACGCTGATTCTATCTATATGCTTAAGAATAGCATAATATTAAAAGTTACACAGAATATGTAACATTTATTTGTCAAATCCGAGTCAAGAATTGCTACATCCTTCTCGATCGATGTCAAGTCTGTGCACGAAGTTAACTTTACCGTTCATCTTTATTCGCCTGGAGGCAGCGCTCTTGAAGAGCCAAACGAAACACCTTGCGCTTACATAGACGAAGAAATAGGAAGCGGATTTCTCGACAGTGTGTATTAGGGGTCCCTTTGGGACAATATTTCCCCGCGGCTTTTACATTCAGTCACCACCTCTCAATCCTTTGGCGCACCGCATTCACCTCGTGGCTTTTCGAAGTTTCACAAGAGAGCACGACGGATGCTTTTTACCGGCCATTTGTGTGTCGTGAAACAATAAAGAGCATTCGTTTGTAAACTGGAAACTCCGTTCCTAAGGAGGAGCTGTTTCTGTAAATCCCGGATGTCGCCATAGCATTCTCATATATCGTGTGCACTTCATAACGAAAGAAGACGCGGTGAAGCGTAATCAAATATTCTGTGTAGACGATCGACGGGCTATCTACATCAAACGCGTAACGCGATTCCGGTTCGCCAAGATATTTACGAGTTGCTTTTCCTTTCAACGCTGCATTTATTACATTCGCAGATGTAGTATCTCAAGAGAAAGCACCTTAATCCCGTCATAAGTGGATATTAAGTTATTCGATTTTATGGAAGCTATAAACATTTGCGAAATCACCTTGTTCCGAATAATTACTTTTATCACATTACAGTTATATATTTAAAAGGGAACATGATCTACTTACTACAGTCTCAATACTACAATTTTATTAGTCTCAATTACAAATTCAAATTTGTATTAATAATAAAAATTCGAATTTTTGAAACGTTGAAATACATTAGCTATTATATTATTTAAAAAATATATCGTTATTACGTCTACTCCGATTTGTTAAAATTGAATTATGCATATAAAAAGACATATAAATTGGATTAGACATATAAAATTATAAAGCGTATAAAGCGATCACGTATATCGGATGTGTAAGTAGATAAATCTCGCGTATGGTCAGCCATATGCGCACGTGTTTTCCCTCTTTCCCTTTTTCTTTCTCTCGGCCGGATACGTGCTCGCTCAAATTCAACTGTATTTACATTAACAACTGGCTTACTTCGCAGTGTGGAATGTCTGTTTTGTTGGTTTATCGCGTATATGTATGTCATCGCACGTTCGACGAAAGATTCGATAAGAGATATTTTATACCTAGAATAAGCAGTTCGTAATTCTTATATATCCTCATGGTAGTGTACAGCATCATGAACGCTCGAGCAATTCCATTTTTCGGGTTAAATTGACTTTAGAATTCTCGTTACGTACGCTGCTATTTTCCAGCCGCGTGTATTAAGCTCTAAATGATAGAATGAACCTATTCAGTAAGTCCCTGGTTACCTGGTACCCTACTGCGCTTTAAATCAATGTGTTATTATAATGCAAGCGGGAAAATATGTCGCGGTATCGGGCCACATTGTTAAGTGGAAATGATATACGAGCCACGAATCGGGAATAAAGCCACGCCACTGGCACTTTCGTGCACCTTTCACATGATGATGCTATCTCTGCGTAAGTCGAAACGAGTCCAGGTGGCGTGAAATTAATCTCGTAATATGCGGCAACCGAGGTTTACGAACCGCGGTTTCGGCGGTTAAAGATCGTCTTAACTTCGTTAGTATTCTCGGCAATGTTGTACATAGCGCTTTTCGCGGAATAACGAAATAGACGGCTAGCTCGTTTAATTTATATAAATGCTAGTTAGAAATGTATTTGCAAAACATTTGCAAAACATTTTTTTTTTAGCTGAGTCGAGTATAATATTCTTTTTTTCCGATTATTAGAATTCGTATTGTGTCTTTAGTTGTAACAATATTTTTTTACAGATCATATGAAAATATTAAAAAAAATTAAATTATTAATACTAATTATAATTGAAATAATCTGCAAATGATTGATTTATAAAGAGTAATTTGTTGAGGGAACAAAGCGTATTATCCAGTGCACAGGTGTATCAATATTATGGCGAAACTTTGCCTTCGTCGTGTTTCAACCTTCGATCACACATCGTTAGTCAACGTCTTATTACGTTCGCGCTCCGTTAGAAAAATAAGAAAATCGATGCATGGAAGATTTCTTCGCACTTTGTAGTCTTGATTAATTAAACTGCGACATGTTTCTTAATTTACCGTGCAATAAACTGTTGTGTTGATAATGATGTTCATGTATTACGAACGCGCAACAGGTTCAGCTGTGATCTTTCCTTTCTAAAGAAGATTAACGTTCGAATGTTTTTGTAGGATTATTTTTAAGTGATACTAATATGCAGGACTAGTGATACTAATATGCACTAATATCCTGCAACTATTATTTAAAACTTTTTAATAGCGTATTCTAAAGATTAAAATTAAAAATTCTAATATATGGTATTATATATGTCGTCTTACAAATTAAAAGATCATACTTATAATTGTATTATAATAATCAAATATCTAGAAAAGATTGAAACTTTATTTTTTAATTTAATCTAATTTTCTTAACTTGTTAAAATAAAAAATCTATATTTGTATGTATATATATATATATATATATAAATCATAAATAAAACATATGGATTTAAATAACATAATCGATCTGAAAATAAATAATTAATACCGCAAGAGATAAATAATATGTATGTTAGTAGTAAATGACTTTCTCTATAGTTACTTTGCCTGATCATCTGATATTTTCCATGATATTTTGCTTGATATTTTCCAAGTCTCATCCCTCTTCTCTCAAGTTATTTTCACGTAACACGTATTTGCAAAAAGACGATTAACTATTTCGTTGTGAACATCAATATGTATTGTTCATAGATTGTTCGGGCGATTTTCAATTGAAGTATGCTGCAGCGAAAGAATTAATTACGATCACACGTACTGAAATCGGCAGATCGGCACACACTTCTAATCTCACGTGTCAAAATGCAAAAGAAATATAATCTCAAAAAGCTGTGATATGCTCACAAGACTCACAACGTCTTCCAAATTCTTTCGATTCCTGCTTTAAGTTTCGCGAAGTATCTACCTCATTAAACCATCGTGTTGCCATATTAACAAGGTTAACAAATCATTAAGCATGGAAATTAATTAATCCCACAGGCTAATTGGTAATTGTTCATAGAGAATAATCACATTTCGAGAGATAATAACACGACGAAACACACGGAGCGACCCACGCCGTTATCCGCTCGAGTCGCACTGTAAATGGTAGTACGGCTACTTCACATAAACACAGTACAATACTACTTCACATCGTCCATACAATAATATACAGCAAATATCTAGACTAGGTTAAATTTTATGAGACGGTAGTCGATGGTGTGACCTTGATATTTGTTATTACAGCATAGAGTACGATATTTATACAAGGCTTGTGCTATGCATTCATACACTCTGAGATAAATAGGAAAGAATAAAAAGAAGAAATGAAAATAGAAATATGTGAGAAGTAAAATATAATGACACTTTTTTATATATAATATAATTTTTCTTTTAATTTCTTAGTATTTCAACCTGAATAATATATATGAAAATAAAACAAAATCTAATAAAAAAATAAAATTAAATTAGTATCTGTATAGAAAGAAACAATTGTTAGTATTTATATATGTGTATTATTTTATTTTTCTTTTTTTCTCTCAATTTTTTTGATATTTGTCTATACAAGATTAAATTTTATATTAATTTAATAAAAAAAAAATGATATTTAAATATTTTTTAATATATCGTAAGTTTAAGTGAAATAATAAAAGAATATTTGATGATTAATTTATTAAATGAAAGAAACACAAATAACTGAAATGCACTAATCATTATTAATTTTTATTTTTATACTAAGTTTATGATCATTTTTTATAACTTATTTAATCAAATTTATTGATAATATAATGCTATATTATATGAAACAAGATTAAATGTAATCTGATACATATTTTGCAGAATGGAAGAATTTTTTATATATGTTTTATATATGTTTTATATATGTAGATTATTTTTTAGAATTAAAATGGCGCATACTGTTAGTTAAATTAAAATATTTAATATACTCAAATAATATAAGGTATTATATTTTTATATAGGTATTATATTAAAAAAATAAGCTATTATAAAAATAAGTGACGCACGTGTATAGGTGATTTGATTACGCGATATTATTTTATATTAACGTAAAAATTTATAAGCATACACATGCATACACACGCATATCGAAAACGTGAAAAATTCATTATTTATTATACAGTGAAGGTCCATCATTTATTTCGAACTGACTTAGGTCATTTTTCGTCGAGTGACATACAAACTTTAGCTATTACGATGAATAATCAAACGAAGTTTCTTCTAGCTTATACACACTTACTTCGATTATTGACTTATAATTCAATATTTTTGTCACGTCGTAGTTATCATTAAGTTCGTTTCTTATGGCTAGTAATGTCACGTTAATCACCCGCGAACCAATATTGACTGCAAATAAACTTAATGTCATACTTTCAACCAGAAACAAAATTTACTTTACGACATAATGACATAATTACATTTGGCTTCTAACGATGATCATTACATAATCCTATTTTAATAATTCTTTGTTTATCCAAAATCGATAATGGAGAAAGAACTTTTCGATCTACGCTGTTTTCGAACAACATATTGAGCTGTCATTCGCGTCGGTTTTTCTCGAGAGCCATGTTTTGCCCGGCTAAAATGCGAAACGTCGCGTATATTTGGTAAGACTCAAAGAAAACGCGAGCATTTCATCGGCGGGACGAAAGGTACACGCGACGATTTGGAGCGTAAAAAGTGTAACACGGAAAAACACTCGTGCCGGGTTTCCAAAGATTGGAAAATCTCGTTGAAACTCCGTAGGCGAAATTTCTTCTCGTCGATTTTTCCGTTACACATTCTGACTCGGTACCTTTTAGCCGTATTGACTGCCACGGAACAAAATTTCATTGTGTTTATACCAGATAGGTAATCACACCGAACGAGAAACAGGTATTCAATAATATATTTCATTTGCCTTAGCCTGTAGTATATTTAGTCTTTATTTATCTGAGAGAATCTATAATGAGAAAAACTGTTCTTTGCAATATTAATATTTTACTATGGCTAATGCAAATGTATTATAATAGAGAAAAATTTGTTGTACAGTAGCGTACGTGATCTTTTCTGAGTATTTAAATTATAAACAAACGTAGGTGCCTATTTAAGAATTTAAGAATATGACGCGTATCTTATCTATTTGCGATTATCAATCCCCGACGTTGAATATTTGACGACCTCGACTAAAGCGCAGCTTTGTTTGGCGTATCGATTTTTCTTGATTGCTCCGTTTCCGACCGTTCGATTCGCGACATAATAAAATTTAACAGGACGGATGAGGAGCGAGGGGAGAATGTATCGAGAGCAGTACATAAAGCGAAACATCGAGCAACGTATACAGAATGGTTTTTGCCAAATGGCAGGAGAAACGTAACGCAGATTCAGAGTCCGGAGCGGAGCAAGCGAGCGTCGCGGGTCAACGAGCGGACTAATTTTACTCTTGATCCTGCGCATTAGTTCTGCTATTGACATCTGTGCCATGGGTCTGAGAACGTAAATTTTCGAGCGTGGAGGTACCAAAGAAATATTACAATCGACAAGTATTGCCACTTACACACTTGAAATTTCTGAAATGGCGATGTAGCCATTTTTTCAGTTTTCCTTCCTAATCTTGATTTATCACGCGAATTTATTTCTTTATTTCCGCCACTCGTTTCAAGATTAACACGCAATATATTTTTGTACCCATTTTAATCTCATTTAGTCGACGTTTATTGTCCTTTTATTATTTAATTAATCATATTGTTTGCGATACCAACGAAAAGAGAAAGAGGAAAAATTCTAGCGTTAATATTTTATCGATGTTTGTTAAAGATAAAATCCTGCCTCTTGTTATATAACTTGTTATATAAATAATATTTGTGCGTTAAATTAAATCCTTATTATGTTGATGCTTATAATTCTACTTTAATGATAGTTTCAACTGCGAAATCTTTGTTTTCGTCTTTCTATCGTCTTTCTTTCTGCATTTCTCTTTCTCTCTTTCTTAATCTCTTGAAAATAATAATAATTCCTTATTTGCTCAAGAGTTATTAAATAAAATAAAAAATATCTTTAATATCAAAAGGTGCAAATTTTCAAATAATAGAAAATTTTTATATGTCTTTGTTGGTTTTGGATCAGCTTCTTGCGATTGTGCTTGCGCATTGTTGAAAAATATAAATATCCCCAATATCTATTCATAGCGTGTGGCTTAACATAGAACTGAATTTCTTTCCTTGACAGAATGAAACACGACCCATTTCTTCGTTATATCTTCGGAAAGAGCTTTCGTGTCGTAGCTAGAACTCTTGATGGAACGGAGATGGCCTCGACACCCTCCGACCGAGTTATTGTCTCGTTTCGTAATTTGTTGGGCAAGACGAATCGCTCGGATTTGTGCCGTGAGACATCTTTACAACCGGGTTGATTTTGCCGCGTAACTACGAGAGATATCAGTCCTTTTTGCTCGACGTGAAAATGTTTATCGGCGCGCAGACGTCGCACATCCAGTCGAAATAATCGCTTTTTGCATAGGGAAGATCGGTGTGACATATCGGCGATTTACCTTAGAGACGTGGATTTATACTTTTACATTTATACTGCGCACTCTAAAATGCACTTTGCGAGAGACATTACTTCGACGAAATTACCGATTTCCAATACGAATGCGTTATTGAACCTCTCGAAATCTAGCTTGAGTCGAACTTCTAACGAATCCGATCATAATGTGATTAGATTTCTTATGGTTACGTAAGATCATGTCATTCCGACAAGTACGTGTACTGTGTACGCAAGGACGGCAAGTGGTATTAAAAATTCTGATGTGTCGAGTCTATCGGGCGTTCTTCCTTTTTATGGCTGCAACCCCTGCTTCTGCGTTAGAATCGTTTGTGAAAAATGATGGATCGTCCACACACACCTACACGCACGTATAACGCGGGGTTGCGCAATGAATTCAAAATTATGCGTTTTATCGTTTCGTGCCGTTACTCCGTTTTTTCGTCACTATTCTTCATGTAACGCGATAAGAGTGACATAACTCATCCCTTAAGAAACTGTTATATTTGCGTTTTATGTCATTAAATATATCATAAGTCGCGCGATTATTCTCGGCAAATATTTAGTTTTTAATACATCAATTTTTAATTATAAACGAGAATAAAAAGTCATGCTCCTTGAAAATATTACGAAGAGAAATATTATCAAAGTACGAAGTCTCTGAAGAATCTGAATGCACGAGTCGTCACGTATTCATCTTTTATCTCTTCGCTTCTTTTCCAGAATTGGTACTTTGTCAGTCCAACCCTTTTGTAACGCTTCGTTACAAGTTGAATACGTTAACAAGCGGACAACTAGAAACAACTCGCAATTATGGTTGCCTTTCGCGCGCAGCGACCGTCGCATATGTCTCGCCCGACATCGTAGCCCGTTTCACCCCCGTAGGGCGGTTTTTTTTCTCTCCTTTCCTCTCCTTGCCCCGTAGGGAAAGAGAAAGAGAGCGGCGTACGGGGTAAGTCATACAAGAGGTGGTGGATGATGAGAGGGTTGGCGGGGGTGTATTCCGGGGGCGCGCGCCGTGGAGAACGCGTCGCCCGCTCTCGGGGGCGTGAGGGAGAGTCAGTGCGCGGCGAGGCGCGCCAGCTGCCGCACGTCATGATTCTACCCCAGGTGAGCGACGATGTACCCAGACACCACTACCATCCCGTCGTTAACAGGACGACCGCCGAGAATCGTGAATATACACTCAAATGATAGTCCCTGTGCATGACTGAGTGTCGGCGATTTTTTTTTTTTTTTTTTTTACGTTATCTCTTCATTTCGTCAGCACGAAGCAGCATGAGTAAATTTTTTCTTTCACCATTCGCCCTCTTCACGGTTCCCTTCCCTTCGCGAATATCTTCTCGTCCTACGTATCGTTGCGCGTGAAGAATCCGATTTTGGGGGAGAAATAAGAAAACGCTTTCGAGTGAGATTATTACGCGAATATCACGCAGTGATGTGAGAGATCGGTATAAAATTTCACGCCTCGAATGCCTTGACGTGAGGAGACGTTCGGCATTGTTTCCAAGGGCGGAAGTGAATGAAGAAAATCGAGTTCTCTTCGCCAAGCTGAAGAGAGCGATGCCGTAAAATAACGATAAATACCAAGAATTGTGCCGGAAGAAAAATAATTCTCTCGTGTGCCACCAGTTTGTTTCGTGATTTTATGTATCGAGTGTGCGACGGATATCGCTGCGTTTCGAGTTTCGTGATAACCGCAGATTGCAACCGCAAATTACACTGCCGTTTTTAACATCGTGAAATTTGATGCCAGACGTGCCGAGAAAATCGATTCGTTCACCGGCGAAATAGTTCGCGGGTAAAAATAACCCGAAAGATAACACCGACGATGGAAATTTTAATTTACGAGGCATGAAGGTGTAATCGTACGAGAATCATAACCGAGTCGATGTAGAGGAGATGATAAAGCTGAATTTTATCAGCTCCGTGAGTCTCGTGAAATGTATCGTGAAAAGACGCATTATCTTCGTGAAATTTGATGTTAGATAAATGGGGAAAATTGATCCATCGACGGCGGGGTAGCTCGTGGTTCGACGGTTAAATGCATCGTGAATAATAACTTCGTTTGAATGGAATGAAAATTTCTATTTGGAAGAAGTGAGCTATATATAAAAATTGGAATTAGATTTTGTCGGTTCGGTTTTCACGAACTTTCCTAGTATTTTTCACAAGTGAGTTAAAGTCTCGGAACTTTTCTGAGACGCACGATACGTAGAACTTTATGGAGGATTTCGCGAATCGCAGTTACTGCCAGAGCGAGTTTTCTATCGTCGCAACAGGTTCTCGTATATTTTAGTCGTTATCGGCACGATAATGCTAATTTTCCTATTGCGTTCTCCAGTAGATTGATTATTAATGATTAGTCGAAAGAAATATAAGCCGAGGGCTATAAAAAGGGCAAAAAATATTTTTCAGTCCGAAACAAGATTAAGTATCCGCAATCGCTACATTTAATTTATATCATCGCTTATCCGCACAGTGATTTATATTTTGTGCATGTTCTTGTTGTAATCATGGCAAGATACATAGAGTTATCAAAATCTATAAGGCACTTAAGGATATTTTTATATTCAAGAGAAATATGAAAGAGAACTCGAAATTATATATATGCAAATCCTATATATAATAATTTTATAAAAAAACGCGTACGTTAATGACGATAATTAATTTATATTTATTGCGCTAAATATAAATTAATTAATTCGTATTTTAGAACATTTCATACGTTTAGAAAAATTCTTTTTCACGAGTGAAGCTGCAATATATCTTTCAACAACATTTTAACTTTTTAAATATTAAATATTAATACTAGAATAGTTTTTTAGATAATTTTGAAATATAAATGCGAAGTATTTTTACATTTATATTTCGCAATATACTATAGGAGTGAATATTTTATGTAATTTCATAAACTTTTTATGAAAATCTATAAGCTTTAATATGCAATATGATTTAGTTTTAAAATATAAGCTTTTTAGTATCGATATTTGAAAATATTAACGTTTAATATTTTAACAATTAAAATTATTTTTATTTTTTGTATAAAAATTTATTTTTCACTGAAATAATCTCCATATGAAAGATCATACATGTGATAAAATTGTACACTGCATGTAAAATACCGTGTAAATTATAGTTAGAGTTCTTAGAGATAGACGTATAAGTTTATTTCTTTTTCTACAAAAGATGAGTAGAAAAATCGCGTACTTTCGCTGGAAATCCAATTCTGCGGGGGGAGCGGTTATAAGAGGGAGAGAAAGAGAGAGATGTCGAGTTCTTCGTCACGGGATACGTCGGTCGCCAAGTTCCGTGAGCGACGATTCGTAAAAATTACTTTTCATCGGAGCGAAGTTTAAGAGGCCCTTTAAACAGCCGAGTACCGTACTCGCCTGGAATCTCTAATCGCTCGGGAGAGGCGGCTTGGACGACACAATCGCGACTTGGAATCGATACGATCAATCCGCCGAAAGACCAAACTTTCGGAAGAGCGGCGATAGATTGAATGTCGCTGCCTGTATCGGTTGGCTCGCGTTCTCATTGGTGAAATTAAATGTTTTTAGAGTTCTACAATCTCCTGGAGGCGATCACGAACATATTTCAGTTTTTCACTGGAAACTTTATTAAATATAGATCGATGCTTATTAGTCGGAGAATCACATGAGAGAAACGGATTGAAGGTTCATAATAGGATCCTTGACACTTTTTCAAAATGTAACTTCCGGTGATTTTTAAATTTTAGCGTAATAAAAGAATCCATTATACATATATTTCTTGGAAATTGTACCGTAATGCCAGTCCATTAAAAGCAATTACAGAAATGTCTTTAAAATGCTTTCTCGCGACATTTTCTCTAAACGCGCCGTTAGAAGCAAAATATCTTTGCGTGCATTTAATGTCTCGCGTGCAAAGAAGTACGAAGCTTATTTTGAATGCGAAGATTATCTGCGTGATACAAATACGAGAAACTATAATATCGAAGAATGTAAACCGTGATGGATGTCTGTCATGTGACATAATTACAATTAAACTCGAGTCACCTAATGCGTGGAATTTATTAATTATTTATGTCGCATAAATGATGACTAAAGATATCAAAAGGAGCATTTGTTAATTGTGCTCTTTGATATTTCCACCGCGATGAACAAATTAATTCTCCTCGTATTCAGAGACAAAACATTCGTTAAAACTTACCATACGGTACCAAAAGAAAAACGTTTTTGTTTGTACACAGCGAAACATCATAACGTTCGCCAATGCATATCTCGCAGTGTATCCTGTTACTCAGAGAAAAGAAGCTTGAAAATGGAGCTCGCAGCCACTAAATATACATTGCAGCAAACGCAGAAATTTGTAAGAAAATAACAGGAAATTTGTAATTTGCATGGAAAGATTGAAAGAAATTACGTTTCGGCATTTACATCTCGGAAATTTGACGTGCATGTAGAAAGGGAGCGGGAGTTCAATTTGAAATGTTATAAAAAGTCGAGAGGCCGCGGTCTTACATTGCTAATATTGCCAGAAGTTTTATGCAAATACGGACTTATTAAAAAGTGCTAAGTGTGGTACTAATTAAAAAGTACTTAGTGGTCAACGTGATAGTTTTACTTATTCTAGTATTACGGCGAACGAATGTAGCTTTCTTTTGTAGGATTAAAGAGCATTAAAAACTTTTCCGACCGCACAGCTGCCCTACATAGCGAGTATCATTAATGGATCTCGAGATGGCGAGATGGGGAAGGAATTTCTTTTCACAAATGCAATCAGAAGTAGGTGGTTCCATACATTGTTACAGTTGCTCGAGTGCTGTAGCTCGCCGAGAAAAGTCGCGCGTCCGCTTGACTCTCTCGTCGGGGATCGTAGGGGATCCTAACCGTCGTGGATATGGAGCGGAAGCGAAGTTTAATCTCCGTACGGAACGTTTCCGCAGTTTGCGATCACCGAGTTCCGAATTTTCCGAGAAACTTTGGAGATGCGCCGCGAGCAGACCTCCGCGAAATTCTCTTTTTGACAGGGTGGAATTCGCACGAGCTTCATGATATTCACCGAAGATTGTCTCGATCGAATTTTAATCGGACGAATTTTCCTGTCTCGAAAAGACAGTCGTAAGTTCTCAGCAAGTCCCGCTTACGTCGTCGATCGTTTCGTGAAAACAGATACAATAAACGTGTATTCCCGCGGCTACGTCTTTCAAGCTTTCATTTTACTGCGAAAGTTTCTTACATTGTGAACTCAATGGTGAGAGATACGCTTAAAATGAAATTTCTGAGAAAAGTTTGAAGAACTGTCTCTATTACGGAGTTATTTTAAATCGAACAAACTAGCCATTGAAGTACGTTGAATAAATATTTCCGATTGATTCTTTCATATAGCACTAATTAAAAAATATAAATAAGGAATGTGTGCCGCATATTCAATTAAAAGTACTATTAAATTAGAGAAATACTTAAAACGTCATTAATAATCTTACATATCTGAAATAGCAATATTTTATATGATTTAAAAACCTAAATCTATCTCAATTATATTATATTTAATTAAATATATTATGATAATAAATTATATTATCTTTTTATGTATATCGTAATACAAAATTTATATTAGTTTACATTTCTATGTTGTAAAAATATGGAAATAACTTCTTTATATTTATTTATAGTGCACGCATTTTATATTTATAACGGAAAATTTACCGAAACCAATATTATACTATTTTCAACTTCTTTTTACATTCCAAATTTTCTTAGATGTCTTTTGTGATCAAATATCGGTCAATGTAATTCAAAGAGCGATATATTTGCAAAGATTAGAGTTCGTTTAAAGTCGAGGCAATTAAAACTGGTATATAATTTTGAATTCGAATGAACTAACGTAATATCTGCCCGGAGGGAGATGTAAAAGAGACTTCGAGCTTAGAACCTTCGAGATACTCTCATTTTGACAAAATAAAATTTCTCTTTAAATTTTCTAGGTTTTTCCGTGTGCTCTCATGCGTCAGATCCA
The DNA here is from genome assembly GCF_055798465.1 of Pogonomyrmex barbatus. Lineage (NCBI taxonomy): Eukaryota > Metazoa > Arthropoda > Insecta > Hymenoptera > Formicidae > Pogonomyrmex > Pogonomyrmex barbatus. Next base: position 4,717,747 of record NW_028297098.1, read on the forward strand.
ATCGGATCTATGAGATAAATCGGATTTGGATTGGGGAAAACTTTACTCGCACGACGGTTCCGCCTTTCCTCCCGGCAATACTTTTAAGATATCTTGCGAGGTCGAAATGTTCGGCCCCGTCGGGAGAATGCGCCTCCGATAATAGCATGGCGAGGAAATTGCAATTGGAATTTTCACCGAAGCTACAACATGGTATTATTAAGATTAACCGGATTAACCGGCGAAAAAAGTGTAATTTATCTTATTCCACGAACTCGCAACTCGCAACTTGCAACATTTGATCTTTACAACTATGACGCTTCTCCGCGAAAACAGTTTCGATGAAAATCATTTTAATCGCCGTGGCGTCCGTAGAAATTTTTCTTTACAGCCGAGCGAAATTTTCCCGACGTGTCTGTATGTTTTGCGGACTATCGGCGCGTTTTAATCTCGAACGTGGCCGTACGGAGTACCCCATATCTCATCCGGTTGCTTTATTTAACCGCCGCTAACGTATAACAATGTAATTAGCGATCGCGATCTTCAAGTATGCGCGCGCGGAAGTCTTCCATCTCCCAAGAAATTCCGACCACCGCTCGTGGTCGCGATCTCTCGAGATATTCGCGTTCCGTCGGAGGGGATGGAATGTATCTAACCGTATACTAACCGTGGATCGTCGTTTTTTTCCTGAAAAGTTATTTTAAAACGAATTTAGATTCGAGCTGGCTTTTCTGGAGCTGGCTTTTCTTCCCATCTCGGCATTGCCACTTGCCGTATATTACCTCCCCCTATTCTAAAAATAATCGATCGGGCCACACACGACTTCGATATTCTGCGTCAGAGTGCTCCGCCGACTCCGACAGAAAGGGGAAGTTTGTACATTCCCCTAAATTTCGTATAGCACGCAAGTTTCAATGGGGGGCTGTAATGGATGTACTCGAAGTAGGTGCGCCGATCTTCAAGAGCGCTTAAGATCCATGGAGCCCTTCTCTTTCACAATACGATACACTCTTATCGGCTATTCTCCGACCATCGCGTTTCTCTCTGACAAGAAATGTTAATGCGTAGCACGGGGCGGGGGGGATACGCGAGGCACGCGATATCTTCGTGAAAATAATAAATGGATCTACAATTCTCCCCCTCGAAATCCTTTCATCATTCCCGTTTCATGAATAAAATTGGCCAACATTTTGATACACGAATATACGAAAAATGATTACACGGAGTTAAGCCTGATAGAGACATCGTCGTAGCGCTTCTTGTGAACTTTTCTCTTTGTATGTGTGTATGTGTGTGTGTGTGTGTGTGTGTGTGTGTGTGTGTGTGTGTGTGTGTGTGTGTGTGTGTGTGTGTGTGTGTGTGTGTGTGTGTGTGTGTGTGTGTGTGTGTGTGTGTGTGTGCTTCGCACGCGATTCAAAAGCAAAAATATTATTTTCTGTAATTCTAGTTTACATCGTGTAAGAAGAATCCAACGCGTTACGTGAAAATAATCTTTCACACAAAATACACCTTTTTGCCGCTGAAAAAGTTCGTGTATTTGCTTGTTTTGTCAACAAGCAATTTGCACGCTCTCGATGTACCTGTAAAATGCTGAATGCACCTGGTAAGCTGAAACGCATCGCTCTCCGTTTACATATAATCGCTCTCGTCTCACGAGAGCAATCGATAAAAGCTCGTGCCAGCTTCGACCACTTACATCGTAAAATTCTCCAGCAGCTCGGTGATATTGTTGAAATAATTAGTGCGGCTCCGCGCGCTAACGTCGAATTCCGGACGAATTCCTGCCAAATACATCGTGGCCGCCAATAGACCATGGTCAAATGTAATGTTCCATTTGATAGCACACCCATTCGCACGGCGATTGCACGCAAGCCTACTTCCGCTTTGCACTCGACCGCGTTCGTCGGCCGCGCCTGTTGCATGTTGCAGAGGATTAATTCAAGAGATGTGCAGGTACTCACAAAATGCGATTCGACGAGAATCGAAGTTTTCCCATTGATTGCAGGATACGTTTGAATATTTAAAGAGCTTGAATTGCTCCATAGGAATTCTCCATAATTTCTAGATAAATTCGAAATTTTTCAATCAAATCGGAAAGAAAGAAAAGAATGCGAGTCAGAAATGTGGAATAAACATATGTTAGACACAGATTTTTGTTAAATACTGATCGAACATGAAATTTGCGTATCGCATAACTAGTATCAACAAGCTGAATTTGATTATTCGATGGATTCCGTTAATATTAAAATCCTCAAACATTCGAAATTATTTTATCGATAACTTGAGTTACTTGATAAAATTATTTTATAATAGAAGAAAATTTATGACACGAATGCTCTTTACATAGTTGATAGTGCCTAGGATAATGCGTAGCGAGTACTTTTTGTGTAATAAGCGTAGTATAACCTTTTATTCCTACATACATAAATCGAAGGCGATAATAATAGTTAGTAGAACGTTAATATAATAATATTTTTATGTAGTACTGAAAAAACTTGTTGAATGAAAATGATATTTTCATTTTGCAAGACGAGCAAAATTAAGTTGCAAAATTCGTATATCGTATATCGTAATTAATTATATATTTTAATCTATTTATTTAAAATTCCGAAGAAATTTATCATTATCCACTTCTTTATCACGTCGACGATACATGCTAAAAAAAAAAAATCCATATGTGTATTCTGCGCGTGTGAATAATCACGATAAATATCCGCTAAGCAAATGCAGGTCGCTTCTGCGTTCTCACTGTCTCTCGTCGCACTTGTATTTGCATAGTAATTACCAATCAAGCTTTGTGCTGGATTGCGAATCTCATCGGGAGTACATCGAAGCTAATTCAACAGTCAGAGATAATCATCTGCACTCTCCTTGACGACATTAGGAATCAATTGCAGATACTAATTAAATCAAGTACACGAGATACTGCGAAATAAATATTTGTGGTACGACAAGAGGTTTACTTTATGTCATTCTTCTTATATCATTTAATATATTCTATGTATATAGAACAATATATATTTATTCTACATATCATTTTATATTATAATAACTTTTGTGATATATCACATTAATTGATTATAATTACCGAGTACATTAACAAAAAATCCGGAAATGTCATGTTATGTTTAACTATTTCTCTAAATTCCAATTTATATTATTTTATATACATATATATAATATTACATGTATACAATAATTAAATTATATCATTTGATATTTTATAAAAAAATATGCAAATTTCTGTTCGTGCTGTCTCCTTTGCAAGATGAATTCTCTCAACATACAGCTATTGTGTACATGACAAGAACACTTGTTGGAGTAGTTTGTGGTACAAAGATATCCTTCATAGTTATGTAATTAGTGCGTATTATATCAAGTGGCACCGCCGGAGCGTGTGTATCAAGCCGTATAATATTAATCTGTCTCGGAAATTTCCTAAATCCACAGTGATCCTTCTCTAAGATTTTCACATTTACTACAAGAAATAAACGTGTTGTAGCTACGTCTAGGAAACTGTAATGCACCGTAACTGCATCCTCAGTTTGCTGGTATTAGATTAGGCCGAGGTTGTTACGCTATAAAACAAACGTAAAACGAAAGACCTAATCAGGCTCGATTTCGATTAACAAAACGATTTGGTTAGATGCAGGGAGCGCTCTGTGATAACAAATTTATCTGGATTTGCATTTTACAATTCTCTTCCCCGTTCGGCGTGCTGCGCTTCCTTCGCAGCGATGTAATAAGATTTAGAGGATGTTGAATCTCATAAAAAAGTTAATCGAGAGACAAAGAGCATCATAAAATTTTCTTAATTTTCTTAAACATTCGGTAATCTTCACGTTATACCTGCTATCGCGGAGGTGAAAATTGTAAAAACGAAATTACATTATTTTCATTGTTACCCTTCCTTCCTTTCGAATGAAGTAAAGTAAAGTTTGCTTTTTTGCTGCGGTGATGATAGAGTTGTTTTTCGAAATTAATAAACTACGTTGCGTCAAGTAAATTTTGCGATTGTATACCCGATTAATCAAAGTGAAACAAGATGATTATGGATGGCATCCTTCGCGCGATGTCTAAAGTTTCGCGTAGTCATTTTCCTACCCTAGTTTCGTCATTAGTCTGGCAAACTGTGCCAATCGAAGTGCCGCAAAAGGTTTCTAGTTAGTCTTTGTATAACGCTGATGCTCGGGTCAACGAGCTGTTTAATATGTAGGCACTTAAGTGCCCGCAACATGCACACCGTTAAACTTACGCCTGATGATACATTTATACCTTTATCAGCTTATTTCGCCGCGAAATAGAAATGTCATTAATCATTTGCCCTCTTTGTGCACGATGAAACAGAGATTTTCCATTTTGGGGCCATTTCGTAAATAATATTAATTTCCGTACGTTTCAAAGGTCATTTTGTTATTAATTTTAAAAATCATTTCATTGAGATACTATGAATTCCTGACATCGCACATTGGACTGATTATCATTAATTAAATGTGGCATCAATCATTGCGAACCGCTTTAATCAAAATCTGTATATCATCGAGTTAATGTGATTATCGAAATAATTGCTTATCGACAAGCGCATCGTAATTGCTGCTTAATTTATTAAATTCCAATTTAATAACGTTATCGCAGTATTTAAGCCGTTCGATTAAAACCGACCTTTTAGATTTTGATTTATTTCGACGATTGTTGATTGAAATCACCGACCAGTTTCCTGAATTTCGCAATCACAATTTAACAGACGGTTTCCGCTCGTTATCCTTTGTGTAACGTCAGACCGCTGATGCAGAAGCTTGTCAACTGCGGATGCGAGTGATGAGACTATCTTACCAGCTCGGCTGTATATTTCGTTGTACTGTCCATTCAACTCAAATGTCGATGTATAAAATGAGTCAACCTTTTAACTTTTACCTTTCGCTCTTTTGATCTCTCAAACCTTTTCTTCACATTCGACATTTCTTCTCTTGCAGAATTTATAGATTAAATATTTGCGATTTTCACGAAGACTGCGAGAAACATGAAATTGCATATGCCACTTTTTTCATAAACATAATACAAAGGAATATGTCATTAAAAAAAACTTTAAATTTAATTTTAATTTCGTTAGACATATTATATACAATTCCAATTAATAATTCATCAATAATTTTAATTACAAATAGTCTGAAGTAATTCAAATTTACATTACTTTTTGATCAGAAATTATTATGTCACCGGTCGTTATCATTGAAGGATTAAAGAATATCAATTGAATTTTATCATTAGTCTAATCCGTTCGTAAGCTTTCACGTTCGAATATTCTGAGATTTCCAGAAGTCTCTCCCTGGAAACTTCATTTTATTATTACGTACTGCCAGGATGCCACTGTGCCGCTGCATAACTTCTAGCGCAAATGTGCCTTCTACGGCACGACTACCGCATACTTTTAAACCGCGATTGCAGCACGCTAGGCGTCTCGCGAATGTGCATTAGCATCATCATTTCGAATTGGCCGGGTTGCCGTGAGCGCTGCCACGTTCAGAGAAAGCGCTTCTCGCCTCGTTAATGTCATTTAATTGTTCCGCTCCGGATGGTTAAAATCAACAGCGACTTTGCAAATGAAGCGCATTAAATGGGAATATTTTTTCCGATCCACGCGACCCGCGGTAACTGTCACAGTTTATTTTTCTGGCCTTTGTATTTGCTTCATCGGTTACACAGTTGTAGCTCTGTGCAACGCGAAATTACTCTTGATTATTCGCCGAAACATTTCCCTTTAATTTAATCGTGGATTCACAGTAATATCAGATACACTACGGTTTTTCTACGTGAGATACTGCAAGGCTAACTAGTCATTTGATTTCCAACGGCGAATGGAAATCAAAGGCAACACGATCGTGGCACTCGCGAGTTTAGGGAGTCTTTTTGCCACGCTCTAGATAAACTTTTACGCTTGCGCTTATCGACGAGCTCGATGAAAAGTACGTTCGAAAAATTAAATCTCATCGTTGCTATGTACCTAGGTATCTACGATGCTTGCATACTATTCTATTGGATTCGCGAAACTCGTTTGCGCGCAGGATAGACCCCGTAGCCTTTAATCGCATTTCCCTGGACACATCTGGCCGGAATTAGCTTTCGGTCAATTCAAGATAGTCAATGGAACGCGGGAAAATAGATGGATACATTAACGGAATGCTATATCAGAATAGGATAAACCAATTAATGAAGTTAGTTCTCTTGAAGTAGATAATTTTGTCTTCTTGTTACGATCCATTAAAACTGAAACTTTATATTTATCAGTAAAGTCAAAAACTCTATAACACAAATACAGAGATCTGAATTAACAATAATTTCTCTATTTTAACGTACACTTTGTTAATTAAATTTTAATTAAAAGAAAATTTCATATACAAAAATACTTTGCAGTATTGTAGAAAATTCTTGAATATGTTAATATTTATTTTAATACTTTCTCCAATTATTCAAAATTAATCGTGATGATGTAATAAATAACCTCAAATAATCGCAACTCCAAACTGAAAAGTTGGACTGTCGTAAGCAAAAGGGGTCGCAGGATAAATGGCGCAATTAAGATACCGCCAAAATCTTTCATTTTGTTTCCATGATCTCTGTTTAATGGAAATTTCTTAGTCGTTAGATCGCACCCATAACTGTTTGTCACATCGCGATTTGTTGCCTTCCGATCCTCCTCTCCTTCCCTTTCTTTGCCCTTCGTTCTCTCACCCCTCACTCTCTTCGAAATCTTTCCCTCATCGAGAATCGCTTGCAGTTTTCTTCGCACGATTACTCTTCCTCCATCCCTCGGCTTTTGTGCTCACTTAATGATCTGTAGGATCCGAGAGCTTTGCGAAGAGGTGTGGGGTCAGCCCGCTTTGAATTAGAGTAATCTACCCCGCTCTGTAACAAATTAAATGATCCCTCCGAGCACTTTTCACGTTATGCAACGAGAGCAGACGCGACTGTTTCCCAGATAACTTTAATTCTTCCTCTTTTCAATTAAGTTTGATATTCCTGCAATGTATGGAGCAACAGCTGTTCAAACTATTTGATGATCTTAAATGCATGATGACTTTAAAGCTCTTTATAGAATTGCGTACAAAATGTAAATAATTAATGGAATCTCGAAGAATAAGATAATTAAATATTGTCTTCGATAATAACATTTTTAGGAATAGATCTGATGTAATTCTAATTATTATTAATTCAACATAATTTCATGTCTACGAAAGATTAATTAACGCGATATGAATTGATCTCAAGACGTAAGATACTCGAGCACCCTCTTCTGCGGACATTTCTATCATTATCAGCGATATTTCTGTCGCGTGTCTGAGATAGCTGGAAGTATTTGAGTTCATTCCCGAGCCTGATCTCGTCAATCGTAATGAAGGATCTGCCTCGAAAGGGACTAAAGGTCGCTCGTCTTAAGACAGCTCGGAGTAGCGGCCATTATAACCCTCTTCTCGGGGAAAGCGTAATTTTATCCTGATGACCGCACCGTCGCCTTTAGGGTGGCTTCTTGATAATGCAACCTTAATTTAATCCGACCCACGGGTTAATATAGGCTAATCTATCTTATATTTTCAACCTCAGGTTTTCCCATTTACATCGATTTCTATAACTTTCATAGTTTTCAGTTAGTTGAGAATTAGAATTAGTTTAAGTTTTTAATATCGGCATCTTTGAGTTTTTTATGTATATCTGGTAGACCGAGAAAGAATCGAGAAATAAGTCTATGGTGTTGATATAAAAGTGCCGTATCATACAGGCAATTCCCATTTCCCAACTTTCACTTCCGTCAATTGTGACGAGCGTCGATTGCTAGTCTGGGAATAATAAGATAATTGACATACGCGTCGTTAATCAACTCCGCGTCACTGCTTATCTTGTACCGATTATCACTTCTCATTATGGAAATTGATTCAATATGTTAATGTATTATGAACGATAATTCATCGCGAATAGAATTGACCTAGTTTCGGGGGGGAAAAAAGTATTTTGTTGTTATACACGCTTATACGCGTTCAATGTTTGCTAATCATCGTTTATCGTCCGTCTTTACAAGAACCAGTAATTTACTGATACGAAACGACAAAATTACGACCACAGCGATATTGTAAATGCTCGTCAAAGTCCTTTAAATCTCTTTGCCTTCTTAATCTATTTTTCCGCGTTTATGATCGTGTCCACGTTCATTAATTTTCCGATAATTAAAGGCATAGTGCGACGAACAACGAATAAGACCTGAGAGCAGCTACAATACAGCGCATCATTTTTCTCAACAATTTTTCTTCTCCTGGAAATCAAACGAAAAATAACGTTATCGCGAAAATTCGAAATTTTTATACTTTTATTTAGAAGCAAAAAGAGTTTACTGAAAAATTTACGTTTAAATAAAATTAAAGTTTTGTAGTTGGTTATTGCCTATAATGTGCAGTATTACTTTCCAAGAAGAAAGTTAATATTGCTCAAGGGCGAGCCCTATATAACTTCGTAGAATCGTTTGCAGTTCACTTCTATTTTATTAAAATCAACAGCGCCATAATAAATTGTCGATTTTACGTTACGGCTATTTTCGTTACGGTCTTCGAATAGAATTTACGGTCTTCTAATTTCATTTCACGTTTTTAATTACGTAATAAGATAATTAATGAAAATCAAGTATCGAATGAATGTGGCATCATCGAGAGAAAAGGATGATTGAAATTACCTTCTCTGACAAATATTGTTATATAATTTACGTATCTGCGCTTTTCTGAATAATATGTAATAATATATAATTTTTGTTTTGATATCCAAATATTAGATTTGATTTTATTTAATTAGATTATAAATCGCAATAATGTGCGAGTGGAATTTTGTGTAAAATGTCTATTATAATCATTATTGAAATGTTTTCAAATTCTGATACATCGATCGGGATTGACTAGCAACATAATATTCATTCAATATTGTAAAAGTGGAATTTGCCTCATTCGCCTTTTTTCACAACAAATGTCTTGTGTTTCAATTTCACGGAATAAAGACGCCATGTATTTCTTCAATCGGTAGAAGTCACCATCCGAGACATTCTTTCCGAGATTCAATCAGCTCATAAACGTGTCATTTCATTTCGAGTTTATTCCACCAGCGAGATTCGACCGATTCGAACCATCGATAATGCCGCGTTGCTCTCAATCAGATTTGCTACTTTACTTTACTTTAACATCACTCGTCACTGACTTGCTTGACTGTTCTCGATTCTACATGCTTTTCCCTCTGTTGAGGATTACAATAAATGGAATTTAATTATGCCGGGACTGTATGAGACTGAAAGCTTTTTTCATTCTGTATTTCGTTCTTTGATAGAGAAAAGCTCCATCGCTCGCGATTTTTACCACTAGTGGTCCGTTTGATGGTGGTCGAAACTGTTTTTGGGTCGGCATAACGTGTTTACGCCGCCGCTACTGCGTGCGAAACGTGTACGCAAAGCTCCGGTAAAAGCATTCAATAACGCAGGTAATCTGAATAGAACGCAAATTTTTAATTGGTGCGTCATATCTTCTCCGCGTGTTTGTCGCTTTTAACAGATTTTGGTTTTTCTTTTTCAGCCGGATTTGTAAAAAGCTTTGTATTTTTCAAACGTGGAGAGCCGGCATCGATATTTCGCGGAAGAAATCGACGCCGTTTCCGCTTTGGAAAACGTATTAGCCTCGACATGATTTATATAAAAGCTCCGCGGAGTTTGATTGTGATGGATTCGGGCAAAGCTATATCCTCGAAGCGAACAAATTCGAATTGTTCTCCCCGATCGTCTCCCATCGGAGCTGCAGCGCCGAGCTACAAATGCTTTAAAATAACTTTTCCGACCGCACTTTCGGTTCGCATGAGCCGCTTTTCCGGGACGCAAAAGTCTCGCTTTGATCTGTAACAGAGACGCGGACTGCAGAAACGCGGATCATCGGATTACTATAAGGGAACAGAGCTCAGAGATATTCTTCCAGGTTAATCAGTTAAGCTGCACGTGGCTAATTGCCATCCGCAGTGGCTTTAATTAAAAAGAGTAGCTTCACGTATGCGGCTCAAAAATACCACCGGCTTTGTAACGCGAAAGTCGAAATTTCGTTGCTTGTCCATCCGTTACGAGTTTTCCTTTTGCGCTATCTTTATTGATCGAAATTACGCGCGATTAAATGTACACGGGGAGATGAACAATAGTTTAATTAAAATGAACATTTTCGCCCGACGGGAACGGCGATGTAATTAATTTCGCAAATACATCGACCCTGGCGGAATTGTTATTGATGGAAAATTGCATTATACGTAATTCGAGACGCGCGGTGCGTTTCGCACACCTCGGACGTATTCAGCCTCTTGTGTATATTATTAACTGTCTATTATCCTAGTAGGATCTTTTTTTTCGCTAATTACGATCTACACCGGAAATCACGATTGTTAGGATTATTCCCATTGTATTCTCGTTGATTTTCATCGAATTTTCGACGCGATTGCGCTTACGCCACGAAGAACCCGCAGGTGCCTTCGATAAGCAGATTAGACGAAGCTGCGCATGATTGACATCCGTAACAATACCATGATTAATCTGCCGTACGTTCATGCCGCACGTTTCACGTGCGATTAATCGACGTTAGCGACCGTTCTCGATAAACCGAATAAACTTTCGCGCGAGTGTATCTGGGGTTGCATTAAGGTATTAATGGTTGCACGAACCGGTAACATTGTAAACACGATCGATGATACTATCGTGTAACCAAGTGCATACATACACCAGGTTTTATCTTTTATCGTGCTTAATTTACCGCGTCGAGTAAACGCGTACATTTCTCAATTTTATTTGTGGCTCGAGATCAAGCGCGATATCCTGGAAAAATTAAACTCTAAACGTAATATTATCAATCTGTATTGTCAATCGGATTTTACGTTTTAAACAGCTTTAATTCAATCGTAAATTCCCACGTGTCGCGAGCGTACATGCTAGTTGAGTTATTTATATTACATTATGCGTATTATATGTTTATTCAGATTGAAAGATTGTCAGTATATTTAGACAATCAATTTATCATTCAATATATCAATTTATTATCAACTACGTTTATTTTGTTTATTTTCGTGTAGATCCTGATTTAACCGGGATGACAGGGAAAATTGATATTGTTTAAATATTTGATGTACGGAATATTGAGTGCGAAAATAAAATGTAATTTTACTTCGACATAACGCATTGCGTAAAACTGTCGAGTATTGCGATAAATATCGCAATACTCGATATCGCAGATATCGATTATCACTCGATACGCGCGTTTAACGCGTTTAGCAAGTTTCAGCTTCGATGCCGCGCGATGTAATTAATCTACATAAATTCAATATGTCTGGGAACCACCGTCAATCTGTCCAAAAGTTAAACGATTATTAAAGGTGCGCAGAGTCCTCTCGTGCCGGCAAGATATTTCATCGCGTGATTCAGAACCGATCACTTGATTATTATTATTTAGTTGTTATTTTTAACGATCCAGGGATAAGCGTGTCTATCGCTCCTTTGCCATTCGATATTACAAAGAGCAGGAAGCGACGATAGATATAGAATATCCCACGAGATTACACAGTTTACACAGAAGACACGAGACAAACGGTTCCTAATGACGTTTACAACTCGGATTTACGTGTATACTATTGAACTTGCAACTGATACCTCTTACTTCCACATTTCTAAAGCCTTCGCGGCTCGTCGAGTGTTTGACGAAAGGGAACCGGTGCTCTCGTTCGCGTTGCTCCAATTAGCGCTGTTCAAATAAAATACGGGAGTTACATCGCCCTGCAAAATGATCCCCCCCTCCCCCTCCCCCTATCCTACATCGGCTGGAAAGATAACGTTCCCCTAGCGAAGTCTTAATTAGCACGGTATGTTTTACGATTAGCTGGCGCGGCATTTGCACACGGCGGCTGAGATTTACGGAACGATTGCTCTCGTCTACGCGTCTAAATATCTCTGAAATCTGTCCAAAAGTTTCATACCTGTCGCACGTTTTTCGCGCCCTCTCCAATTACAAAATAACGAAATTTGCGCGACGCGCGTACCTCCACGTGGCTAATTATGATCGATGACTCCTCCGTTCCGTCAAGTTCGTTAAATTGGCATCACCAATATAATTAACAAACATCGAAGAAACGCCGATCCCGAACGATATACGGTCGCCTGTCGTCTGAACATAGCGTATCCCTAATTAAGACTAGAAGTTGGTCGAACGCTCGCCTCGACAAAGTTTATTAATTAAGCTCGTTTAAAAGGCGAATTTCAGCGCGGCTTCAATCGCTCATTCCTTGCCCCGTCGTTATTTGACACTCGGCCAAATTGCATATTACTCCTCGAGGCTTGTAATATGGCCGGTGTTGTGTTACATTTATAGCATGCATATTAAATCGAATTTTTTAATCGCGCTGCAGTATCGCATTTCCTCGATTGCACGTTATCAGTCTATTTCCCAACAGAGCAAAATCCGTTATATGTATCTTTTCTAAAAAAAAAAAAAAGATTGATGCGTTTGTGAAAAATATGATGATGTGTTAATTAGCAATTTAATATCGGTTTTAATTGCGACCTTGTTGCGCTGTATTTTTTATATGCAGCTTTTTAGGATTTTATGGTACAGCCCGAACCATTGCCTGGAAATTTTCGTTATATCCAAGTTATTCGGATTGTTTCATTTTTAATGAATATTGATTTTTGTTTGCTAATAAAAAAATCCTCACCATTTCTCGCGAAAAACAATACGCTTGTGATTCTTTTATGCTTTGCCTGGGAATTATAAATAGGAAAAATTATTTTTTCAGCTGATCCAATTTTCCGCGACTCGACGGGAATTAACCGGATATTTCTCATCAAACGAGACAGAAACAGGGAATAATGGGACCCGTCACGCCCTAAATTCGTTAATTTTCTGGCCACTCTCGCTTGAGTTATTTGGATATTTCCCCGCTCTTGCATCGCGTTATTTAATGAAATCTGAATCCCGGAGTCTGAACTCGAATTGAAATTTTTCCCGCTGACGTTTTTACGGTTTCGCGGTTTCCGCATCTCCATTCATTCACTCTCATCTGACACAATTGCCTTCTATCTTCCCCCCTCTCTCTCTCTCTCTCTCTCTCTCTCTCTCTCTCTCTCTCTCTTTCTCTCTCTCTGTCTTCTTTGCTAAGCCGTTCGTGTGTTTAAATAGAGATTATCCAACACTTTAAACCTTAGTCAATACAGTCGATGAGATTCCGTAGAAATGGCCGCCGACCTGTTTGCACAGCGATACAATCGCGCTGGCGATAAAAGGATTAAACTCCGCATTTTACATTGTAGTTTCATTATGACAATGTGGAAGAAAGAGAAATAAAAGGTATAATTTATCATAAAGCTGCGATTATTGCGTTGACAATCGAGAAATGTTTGAATGAGTATCAGTTTGTAAAACAAGACGTGTAATCAATCTCCAAATGGAAAAATAATACTATATCGTTAACATATTCTTGACTTGTAGAATGTTGAAGCTCAAGGTAGTTGAATAACTTTGGAAGGAATTTCGAACTCGCGCGATACCTCTTTTTCTTGTCGCAGTGGGAACACAAACGTTAACGTACACTATAAAAAGCTTTTGCATTCTGCATCAGGTACGACGGTAGGATAGTGTCCGTGACAATGACAAAGGAACGCATTAATTTTCCAGCGGTAGATGCATTACCTACCTTTAAAGAATTGTGTGGTTGCAATTTTACGGCTTGTCCAATGGCACGGTATGTTGTGTTAGGGATTTTCGCCGTCATTTTTTTCTATAACGGACAATATTTGTAAAATATTGCAAAACATACATTTTACACACTCACACACTTATGGCTTTCACGATAATAACTTTTTCTTTAATCTTCTTTTTTCTGGTTGATAATATTATATTTGCCCTTCTAGAGAAAAAATATAGTTTTATTACTTCTATCTGTAAATACATTGTTCTCGCTTTATAAAGTTAATATCTATTTTATCGCACATAATGTGAACTCCAGTTTTGTATTTTGCATAATCTAAAATACATATTGCATAATCTAAAATGCATATAAAATATAATTAAATTTTGTTGAAGCTAATAACCATTTTAGTAAATTTTAATTACAGAAAATTATAATTATTTAACTTTACTTTTGTATGTGTGAATGTGTAATACTCCATTGATATTAGAAAACTAGACAAAAAATAAAGTAAAATTTCAAATGCGAATTTTTATAAAATTAATATTTAATGATCTATAATTGTATTTTGTATTTAATGATCTATAATTTATTCATATTTATTAGCAATCATTTTTATTTATTCAGTGAAAATTATAAACGGACAAAAAATTAAAATAAATTTTATCACGAGCATGTATTTCTTTGTAGATCATGTACAGATTTTAGTCCACAATTTATCTATAAATAATTATCTTTTGATCATCCAGTGAAAAAGAAAATTTAAATCTAATTTAAATCTCTAATTTTTTATTTGTTTATAATTTTTTTTCATTGTGATATTTAAATTAATCTATATATAATAATGTTTCATTCTACGAAATTTTTTGGAAAATTTATATATTTATTAGCAAAGTTTTCATTTAGATCAAAATCTAATCTTGTCGAAAAATCCTTTAAAAATAAGATCAAGTATTTAATGTTAATACTAATATAATTTAATATAAATATAATTAGTATAAATATAATTTTTATAAATAAAAATATTTAATAATACACAATTTAAAAGAGATTATTTATGAAAAAATCATTTTGCATTATAATATAAAATCTGCGTGACAAAATATTTCAATCGACAAGTATCTGCGATAAATATTGCAAAAATATTTGGCTAACTACGCATCCATATGCTTGGAGCACAATTTTCTCGGTGTTAACTCTGTGGAGACGATGTATTTTATACAATAAAAAATTCTTATAACTGAGACTTTTTAACTCACGAAGCTCCTGAGTCTGATGTATTGTTCTGTAATACGAGCACGATTGTAAACAATTGTTGCTTTGCCTATTCTTTTAATTTATAACAGGAAAAAAAAGTTAGTTTTAAATGCGTTATATTATTTTTCCTACTTTTATTTTAATATCGTAATAGTGTTTTTATCGTAAAATTATTTACCGAGAATATCGTTTACATCCTCCTACATCTCTCTCTTTTTATTAAATATATTATCGATTACATATTATCGAACGTTAACATCACAATTTTATTATTGAACAAATGTAGAAGGAAATCCAATCTTAAAAAGTTACCTCGAATGAATCCGTTATATATTCAGGGCGATTCTTCTGATCAGAATCAATCTTAGCCTGTATTCTGATCAGAGAGGTATTATTGGGTGGAGCAATAAAATTTCTTATGGCTTCCGGCTTTGCGAATCCAAGTAGGCGTAATCTTCGATTATACGGGGGTATGAAGAAAGATCTCGCCGAATTCGGCACGTCAGTTTCGCTCTGCCTGCCTGGCGAAATTGCTCGTTCGCTCTGACAGCCGTCCCTTACGTATGTATGTATCATGTATGCCCGAGTTAACGGGCGCTTATGAATTCCATTCCGTGGCTGAACGAGTTTGCCCTTTCAAATTGCGGGATGAGATTCATGGGTGCTCTTGCGTCGGAACGCAACGCAGCGATCTCGTTCTCGATTATTTGTAGCTCAATTATGCCAGTGACCAACACACGTGCTCTCCGTTTCTCTCTCTGTCGAGGTGTTTGTCTCCGCCGTTAATCCGCGCTTCGCGTTTCGAAACAAAGTGATCCTGCAAATTGCAGAAACTCCGGGGGATGTCGCCGGTATCCCCGGCAAAAACGAGACAATTGCGTACCTGCGCCAGCGAACGAGCATAACGCGGTTTTGTGAGGTACATATATGTACATACATCTACATTTTGCCATTAACGAATTCGAAGCGCCGTTGTGTGTCACTTGAAAATTACTCTCCCACTTTCGTTCCAACGTCTATGCGTCACTGACAGATTTGTTGATTGGCGTGTTTTGATATTTTATAATATTGAATGATCAAGTATATAATAATCATAACTGTTTTAAAACTTAATTAATTTAAATAATTGTTTTATAAAGAATCGTTATTTGAGATAAAAGTTGTTGGGAGCGGTTTCAGACATTTGATTTCAATCTTCATTTTTATAAAAGGCAGAATCTTGCCTCCAGACAGGACGGAAAGTATTTTACAGCCTGAAGTATTGTCTCGGTCAGGTTGTGATAAGAGATTCGCTTCATTTTATGAAATGCATTAATTAAGTAAGAAATGTTGGAAGGATTAAACCTCCCGGGACCGTGGCTGGTAATAATGCCGTTAGGATATGATCTCGCTCCTTTATGAGGATCTCTTTGGAAAGTTAACGGAGCTCTTCCACACAGAAAATATTATTCGGGTGAAGAAAGTTTAGATTAGCGCGAATCGTCCGAAAAACTTGACCGGGAATTTCTGAACTGTTAAAAAAAAGAGATTGTTTAAATCGCTCTGCATATTCGCGCGATTGAAAGTTCGCGCTTTAACGTAATCTCATAACATTTGCAATAATTACCAGAATATTTGCTCGATAACTCGCACGTTAATGCAATCCTTTGTGACGATATTGTATATTTCCGCAATAATGATAACGACTTGAATTACCTTTAATCAGTGGTATAATATAACGCTCTGTGAATTTTATCACGGTGATAAACGCAGTGTCGCATTAAATCGTTAGTTACGCGATATGTCCGCAGTTAGTTGATCATTCATTACGTGAAACGACGATTACGGCTTAGCGAACCAATGCTTTTTCCGCTTCACGCTTTAAGGATTGTTTCATAGAAGCCACACAATTGCACGTTATTTTTGTTTAATTCTCGATTTGAGATGATACATATGTAATGGATTTATAGCCGACATTTATAGCCGATTTATACCCTTTAGGATCGACATAAGTTCGATACCGAATACCTATTCTTCAAGGGAATAAAAGTGGAGAACGACTCTGAATACATAATACATAGGGCTTACTTTCCATTCTGTCTGCTTTGATAGAACTGTGTGCATTTTATTTTTGCGGTTCTTATTTTTACGGAAGCTGCATAAATTGACGCGATATCAAAAATGTGCATTCGCTCCTGAAGAAACACCGGACTGAAGACTTATAAAATAGGATGCCACTTGGATATATAGATATCGACTTTCAGTCACATTTGCGCTCTATAAAAGTCCGATCAAGACGCAGAGAAACAAAGACGAATGTATCCGGTAAAGCCAGAAACAATTCTAAATTAGGTCTCAAATCGAAGGTCTGACTCATCTTCTCGATAAAAAGCAATAACGATAAAGTTCAAAGACAAAAACAGAATACAAGAAAATTAAAATAACTAGATATCAAGCACAGCCAGGTATCGTGCTATTATTGGCATGAAAATCTCTTTTGATTACATTATTAATATTTTGAAGCTTATATGTTTGTCTTTTTATAAATAGCTAAGTAATCTTTTATCTTGAGATATATATATATATATATATATATATATATATATATATATATATATATATGATACACTTATTATAAATATATTGATTAAACAATAGCATAAAATTTCACGTTACACCAATATCAATGTTGTAGTATTTATATTTAATAATATTTCTACGAAAAGATTATTAGAAGATTAAAACGATAAAGAGTAGAAGTTCGTCAATTCTTTTTAACAATGTTAAATTTTAAACAATATTAAATTTTGTGCCAATTAATACACATCTCGCTGACATATCCATAATATAAATAAAAAATAAATCCATAATATCCATAATACGCGTATAAAACGTCACTTTGTGATTGAAACTTTTAATCCGTAAATATTACTGTAAAACGAATACAGTTGGTGACACGTTTTAGCCACGATCGAATCGATACTTCAACATATATATTTTTATATAACCGTTTGTTATGTTATAAAACGCTATACCGGCTATTTTTTGTTGATTTTTTCGCTCTGTTAATTTATAGCATCGCAATTTTATTTCTTTGCTGCATTTAGATAATTAAATTTTTTGTCACTCAGAATATATCACCCTGTAGAATTTTATCTCCTTTCAATCGAGCTTTCGAAAAAACATAATTATTGAGTACAAATTATATTTTATGTAATAGAATTTTTAAATTAAACTTTTTTATTTATCTTTAATATTTTTACATCGGTTTTTTCTACATGCCCAAAAAAATATTTTTTTTGTGACATACATAATTCACTATCAAATACATACATTTAAAGATGTACAAGCTAAAAATATATACAAAAGATTCGAAAACGATTTATATGCACATGAAACATTGATCGGAAATAGATGTGATTTCCGTTGTTAATTTGTAATTGCGAATTCACAACGAAAATACGCAACAAAATAACTTTGACTCATGTGAAAGAAAAATATAGGTATATTCGCGAGAGGAAATGCTGCCGTTACATATTTTACATATCTTGCTTGTTTTGTTTGTTGTTTCATTTACCAGCCAATTTTCAATTCTTGCTGATAAAGTTATTCAAAACGTTAAATATAAATTTAATTAGAAATTAAATTAAAATTGTAGATTAAGCCAATCCGATGTATCTCTGTAAATTCCATTTGTCTTTTTATCCGAAGTAAAGGTCACTGAAATTTTTCAACAGATTTAATTAGCACAAAATTAAAAAGGGAACCAACTTTGCAAGGGGCGCCAAATCGTCCGTTAGGGAAAAAATGACAAATCGCTCCAATTATATTTTTACTGCGGAGAATCCGATTGGATAGAACGAATGGAATTCAATTTTACAGTACAATAGCGCATACGTCGAGCGCACACAAAGCGCGCGACAATGAAATAGTCATAAGATGTATTTCGGTGGAAGGTAATCCCATTTATCCGTGTCCTCCTCGCCTCCGGACGCAAATCTCACCGAACGCCCGTCTCACCGCGTCACAATAAATTTAATTTCGGTGAACTCCAAGACGTAATTCCGCGTATTTATTCATCTTCGAACTCACGGCACTCTCGCGAACTGCTTCAGAACTTATTTGCACGCTGCATTAGGCTCAATGAGCTCATGGTTGACTTTGTTATTGGATTTCAAGCTATACGCACCAATGGATCTGTAATTTGCAGATTAGTAAGAGGTATATTTATGATATGGAAAGATCGAGAAGTTGTACAGTCGATCTCTTTTCGATATCTTCATTAGACGAAAGCTAGTTAATTTTTATTGAAATTTGATTTTTTTCAAAAGTTTACGATATGCGATTCGTATCGCTTCGTGATTGTATTACGAAAGCACAAAGTGTATTTGCATTTATTTCAAAATTTATTTTCCCTCGCATCGATTCTGTAGAGTAAAGCTTGCCATTTCCGCGGTTCAATTTTACGGGGATGGGAAACACCCTCGACAAGAAGCGGGCCAAAGCCAATTCCGTCCGATTTCACGGCTGTTCCGTCACATCCGCTTAGTCTCACCGGGGCGATACAAAGCGCTCCTATTTGGCTGAAACATCTTCCTTCCCTTTAAGCGAGCTTTAAATCGAGTTGCAGGAAAATAAGTGGCGTTTATGAAACTTACAGCGTGCGGCGAATTCAAATACTTTCTATCTAATATCTTCTATTTTTTTTTAGTTTCGCTCTTGTCATAAAGGATCTTGTTGTTCGTATAAACTTTTCCCATTTTCCAACTTGAACATAACTGAAATAACTGCTAAAACTCAACTCGAATTTTGTATATGAAATTTTATCCGTGATAAAAAGAATTCTTTATACGTGAATTATAAAAAAACATTTTTTAATTTTTTTGATAGTTGACAATTTTTTTGACAGTTTGGAGAAAGGTAGTACAGTATTTTATAATTATTTATATATACTGCATATAGCGAAGCTAACATTTTTATTTTTTGACTTTGAAATAAAAAAAAAAGAATCGTTAATGCTATTGCGTGTTAATGCTATTGCTCAACATGGGGACTTCATGTTTCTCACAAAGGAAGAAAAATACACGATTCAACTTTACGATTCGGTCTCGGCATTTTATTCCCGTATCATTCAGAGGAAAGCCGAGACGCGCGCGTAAAACACCGGCGTGTAATACGGGCCGACGGATAATTTGAAATCCGATAATCGATGCTTCCACCAGACCTGCACAAGATATCGCCGGCACATCCACGCCAAGAAAATATTTATACGGAAGTGAACGTCAAGCCGTTCGCGCGCGCGCGCGTTATAATCGCGTCGCATTTTCACATTTGGTCGACATTTCCGAATACGCACCTTCGCCATCCGTACCCAATTTACCCTCGTCCGTTCCTATTCTTAACCGCGATGACGCACATCTTCCTGATAGGGCGCGCGAATCCGAATATTTTATTGTCAACCCTTCGCCCCGACATCACGAGAGCCGCGAGCGAAAATGCAATTGCGCGACGCATGTCACTCGGCCGAATCGCTCTCATTCGCTTATAGCGTTACAGCAACCCCGTCATCGCGAATCCTCTTCAGTCGTGCACAACCACGAAAACATTTTGCACGTCAAAGCAATTATATCCATTCCAGAATCCGCATCTAGTTTTACTCACACCCGGAGAAGGAAACGGTTAAGTTAAATTGTTTAACTCGTACCAGTTTCGTGTAATCCGGGAAATGAAACCGGTGTAACTTTGGTGAGCTCCAAATTTGATGCACAAATACATAATCTCTATTTAGATTGAACGTCTTGTTATCTGGAGTCGTCTTGTTATCTGGAGTCGTCTTGTTATCTGGAGTCGTCTTGTTATCGCGGTTATAATTGCGAATTTCGTCCTTCCTGCGTTTATGGCATCAAAAATTAAATCGTCCGAAATTATTCAACTTTCGGTTATTGCAATTATACTCGGTAATAAAATATCATTTTAATAGATATCTTTCCAATAAACGGACATAATTGATTCTCCTCGTGAAATATTTATATATTTGAATATGAGCAAGCGTAGATGTATTTTGGATCAAATTTGGTATATTGTATATTTATAATATAAATTACTTTTATGTAATGCCATTATTTATTAAAAAGAAGCATTAAACGATCGATGATGAAGATAACACACGGTATATTTCCGACGCATCGGCATTTGTAATCTAATATTAATACTATTATAAACAATGCTGGTGCATAACGAAACGCGTAATTATCATGTGTGATCATCAATTCAAATATAATATAATTGATTTTATAGTGAATATGAAATATTGTTAGATGCAACTATCAAATTTTAGATCCATTATGCGATGAATGGAAATATGCTTATTACAAATAGCCATGAAATTGATTTAACAATAAATATTCTCTAAGAAAAAGTAAATAAATAGTTTTAATGAACTAACGTTTGTTTTATTTGTTATAGTTACTTTAGAAAAGAATTAGAAAAGATTTAATACGCTTGTTACACTTATTTTTACTTTAATACTCAATTAATTAGCCGTATCGAGTTGAATTTGTATTGAACGCAATTAATTGCGTTTCGTGATTGAATCGCAGAATCAAATTAGATTCCGTTTGACATCGCAGTAAAATGCATTCGTTCTTGTATCATAAAGAATTCGTGAATACCTCATGCTCTCAGATTTCAATTCTCTTGTGTCTACACATGTACGATTTTATTTAAACATTCTACTATATCCTCTATAAAGGTATAATAATTAAAAATCCTGACATTTTTTTTGCGCGATCCTAGTAAATGTAATTGCGTCGTTTTATGCATGGTTGAGGCAAGAAAAATGAGTTGCCTCGTTATTTATCAAATACCCAAGTCTATTGTAGACACAGTACAGGCAATAAACATCGAAAGTTCTTTATCGAACCTGCACCACAGAATATTTGCGTACTACAATTTTCTGCCTTTGCACTCTGTTATGACTTTGTTGCGCTCCGCTTTTTCCAAAGTGTAGCTATCCGTATATAAATGATTGATCGGGGCAAATGTTGGAAGTAGTGCAGATTTTTTTCGAGAAAAAATATCCTTTGAGACAACTTTTCTCTTTTCCCAAAACTTATCCAGACTTCGCGCAATTTCTGATGGCTGAAGCAGAAATTTCAGAACTAATTAAATGGCAAATTATTTTGACAAAAAAATTGCTGTTTCAATGCTTTTTAATAATTTACATTGTACCAATTACGATGAATAGAAAAGGAATGTAGTGAGAAATAATCGCAATTTATATTTTATATTGTGTTTCAACGTATAGTCGTAAATTATTTGCTTTTCTATCTACGCTTAAATAAAAATAATGTTTTGCGATTATCTTGAGAAAATGTTTCTTATATAAGAATGAAAGACGAAGTTGAGTTTGACGCCAAGTTTTGTGTTATTATTTTATTCTATGACCTGTTTCTTCGAGATTTTTGCTACGATGCTGAGGCAAGAGAACTCCGTCAGACAACTGCAAGTCCATTAGCGTCTTTATATACTTTTTCACTTCTGTATCTTTTTCTATTGTTCTATACATACAGCAGATCTTTATTTATAAATTGTAATACGTAACATTTCGTTTTATCTCATAAAATTTTAATGAGCTCCGCATATATTTTATTTACATTTTTATAGTGAATAATACGAGAAAAGTTAGCATAAAATTGTAATAATTATTTAAATACAATCACATGCACAGAACATATTAATTAACATTTCATGCATTCGAACTTGTGTACTAATGTACGTTATAAAAAATTTTTCCATGACGCAAGTATAAAATTAGCTTGCGAATACAATTCCTAAAAAAACTTTTACGAAATTTGCAAAAATAAATTTACATTTACTAAATATGACCACGAATTCAATGGCGGGATGTTTCCTTATCCTTATGCCGGGATTTCACGCTCCATTTTACCGCCTGTATTACGAAGTTTCGTCACTTTCCGCAATGGTGATGGAAGTTCCGCGCATCGAGAAAGGAAAGCGAAGCAATAATTTCGCAAAGCGGCGAGACTTTTCACAAAGCGCCACTTTCTTGCAACACTTATTTTTCAATTTCGCTTAAAGCACCCAGCTTAAAGCATCGAAAAGAAATATGAATTTCTGTCGAAGCTAAGAAATGTTACTGTTTTTCTATCGCGCACATCTATCTTTTACAATCAAGATAGATATGTATCTTCTACATAATACATTTTTCTGGCGAAATTCGTATTATTAAATTGTGAATATAACCAGAATCTTTTTGAACATATTGCATCATATGTTACCTCGCATTGCTTGTCAGAATTGTTGGATTTTGAAATATCGCAAAGATAGAAAGGGAGAATTACAAAAATTGAAAATAATTTTAGAAAAATCGCAAAGAATATATATAAATACGCGAGTTAACCATGCGAAAATAGCTTTTTATTTATTAATAATAATGAGTTTTACGAACATTATCAGATGTCACCGAGTGAATATTTATGCATGAACGGAAAAATTGAAATACTCGTGATTTCGCATTTGCTTTGAAACTATGGAAATCTCGTTTCAACTCTCAGTCACAATTCTCGCGACTTTGTATTCCTTGGCGGCATGAAATTTCCCTTCGGATACTGAGGTGCATTGCAAGACAACAATCTGAATTTCATGAATTCGTATCAGAAGTTTTCTAATTCCTGCTTCGTTGCTGTGTCCCGAAACTCGTCGCGTGTTACTCGAGTATCGGATACTCGAGTAAGATTCTGTTGATCCATTTCTATTATGATTCGTTTTATCGTTAATAATAATTGGATTACTTGAGATTACTGTATTATGTTTATATTAGGCGAAACTTGTTCGCGTTTGTAAAAATGTGTTTTGAAGCGAAGAAATTCAATCGACTCGCGAGTCATACAATACAACATAAGTACGACACAATACCTATCTATCACAAGTATAATAAAAGAATAATATAGTAAAAGAAGATATTCCTTTGTGTGCCGCGTGACTCGGGACTTTGCACTCGCAAAATAATTTCACAGAAGAAATTATTGCACGTGTGGCACGTACCGCTAACCGCGATTGAAACTTTCGTTAAAATTGTGCAACTCACAGATGTTCCTTTGCGAGAAAGGAGAGTGATGACGCAATTGCGCAGTTTAATTAAAAAAAAGTCGAAAAAATATTTCACCACGGTCATGTAGCATTTATTGGGTTGGTGTTTCATCACTGGCTTGACAAAGAAGAAATTAGGATAATTTCGTATTCATATGGAATACGCGTAATTATTTTGCAAATTTTTTTATTTTATAAATTTTATATTGTAAAATAATATAAATTTTACTATGTATTGTACAAATATATATATATATATATATATATATATTTATATATATAATATTATTATATATTATTATATATTTTATAATATATATATATTATAATATTATAATATTATAAAAATACATGTATATAATAAATTTATGTTATATTAAAATAATACAAAATTTATTTTTTGTAAAAATTTATATTGTCTGCTAGACGTCTCTTGGTTTCGAAACATTGAAATTAAATGCATAAAGCTGTCTAACTCTTCTATAAAATATAAACAACGAGTTTTTAAATGCTTTTGTGAGATAAAAAATATTTTTAAAAACCACATAAAAAACATCAATTGCTCCGATTCACCTACGTCGATGAACCATTTACGATAAAACTGCCACTCTCTGTCAATCCAAGTACCCGCATGTTTTCGCTCGAATGTACTTCGGTTTGCTCGATTTTCGCTGTTTTAGTTTCATTCGTTTAGTATTGACGTTTTTTAACCTCTCGTTAGTGTCTGTTGGTTTTCCATTACGCATATCCGTAGCATCTATCGGTATTCAAAGACACTTGTCAGAATCGTGCCACTATGACGTGTAATAAACAAAGTGATTCAAAATTACAAATTATTGTTCAATAAGTTGAGATACATCTGTCATATTTAAATTTACACATATATTCTCTCAATACAATTGCTATACACAAGCAAAGAATTATTTTGTTGAGGTATCTAAAAATTTGATCGGATACGGGTCTGAAAATGATTTTATTGAGCCATCAAAATTATTATGTAGAAATTATTCACTAGTTCAAATATGATGGTAATTTTCAAAAAATCTTACATAATTATTTTGATGGTCAAAGAAAATTTTTTAAAATATGTATCTGACCCAATTTTTAGATACTTTAGCAAAACAATTCTTTCTGTGTATACCCAGATAAACAGGAATGTTTTGAATTTCGTAAAACATATAGCGATTCGCGCTGAACGGTGCGAGATTGGGGTCGAACAGATTCGATAAGGAACACTATCCACGTCGCAAACATTTTATTGACATTTGAAATTCTATTATTAGGAAAGCAGGCCTCCATCCGCCCGACTCGATTGGAAATGGAACTGGGTCCGTGAGCACCCTCTCCAAGCGACACTCGCGAGCCGGCGTTATATAAACAACCCCCGTTGACGCGACGTGGTGAGGGCTAGAACAAACATGAATAAAGATAAGTGCCGGTGATTGGCCAACTGTGAAGCGTGGTCGTAGTATTGGACGAAACGCGCGATATTGGCGTAATCTTCAATAACCGATTTCGCGAAGAATTGACGAGTCCCGATATCCGAGTGCCGATGATGATTGTTGTTTAGATGACGTACGTTTAATTCGAATCAAGCTCGAAATTAAATTCAGTTTTACATTAAAAAAATTGATTTAATCTTAATTTAGAGTCGCGCTGAGATTACAAAATTAATGTCGAAACATTATGATAAGCGATATATCGGTAATAAAAAGTGCGTGGAGTGCTCGAGAAAGAATGATGAAATGATAATCGCGCGGAAGTGGGGTAGCAATTTTTTTTTAAAAGGATAATAAAAGTTAGCGTTCGATTAACAAATGATAGACTTAAGCAACGAAGACGCTAGATAACGCACGTATAAATCTATCAGTCGTAATTAATGAGCGACGTTGTAATAACATCGCCGACATGATATACGGCGCGGAAGAGCCGCAGTAAAGAGGGATTAATCGCGTTAAGTTAAAGGACGTCTTTTATTGCGCCGCACTTGGCGGACGGGCGAGAATCCACGTATAAGGGTTAAAGAATACAGGGATCCTTCATTCGGGTGCCCTCGGTGTCTTTTTCATTTAACTTTTCATTAGCCGCCGCGGGGAACACCTGGCATTGTTCGCGTATTTTATCGCTCGCGGTGAGCTCGTGAAAAGTTGACGAGGCCGGCAATGCGATTATTTAGCCTTCGTACCTTCTAGGTTTCGCGTGCAGGACCACATCAAATTCCGACGAGGAACTTGGTCTGGTGTGTGTGCGCGCGCGTGTGAAAAATTAATTCGAGTAACGAAGAAAAAGAACAATTGCATCGCCGCGGGGAAGAAAGACTTTCCTGGAACCCGTGCGCGAAGTAGTTAAGGCCGAGGCGACTTAATTTAAATTACATGTCCGGGATTTAATTATAACGTAGCGTTACAGCTTAGGTGGATGCTCATCTGACTTTCTTCCTTCGTGTACCAGCATGCATATTATTTACCTAGAGTTAAATCAATAAAGAAGAAGAAGTAGACAGCGAAAAGTAATTAATGAATTAGCGTTGCTCGAATTGCGCAGCAAAATCGCACAAATTTACGTCGTTTCGATGCTTCGTAAATCCAAATAAGCTGTCACATGTTAGAACTACGTTAACTATTCATTCGTTGAAAGAAGAACACTAAGCTTCCTGAAAACTGCTCTTGCTCTCGATTTTCGATTCATGAGGACGGTTAATGCTTAAAGGCGATTATTCATTTGGTCTTCACAAAAACTCGTGCGGGTCTCAAAATAAACGGAATTGAAATGGAAAGCTACGTAAAAACTCTTTTATTTTATGTTGTCAAAACAACGTTTCAACATTTTTCCTCACGCAACAATAGAACCGATCAACAATGTTCTGTACAACAATGATCTGTAGCGAAATGTACATGTACATAGAAATGTCAGAGTTTTATTTTTAATATATATTTTTTTAAAATAAAGACCATACAATACAGAGAGGATAAATCATTTAGCGAGCTTAAGAACTTTTCTCACGGTCCAACCTTTTTTCTTATTTTTAACTGAGTTTTCTCAAGTAAAGAATGGACTCTTTCGGACTCTGAAATCCCACACACGCGGTTAAATGGAATTATATTAAATACTAAAATATGAATTTGATCATTCTACCGTATCTTTTTGCTCCTTTTATATCGGCGGCTGATACCAATGGCAATTTCACGGTCGTACGAAGAGCGGCGCGAAATCTCGTCGGATTTTCCCGGAGTGACAATGCCAACGCATTAAATTGTCCGGGGGATTTCCGGATTTATGCGCGCGTGACTGTTATCGCGACGTTACTCGCGACGGCGCGCACGGGAAACGGGCTATTAATCGTGTCCGTGACAATTTATGTAAATTCGCGACGCCCATTTTCTCGCAACCAGGCTTCGTCGAGAGATCTTGACAATTTCGCGCAAGAACGAGCCTAATGACTCGTGACAGCGCCGAGAGCCTATCATCTGCAGCTTAACGAACGAGAGCGCCGAACGTTTAGAACTGTATTCCTAGCCGATCGTTACTTCGTGACAAATAGTCACGGCTTCGCGAGTCTGTGATTGTCAAATCACCGTCTGCACTCACTTTTAAAAATAGTTTTCATACGATCTTTTAGTTAAAAAAAAAAAAAAAAAAAAGTTATTGCTTATTCGACTAATCGATGTTTCGCACAAACGATGGATTTGTCATTATTCATTATGCGTCACAATGCAGTTTGTATCGTCATCTTGATGTCTTCCTCAATGCGTTAGTCGCATAATTAATCATTCAGATTCAATAAGAACGTTAACGTCACCTCAAATATGAATATAATAGCTTGCCTTCGACCTTTTAACTCTTCATGGCTTAGTGAATTGCTGTCATCCGTATTCAAATCTAATAAAATGTAGGAAAAATTTTCTGTTCCGCTTGGCTAATTTGATTATAAGAAATGTCCAACTCAATTAAAAAGGAAATAAAAAATTTTTTTATTTTAATATAATCACTGGTATAGAGAGACAGAGAGAGAGAGAGAGAGAGAGAGAGAGAGAGAGAGAGAGAGAGAGAGAGAGAGAGATGCTAAATTCATTAACAAGCAAGAAACGATTAATAAAAACTCGATGTTTTAATTGCATTAGTCTTTGGGTTTCTGAATGTATCAAGCATATCTTTATCAAGCATATCTCTTTAATATACTTTATCTTTAATCACTTCTTCTATTTGTTAATAAATTTGTCAATAAATAAAAATTTATAACTTGATTTGCCGTACCACGAGGAACAAGTAATTTGATGAGAGATCATATTTTATAAATAAAATTGTCTTTATAAGAAAGAATAGAACATTTTATGTTTTGATGAAGCACACGTGCTTCATTTCCGCAAACATGTTTTCCAATTTTCCACGCGTCATTTCGCATTTTGATATTACTTTATCATAAAACGTACATCGCTTTATTGGCTGATATTAATGTTATCGCCATGTGACCCCGGTGTTAATGGAGACTTTGATGTAAAATTTACATTACACGCTGATGTTTTTACCGCGATGTACATATATAATCTTTGCTATCGAAAATGTTGCGATTTCTAAATTCAGTTTTTATCATCTCCGTTTGAAGACCCAAATTTTCGTGTACGAGATATCATTAATTTTTTAGATATTTTCATAAATAACTGGTTCTGACGAAAGAAAAAGTCGTCCATAACAATTTATTATCAAAGGAGCACTTTTATTCCCCATTCTCGCGAGTTAAATCGCATCGCACACGATAATCTCTTTCTTTCTGTCTCTCTATTCCCATTCTTTCTTGTTTACAATATCCTTTAACACCGTTGCAGCACCGTTGTAGCAACGTATCCTCAAGCGATTCATATCCGGGATTGTCAGGTAAACTTAATTACCCTACATTTTTTCGAAATCGGCAATTCGGAAGATAGATGTGCGTATCGTTTTGGCGTGTCATCGCTCGAATTGCTCTTGTTCTACATCGTTTACATCGCTGACGTACGCAATATTTCAGTAAATCGGATATGCGCCGCGACGAATTTCCGGTAATCATGACGAATTCACGCGCGCGGCTGCACCGCGAAACGTTCCGCTGGTACCGCCGATCTTCGATCTTTTACACCGTAATCGATAACACGAATGAAAATTTTAGCTAACGACGCGTCACAAATGTTAGCTGATAAAGCACGTGGCACATCATTCATACACGGGCCATAATGTCAGGTCGTTATGTACGAAACGATGATTGTTAAAAGTTCCAATTTTGTGAAACGTTAATATGCGAAATCAATCAACTACGAATTCTTTTTGTAAAACTATCTTTAAGTATTCGCAATACGCTACGAACTTTCCAAGTCGTACATGTGACACATACATGTCATTTTTCTTCGTTTACGGGAGATATGCGATACTTGAAATCACATCGCAGATTTGCCTGATTTATCTCGTTTGCTATTGCCTTCGTGGCAACTTCGTCACGTACACGCATTTCTGGAATTTTAATTAATTGCTTCGCAGTGATCGAATGAATTACATTTCGTACCGCAATACTCCGCAATTAAACTTTAATTATTATTTAACCAATACTGTTTGAGGAGACTAATTATTCATATTCGTAATAGGTGTTTGACGAGTGACCAATAGCTTCCGATTAATGGTAAACATCACGCGTTATAAATTTTATCATTGCTGTTAATAATTGCACATGTTTGTCACTTATATTAATAATCACATGATTATACATTAATCATTTCACCGATTTCCGATTATATTTGGTTATCATATTTTTTTCTAAAATATGAAAATACATCTGGCGTAAAGTAAATATTAATTGATGTTGAAATATACAGTAAATAAATTATTTTGAAAGCACTAATCCTGCGATGGCTTTTGCGTTACGAATTTTTATTACAAAGTATAAGTGTAATGATGGAAGTATCAATATTACTGGAAAAGACAATAAGATCCGATTCGATTTTATGTTTTTTTTAAATAATATTGTTATTTTATAAAAAAGATGTATTATTAAATAATCATATTTTAATCTCTAATCTCTAAATTATGGATCCATTTTCTATATAAATCTAAGGCGAAAGAAAATCGCTTTGCGAACTTCACGTGAGCTTTTATCTCTTTATCTCGCACGACCTTATGTGACTTCGTGTATCCCGCGAATGAAATCGTATTTTTATGCCAGCCACGCGATTCCCAAAGGAGCATAAGCAATAAACAGTCCCGTTGTAGCAACGATAGCCCACAATGAACTACACTGCCATGGGAAATGCAATATTTCCGCATGACATCCCTGAGACGACTTGATTGTGAAAACGCATTTCTGTACGCATCGATAAAATTTATTATACTTCGTGGATTTTGTCTGGCATAAAGCAGATATAAAAGAAGAAACGCAAATTTTTTATATTTTATTTACTTTTAACTTATATTTTTAGGTATTTTATATACAATTTACATATAATTTATCTTTAATATTATTTAAACACTAGCTCGTATTACTCGTGTTATTTATATTATAGATCATATCATGGGATATTTTTTTCTATTCCTTTTTTCACAATCAGTTGCGAACATTTATTAAATATTTAATAATCATGTGTACCGTATTATTTGTTCAAATATTATAATTAAATCCTGCCTACGTGCATGTATCTATTACATTCGTATGTATCTTATTTTAACGCAAAGATATATTTTTTCAACCGTTTCGTCAAATATTTGTTACTCGCTGTTTGAAATATTTGCATTATCCAGTCCTGCATAAGAAACAGTATCGCTCGGTATAAGTTGCAGAGATAAAAATTGGAGAATTTTAATTAATAATTTATAACAGATATTAATATTTGAATAAGATTCGCTGGGTTTCGTGTTTTCGCAAATTACGAGATTCCCGCTATGATTTTTATTAAAATGTGTGTACAGATAAATTTTATGTCTATGTAATTTAAAACGAGCTTAAATGTTATTAGAGAGAGTTGTCGCTGAATATAAATTGATTAATATGTTTTTGCTCTCTCTTTTCCTTGCTTTCGAAAGCGTCACATCTCACAGGTAAAGATTCAATTAAGAAAACCCATTAAACTTAAGATAAAATTAAACTTAAGATTTTCGTATACAACTTTATCTTAATTTCCAAAATTTTAGTAAATTATCAGAGAATTCTGTTTTTGTGCATGAAGACGTACAAGTTTCTCAGGCACGTGAATCACTCGCTTGTGAGATATACGTGTTAAAAATGATAGAATTCGATATATATATATATATATATATATATATATATATATATACACACACACACACACACACATATATATATACACACACATATATATATATATGTGTGTGTGTATATATATATATATATATATATATATATATATATATATATCGAATTCTATATATATATATATATATATATATATATATGTGTGTGTGTATATTATATATGGGGCTGAATAATTAATCTCTCTAAATAATTCATATAGCGTATGGATGTCTTTCAATCCGATTATCGCAAAGTGTAATACATCACTGCGAAGGAGATTTAACGCAACATGAGCACGTGGTTAAATCTTACGGCACTCTCTACATCAGGAGCTAGATTAACGCGTCGTGACGTAACGCACTATATTATATCGGTATACACTTACCACGTACCTTAAAGGGTTGTAAAGGGCACATTGCTATCCTTTGACACCGCACTACCGCAAAATACATTTATTATTATTATTATTATTATTATTATTATTATTATTACACCGATAATTATCCTATGCAGAGCTTCTTGCTTGTAATGATTACCGGCGTTTATACAAACAACATGTGGCATTGGATTACGTAATCTTTTCTGCATAGTTAAGGACATAAATCCATAGCTCGTGCAAATTCGCAATCTCTCTCGCAAAGAGAATGATGTATTCTCCTTCTATGCTTCATGTAGATTAATAAGTATTTAGTGCCTCTTAATAATATAAATAATTAATTAGTCTTAAATGTAGGAAAACTTTTTATTTATCAAGCCAATTGTTGATAGCCAAATCGGATTAGTCTATTCGACTTACGCTCGTTGGATGACGCATTCTTGAATAATATAATTATTCGCGCATTTCAATTCAAATTTATCTCAAGATATATTCGGAAGTTTTCGAAGAGCTTTGCAGAATTAATCCGCATGATCAATAGCAAGCTATTAAGAAAGTTCTTTCACACGTCTCTAAACTGAGATGGAGAGGGAAGCAGAATATTGAAGGCTCGACTAAATTTAACAAAAGATATTGAGAACGAAGCCGAACGTTGTAAGCGGCCGCCCAAAATTCTTTGTAATAATTCTTCGAACGTCAATATCCGCATGATTGAAATTAAAAAGCGACTTCTCTTTCGTTCACAATATCTACCTCTACTTCAATTTTCATCGAAAGAAATTCCTCGCGCGTGCATCTGTGACCATACGTTCTTTCTCCTTTCTCTCTCTCTCTCTTTCTTCCCTCTCTTTCTCTTCTCTCCTTTTTCTTCTATCGCTTTTCATCGACTTACCGTCAGATTCTGTCCTTCTTCAATCTCTGATCCTCTTTCTCTCCTTGTCCGCCAATTTTCTATCGAGCAACGTTATCGATCCTCTTCTCTTCCGACGTGGCCGATTTGCGAGCAGAGAAACGAGCCTCTGGCTAAAACGCGAGTTAAAATTGATATTGCTAACCATTGCGATCTCCCCATCGCTTCCGATATTTGATGGATATCGGTTTTACCGAAGAACATCGCGATCTCATTCAACATTACTCAGCGATATTCTGTCTTACGATTAAATCTCGAGTAAAACAGAGTGCACGTCGCAGGTGAATCCACCGAGTAATAATAAATTGAAGAAGTAATTGTACGTGTATTTTTTATTCTAATAAAAAAAAATATTTCAATATTAACATATCTGAAAATCTTTTTAGAGTTCCAATAATAATAAGGAATTTAAATAAAAATTCCGCACAATCTTCTTTTTAGCGTGCAATAAAAACTAAGAATACAACGTAACATGAATATTAAAAATATAAAAACAAAAAATATTTTATTCTTTTTACTTCTTTCTTTTTTTATATACAAGGCAGCAATCAATGGCGCAATTGTTTTCAGAGACTCGAAAATTCCGAGAAGCTGTCATAGAAATCCGGTCCTCGTAAAACGGGAGCAATTTTTTCCCGGGGTTATAATCATAACGCTGCTCATAAAGTACTGCCCAGCAATTTGCGAGACCATTCGTCATACGCGATGCATTGCTTGCACGCGGGCAACATGGTGTTTTGTCCGTGCACAAAGTTTCCTCGGAATGCATACTCCCCCCTTCCCTCCCCTCCTCTCCTCTCACGCCATGGAATCGCGTTCCGTTCCGCATAATAACGTAAACTGAAATGGAATCATCATAATCCGAAGACAAATGGCAGCACGATGATTTTGCCAATACGAGCTGCTATTGTATCGTTCCATTTTGTCAACTATTCCGACTTGCTTCCGCGGCATTCTGTTATAATCCTAATAAACATTCCCGCGATGAAACATGTATTCGCATTGTAGGTCGCATATGGCATGGCGATATTAAAATGTGTAATATCTCCGATCTCAAAATAAACACACACGTTTCTTCTCATCCTCTGAATTTTCTGAATTTTTGAAAAATTCCTTTCTTTCTCCATCCTTCATTTCTCCGCTTTCTCAGATGACAGTCGGGGAAAATATTCCGTTGTTATCTCCCGTCAAGGAGAAATGTATATGACATACGGAGATCGTTTAGCCAATGTGCGAAGCTCTTAACTAGATTTACTTAGAAAATTCTCACCGAAACTTGGTGAGTTTCGTATACGGCGTGGGAAAATGTGTTAAGACGTGCGATATTTCATCTCGCGTCATTTCCCACGAGAGAGTATAAGGGTTAAGTCTCAAAGCTTCGATGCAAGGTGGTATTTTTACTGTAAGTAAACTGGTCTTAAAACGAGAGATATCTCGACATAGAAACAGAATTACGTTATTAATACGATATAATCTTTTCCGTTCTATTTGTCTTTAATTTACTTTAAACGTCCACGACAGCATTCTGACATTAAGTTTAATTCGCATTTTCGATATTAGTTACGAACTTTACTGTAAACTCATAACAGATACATGTCGAATCGATAGATACTTCGAATTCGATAAAGTTTTCGTTTTCTAAAAATTTTTATTCAGATCATGTTTTATGATAAGATTGGTAAAAAGAGATCACGTCCCATATTTTTCCTTTTCGCGAGATTATGAATTTTTATCTAAAAATTATGAAGATTACAAACAAAAGACTATAAATTACATAGATATTTGCCTGCTGATAGAATATATGAACACATTTTCTGTCCTCTTCAGTCTTTCTCTTTTATCTCATTTAAATATATTTAAATAAAGTTTACACACATTTTATTTAAATATATTACTTATATTATGCAAAGAGGAAAGTATTGGTTTATTCAAACCAATACTTTCCTCATTGCATGCACTTTGTTCTGTGGCTTATTGCGAAAGAGCATTTAATACTTTTTGCTTGTGTGCAATTCAAAATAATTCGAAATAATATACGATTATTTTTTAATAAAAAAGATGTTGTAAAATGCTTATAGATTAATAAGTTTTTTTTCGCATTTTTTTCTTTGCGTTGAAAATAAATTTAGTCTTATGCAAAATGCCGCATGCAAAATTTTGAAAGAGGCTCCCCATGCGTGAAGAGAATTGTAGCATAAATGTGTTTTATATAATAATAACGCACATAATCGCTTTATACAATTTCATGAAATAAATTCGGATTTCACAGGTTCAAAACAAAATTTCAAGGCTTAAAAAGATCTATAGATATAATAGACGATTAAGTGTGACGTTTCTGATTTAATAGTATGCATCTTTTAATAAATAAAATGTTAATCAATTATTAACTAACTGGAAAATGTTTTATTCGTATGTTCATAGATATTAATTTGTTGTGACACGATTATAGAGAAACAGAAATGTACTGTATATGCGTAACAAAACATTAGCAATATGATTGTGAAGCGCGTTAATATATTAAGCTGCAATTTCCATCCATGACACGTTTACGATCATCGATGTATGTATTTGTATTATTATTATACTTAATAGATTTGGTGATAATAATGCTGAATTTAAGCAATCTAGAATTTAATTATCTGTACTCTCTCGTATATTTTAACATTATAATCCACTTTACATGTTTGACATACAAATTACATATTTGAAACTTTTTCTTCCTAACTATCACGTTTATCTTTAATAATCCCAACGGAATAGTAATTGTTAATTATTAATTTTTTAATTTTTATTATTTGAAATAAATAATTAATAAAACTAGAAGTAATTAATAGAACCGTAAGTCTCCCATTTATTTTCTTCTTTCATTGTGCTCTCAAAAGAAATATAACTGGGCAAGCTTATGCAAATCGGATTATCAACGCTAGGAACGATGTAATTTACCATTTTGACGGATGAAATTGTTATTAAGCCTAGCAATAACCATATTCGAGCTGCATGGCATAGAAACATGAACCACATTTACCTGCCATAGAAATTAATATCGGCATGACGAACCGCTAACGTTCGCATTACGCATTACGCCTTGAGGTTTCCCAGTCAGTTAATCTACGTTTATAGAGAAATCTAAGCATATCTTCGTACAACCAGTTGCTCGCTATTCTAGATTGCGATTTACGGGAATGGAATACAGTGACGTGCACGTTGAAAATCAGGAGGGGAATATCTTGTTCGCAATGCGGGCATAAATAATAATGGCTAATGAAGCTTGCTGCATATGCATGACGATACAAATGTTCCGATATTATCTTACTTGTAATGAAAGATACAAGCAGATATGCGGGAAATATGATATATTTTTATAAAATTACCGTATCGTTTTATCATATGCACAGATAACGCAGTGGATTTTAATAAAATTATTTCATTGTGGAGTGACTCCAATTTTTTAATTTTTTTATTTTTATTTATTTTTTTTTGATAAAAGAAATATATACTTGGTTTTCCTAAAAAAGAAACAAAATTAATTCCTTACATAATTATCATATATATTAGAATCCGTGGCTTTCAAAAATAGAATTTTAGATTTAAAAATTGTGATATCTTTATAATTTTATATTAAGAACATTTGCATATATTTTTACTGTACATATAAGAACAGCATACATACAATACATGAAGTAGTTTCTACAAATATTTTTGTTGTAAATTTTAAATAATGCAATATTTCCTTTATCTGCTTGATCTTTCCGATATTAATCTTTAATGCGATTTTCTCATGGCCATTTTCACAAAAATTCTTTTCACAATCTTCCGTTTTAATAAGTGCAAAAATATTCACATTTTCGGAGTGTTATTACGGACCTGTGACGAGGTTTATAAAATTTCATCAGTCACACCTACGCGAAACTAGAAAAAAGCTTTTCCATTGTGTCGAGTTTTTGCATCTTGTAGCGATGCATCTTTGTGACGTACACGAAATCCCATATAATCTTTACAGAGAAAAATACTTTTAATATATTATAAAAATCGAAAGAACTTGTAAACTAAAAAGTTTTGTATTCCTCCACGTGTGTATTTATTTTACACACATAGTACGAACGTTATGTAATGTAACCAAATATTATTCTATAATAATCATAGTTCAACGAAGATATATATTTCAACGCGTGCGCGATGCAAACATACTTCTCAATCCGATCAAAACATAATCCGCGTGTATAACTCTGTCTTAATTGTCCTGGGGATAAATAATTAAGTTTGCGGATAAACGCGCGATTAACCTTATTAGCGCTTATTTTAACAATTATGGACGCATTGCGGATATCGGTCGGCCGGAATAATCCTATTGATACGTTATATCATATCGCTGCATCTAATTTGTAGGACGCACCATTTGTTTCGCAAACAAGTACTAATCACGAGATCGACCTCACGTCCCTGACAACCAAACATCCCGATTTTCATCCAGAACGCCGCTGTCGACCGTCAGCGAAATCCGACGCCAGTCTAGAACCGGACGCACTTGCGAACAACGAGGATCGTTTATTGTTGGTACAACATGGTGCACGTGCAATTGCGTGCGGGGCACCTTGTGATTGAACTATCAAAAAGGTTGTTCGTGAAATTTGCATGGCAATCGCGCCATTATGAAGTCGGGTCTCGCGCGGTTAACTTTGTCGGCTCTTTTTAAACCTCGCGGCAAAAACGATCGTTCTAAGTAAAATAATTTACATTTGCCGCTATGAAATGTTAACACTTGAAGAGATTTTAATTTTTTTATGTATCTGCAAGAGGTATATCATCATTTTCAGAAAAATTCATGTCGCACGTTTAGAGGCAAACAATGTTTTTCGGTGTCATCAGGTAAAATTGGCCTGCATTTTTATCCAGATTGACAGGTTATCGATATATCGATTATCAAAATGGCAAGGTACGCGGATGGAAAGTATTGGAAACTGAGACCGAGACGAGAGTTTGGAAAATATGTACGTTACGCTCGCTGGCGATGTTAACGACGTCGTTCAAAGCAATGACGGTTCTAAAAATATCATTACACTTAAACTAAGTGTGGCCTCATGATGTTGCGGAGAAAACTAAATCTGTCAATAGAGAACTTTCAAGGAAACTTTCAACAAACGTTGAACTTGTTTTATTTAAATATGTTAAATGAAGTGTATAATAGAATTGCTGTGTATAATAGAAAAAATGAGGTTTTCATTATAATAAACGCAGAAGATTTATTTACATTTAATACAAGAAGGAAATGTAAAGTATTATTAAAGTCTCAAAATCATTTTTGCCAGTTAAAGCGATCGTTATTAAGTTCAGTATTCTTTCACTTAAAAAGTAATCTTTTTCCTTTTAGATAAAAGGAAAAAGATTACTCTCTCTTTCATAAAGAATCCAATTTTTCAATAATACTTATTTCAGAGAGAAATTTTTCGCACGGAAAAGATTTGATCTTGTAACATATGGTTACGGGGCGCGAAAATTTTGACATTTGACGGAAACGAAATTATGGAAATGGTTTGTCGTAAAGCACGTCGATGAATTTCGTTTGTCGAAGAGGCCGGAGAAAACCTAGGTCTCAGCCCCGCGCCGTACGTTCTCATTTGAAATTTGCGCAATTTAAGCCTTCGCGAAACGTATCGCTATCGTCTCTGAGGATCTGTGTATCTGCGTATGTGTGCGTGCGTATGTCCAGGTATGTGTGTGTGTGTGTGTGCATCCAG
Organism: Pogonomyrmex barbatus; assembly: GCF_055798465.1. Taxonomy (NCBI): domain Eukaryota; kingdom Metazoa; phylum Arthropoda; class Insecta; order Hymenoptera; family Formicidae; genus Pogonomyrmex; species Pogonomyrmex barbatus. The sequence goes on from NW_028297098.1 coordinate 4,756,089, forward strand.
TATGCATGCATAATGCATATAGCTTTATCTAGTGCGCGTAGGCCGTGTCCCGTGGCCTAGGCGTCGATCAATGGCTGGCATTGGTCGATATACTAATCTAGCGTGCAATTTGCCATACACACACACACACACACACACACACACACACACACACACACACACACACACACACCTCGCAAGTCCAGAGCACGGTTTCTCGTACCTGGGACGGACTCTTGGCTTTCCCGATGCAGCAACAACCCTTGACTTTGTCACGCACTGCGGAACCGCGCGACAAAACCGAAGATGAATACGCGTATGTGAAATAAACGCGAGGCGCGGCGAATCCGGCGCTTGCGGAGAAACGATCGAGCTTTTCCCGTTCGATCGACGTTTGTCGTCGCGCGACCCATCGTCTCGTATCTCTGGCTGTGCTTTTTGCGCCACTCGGTGCTTTCGGCAAAGCGAAACACGTTCCAGCGATATAGGAGGAGACGCGTAATGCGAACAGATAACAGGTCGCATAAAATGAGAGATATCCTCTGCCTGCGAAAGCACGGAGCTTGATAACATTTTTGCGCTGTTTTTACATGTTGCCTGGCACCGGTGAAAAAGCAATGATCGACAAACATGATTCCGCCGAATTTTTCTCGCGACGGGCTGCCGCGCCGAGTGCATCGTAAACGTCGCGGTGCTTCAGTCATGTTTACAAGAAACTAGGAAATACTGCCCAAGTAGCGCGAATGCTTCGTTGGAAGAATATTTCAACGACGTACTGTTTTTATTGTTAAACTTGCGTCAAAACACGCAACGCTAACTCGAATAAAATTCCGTGACGCTCAAATATCACAGCGAGATAAAATCGAACTTGAATATTGGTCTACTCGCGGAAATATGCATTTAAATATCAATTAACGTTAATTATCAGCTCGATTGCGAGCGTGCGTTCTCTCCGCTCTGTTGGGCGATACGGATTCGTGGCCGAGCGTCGAGCACTCTCGTTATTAAGCGCGGGGGAATGTGTGACCGGAATTGCGAGGTGACCGGGACGCGTCTCGGAGCCTTGGCAACTACGACTCCGTCCAATGCAAGTGTGCATCGAGCACAAGCGTGGCTTGGCTCCGGCCGGACGTCGCATTCGCAACCGAATGGATGACGCGCGTGCTAAGGCGAGATTCCGTATACGACCGGTGTGCGGTGTGGGTCGCACTACCGTTGCTCGGCTCGTTTGCACACACATTCACGCCCCCACACACGGTGGGGCGGATGCCCCGATTTAATAGCGTGTCACTTACAAATATATGCGCCGGCCGTCTGGTTGCATCGCAACCAGCGCGGCTACGCAACGCCTACGATCCAATGTGTAATTGACAGAGAATGGCCGAGGATAAAGGGCGGATGAGCTTTTCGGGAACAGCCTGGCTTTTGGTTCATTAAGCCTCGTCGGGTTTTGTAGCTCTCGGCAAATCCCCCGTGACAAAATGTTTTCGATATCGAAATATTTCGCTCACGTTTTGTTTCCCCACGATCGCGCGACAAAGAGAGGTGTTTATCCGTACGCGAAAGCAATTTTAGTCTCGAAAACACGTTGTACGCTGGTAATATACAGCGGAACACAGCCGCATAGTGATATCTGTCTTTTTTTCTAGAAAAAAGAAAATATTTGTGTGATTGCATAGAAAATTAGAAACACGAGATTTGTTGCCATTTCGGACTTAGATTCACGCGACCGGAAATATCACTTTCCCATAAGGGACCCACAATTTACGAGATTATTTTATAATTAACGCAATTTTTTAAGAGAAAAGTCTCGGGAGCTTCCCGAGAGGTAGCTTTTAAGCGAACTGCCCGCTCGCTTTCGTGATTCTTTAATGCACCTCCAATCTATTTGCGACAAAAAACGGAACGCGAACTTCTGCCTCGCCGAAGAATAGGCGCGCCGAGTTTGCAACTCGGTGAAGTTTCAGGGCAACAGGCAGGGCAAGTTCCCCCGTCGCACGAGTTTCAATCTTCTCATGTGACATCGCACTTTCGCGAATAACCCGCTCATCTTTGTCGGTCTCACGAACGTCTCCCCGTTCTACATCCCTCCCGAGTCTTCAGAATGATGCGTAAGCGAACAAAGTTCTAGCCGCATGATTTATTGCTTAAATCTACTTAACATCCAAGCGATTCTCGAAGGGGATTGAAATTATCATTCGACATCGCTTTTTTATAGAGGACGTCTCGGGACAATGACACCCCCGGGTCGAATATCTCGTCTTAGAAATTCACCCCAGTCCTGATTTACTTTTTATAAGAGTGCGAATTTTCCCGGGTGGTTCCTTTTATTTGGCTAAATCTCGGAAGAAGGGGAAATATATACCCACTAAATCGTAGATAAGCATCCACGTAATCGAAGCTAAAGTTAGAAATTGAGGGGAAGATGCTTAAGATATATATCTTTGTGGAAAAATAATTACGCCTATAAACTGATAGCGCGGTTCCTCTCGGCAACGAATGGTAATCTTGTTATTGTGATTTATGTGATAAGAGTTTCGTGACAAAAATTGGCTTAAAATGGAAAGATTATAAAAGTAAAAGAATAAAATACAAATCAAAGTCTTTTGAAAAAGTTTTCGGTGTTTTATAACAGGATTGAATCTATAGTGACTTAAAATGTAAATGGAGTTAAAAGTTTGAATCCAGGTATCCTATATATCAATCGATCTTTAAATCGTATATAAGCATTTGCATAATCGAATTTGATGAAATGGAATGGAAAGGCTTCTGTCAATATCCTTTTTGACATGAAAAGAGCACTTCACATAAATTACATAGTCAATATCGTGAATCGGATTATGAATCCTTATTTGGTCTGCTACTTTATTATTATATATCTAATTTAAATTACGTAATCATTTTTCTAAAATTAATTTAATTTATTATACGATTTTTAATTCTTATTTAATGTTTTTATGTAGTACCATTGTTATTTTTTTATATTTCTACCTTTCATTACTTGCTATTGTCTTATTAAGTCATCATTTATTTCACTTATCAATAGAACGAATATAATATAAAGTCCGAAAGTATCCTTAATAGTGTCTTTGTAAAAAATTACGATTTTCATTTCACGACATTATTCTTCCCGAGCTTATAATGCCAGGGTTATAATCAAACACGATTTAATATCTTAATAGTCTGTCCTTTGGCGGGTCTTTATAGACAAACCTCGAAATCGCGTATCTCCAGTCACGAGGGTGAGTTCATACCAAGGGATTTATTACCGAGGGAAGGAAGCATTTTACGAGCGTCTTTTATTGGAACTTGAAGCTCTAAGACGCTTCCTTACTTTCTTCTCTTCCCCCCTCCCCTCTCCTCTATCTCTCTTCATCCCCTCGTTCAGTGAAAATTTCAGTAAGACTATTAAATTCCACGCTCATACAAAGTATGGGGATTTTAAAAGCGGACGCGGTCGCGGCGCAAAGACCGAACGCAAAGACGTAACTCTGAATGCTCGAGCTGAATTTCCGCCTCGTGAACGAGCACTGAATTATGCAAGCGACGTTACTTCGTTACCGAAGCCGGTCTCATTAACATTCGAGAATGTCATATACTCGATTTAGCGCCGCGGGCAATAAACCCGCGTATCCGGATGCGCGAGATTCCGCGGAGACGCGCGACTAGATAATTGATAACGAGGACTTCGTTATCGAGTCGGCGAACTGTTATTTTTAGCATGGCAAATCCGTTGGATCAATAGGAGAATTTAGGTGGATATAATGAGCACACGAATTGCTCCATATTACCGTCGCCGTCGTCTGCACAGGATAAAGTCTCGCCGGTGGTCGATATCGGCACGCCAAATATACTTTAAAATATCATTACCGTCGATCAAACTCTTGGCCAAACTTAAGAACCAACCTATCGTATTTTATGTCAACGATCATGTATTTTAAATTCATTCGAGCAATGTTATTACCTAGAGACAAACTTTACCGAAGTAACTTTGAAACTTTTTTTATCGCGAGACTTGAAAGTTATTCTCTCGACAATGACAGTTTATTCTTTTTAAACAATCGGACTGGAAAATGAAAGGAAGACAGAAAGAGTAGGCTCCCTTTTCATTTTTATTATTTCGGGTAACAATAGTTAGAATTTTTGTTTGAACCGTATATTAAACACTCTAGATATTTTCGGAAATAGATAGAATTTTTATCAATTTGTTAAAATTTCAAAAATAGAATGGAATTGAATATGAATATAAAGGCAGCGGCGGAAATTTTCTAATTTTCCATAAATTAAAAATATTTTTCAAACCTCTGATGTTTTTTTTTTTATACAAGAATAGAAATATTTTCTTACATCTATCTTTTACATTTACCGTTGATATTTCTTCCTTGAATTTTTATCGTGCAATTGGTAGGTGTTCTGGCAAAGTAGGTCGCGATGTTTGCGATATCGTATTACTGCGTTATTCCTCATCGTAGTGCCAATCTACTTACCCCATAAAAAATCTATCGCTGCAATGTTTTCTATACGACCTATTTCTCTAGAATGATCTCGCTCGCTTATAAATTATTGAAAGTGGGGATGCATAAAAAGCTTTTTATCTCCGCTATCGGTAGGTATCCCTCTGTCATATTTCACCAATTTGTTCACCGATCGTAATATTTTCATGACGCGCACAATAGCTTTTTATTGAACATAGATTTCATTCTCGATGGATATTTAAAAGACAGATTCGCACAAATTCCTTACGTTCCGTATAAATTATTCAATCGAGCAATCAATTTTGAAAATATACATATATTACTTTTTCTCAAGAACAAACCAGCAAATTGATCATTCCGCTTTATCTGAAGATGCGCTATTTGATAGGAATTTGAATTGCGATTCACAAGGATGACAGGCTTGAATTTGCAACATTCCATACGGAGGGAAAAGATTGCAGAGCAACGATTGCGATGTGAAGTATGCATGTGTAACGAGTTCCTATGGATTCGTGCGCGATTATGGAAAGATCCTTTGCATGCCTTGCGCATCGACGTTGGTTACGTTAGATGATCGAGAATAAAAGAATAAGCTAAGTAATACTTGCTTGACCGAGTATTCTCTTAATTTTAATATTGTAAACCAAATTAAGTTTAACAAGTTTATATATCAAATACTAAGAAAAATGTCAATTAAACAAAATGTAATTAATTATGCGATACTTGAATGAAATATCATAATAACAAATAAATTATATAAAATAATAATAATATAATAATAGGGATAAATTTCGAATACACACGTATACATAAAATAATTAATTAATAATCTAATCTATTCCTTTTTCATTCATCATTGATGACGGAGCGACGGAGTGGGCATCGATTTGTTCGATATATAATAGTCTGTAACAGATTCTATGTGACATTTGAGAGCCACGTGACGTCAAAGCGAAAAGACATGATTTGTCTGGGTAAACTCCTTTGGAACTGTAGCATTTCATCTTCCTCCTCCTATTTGTTCAGCATGGCACGATATGTATCCAAAACTGACTAGCTACGTGTGCTCCATATGCTAGCATATTAATCATCCCTGTAAACTTGCTACGATATGGATGCATATACCCTTAGTAATGATAGACGTTGAATACCACGAGATGATAATCACAATGCTTCGCCAATGTCAATACGCAATGCATCAAAGAAATATTTAATAAATAAAATTATTTAAATAAAAATAACAAATTTTTTATCTTTGATTTAATAACAAATAGATTTTTTTAATAAAAATCTCGACAGGGATATACGTTTAGTTTCTTTTGCAAACTATATTTGAATAAATCGTAAATAAAAATTAAATAAATAATAAATCTGATAAATAAATGATCGAAAAAGCGATTTGATTTTTCCGATTCACTCCGAGATCTTGCGCGAAAAATATTATCTCTCTCTCTTTTTTTTTTTTTTTTAAGCAACTCGAAATGCCATATTGGCATTTAGGTTGGAAAGTTGGCCGTGGCACTTTTCACCTGTCGAATATTCATGAAGATAAATTGAAATCTCTAATTAGATGCGAATGAATAAAATGTTTCGCGGATTGTTGGCCGGAAACGTATATCCGCAATATTATTTGTGTGGTATTCGCCGTGTATTCGTGATTCGCAGTGTATTCATTGAGACAAGCGAATGCCTCTAATTAAACTCGAACAAAAAGAAACGTGCGAGATCGTGCGACATCGGCGTGAGAATCGAATAATGGAGTTTAACAATTAACCGGCGGTACGTAACGCACGTACCACTCACAGTTACTTCACATACTTACTCCCAGCGGGGAGAAATATTAATGAGCACTGCTCCCTCTACCTCGTGTAGCACGTCGCGGAACAGTTATAATTATGCTTCTGCCGAGATCTAGCTCTCCCGTATCGTCGAAGGCCAGAGTTTGCCACTTTAACTCCGCTCGGTGAACTGAATTAACGAGCCTCAGCCTCGCATTTACGACGGTGCCCAAAGCCTCTCTAACCGCACTTGTAAAACTGCAAATCAGTCGTCGCGGCCGAAAGCCGCTCGCCTGAACGTTTTATTTTTTTATTTCCTCTCTAACCTTCGCGAAAATTTCGTCAAACCGCGGAAGCGGGAGACGCCCGTATCGAGATCGAGAATGGTTAATCAGCAAATTCGAGTTTCAAATTCCGCGAGAATTTCGCGGGATCCACGCCCCGCTCTTGACACGCAAAATCGGCAAATGTAAAACTGGCATGCATGCTTGCTCTGCCCACAGCTAAAAATTTAATCTGATATAAATGCGTACAACAAACAACGGTCGGTATTTCTCCGAGCATCCGAGATAATAGAGAAATAAACAGTGTATGGAGTATAGCACACACCATAAAAAACATAGAACAAGCCGTTCATGTGCAGTTTTCATGGTTAGGCGGGATTATAAATCTCTCGGACATTATTGTACTATGCGCGGCATGTATCGCGAATAAAAAAAAAAAGAATTTTACGAGATATACTTGCAGGTCTTAATTAACGCGTGGTAACTCATTTATTTGAAAAAAAAAACGCGCTACTAATTTGTCCCTAATTTATCTGTCAGAAAACGTGGTGCTAATTCGACACTAATTTATTTTAGGTAAATGTATTATCGATATTAGAATCTTATTATTATTTGTCTTAAAGAATTGACTTGATATAATCGTTAGCATCACGCCGTGTCAATTTTGCAATTACATTTATAAATTCTCGCGAAAATCCGTTTATCGTTTCCGGGTGGTATCATACGCTCGCGTTATATTGCATTTACACACACGCGCCCACACAACCGCAAATTAATCGATAGTCCACGCACATCCGCCACGCGTCTGTACACAAATGAAAATCCTACTCGCGATAATAAAAATCGTACGATAGGGGACTTCAATTCTCCGCGTGTGCAGTAAAATACAAATTATAAAGCACAAAGGGGAATTTGTTAATGCCGTGTATTTCTCGTCGACGTCGGATTTCATCATCGCGCTTCCGAACGAGCGACCGTCGAGACGATCTTGTCTTCGCATCCAGTTGCCGAGCGAAGTTCCCGACTTAATAAGGACGGAAGTTTCGAGTGTAAAGTTTACATTGCGATTATGCAAACACAAGGGGACCCAGGTAGAGGATGAATCTGTCGCTCGGGTGGCAAAATAAGTTCGTGTTATATGTGATGTCTCGATTACAGATATACGGACGAGATACGAGATCGGGTCTGCATGATTGTAAAAAATCCTATGGGATGACTGATACGTGGTTATTTTGGCTTAGCAAGCCCTTATGAAGCCAAGCTCAATTCATTATGAACATTCACATAATTTACATATCATATGTATACACGTTTTTGTGAGCGATAACATGATAAACATTCGAGGAAAATGGGAAGTAAAATATAAATTTAAGATTAATGAGAAAGATAACAACATGCGTTTCATAAACGAAACAAAATAGCGAAAACTAAAACTCATTTTTGTTTATATCTCATAATTAGAAAAAAATTAGAAAAAATGTTCTAAGAATATAATAATATTATTGTTCTTTGTTTATGTGTGAATTAATAAAATTAATAATAAAATTAGAATCTAATGGAATTTATATTTATAAGAAATAGAAATAATTATCATTTGAAGTTAGCAATCTACCGATATTAATATAAGATAATTTAGATAAAATTTAATTTTGAGATGATAAAAAAGAGAAAGAGAGAATTCTCTTTTTAAATAAAAACCAATGGCACCATCCAGAACTTTTGAATTCTCTTGACAAAGATTTCTATTTGACAAAAAATTTTCAATTTTATCTTCATTTCGATGGAGAAAGGTGCCGTGATGCGATACGATCGGCCTGTCTTTTCAATTTACTTCTGTTACGTTTCGTGCCGCCACCATAGATTGACATCGATACACAAAATGGTACACATAGTGGTCGATGAAGTTGATGTTACAGCGTAACGTGCAAATGGATTTGATTGACGCAACGGAAACGTAATTCTTTTTTACACACGTCGGGCCTATGCGCTACACGCCATCGACACGCATGAAAACAAAAACCAATGACTATGCTAATTCTCTTTTATCGAACCCGGCAAGTTGACGCGCGCATTGCCTATTCGAGGCATTGCCGAAGCTCGCGATTTGAGAAACGAAGTTTCGCGGAAGCTGTCCGAGTGGAAGAAATAAATTCCGGAACTGTGCTTACACTCACGCTTTTCCTGCGGGGAAAAACGCCATGAAATAAGAAGTGATTTATGCTTCCGCCCAGCAGCCTTAACGCTATAAAAAAAAACCTAGAGTGCACGTCGAAACACGGCTCTGAGGGTGAACTACCCGCCTACTGCAAAACAAAACGCTGCCGCACATAGCACGAGGATGCAGGTGAACCCCCCTCACCTGGCTGGTGTATGACCTCAGGTGCACCGCCTGCAAGGAGACGTTGGCATATCGATCAATGCAGCCGACCTCCATCCACCCCGAGCACGCGGTTAATTTATTTAAAGTATTTTTGTCCATCCGCGAGAGAAACGCTGATTTCTTTCTATTCTTCTCCGGAGCTCAAAGGATTACTTACGTGCGATCGAAAACATATTGCAATTACAGGGAGAAAGTGCTTTCCAAGTATTCGATCGAAAACATTCTGAGTAATTAAAAACAACTTGAGGCTTCCGTTTTCCTCGTCGCAAAATTATGATTCCGAAAATGAGAAATTATACGAATTCTCTCTTTACACTTTACGTTAATGTTAATTAGTTTTTTCGCATGTTTCATGGCATATATTGGGAAAATTATATCTTTAAATCTCTCGTGGATTAAATGTTTTTAAATCTTGATGCATTATTATAATTGTTCCATGTCTGTTGGACATATGTAAAACATATGTAAATTAAATTATTGTACATTTACTAATGCGCGATAATAAAAAAGGGAGTGCTTTGGTATCTATTATCAACTGTTACGTTTAAGGCAAGAGGTAGTGTATAAAAAAATTTAATTTATTCTGATGTACAGAAAAAAATTCGCATAATTTTTCACAAAGCTTTTCTGGTGTTAAAATTTAATATGGTTTGCAGTGAGCCAAATAAAAGCCTTTAATATGCAAATGTTCGCTCAGCTTTTATGATGCGTGCAAGCTATAAAACTCGTTCGCGAATAGAAACCGTTGAAGGATCATTCTACGACTTCGAAAGCTTAGGAATATTATTCACGGTACTCCCCATTCGAAGCCACGCAATATAATTTTGTTCGCAGTAAAAACTTTCAAACTTCTGGAAGTCGGGAATTCGTTACGGTTCTTATAATATAATATATTGTATATAATGCCTGTAGATTTCTAAGAGAAAACCCGAGTACATTTTGTACGAGTCATATAAGCAGAAATAAAATCGCGAAAAGACGTTCTTAGAAAAACAGTTAATTTCGTTATCAAATATGGGGATGGTGTCAAACGTGTATTAGACTCTTGCCAGCAGTTGATAGTTAAATGGTTAAAGTTCTCCGACCCTCATTTTCCTCCACCTGCGCGCCACCATGACATTTTACGGTGTAAAGCCGTGAGAGGCCTTCCTCCATTTGGCAGGCACTTTGGCGACTCGACTTCTTTCGCTTTTATCGACGCCGGCGACGACGACGACGAAGAAGCCGGTCGTTATGTAATTAGATTCTCGTGGATAAGAGGTCAACCTGTTAGGAAAGCCGACCTCAGCTGTCAACGTGGTTCGTGATCGTTCGCCAATCGTCCCTGTGATGTCACGGTAAGCGCGATCATACCCTATGACAAACGAGCCTGTAAATGGCCTAATTAGCGCGAACATACGCCCTTCTGTCTCGGGATCCTTCGAATTCCCTGACCGAATTCCTGTCGCTGCCGATACTGCATCGTTGACGAAGGATCATACCTAAACGTATCCACCGCAACGTATACCGCAGTGCTTCTCTCGCTTACACTCGAGTTTGCTTGATGCTTCTGATTTTCGGTTGCGTAAACACATATAAGGGTTGATAAATTCGCTTCTGTCTCTAAAAAGTGAATACAGTGATGTACCTAAAGAATTAATATAATCCAAACTGTCATAATGCACATACTCAGGAATTTAAATTTATTAGATGCTCTTATTTTAGATATATTTGAATAAGTTATTCACATTAAGTATTCTCATTTTAGGTAAATTTAAATAAATTTATTCATTTAGGTAATGCTATATGAAGTGAATTTAAATGTATTCGTTCATATTAGATACTGCCTTACGATTTCAGAAGAGGGAATAAAAATGCTCACTTAAGCAAGAAGAACTTTTTATCGATGTAGATGCGACAACTTTTGTTGTAATGACAGTTTAAAAGCACAAGTTGGAATGATAACACATATGTAACTTTTATTTGAAATCAAGGATAATCTTTTGTCCCAAGTGACACTGATCACCAAACCGTAAAAAGTTTCTTTGCGCGCGCATGTTATTAAAAATCCGTTAGACCGAAAAGCAAGAGAAAAATTTCAGATAACTTTCCCGCGGGAGAAATCCGCTTCTTGCAAGAGTAATGCGTATCTCGGCAGAATCCACGATTACGATAATTTGATCTCCGCGTCCGCGCGGTAGCTCTCGTTCATCATTAAATAACGTATCTGTTCAGAAAACGGAATTTTGCATGTGGCCATTGGGATAGGTAGGAAGATCGAAATCTCTTGTGGGAACATTTGCACTCTGTGCTGTTGCAGTTAACGCATCGTATATATTCCTGTACGGAGGGTGAGATGGAAATAACGTAGTTTGATCTCGCTGGTAATGCAATCCTTCGCGTATTAATGAAGCACGAGCATTAATGAAACGACGTTAGCAACGTATTATACGTTCGGGTTAGGTATTATTATTTAAATATATAATATTTTATTATCTTAAAGCTTATTTGCAATGTATTTTATATTATAGTCTTTATATTGAATCATATTATATAGATTACAATCCGAGTTCCTGTTAAACAATTCTAATTAATCACAATTAATTATTTTTATTTTTTGTTCATGCAAAATATATGATATTTGGCTATTATCAAAAGTTTAGCAAGAAATAGTTTCAAAAACAAAAAGGTTTAAACAACGTGCACATATATTAAAAATTTTAATGGATTTTTATTAAACAAATTTCACGTCATTATGTTATTTAATCTTTACCTTCTACGCTATTATATATATCTAATAAAAAAATTCCTTGCTTTATGTATGTCGCCATGATTTAGTGACCGATGTAGAATTTTCATCAAAACATGATCATGATGTTAGGCTTACTGGATCAATGGATATTGGACTTGACAAATATCTTCGTAAAAAATTGAAAAAATGCAATCTTATTAATGAATAACAAAATAGTTTTATTTCAAATCTATATATTTTACTTAAAATAATTATTTTTTTAATTAAGTTTTTAATTTTAGTTGAGAAACAGACAAATTTATATAAAAATATTCATTCTCAGAAAAGTAAGAAAAATTAATTTGATTAATGATATTTCTCAAATAATGTGATTTTTGTGTTTAAAATATGAAGTTACAAGAACATCTTGCAATCGACGGCAATCAAGTAAAATGTAGGTCGCGAGAAGACCGAGATTGGACGCGTCGAAAATTTCAGCCAGGTTTTTGTGGGTGTGTCATCGGTGAATTATCTCATTCTTCGAGAAGAAAGGAAGGGCTTGGCTTTGGAAAATAAAGTCCCATAAGATAAATGCGCAGAAAAGGGATGGGATGCCGAGACGGATCCAATTTCTCAGGAGAGAAATTTCACCGAGACATTGTTTCGGTAACTGCCATTCGAAAAAAAAAATAGTCGGAAACAAATTCGATGATCGACAATCGACCGAAAGTTCGATATAAAATCAGTAAGAAAGTTTCGTTATGAAGGGAGCGCCAAAGCCTTTTTGTTTTTTTAGTGATAGACTTTTTTGTAGTTTGAGTCGAACTTTTGTACTTTGGAGTCTACTTGTGATCCCACAAGGAACGATTATTTATCACAAACTTTTAATACGTGACGCTGAAAATATAACTATACTTAAAGCACGTGAAAGAAAATACCAAATAAAATTCCAAGAGGATATAGTAAGTATATAGCTTAAAGATACAGAAAGTACATATAACTTAATAACGCGCTTATCCGGAAAAAATACTTCTTTCATGCTTCAGTTGTTCTCAACGATACAAAAATTCAGCGTCAAGCATGCAAAGCAGCTATAATATTTCGCTGCATTTTCACAGCAAACTTGTCCAAGAGAGTGTAAATATTCGCGATGCTTGGTATACGATGCAATTTCCCAAATGCAAAGAGATCTCCACTTGCTTGGGTCGGAAATACAACGTCAGCCGCACGTCATTCTGCCGAGTTTCGAAGTATTCAGCGAGCCAACGCGATATAAACCTATCGGATATGACGAAAAAGACGTGCGGAATTTCGGAAATACTGTTTGGAATTACTATTCAGCCAATTTCGACGATGGTTACATTTACGACCGAATTTATCTCTGCTACTCGAAAGATTGGAAAAAAATCTATCAATATTCCGTGTAACTTTGTACTTAAACGCAAAAATCGTAGCTGAACTCATCAAAACTCGTCGATATTTATTCATACATTTTTCCATCATGTCGTATCTCGTTATATATCCGATGCATTACTTTACGTTTGTACCGTACTCGAATGAAAATCGACGAGCTTATCAAACAAACTAGAATTTAAAGAAACATTTGAATTCTACAGGGAAATGGGAATGTCAATAAAATATTTATAACATTCTGAATTACTCGGTTATTAAACATATATTAGTTGATATTTCCAGATATATTTTTTTATACTTTCCGCTCTTATATATTGAAAGAAAGATTAAAACAAATCGCTTTTTCAAAAGAAAAAAAAATGACATATTAAAATATCAAAATTTACGTATGTAAAAATTCAAATTGCATTGAATTCAAACGCAACAAAGTGCTTTCTAATAAATTTTTCAAAGCGGTTTTTTTCAATGCCATGGTTTTTTGAATACCACGGGAAAGATTAATTCTGAAATGTAGAAGATAATTGATAAAATAGTAAGAAATAATTCTGTATATCAGATGAATGCTTTTAATCACAATATATTTGTCACAGATTTCTATATGTTAATAAGACAAAGATCTGTGTGAGAAATATTCGACATTGAAATAACGTCTTGCGAGAGAAAACGATAAATCTTAATAGTGGTTCCTTTTAGTTTGGTCTTATCGATGTACAGTATTGAGTGACGAATGACGTTCTCCTTGACTGGAATTCGAGCCAAAGACTGGATTCAATCAATCTTTGAGAGAAGGCATTTGCTTCGGAATGATTGCCCGAAGCTACCGAAGTGATAAGAATCGTTTCGAAAGGACATACAAGACTATTTATCCAGCGTATACTGTGAGATTGATTTTAATTAAAACATCCGCCGCAGTTGCTTCGATTAAATTAATATTTGAATTTTATTATCGATTAAATTAATATTCAGTCGCCCTCGTGCCTGATACTCATATATGGAACAAACGGCAGCCATGTAATTATGTAATCAAACAATTCATAGTCATTGCAAACGATTATTGCAAACATCATATTTTAGATTAGTAAAAAGATTACCTTTTTCATATTGTTTTACATTTCCTTTTATTAATAAAGAAAAAATCAACTTTTTACTCAATCTGAATATGTAGAAAATACAGGAAATGTATAATTATTAGAATTAAAAATTTAATAATTATAATTAAATTATTGTAATTCGATTGTATCGTTGTATAATTGTAAAATAAATATCTTCATACTTTACATTGATCAGATTTGCTTGATTGAAAAGCGAATCATGGATTCGCAAGTGTCGCCTCCATCATCAATGCCGTGCACGAAGTTTAGATTAACTTCTTTCACCCTTAGGAGACAGATGTTCATTTAGATAATTTACTGTAACATCTAGAAATATCCAAGAAGGTACCGTGGTAAATTTAAAATCCACCCTAACAGACTTTGCGATATTATGAATCCGTGCTCTAACTTTATCTCTTAACAATGGCCTATAACAATGTTACGTCCTCCTCATATTTCCTTATAATATCTTCTCATTATCTAATCGATGTCACGTTAGATCAATAACACATTCATAACACGTGCTTGGATTGAGGAAAATTTTTTTTTCTAAGAGTCTTCGTTGCGAACACAAATAATTCCGTAATAATCCATAATTCCATTTTCACCGTCTGACCAGACGTCGACATTTTTCACTTATCCGAAACCTGCTTTCTCGCTTCACGGCACGCTACAATTAAGTTTTTAGATTCACATAACAGCATCTGTTCTTTTCCTTTTGTTCTCTTTTCTCTTTTCATGCGATCATTTCGAACTCCTCCATGTAATAAATTACTTTGTTTCGCATTTAAATGAAGCATTGTAAAAACAGAAACCCGATATCTTCTCATTACCCGTAAAAGTAGAATATCCATTAGATAAATTATAATGAATAGAAATTTATATTTAAAATACATTTGCGTCAATATATTATATATGTAAAAAAATGTGTACATATATATATATATATATATATATATTTATTTATTTAAATTAAAAGAATTATATTGCTTTTTTTATCAAAGTACGTTTTGTTTTGCATTAGTGTTTCTAATTAGCGAGTTGATAAGTTATATTCCATCCGCGCATTACTTTTGAAAAACCAATAGAAGGGCTGCTTAAAGTGAGAAGGAATACTTGCGAACGCCCACGCTGTGCTTTTCCGGTCTTGAATCGCTCTCTCAACGAAGTTATTGATTGATTGAACTTTCAATAACAACCGGTCCAGTTGTGCCATGCCATCGAAAATAAAACGAAAAGGGACTTTCAAAGGATAACATGTTTGATGGGCAAGGCACCGAGAGCCCCAAATAGCATCATTCAGCCGACTTCGTCTCTCTCTAGTTTTTCCATTTAACTCCGCCTCGTGATCATCCATAAGGTAAATATATGTCGCCAGAGAGACGCAATCGATGTCTTATTTATTATGAATTTGACAATTAATCATCGGCTTTCGAGGAGAACGTAAAGCGCGCAGGGATTCATGAAAATCCCCATAGGACGATTTTCGATACGATCCTTTTGGAGGCGATCCCGAGACCGGGAGAGAAAACGCGTCACGTAAAGTTCTTGTTTCCGACATTCTTCGTTATTTATGGCGTACGTAACAAGCCCGCTCCGTTACTTTCTGTGCAACGATTTCTTTCGACGTCCAATTTGTTCGTGGGATTACAGTGAGTGTAACGTTCAATTATTTGAAAGAGCTCGAGTATAGTCAACAAGCCCGGTTGTATTACTTTACTGTCTACCATCTCTCTCTGTGTAAACCTGCCGTGTTTCTTCCCAGGTTAGTGTCTTTCGCGATCGCGCTTTTCTGAAAATGGCAGGAATGCACGTTCGCGTCATACATGACGGAAACAATTCCTGCCCTGTCACAGGGTAACCGCAGAGGGATGATTGAAATCGTCAGCAGATAATTGCGTTTTGTGAACATTCCGCGATATAAATATCCGAGTCTGTTAAAATTACATGCGATGATACATAACTCCCGTAAAACATTATGACATATTTTATAACATTTGTCCTTCCGCGAGATCATCTCAAAGGGAAACTTTATATTAAATCTTCTTGAAGATTGATAAAAATAATTTTCCATTTATGTTACTATCGCGTTGTAGAAGATTCTTCCAGGGGTTCAATAATACATGCACGGAGAAATATATATGATTTCGATTATGCTAACTTCTTCGGGAATCTTCGGCGATCCTCTCGAAACGAGGACGGTCGTTTCCATGCAAACTTCGATTCGGAAAGTAGCGGTAGCGCAAAGCGATATATAGAAAATATATAGAAATAGATAGGATGTGATACATGTGAGATGATACATTAAGATTCGTAATTCCGGCCTGTGTGCGAAGGTTTGGCTTAGCCGCGGCTTCGCACGCCAGATATTGAAAATCAATTCGCGTATCGGCATAATACACGAGCGAGCGCGTGTAACGAGATGCTTGAATTATGCGGCCGTATATATTCGCACCCACGCCACCACGACACAATGATCGCCCGGCGTGTTCGTGATGAGCATAACGGAAATTTCAATTTGCGTTTAAAACCACGAAAATCTCTCATATCCTAATCTATCGTCCCGCTCGCCGCGCGACAAGCAGATGGACATAAAATCGGATTTCGATTATTCGATCGTGTGATAATAAATTTCGCGATATTGAAAAAGCCCCGGTCTGAAATAATAACAATAATAATCCAACAACGCCACGATGACGATTGCGTCACGTGCAACATTGATACATGACTTTCTCAACACGAAAGATAATTACAGCGATGATGATAATCTAACGTAAGTCCTTGGGGAGAAATCGGAGAACGTTTGCTGCTCCTTCGTCAGATTTAACGTCAGAGCTGAGAAGCGTTGATTGAATTTCCCCCTTTGGGGGTACAAAATGATCCTACCTATTAACTCCGTGGAATCAGTTTGCGATGATGAGATATCAGCGAGTGTGTTGTCGACGTGACGCGTGAATTCGTCGACAAGAACTCCCGGAAATCGATTCTGGACCAGCAGCGAGAACAACAAGCACGATCCTCGGTAGAGAACAACTACTAGTAATCCAGCAAGCTCTGAATTCACGCATGAGATAATATAAGCAGTGTACGATAGTAACCCAAAATTCAGAACATTAGTTCCAATAATAGATTATGTAAGTTCGAAATCGATCTCGAAAAAAAGAATATTAAAGTTCAAACCAAAAATATCTTGTTTTAATCGCATTAAAATTACGAAGAAAATTTATATTTAAAAAGACAACAAGGTTTAATGATTCCATCATAATCTGGAATTAAGTAAAAATATTGGTATAATCGATCTCGAAATATTTGAAGAAAAATCGTAGGGTCGTAATTTCTGTACGGATAAATATTAAATGCGATTCGAATCGTCTGAGAATCGATATGCTTGAGATAAGCCGTGAGAAATTAAATGTCATTTACTTTGAGGCGTGATTTCGACACTCGAGAATTTATTTCAGTTTCGCTTCCACCGCTGAAGAAATTGTTCGTTTTATGTTCACCGAGCTCTTCAGCAACTTCATTTTTCACTGTATCATCATGCCAAGTACCGCTTTAGTCGTGTAAACGGAATTGCAAAGTGAAAAACTAGCGTCACGAGAAAATCGAGATATAACTCTTTCTGACATGATGGTTAACATGATATACTCACACCCGGAATAAACGTGTAACTATGTCGACGACGGTGACAAATGTGTTCTTATATTGTTGAAGGAGTCGCTTCCAAAAAGTCAGCTCCTCCTTTCTTTCACGAAGGAATATAAGCGTATGAATATAAAGCGTATTTATTTACTTACGACATATGAATTAATCTGTTTTACGAGAAAAGTTAATGCTAATCTCTTTCGAAAATTTTACATGCGTTATAAATACACGTTTCAATCAAAAACATAGTAGAAGAAGAAAATTTTTACTATATCGATCCATTTCTAAAAGAGGCATGTTAATACATTCGAACACATTAATATATTTGATACACTACAATATATCGAAATTATTGTTGTCGGTTTTCCGTTATGCCGATTAGTTCTCTCGCTGCAGTCACTTCATGAGCGGCTGTTATTGCGGAGATTTCATAATTGTGTTTATTAATATGTTATATTTATGATATATTATTAAAAAGTTTCTGAATATATGTACATATACTATATGTATGTGACTATTATGTATTGATTTAGATATTTAATCCTGGTAAAATTTAGAAAGAGGAGAGATAGATAAATAAAAAATACACATAAGAAACATATTCTTATTACATAAATATAAGATATAAGCATTTTTTGTAATCTTTGTTTCTATTTTTATTGAGAAAGATATATCAAAAAGATTTGAATGAAAATTTAATGTTTTTGAAAACTATTAATATAAATGTTTACGTGGTTTCATGCCATTTCTATTATTGTTAAATATTTATTTAAGAAAATCGAAAATTAAATGAATTTAATCAACTCCATATATTAATGTGTTTCCAAAGAAAATTTAACGAATTCATTATTATTTTTAAATTATTTATATTATTTTATGTATTATATACATATATATCTAATTTTTGAAACATTTAAATTATTTTATTTTTATTTCCTTGCGAGAATATTTCATAACTTTTAAACAACAATAGGCATTTCAATTGAAATGCGAAAGATAATATAAAATGATGAAACATGGACATGGAATGAACTCTATTTTCATGAACTCTATACATTTTGACATAATAATCAATAAATGTCAATAAATATCTTATTATTAAACCAGGATTAAATATATATTCCAGGATTAAATATATATATATAAATTGTTTATGTTCATTTTAGGGCAACGAATCTGTGAAGATTCAACTGCAATACTTTTTTATAAATATAAATATATAAAAATAATTTAAGACAAGTTTCACAGATTTGTAACCCCATTAAAAAAATTGTGTCACTTACCGATCCGATGCGCAACAGCGGAGTGAATCTGCCACGTAGCTACGATGATTCTGTAACACAGAAACAGAACATTCAAATTATAACAGCACTCTAAATGATGGATATTTTACAAAATAGCTTTTACGTATGTTAAATCTACATATTTGTTTTTCAATTAAATATTCATTAAAATAATAAAATAATTTTCAATAAAAATCTTTGTAGAAATAAAGGCGTATAATATTTTAAACTGTTTTTCTTTCCCGAAAAAAATTATAAATTTTAAATTATCGAAATTTATTAATTCAAATAAATGTGAAATTGATTAATTTTATGTTGAGAAAGAAAATGTATATTTTTACCGCAAGGTTGCTCCGCCGGTGCTCGATGCCTTTCCTAGGCCTCCTCCTCCTCTCAAGATGTCGGGTCGTCGGATGTCCTCGCAGCACAGGACACTCGCGTAAAACACTCGCGAATTATTATAATCGCGCGCGGACTAATTTTAAATAAAAGTCTTTTAGTCCGGTCACTTGTACGGCACTCCCGAAGTAGATGTGCGGCGCGACGAACGGGTTGCAGTTCGTTCATTCACTTGAAAATCGGCGACGGAAAAATGACGGTCGATTAAAAAAAACCGACCGATTAACTTGCCACATAAGAGCCATTGAACGACTCGTAGCTATGCTGTGTTAGTACATTATTAATAACAATAATATTACCTAATGTTAATATTATTGTTACTACTAACGGTGCAACGGGTACTGTTAGCTTCTTCGTCTTTGGGATTCCGTTGGGGAACCCAAAGGAATCCCTCGGAATACTGAACCCCTCTGCCACATTAAGGCCGTACCCATTGGAGAGGTTATCGTTATAAAATCGTTATAAAAATTCATGAATATCAAAGGAATAAATCACATTAAATATGTATATACTTTGTTAGAGATTCGTCATTTTGATATGCTTATGAGTCGTTAATTACGTGCGTTAAGAAACATTTACATTCATAAGATATAACACGATTTGGTATCATTTAGCATTGAAGAAATGCGAAAAATACGGAACGATGCGTACTGCGACCTACCCCTACAAACGCCAATGAGACATTGGTAGCGCGCGTAAACACGTGACGTACCAGTCGCGGCACGTAAACTCTTAATTAAAACAACAATAGTTTGGCTAGACGAAATTCAACACACATTACAAATCAAATTTAATTTCCACGAAGCGTTATAACATATCTTTCGATAATGAAACATTAAATAACATAATTGTTATATTTTACTTTCTCAATTTCTGTTGTCATACATTTGCTCTTTCATTTAGTGTACATTTGTTTGGACGTTTGCGCGCTGGAAACATTGTTTTAGTTTCCTTTGACGTGAATATGAATAATAAAAGTGAAAAGATGCTTATGGCGCATGAGCGTCCAAAACGAACACACTCTTAATAGACTCGTTACAATTTATTTGAGATATATATCTTATATATTTTATTTGTTATAATAAACAATTAATACAATAAACTAACTATACGTATACAAATTACAAAATGCAAATTGCATTTAAATCGGTGAGAATTTCAAAGCAGAGAAGCACCATTCCAGGAGAATTTATATTGAAGATACTCGAATTAGATCATTAAAGAAAGCCCTTCGGAATACGCAGCTCTTCCGTGATGTTAAGGCAATACCCGTCGTTACAATATCGTTTACAAAAATAAATTATTACTATGCTTCAAAAGATAAGCGTTGATCAGTGAAGTCAGTTCGAGTCAGTTCCCGCCGTCCGGAATATTCAAATAAAACAAGTCGTCTTTTGATATACGTACGTATAAATCCGACAAACTTATAACTGCGCGAGCTATCAATGTTTATTATAATATGCATCGTAAGATGTTCTGAACATCATCTAGAATTCGTCGCGACTTCGATTCGAAAAGAAAATATGAAAATGCGGAGCGATACTTAACACCACCTACCCGCACGAGCGGTCGGTGGTTGAATGATAACGCGTTGCGCGCACGTATACAATATCCATTGTATGATTGTAAACAAAGTATCAAGGCCACATGCTATTGTATCGCTATCTCAAACAATAAAAATTTCAATGTTTATAACAAAATTATATATAAGGTATACATCTTTTCGTTGGGCTTTACACATGGAGGAAATATCAGGAACAGGAATAAATATTAAATTTTGAAAATGAAAATTCGGAGTAATGTTAGTTAGTATTAGTAACTATGTGAGATTTTAATAGCAAGATTACATAATATGTGATGTTTTATAAAAATATATAATATTAAAAAATAAATGGTGCGCGCATTTTGTACTGTTCTAATATTTTAAAAATATTATTTTTTTACATTTTAAAAAAAGTCTTGCAAAAATAATTATATTAATTTTTGATAATATCATCACCAGTATTTTATTTTAATTAAAAAATTACGATCTTTAAAATAAATTTCATTAATATAAAAACTATATAATACTAAAAACTATATATTACGAGCAACTATATAATACTAAAAACTATATATTTACGAGCATACTATATATTTATTGATGTTAATAAAATTATGCATGTGGAAATAATTTTACATTATAATATGGAATTCTGATAAAAGAATACTTCACACAGAAAATGCACCTTTATGCGATATCGCCCGTAATTTTCGCACAACATCCGTAAATACGTATCGGGATCAATTAGCATTGGAAAATTATCGTTCACCCTGAGGTCGTCATATGATTTGAAATTGTATTTCTCGCGAATCGCGAATGAACTAAAAGCAAAGCAGACTTGTGCACCTGTCGAAACCGGAAATGAACTCGTGTTGGCACTCGTTTGTACTTATTTGTGCACAGGATGGAAAATGTAATCATAAAGGGCACAGAGAGACAAGCTAATGGAAAAAAATGCTATTAAGCCGCGAACAAACGAGAGGACGATGAGTTTTTATAAAACTTTATAAAATTCTGTTCTTGATAAGTTCCACGGAAGTAATTATCATAGAGAATATATTTCCTGAGATTCACAACAAGATTACGAATATTTCAACATGTCACATTGTATTATCAGTAAAAATAACACATAACTCAGCATAGTATCTCCAGTTGCATTATATTAATTTGTATACATTTTTTTTAGCAGTTGCGATCAAGAAATGAGAATTTTTAACGGTTCTTAAAAATTAAAATTTCATATGAAATAAATAAAAATTTGACTTAGCGTCAAATTAGAAACTTAAATATTACATTATGAAAGAAGCACTTAAAACCGCTCACAAAAACTCGCAGTCGGAGTTAATCCTCTCGTGAAAAATGTATAACCTTGTAGCCTAGCGGAAAACAATTTCAGCGTGCAATGTGCATTATGTAAAGTGTACCGTAAAGTTACCTTATATAAATTACGCTTTAAATCCTTTCGCAACAGCCGACCCTTGGCGGGGAGACAGAAGAGAAATGTAGATAAATGCCATGACATCGTGACGAGCTGTGAGGGATGTAAAAGGGAATTTCGTTTCGACGTTGAAAACGAAGCTCTTGTTTTCCTCTCCTTCTCTCTCTCTCCCGCCCCAATTAACTGCGACTTTTAAGAGCGTTTCGTTTAGGGGCAGTACCATCCCTTGTCGGCGAAATATTCGCTGGAAAGTAATTACGGTGGGTAGCAACTCGTGCCGCAGATTACGAGACATCGTGCTATCCGTCGGGGGTGGCATGATAAAGCCTGGCCTCGTGCTGATATTATCGTCGAGCAATATGTTGCTCCTCGTATCGATAGGCTCGACAAAGCGTCAAGCTCGTCGAATCCTTTTGGATTCCGGCCGCGCGTTTCATTATCGTAACGATCAGCACGAGGCGCCTCCAAATTGCTGTGACGGCGATACACCACCGACGGTATCGCTTTACACCCCCAGACAATTCGAATTGATTGACGTAGACAGTATCCGGATCGGCAAAGCGTTTGAATTATTAAATCGGAATCCGTTTAATTTAAACGAGAACAAATGCTCGCGTTTTTTTTTTCACGAGATCGAGGTCGAGGTCTATGAAAACGCGTAAATCGTTCGAGGGAAGAAAGAATAGCTTTTTGCGAGTATTATCGGAGAGAAAAACTTTGTGTGTCTGTCGCGTAATTCCTGACGATAGTAATGGACGTGATTTCGGTGCACCTCGTGTGTAGAGCCGAGTTCTCGCGTCGGTTTACTAAACACGATCCGTGCGACAATGAAATAAACCGCCGCCGGGTGACAAATGCCGAGAAGGAGAAACGGTTTAACGTTCGCCAACACTTCTCGCTCGATACCACCAGTGGCTGAGGCTATTGCGAGTTTTCGCGGTGAGCGGGAAAAGGAACGCCGATCAGCCCCGAGGGATAAAACGGGAGACGTGTCGTAAATCTCGAACATCCGATAACATACTCGTCGCAGTATTTTACGCATTTCTTCGGGTTTGAGCAATTTACGAGCGAACTCTTTGCTCTTTATTTGCCAAGCTGTTCAATTTTGGTCCTTGAACAACAAACGTTCACCGATGTTTCGACAATAAAAGTTATTGATCGTAAAGAAAAAAAAATTTAGCTCTCCCAGAGAAGAGAACGACTCCCTTTCCTAGAGATAAGATTATATGATGAATAAATTTTTTATATCCGTAATAAATCTTTATTTTTTTGTAATCAAATTGTACAACTTTTGAATACGATCAGATTGTACAATTTGAATAAAATTATATAAAATTTTAAGAATAATTACAAAAAAGATTTTGCTTCTTATTCTTAATTAATTAAAAAAATCTAGTTATATGTGTATCGTTTAATTTAATATTTTCTGTGACGTTTCCTAACAATATTTACCACGCCATATATGATGAATAAATTTTTTATATCCGTAATAAATCTCTATTTTTTGTAATTAAATTGTACAACTTTTGGATGCGATCAGATTGTACAATTTGAATAAAATTATATAAAATTTTAAGAGTAATTACAAAAAAGATTTTGCTTCTTATTCTTAATTAATTAAAAAAAAGGAGGCGAGAGTTAAATAAGTAAAATTGGCCTATGCCTTTTTATATTATTAAAAAGCCGCGGACTTTAAAGGGCTAGTTCGAATCCTTTTAGGTGAATGTTGAACGAACCTTTCAAAGTTTCGCGGAGCTTTCCATGGCAGAGCGTATATTGCCGATGCAAGTAGGGCGAAAATTCAGCGCGAGACAGCTGGAATCGTGGAATTAAAATCCGAGTCTCACAATGTAGCACGCGCGGCGATTCGTACGTCTCTGTTATTTTGAAGGATTAATCGTCGCGGCGTGGAGTCCCGACTTTCGTCTCATAATTCCCGCGTAATTTGTTTCCCGACGTGAAACTAATGACTTCGTGGATTCCCGTACTAAGGACGCCGACGATCAAAGAACCCACCTCGGCGGCACAAGCGCGCTTAAAGACCACCCCCGCCGGAACGAGATTATGCATTTCTGATTTTACGTCATTCAGCATACCGTCGCATTCGTCGCATTCGGCGGCGACGATCTCTGCGCGATTGAATTACGGAATAAGGAAGTACTACCTGTAGCGAAGGCTTATTTAGCTGTCACGCCGTCGAGGATTCGTGCCGTTTGTTCGGGTCTGCGGATTTAACGAGCTGAAAACAGGTTTAAAACGTCTCCTCGCCTCTTTACATAAAGTTAGATTTTAAAATGCCGGCTGTTGCGAGGAAAGAGAGATGGCGATAGAAAGTATACCGAATGCCCTAGATTTAGTGAGCCATCTTATACTCTCGTATATACGGATTCTTTGATTTCTTTAAAATCGGTAAGAAATACTTCTTTCTTTGTAATATGTTTTATTCATAACAAATTTTTATCGTGCTCTTCCTTTCGTATGCATTTGAAAATAAATTAAAATATCTTATAACAAAGTAGACTTTAAAATTAATATAAAATAGAGATATATGTGTACAATTTCGATGTTATTCATGTAATAAATTTAAGAATAGAATTAATAAAGTTATGAGTATATTCAAGGATAAACTTCCTCATTGCGATAAAAAACCGAAATTCGAATGCTTCGAATGCATTCTCTTTTCTCGTTCCGCTGAATTTTTTTTAAGATCTTTTGTCTGTCTCAAAGGGTCACGTAGCTTGAAGAGAGACTGCTCGTCGTATTTCTTTGTAGAAATTTATATGTGCGGGAGGAAATTGATCTTTTATTTTGGATCGTGCTGGGAGAAGAGCGTACATTATACGCGTCCCCGAAGAGGGAAAAGAAGAAGGCGGGGTAAGAGAGACCCATGGCCACGTCAGAGAAGAACAGAAAGAGTGAAATTGATATTTATAACTATCCTAGTTTCTTCTTTAGGAAAAAAAATTTCTCGAAATCAGAACATTTGTATAGGACACTTTGAAGTAATGAAAAAACTTTTACGTGATTCTTTTTACGTGATTCTTCTCTAGAAGAAATTCAGCAATAGACATTTCTGAAGTCAATCTCGAAATAATCTTCGTATAATGCGACAGTTACAAATGATGAGCAGAGAGTTACCGTTTAATCTTTCACCGCATACACGTCGTGGTTGATAGAAGTCGACGTTAAAACGTATTGTTTCGTTAAAATATGCAGAGGTTCGCGCAAGCATTCGCGTGTGTATATATTCGGACATTTATAAATCAACTAAAAACGACGTGTGAATTGCATATCGTATCATATTTCGTATTGTATTTTTGATGACACACACAGCTTTACGCTTTGATGTCAGCCCCGAAATAATTTATTATACGAATGTCATAAATTCCCGATGATAATAGATCACAATAAGTTGTCAAAAGCATTGAAAGGCCAAAGAAGCAAATGATGACTCTGTATGATAAATTTATATCAGTCGATGAAAACATAAGTGATATAAATCGATAATTAATAGGTAGGCCGATGTATAAATGTTCTAATATGATATTCGTAATATCTCGCCGGCTGTATATATAATATTACTTATCTTGTCGTCAAAGACATCAATCATTCACAGACAGTGTCATTAAAGCATAAATTAACAGAGCAATCATTAGGGTGTTAAATTGGTAATTATAGTCGTACGTATCGACGCATAATACAAATATGCGGTACCACTATCTCTCAACGAAATAAGCGTATTAATTGACCACGTGGCAATCACTTGTTACAATACGTCACGCACGTGTCGTACTGTTACCTTTGATCTGTCGAAACGATAAACCGCGACTAATTTCGGTCCTGATTATCGACACGTGCCTATCACTGTCCAATTCACAGGGACAGTGATATTTTTAAAGAAGAAAATGAGAGAAGGGGAGTCTGAGTGCCATTTTTCGTTAAATATCGCTAATCTCTTTCTGCTATTAACTTTCAAGGAATTTTCCTTTAGGAAAGTCCTTTAAAGAAAAGTTTTATCATTACACGCGCAGAATAAATATATATATATATATATATATATATATATATAAAATAAACGTGGAAAGTTTAGAAAAAGTTATACACTTTATTATATTTAGAAGAGGCAACGTTACTTCCATATTGAATAATGTTATAATTCTGCGATTGAGGTCTCATACGAATTGGTGCCAATTGTTGGGAAAATCGAGCGTATGTTGAAACTTGCTTGCGATAACGTGATTTCCGTTAATGGAAAGATGCAATTTTGGCGTAATATTGTTTCTTTTTTCACGATGCAACGTCATATTCGTCGAATTCAAGCCACCAGCCGCTGCATATCATCATATGACCGTTCGTGCGTTTTGCAATGCGATGATTGCAAGGAGGGCCGACGAATGCGACGTGTGGTGCTGATCAAGCAATCATTTGTTATCAGCAGCATCGATTTTCCATAGGTGACGCAATAAAATATTTTCCCATGCATATGCATGCGATGCGATATACCCAGCAAATCGATGATGCGTCGGAGAATTTTCCGCCGCGTCGCGCACGATAAAATACGTCTGTCTCAGGAACACACCGAGAATTTCGAACATTCTTGTGAAATCACGTAACATTTGAAATAAAACAAACGGAGAACAAATAGTATCGAGCATACATTCAATTTCGATATCGTTAATTTTTTATCGTTAAACAATTTATTATATTTGAATGAACGTTTTAAAATAAGCATGCAAAAAGAGGAATCTTAATTGGAAGGAACAAATACAATGAAAACTTGTTTTGTGAATGAAGAATTTAATGAATACTTTTCCAGTCTGGTATCGTGAAATGCTGAATCGGACGCGTTCATAAATTTCAAGGACGATAGTAGAAAACCCGTCGAAACATTCGAGTTAACATGCGTTTTAAGTAGGTTTGCCTAATGAGAAGAAAGCGAATTGGTGAAAATTGAGGCAGCACTCGTTTTGCTATTTATAACTGTCGGTTGATTTATATTCGGGAAACATGAGAGAAAAAAGAAAGAGAGAGAAAAAGAGAAATGAGAAAAAGACGTGCGCATGTATGAAATACGAAACATTTGTAACTCACACGACGATTCGATAGTATATAACGGCAACGTTTGAAGGCGTTAAAAGTAATTTTGCATAAAATTAACGAGAGGTGCTGGGAACGTTTCTATTTTTTCCTCTCTCTCTCTCTCTCTCTCTCTCTCTCTCTCTCTCTCTCTCCCCCCCTTTCTCTATGTTTCAAACGCTCGATACGTTTCCCTTTTCCTATTTTCGCCGTTCATTAAATGGTCGTTATGGCCATTTCCTTTCTCCTATTATTTTCATCGCGCGCATGTGGACCACACACTAACTTTTCTCACCGTGGGCTTTAAAATGCAGCCGGTGCGACGGCACAACCGTCGCGCTCGCTATCTTTGCTCACGCGCCTGCAGCGGATTTATTCGCAAACTGCTGCACGCAGTTTGAAACTGTGCTAAGCTCGTATATCACGGAGGTGCTAATATCTGAAATGTGCGCAATCTAGCGCCACACGAGTTACGAGCCAGGCACTTTAACAATTGGATTAAATATGGAAACTGATGGCCCCGAACATGATATTTTTTTTTTTTCTAAAGTCTTGTGATGGAAAAGCTTGATTCTATAATACCTAACAACGCGCGGCTGTAGAATTTAAAAGAATAATTTTCTGTGATAAATAAGATAGAAATATTTTTTTTATGAATAATGAAAAGGTTTGTTTTCTCTTTCTCCTAGAATGTTTCTTTAAGTAACTGATGGCTTATGGAAATGCAGATTTCATACCTCGCGGTCGAAAGAATCCTCGTATTAATTGCTTGACGTACGTCTGAATTTACGAAGGTCTCTTTTTATTTCGACGGCGAAATGATTGATGACGCAAAACGCTTTCTCCGCACGATTAACGTGCCCGCAAACGTGAATTAATTAATTCGCTATCCGCGAAGTATTTTGAGGAGAACGCAGGTATCCCACGTATTTCTATATTTCCTCGGGCTGACTCTCGTAGCAAACCGCAAAGCGTCAGACACAGGCACAAATCGTCGTTTTCCCAGGACGAATCGATCGTTGACCTAAACCGGTCTTCCCGAACGAGCCTCGCGAGAGAAAGGAAGATCGGGATATATGTCATCCGTAGACGCAGACTTTCAGAGACGGCTGTTCACACGATAAGAAAACGACTCGATCCGACGATATGTTAATCGGAAGAAAGTTATCGGCGCGTTTTTTTTTAAATTACCAATCTCATTTGACTAATTTAAAAGTGTTTCGTCGCTGGAAAATCGACGATCGTGAAAGAAAGGCAATCGTAATTACAACGCGCTCGTTGTAAGTTACACGGTAGATTGCGGCGTAATGAGCCGACTCTCGGAGATCAATTATCAAATCTAATCACATACATTTTCTGAAGCACTCATTTGTAACGCTAATACGTTTCGTCTTACGAGTCCATTCACGCTCTACTATACGTTACGTCGAAAAGGTATTGTACGTACATAGATGGAAGAAGCGCTCGCCATTACAACGCTCAATGCGTCAGGATATATATCTTACTAAGCTGACCGTACTATATCAAGTGTACGTGATCCGTTCGCATTGACGCATTATTTGAAAGGAGAAGTCGAAATAAAACATAAATAAAATGAAGATACATACAAATTGAATTATTTAATGAATTATTTTTAGAATATACTGGCTCATTTTTCCAAAACGTAATTTAATCGCAATGTCATTATAATCAATATGATATAATATGAAAGACGGAAAGTCCATAGGCGTAGATATTCTAATGATATCATTGAAACTCATGCGTATAAAATTAAAAAAAAAGCAGATGTTTGCATTTAAAATTAAATGGATTTTTGTGTATCTTTTGAAAAAGTAATTTTTTTATCACGCTTTATTGCATATTGTAACCGCTTTTATGTTATAAAACATTTTGGACTTTAGTTCAATTTGCTGTTGACACAATATATATTGACCCGATTGAACCGTATGCGTAAAAAATAATTTAGCAAGCAATTTTTTATTTTAATTTTGCAGCGAACGTTTTGCAGATTTTCTCAATCTTTTTACGGGGATGGTAGAAACATTTATCTTCGACATTCATAGATTCGATAGGGAAAAAATTCATTACTTATACAATCACTGCAGTCGATTAAATGCTAACTTGACACTGAATAATAGGAAATCTTAGTTCAAGTCAGATCGAGACAAATGTGTCTGCAAGGAAGTCATGATCGATACGAATGGGAGCAATTAATCGAGAATTAAGAACAGAAAAATTAGAACCTAAGAGATCGAGCGCCGATCGATTCCAACTTGTCCAAGTGGAAATTCTGCCCATATTAAATTTTTGAGACGTGCAAAAGCGCTCGCTGTTATCGCAGCTGCGCTTGCTTTAAATTCATAAGTACCGGCGCATAATTCCATTGACGTAATTATTCCGCGGGCGAAATTTCGAACGAAAAATGTTCCTCGAGTCATACAAGAGGCTTAATATATATATATATATATATATATATATATATATATATATAATATGAGCCGCGTGAGTATAGAATATAAAGTGATTGCGCCGTATGCTGCATTGCATACCTAATGAATCGATAAACGTCGCTCCACTTTCAAAAGTTTCCGTCGTGAGATTTCAATGCGACGCGTTACACAGAAGATTATCGCAATCGCGAGAAACGGGATGCATGGTGATTGATCCGCCGAAAGGACGAGCGCTCTTACATGAGATATCGCGAGCCGATTTCAATCTATGCATTTAGTTTCAATTTATGCATCGCATATTCAATTTGAAAATTGCATAAATACCGGATTGCTATACGCGATCCGAATTAATAGTCGTCATTTGCGGTCGCATTCCAAGTCGGATCGTCATCGAGATAGATAATATCTAGAATTGTCAATGAAATATGAGCGAGATATGAGTCTCCCAATCACTGAATAAATCCCGTAACAAAATGGTAACTTTTAAAGTTGTAATTACAAGCGAGATATACCGAGCGAGATATGTACCATCTTGGCGTAGATAATCGTACCGTCTGACGTCATAAAAAACAGCAGTAAAGCAACTTTACTGCAGAGAGGAATACGCGTTTACGCGAAGACATGTAGACGCCGCGGTGGGAAATACCACCCGCGACGAAGGATACTGAAAGTTGTAGCCACCCTCCCGTGGAAAATGGCAATGGTTAGCGCGATCGTAGAGTTCTTTCATCGCGATATTCTATCGTGAGTCTATAAAATGCGTATGCATGACGTCCAAGTGCTTGTATGTGCCTTTGAAAATCCGAAGAAAGAGGATCCGAAGGTCTGAAAGACGCCGAGATGCCTCGGGAATTGGAAGACATTCTCGCGGCGTCTTTCAAACGTTCTTTGCGGTGTTTTTCCCTTGCGCTTTTTTTCCATGCAATTTTATTCTTATTTGCCTTTTATTTTTTTTTCTGTGTCTAGTAAATGTATTGTTAATTGTCGTCGTAGCTGTGACGCGGCGACCGATAATTTGGCTATTAATTCCGCTCTTCTCCTGCCTCGCGTAAATCATCGTAGCTCCGACAAGCCCCCCCGGCATTCACGCAATCTCTCTTTGTCTTTCCGCAGAATAATCTGACAGACGGGGAAGAAGATCTGCCTGAAGACGCTTTCTCGCTGCTGTCGGTGCTCCTAGTTGGTTCGCTAAACTTTCCATTTGATCGATCGCGAGTCGCCCCTCGAAGACAGCCTCCCGAGAGTGCCTTTTCTCGGAAGCTCCGATCCGACCCCGTCCAATCATACTGTGGTAGTCTCTGCCTTTCTGTCCCTCTCCCCAAGTTCTCCCGACACCCTTCAACTACCCATACCTTCCGCGTTGTTTTTCCCCGACTGGAGCTCTCTCATGCTGCTTAATATAACCGATAGAATCGAATAAATTATGATTGGACGGCAGTCCCAAGTGTCATAATTTCTGTTCCATCGATGTTCACCATGAACAATCGAATTTCGTTCAATTGCTTGCGATCCTTGATGTAATATTTCTGCGTCGGAATCGATATTGAAAAATTTAGATTTTTTTTATTTAAAATTTACTAAGAAGAGTCAAAAATTTTTAAGAAAAGCATTTTTAAAATGTTGAGATCAAAATACGTGGAAAATGTGCGACACAATTGGTTAATAATTTATTATATATTTAAAACTAAAAGTACTAATTTTTTATTAAAAATTTAATTCTTTAAATGAGATATGAAATCCGAGATGAAATAATATTTTATCTAAAAGTTGCAATACATGCAAAAGATTTTCCTAAAATTTTGAGAGATAACAAGATTTCCTTGGTCGACGTTTTAGCGTGAATTACTTTAGTATGTAGGGTGCTTACGTTATCGATAAAATAAAGGTGAAGCAAATTATATACGCTGCTGAATCTAGCCTTTTAAAGGGGATATGCTCGTGAACCAGAACGGATTTACCGACTCTTCATTCATTTTATTCACCCAGCTTCAACCGTATTTCATTCTTCCA
Organism: Pogonomyrmex barbatus; assembly: GCF_055798465.1. Lineage (NCBI taxonomy): Eukaryota > Metazoa > Arthropoda > Insecta > Hymenoptera > Formicidae > Pogonomyrmex > Pogonomyrmex barbatus. Next base: position 4,788,043 of record NW_028297098.1, read on the forward strand.
GCATTCGTATTTGTGGCAGATTAATTACAGAAATATAGGAAACGTTAGTTATTAAAAGTCGCAAGAGATTATGGCTACTCTCGAATTATCCTCAATAAAAAATCAATCAGAAACAATTCTGTTAAGCTAAAGATCGGGGCTTCCGAGATTCTTCTGTAAATAATAAATAATATCACTCAATGAAAATGTTGATACACATAAAATTTGTCCCATAAAAATTCTTAAAAAATTCTTAAAAAAAAATATATATATATATTTATTGTTATACAACTTCCGGCAATAGTGATAATACCGATATTCGCGCCGTATCGTATGATACGACTTTCCTCGATTCAATCCTCCGATTCAATCCGATGAAAAGCGGCGAATCATATTACATTGGCGAGCGACGACGCAACGCGGATCTCTTAAAGGCCACACGCTTCGAGGGGCGACGTGTTGTACGGTTGAACAGTAGCGTGTCCTGGCGATTCTCCGCTAGACGGATCTCCGCGATATCCGCAGGATTCCTCCTTGTGATCCTGATATTCTTCTCCGTCGCCGGCAACGTCTTGGTCTGCGTGGCGATCTACACCGACCGCGGGTTACGGAGGATCGGCAATCTTTTCCTGGCCTCTCTGGCCGTCGCCGACCTCTTCGTCGGTGGGCTGGTGATGACATTTGCCGGGGTCAACGATCTCCTCGGCTACTGGATCTTCGGATTGTGGTTCTGCGACATCTGGATCGCCTTCGATGTTATGTGCAGCACTGCCTCTATCCTGAATCTATGCGCCATATCACTCGACCGTTATATACACATCAAGGATCCCCTCAGGTGAGACGACGGATAGCTTCAAGGGATTAACGATTTGTAAATTGAAAGAAAAATTGCAAATTTTTTGATGCGATTGAAAAACAATTTTAAACGGTGAACTTTACACATGATATATTTATAAAACTGAAAAAATAAAAAAAAATATATAAAAACCTTTATGAAATAATATAATGATTTTTTAAAAAATTGCACGCAATTTTTCGATAAAATGGAATAAAAGGGATTAAATCAAATATATGAGAAATTATCAAATATTTTTATTTTAGGTACGGCCGTTGGGTGACTAGAAGAGTTGCTATTGGGGGCATCGCCGTTGTGTGGCTTTTAGCAGGACTCATATCCTTCGTACCGATCAGTTTAGATCTTCACAGGAATGATGATCAACCGAAGTATGACGACGGAGTGGAGGTAAAAATTTAATTGTATCGATTTATTAATATCAGAAGAGTTCAATATATATCGAATGAAGTCTATTTGAATATGCAAAACGTGGTGAAACGATTTTCCTCTTTCTCTTTTTCTCAAACAAACTATCGGTTTTAATTATCGCGTAATCCTTTCCATTAGAAATTAATAAATAAAATATATATTCCATTCACTTCAATATTTAAAGTATACGTAATACTTAAAAATCTGCAATTATATAGATATTGTCAGATATAAAAAATATGTTACGAAGCAACCGCGAGAAATTAAATTTGCACCGAGTTTTATCAAGAAAAAGAAATATGATAGCGTTAAGTTCACGTGCAGCAAAGTTTGCGCGGAGCGACAACAAGATGCCTATGACTTTCTAAATTAAAAATATGTTTAAATGCAAAAGGATTACCAAGACAAATTTACCATAAATATAAAAGATATCTAAAAGATATCTAAAAGATGTCTTTTAAACATCTAAAAGACATCCAAAATATTTGACTTATTATTAATAATCAAGGTTTCTGCAGTTAAATATATTTTTAATTTGAAATATATTCTTTGTTTTGTGTTATTACATATTTCTTTGATAAAATTTTTTTGCTCTAATAAATATCTTATTCATATTTCATATTTTTAAGAATTTCTTATAATTATATTGTTTAATATTTTTATACTTATATTTAATATTCTGAAATATATTTCAGAATATTAAACAATTTCTCTTAAGAAATTTAGTTCCATATAAATTTGAATTGAAATATTTAATTCGATAGTGAAAGGATTATGAAATATGCATAAATTTTATTTAAATTGGCAACTTTGTAATATCAATACGTTTTTAGAAAAAATATATTTAAATAATATATTAGTATTATTTTTAATGTTTTTTAGTTAATATAAGAGATGAATATACTTGGTACTATTTTTTTATCTTTTTGTAAAGAAGTAATCATGTACAAATAAAGAAGACATCTGAATTATACGATAGTTGCTGCTTTCGAATACTGAAGGGATTAAAAATAAATGACATTTCTCATTTTATCCCGTCACGCCATTCACGTTCGATGTTTGCGCAATCCTCGCGTTTTTCCGTTAATTACTCTTTTACCCTTACAGGAGCACCCTACGTGTGCCCTAGACATTACGCCCACCTATGCGGTAGTGTCCTCTTGCATATCTTTCTACGTGCCCTGCATTGTGATGCTGGGTATTTATTGCAGGTAAGAACCGCCGGAATTACTGGCACTGCCGCAACCAGCTACTCGGAAGCGAATTAATTTAACTTTTTACTTCCGCACTCTCGCCGTAATCTTTATGAGTGACGCAGCTCGTATGACATTCAATAAAACATGAGTAGCTTGCGATTCTAAACGAGTTTGAAAATCAGAACGATGCGGAAGGCCATCTTTTGTTTTAAAATTTATAAAAAGTGAATCATATGCACAATAATGCCATATACTTCATGAATCTACCAAAACAATGTCGAATTTTAATAAAATTTTGAATAAGCATTTAACGTCATCTTTTAATCATTTAACTTCTTTAACACATAATAACACAATCATATATTTTCAGTTGTTAGTAAAGTATTTTTTTATTACTATTAATAAATAAAATAGTTTCAATTTGGACATGTTAAAATGTCTTTCCAGGCTCTATTGCTACGCGCAGAAACATGTGAAGAGTATCCGAGCGGTGACGAAGCTGCCGGATACCTCCATGGCCAAGAGTTTTCGTTCGAAGAGCAGTCGCTGCAAGCCACCGAAGCCACAGACGAAGACGAAGCCAACCAGCCCTTATCATGTATCCGATCATAAGGCCGCGATCACCGTCGGTGTAATCATGGGCGTATTCCTGGTGTGCTGGGTGCCCTTCTTCTGCGTCAACATTGTCGCAGCCTATTGCAAGAGCTGCATATCTCTCCGAGCGTTCCAGGTGCGAATTCTTCGCGCGGATCGCGTCCAAATTCTCATCTTAATTATGTTTCTCTCTTCTTTATACTTTAAACTGATTATCTTTTCCCTTAAAAAAAAGTCTATTAAAAAAAGTTTTTTTTATTCTGGACATCGTAAGTGAAAATCTTTTGAAAATTATCATTTTAAGATTTTCACCTAGAAGGAAAATGACAAATGTCTTGTGATGTTGCTTACGCGCAAAATTTTTCGACATCTTTATACAAAAACAAAAAAGTAAAAATAATTTTCTTCTCACGAATAGGTTCTTACGTGGCTCGGCTACAGTAACTCGGCCTTCAACCCGATAATCTACAGCATCTTCAACACTGAGTTCCGAGAGGCGTTCAAGAGGATCCTTACAAAAGGGGCACGCGCGCGGGGCAACCAGCCGTCGACTAGCGAGTGCGGCGAGTTCCGTTCCGTAGTGGTGCAGAAGCGAAACGGCTCCATGATCGAATGTAACATCAGTCCAAGATCGAGCGCGGATAGCTGCCAGGTCGGCGTCATGGCTCAACGACATCGCGATACCATCGTCAGTGCTATATAAAGCATTCCGGCATCTCTCGACTCTCGGTCATCTGAACAATTTCTTTCCTGGATCTCACTCTCGCTGCTTGCCTCCGAAGTCGTCGCGATCGTGTCACCTTTGTCACTCGACTTTCGTTCGAAACATTCGCGATACAAAATCTGAAGACACCGACATCGTTCAGCAAAGAGTAATGATGTAACGTGCAAATTAAACACATTTCATCCAAGAGGATATTCGTTCTTCATGATGCGTTGATCCTCTATGGTCTTTCATGGAGGACATATCGATTGATTTCCACGGTGTTTAAATTTAACAAACTTATAATTCTTATTTGCCACCTTAAAATATGTTTCAAATCCACAGAGGAAAATCCGTGATGACGCAATTGATGACAATTTGCACGATTTCTAATGGAACGTTCGCTTAGTTATTGTTTCGTACGAACTTGCGCCAGTGTACATAAAATCAACATACGGTAACTCACTTGTACCAACAAGCAGAGTTTGCTCTCGCATGCTAAAGTTTAGTATTTGCATCCGTGAAGGATTGAACGCCAAACCGCCCGCCTGCTCAAAGGAAGACTGCAGCTGCAGTTGCGACGACGTTGTCTCGCTACAGCCACTCGCGTAAGATAAGCAACTGAGGACGTTGATAATACTCTCAATCACATTATTGAATCTCTCCTCACGTAATATCAATCAATGTTCTAGTTAGCTGTCGTTGACTTGGCCTGAGGATTCTCTTGGACCAACGAAAAACGCGTTGTTCGTATCTTCTCGACGTCGGATTCTAGAAAAGCAATATCATAAATATTGGAGCGACGCAAAATCGAGACGTTGCCGGGATGATTATTAGAATGAGCACTTCGATATGTCGCGTCTTCGTTTCCACGACTGTCGTCATGATTTGAAATGACCACGATCAATGATGCGATCACGATGATAATTAAGAGTGACGCGCAAATTTCTTCAAAGTGATATTTTTATTTTAACTTTAATGCATTCTGCATGTTCGCACAATCGAGGAGTATATCTCCTTTTCTTTTTTATGAAAAAGAACTAAAAGGCTGTGTTGTTTAACCATACAAGCGCGATATTTCGCGAAGACATCAATCATTGTAATTAAGACAATCACCGAAAACCTACTTTGAAACATATCCGAAGACATAATCCGCCGAAATTGTAATATTATCTTCTTCTTTAATTTCTTCATTCGTTTGTTTTTCAAAGCGGTACGACGATGGGCATAGAGTGGGATTTATTGATTAATAGAAGAATCCAAGTGTAGCGCTTAGGATACTAATCTCATCAAGCAATCTCTTTAATGGAGCAATGTCGATAGTCGATCTACGATGTTAAAAGCTGGATGTTACTCAAAAATACTGATATGTTTCTGAATAGTAACGTCTGTCATGGAAAATAATATAAAAAAAAAAAAGAAAAACTTAATAGCAATAGGTCAGCGCAGCGGCGCCGTGAACTATAGAATTCATTTACCATCTTGTAAATAGCCATTTAATTATTTTTCTATTTGACGGGGCGCGGAAAGAGATGAATAGCGAGACACTCGCAGAGATGCGAAATCTTGTGTCTAATGGACGCGCGCTTATTGGATGTACGCAAAATCGTCGTCGAGCACCCGTCGAATCTCTCAACTCAATTCTGCATCACATATCCGAGCGGAAGGAAGTAGTCACGAGCCAATTTGTCGTTCGTGAGGATCCGTCGAGCTTCCTTGGTACATCTATATCTACGATACAAAGCGCATTGCGATCCGGCGCGAGAGAAAGATAAAAGAGGATACACGAATGCATATGTCGCTGCAGATAGAAATGGTCAAAGGAACAGTATGAAACTCTCTAGCCGGCAGAATCTGTGCGCAATGTTGATGTATACTACTGATATATTCGAATGACCGTTCTCTGTAAATATACTAGACTAAGACTTCGAAGAATATTTGATTTGTGATTTTTTACCGATTCCTCTTTTATCTGATATCCCTATATCCTATTGAAGCATGGAAAATAAATAATAAGCACCGAAAAAGGTATTCTGTGATGTATCTACATCTATTTCATATTTAATATGAAATTTAACTTGCCCAAAAATAACAATTACTTTCATTAATTTACAGTTATTACTTCTACGAACATAAGATTTAATGTTTTCTTATCGTATGTAATGTGGGATCAAAATACATTATGTTTAATGCATGATTGGAATATTCAATTTTATCAAGCCATTTGGAAATTTTTTCAAAATAAAAAGTTAATAAATAAATATTTTCTTCATTGATTAATGATTAGACAAATGATAAATATATAAATATTTATTAATTTCTTATTTTCTTAAACAATATCAAATTGTTGCGTTCAATATACCTTTCTTTCAAGCTATTGTTAAAAAAGTGAGGGACGGTATCCGTCCACATGCGATTCTCTTTTGGGATATTTAGAAAATCGAGCAAACTACTGCTCAATTTTGGTACGATTGGATATAATATTAAAGCACCTATTCTACTACTTTCTAAAGCGAGCGAAATCACAGCTTTAAGTTCCTCGATCGAATCTGCATCGTCGACTTGCTTCCTCAGCTGCCAAGGCTCGTGATACGCTACCATCTTGTTCGCACAATGAAGCATACTCATGACCGCGTCCACGACGTGATGCAAATTATATTCTTCATAGCTATCGCGTGCTTTTTCACCTACGGACTTTAAAGCCTCTCTAGTTTCGTCAGCTACTTGAGACTGCAACACGTTCCAATATTTGGCTGGATCGGGAAATTCTTTGGACGGATTGACCGCTTTACCCGCGCAACGATTCACTAGATTGCCCAGCGTATCCGCCAATTCGGAATTTAATATGTTAATAATTTTTATTGAACTATAATCTGCGAATAGATAATTAAAAAATATGGTGCAAAATGACATGTAATAATACATATGATTTATCTTACTTGCATCGTTCTGTGGTACCGCTTCTCTTAAAATAAAGTATCGTAATCCTTCTTCTGTATAATCATTTGCAGCTTCAAATGGCGAAATTACGTTACCTTTTGATTTCGACATTTTCTGATGATCAATAGTCCAATGAGCATGACACAATAATGTCTTTGGCGGCTCGAGACCTGCCGCCATTAAAAATGCTGGCCAATAAATACCGTGAAATTTCAAAATATCTTTTCCAATTACCTATGCCAAGAATATTTTCGATATATTCTATCTTATTTGAAAACTTTTATATAATTTCATTATTACTAATTAAAGATCCATACTTGAATAGTGGGTGGCCAAAATTCTTTGTATGATTCATTTGGATATCCTAAGACTGTTAAATAATTTATTAAGGCATCCAGCCACACATATATCGAATGGAATTCATTACATGGAGAAGGTAAAGCCCATGGCACTTTGTTTCTAATTCTAGTAATACTTAAATCCTGTAAACATGTACCTTCCTCTACCCACTGGGACAATGTTTTATGATACAATGCTGGTCTAACCGTGTTTTCTATAAGATTCAAAATTTACAATTTCATTAAAAGAAAGGACTAAATTTAAATTCAACATCTTTTTATACCATCTTTGAGCCAGTACTTGAGATCATCTTGAAATGCGCTAAGTCTGAATTTATAATTTTCTTCCTCTGTCCATTCCACTTTGTTTCCCGATTCAGCGGAGACTTTGATTATTTTACCGGTCGAATCTTTCTGTTCCACCAATTCTGTGTCAGAGAGGAATGCTTCATCTGATACACAATACCATCCCGAGTACTTTCCCAGATAGATATGCCCTCTTTCTTCTAACTGTTTCTGAAAACATTTTCTAATGTGAGTCACAAAATATCATGAGCGTCACATAGAGAATGATATTCAGAGATAAATTTATTCTAAGAACCCAAAAATGATACACTGCATCACAATGCTGTTTTTCTGTAGTTCTAATGAAACGCGAGTAATCCACTTCAAATTTATCACACATTTCCCTGAATTGCTGCGAAATTTTTGTACAGTATTCAAGATTCGGTAAACCAGCTATGGCTGCAGCAGCTTTAATCTTGTTACCATGCTCATCGGTACCAGTAGCAAAAAATGTTTTATGACCCAACATGCCGTTATATCGAACAAAAGCATCGGCCAAAACAGCGCTATACAAATGTCCGATATGAGGACCTAATACATAAAATATACATTCGCAGATTTTCTACAATGACAGTTAAATATAAAAAATAAGAATTGTTAATTTAAAGAAAATAACATACCAGCGTTTACATAAAAAATGGGCGTAGTAATGTATTTAGTCTGAGATAAATCTTTTACATATTGCCTTTTTATTGTTTGACTCCAAGATGATCGTACATTTTTAAATAAGAATGGAAATATTGCCGAGTTTGAAGGCTGATACTTTGGAATTACATATTTAACTGAAATTTAAATTAATAATTATTAATATGAGAATAATTCACATGAGAAATCAAGATATCTTTAAAGAAATAGAAGATAAATTAATTTTTTTTAACAAAAACTATTTTGAATTGTAAGAAATATATTATATGAAATGTAATAATATTAATATATTTTTGTATTATTTATTATAGATATGATTTAAAATCAACATATCAAAATAAAATCTTTCATATATGGAAAGTGATATAAACTCTTAATTTTAAAAATATTTATTTTTTGCTAATATATATTACAATACATTAAATAACAACAATCGTTATATACATGCAATAACAATTTTCAGTTTTTCGTCTCAATATTATGCGACTCGAGAGATATCGTTTCTAATTGAGCTATGAGATCCATGTGCTTAAATTCGTTAGGTTTATTATTAAATGTTTCAAGTAATTGCAATCTACGTTCGTTATCGTCGCAATAATATAACTGCAATTCGTTAGCTAGACATTGTGCTTCGTGCACTTGTAATAACTTTGTATCATACTCTCCATGCATGAGTATAATACCCTTATCATCTCTCAATTCTGTGTAGTGTATCATAGTCAAACATTCAGGTGCATTCTCCTTGTGTGTCTGATACCACAAGAGTGGAGTCATGTGTACTTCTGAGCCATAGAATTGACACATTATAAATTCATAGCCATGTTCTCTTGGTAATGGTAGGAGAAAGGTGGAATATTGCTTGCCACGAGCAAACATCTTATCATACTGCTCAGGTGTCATAGTTCCACATATACAATCCTTCTGCTTGTGATATTCTTTCCATATCTCTATAATTTCTTCTTTTGACTTATTTTTTATCATGTTAACTTTCATTATGCTATCCAATTGTGTTCCTTTTCTCTGTATATCAGACTCTAAAACTGGCTTAGCTTCAGTTTGATGGAAACTCACAGCTTTCTTGCGTTTCTCTTTAACAATAATAATTTAAATATTCTTTATCACAACAATAACTCTTTATTAACAATTAATATTCTTATTATCATAAGAATCACAATATCTGTCATGAACATTCTTTATTGATATCTAGATGAAAGTACATTTTACTAAATGTAACTGGGAAATGAAAATAAACACATCTAGTATTTAATTGCATTAGGTATAAATGTCAAGAGAAATACAGATAATTTAAATAAAATTGACAGAAAAGAATTGACAGAAATATATCTTCGAAGATCATATACCTTGCTTTTCGCGAGCTTTCTTTTCTTGCTGCTCCACGCGTTGCAGGAACTCTTCCGGACTAGTCTGCTGCAGCTTCGCGATTTTTTCAGCATACTTGTCATAATAAGGATTTCTTTGCAACTCCTCAAGAACCTTTTCAAGTCTCGCCCGGCTCGTCATGATGCACCTTTCGTTGCTCAGGATTATTCGACAACCTTTCAAACACCTGCCCAATCCTGCGCGCGTCACGTTTCGGAGCAGAACGCTTGCCATGGACATCAACCGCTAGGAAACACAGGCCGATATCTTGAACGCGAATAAAGTTAGTCGAGAGAAGCGAGCTATCGCGCCGCCGTCATGCCGAACGCACGTGAAGTCAGTAGAGAATGGCATACATCGGCGCGCGCCGCTGTTGCCATGCTTTGAACATGCGTGAAGACAGCCGACAATTCAGATGTCGCAGCCAACGCTTTAAACCCTTTCGTCGTACGTACAATCGTTCTCATTTTATCACCGATATTATCACCGAAATATCGAGAACATTTCGATAATATAGCGATAATAATAGCCACATAATAATAGCCACATGATGGCAATGATTGTTAAACGCGTTTCGAACAATAGCTCTAAAAACGCGAATAAGTAGCACGAGGTTCCGGTACGTCAGTGTCGTATCCACATGGAAACGACGTTGACCTACATCGTTGCGGATTTGCATATCGTCGAGCTATAACAATTCTACTAATGATACATAAATCATTTTGCAACGTTTGTGCACGATACAAACAAGCCGTGATTCGTTCTTCGGAAAGTCCGTGAGTATTTGGAAATATTCCATAATGATCTAACAATCATTGAAACTCAATGATATTGAAAAAATAATTTAAAAAATGTTTCATTCATATTGCTTTCTTTTTTATTTAATATATTATAATGCATAACGTTATTAAAATGTGGAAAAGTGTGATCTCTGAGAGAGGAGAGAGAAGAGATATATTCAGCGCCCCGCGTTGCAGTGTCACTGTATTACGGACCTGAGCGACCGAAGTACTGTGGTGTCAAGCGAGCAACTTCATGTCGAATTAGACTCGAGGGACGTGAATACCCGTAGCCGACGCGATCGACGCGAGAAAAAAATTATCGCCGATTATCGCCAATCACGCGTGTGAGTCGTCGCGACGCGAACGTCCGGGCGTCGTGCGGCGTCGCTCCAGGTGGAGCAGCTCCATTGAGCGGCAGTGCGGCCATCCCCCGCGTCTCCCGCGCCCGCCGCACGGTGACGCATCGCTTCCGGGATCCGTCAGTCCGCTGCTCTTCGTATCCCATAGCGAGAGGGAAAATGTCGGCGCGCTGTCGACGGGGCTTGTCGTGCCGCCAGTGAATAAGCTCGCTTAAAACACGTCACGACGATCGCATCGCTGCCCCGACAACCCTGACTTTTCGAAATCTCACCCATAAAGCGAGCCCATACGCCAGGGGGTCGGTCCGTACCCTCGTTTCGACTCGCGACCTTCGCGCGCACGAGATAGAAAGAGAGAGAGGCAGCGCGCGCGAGAGATCGCGGGGAACGGTGGAGCAAGCGAAAGAAACGGTGGGAGAAAGAGGAGGACGGAGAGCAGGTGCAAAATCTACACCGTCGTGTAGAGGTCCCCGCGCGTAAGGGAAGAGCCAGACGGAGTGGAGGTGAAAGAGAAGGCATACGGTGGAGAGCAGTGACATGGCGTCGTTGGCGATGTCAATAGCGAAGAATGAGTTCATTGTGGGTGGCAAGTACAGATTGATGAGGAAGATCGGCTCGGGCTCCTTCGGCGACATTTACCTCGGCATCAACATCTCTAATGGCGAGGTAAGGCAACGTCAGGCGTTTCTTGGCCGACCAGCACACGACCTACTGCTGGCTTGTCTGCAGCCAGCTCCGTTTCCTCTGTGCGCGTTTCCCATTTCACGTTTCTCATTTTGTTTCCCCATCCCATTCCGACCCGTCGCGACGCGATATGATGCGATGCGACACGACGCGACGCGACGCGCCGCGATGAGATACATGTTTCCCTTCGTTCGTGCCATTCCACGCTGTTGCGAGACAAGATCAAACCGAATCAGACCAGGCCAGGTCAGACGAGACGAAAAAAATGTCGACCGCGAGACCCATGTCGAGAGAGTTTCTTTGAACGAAAACCGTCGACAATTTAAAGACGCGAACGGCTTGTGCTCGCGTCCTCAGTAGTTACCATCGACGGTTATTTCGGAAAATTCGCCGTCGCTATGTCGCAAAAATGACGTACGAACATCTGGACGCGATTGAGATAAATATAAGCCGTCGCTTGTCATAATAGCAATGATTATTGGAATCGCGATTGCGCCTGTATTTAGCTATCGTCCGCGCTGAATCAGTTGTATACAAATTACGGTTCTCTTGCTGGAGTCGAGTTAAACGATCGGAATTTACTAATCTTGGCACCTTAACAGGTTATAGTTTCTCTTACTGATAAAGAAAATCAAATTCACTGTCAGAAATACCATGAACAATACTTCTGCGTTATGATATTACAGGGAAATTGGCTTTTATTTATTTTGCAGCCTACTCGGTTTTTTGCGAAAACTTCCATTGTTAGTATTTTATTTTAAATAGCATTTACTTACAATCCATATATGTTGATTACAATATAACACAAAAATCGATATACAAGGGTAATAATATATCCTTTCAGAATGTGGTAACAGTGAATGAATAACAATAGAGAACAAAATTTAACAAAATTTTAGATAAAACTGATGTTAAACGAGAATTTAAATTGTGTAATTCATGTACATTAGATCAAGAGGTATTTATTCTCATCCCTAATATTTTCAATGTTTTTGAAGAATTCTGTTTGTTGTCCATGTGACACTAACAAATATTATGTTTAAGAAACAAAGGAAAGTCAAAATAATAAAAAGAAAGAAATCATAATATTATTATATCATTTATTTCATCTTGCTTGTGATCTCTTTTCTGTTCTGCGTTAAATAAAGCTGGAGCATAGTTTGATAATGTACATGTATGTTCTTATTTCAGGAGGTTGCAGTTAAATTGGAAAACATGCGAGCCCGACACCCGCAGCTTCTATATGAATCAAAGCTGTACAAAATATTACACGGTGGTATAGGAATACCACACATACGTTGGTAAATATCATATTCAAATCTATGCTTTCTATTATATACATTTTACTTACCTTTTGTAACAATACATTTTTTATAATATAATGAATTTTATATAAGCTGAGATATAATTAAAAAGATATAATTAAAATTAGCAAAAATTGAACCAGGCAGTTGATGGGAACTTTTCCGTTCTTAGGTATGGCCAAGAACGTGAATACAACGTTCTCGTTATGGATCTTCTTGGCCCATCTTTGGAAGATCTTTTCACTTTTTGTTCAAGAAGGTTTACAATCAAGACAGTCTTAATGTTGGCAGATCAGATGATTGGTAGGATTGAGTATGTCCACTGCAAACACTTTATTCACAGAGATATAAAGCCAGATAATTTTCTAATGGGGATTGGTCGGCACTGTAATAAGGTATGTATTTCACAATCTGCTCATTTTTCCAACAATACTTTAGAAATAAAACTAGTGTGCGCATCACTGCATTAAACAAATAACACAAATAGATAAATATTTCAGCTATTCCTTATCGATTTCGGATTGGCTAAAAAATATAGAGATAGCCGCACAAGACTGCATATAATATACCGTGAAGATAAAAATCTAACGGGTACTGCAAGGTATGCTTCTATCAACGCGCATCTTGGAATTGAACAGAGTCGTCGCGACGACATGGAATCACTCGGCTACGTTCTTATGTACTTTAATCGTGGATCATTACCTTGGCAAGGTCTCAAAGCCGCGACGAAGAAGCAAAAATACGAGAAAATTAGTGAGAAAAAAATGTCCACACCAGTCGAAGTCTTATGCAAGGTACACTAAAGATCTTTTTTCTATCTTGTGTTAGATATGAACGTCCGTCATACAAAGATTGCTATTTTTCAGGGATTTCCTGCCGAATTTGCAATGTATTTAAATTATACGCGAGGCTTACGTTTTGAAGAAAGCCCGGACTACATGTATTTACGCCAACTTTTCCGCATACTTTTCCGTACATTGAATCACCAATACGATTATACATTTGACTGGACAATGTTGAAACAAAAGGCAGCGAGTAGTACCATTAGTGGTGGAGTGTCAACAGCTGGACCAGGTCTCTCTCAAGGTACTCAAGGTGCTCAAGGGCAAGGACAAGGTCAAGGTCAAGCACCTACTCAGGCCAACACTCAATCAGGTGCAATTAAAATTTTTGGAATTAATTTTTCGTAACATGTCCACGTGTACAGCCCGTAGATACCTTTAACCATTCATGTACATCTTATATCATTATCTCATTTAATTGTAATAATCGTCATGAAATTCATGCTTTATAAATTGTTAAAACTGGCATTCTATACTGGCATACTCTACTATTGTTAACTCAATTTGTTTTTTGATGATATTCATAATAATATTTATATTATAAATTATCATTTTTTAACAGCAAATTTTAACCTTAAAAGATGGTTGGAATCCTCCACAAAACTCAACATTTCAATTGGCACAAATCATTCTTCCAAGAAGCAATAATCCTGAAGCTTTTTAAATATTTTTCTCTTCTTCCTTGATGAATGGGCACATCCCAAAATTTTTTGGAGAAAAAATTTTCCTTACTTTTTAATAATAATGACTGAAACACTAATGGAAATATAAGTACGCTAATTAACATTTATTCACGAATCACATTTTATTCCATGATATCCAATGTATAAACCTATGCTAAAAATTTTCTCTTATACCAAAATTTTTAAGAGATTTTTGCATTTCTTAAAAAAAATTTCGTATATGTATTATTTAACATTTCTAACTCGTCTTATTATTACTTCATTTAATTGCATCTTACTAAGATTTTTATAGCTCTTGAGTTTGTTTTCTACTTTAAGATATTGTTGAATATATCGAAATGTATTATATATATTAAATGTTTTTTTAATTATATTAAACTTAAAAATTTAATACATTCATCATTAATATCATTTATACCGCATATCATTAATATATCATTTGAATTTAGATTTTATTATCTATTAACTTCAAATCAACATATTGTTTCTACTTGTATATAATGCAAAATTACATAAGAAAAGATCTATATGTAAAAAGATAACATATTTCATATAAAAAAATAAGCAGAACAATATCGATGTAAAGATTGCATTGTCCACGAGCATTACATTATCGATAGCAGAATTTGGAAAAATGTGATAATTATTTTCTATAACTTCAAAATTGCTTTTATTTGTTCCAGGAGCGCGCTAAGACTATAACTCCTCATTGTAGCAACAATCTTGATCGCTATCACTAAAGTGTTTCAAACGAGGTACCGAATTTCTTGCAGAAGTTATCATTCGAAGAGTCGTATCAGTCAATGCTCGAGAGCGCAATGTTTGTGACTATAAATACAATATTTGCGTATATGTGAAATATAATTGTATTACATAATTATTCAATCCCATTAGAATTGCTGCAACACCAACGATTTAGAGTTTTGGCTGATGCAACTTTTTGTATTGGGTAACCAGAGTGAGAGACCACTCAGTCAAAAAGTGGCTTGTTCTTATTTTGTTATTACGTATTTAATTTCCCATTGGTATAAATCATTGAAAAAAATAAAGGTTTTGTTGCCCTGAGGAAGATTGTAAAGGAGTGCACGTGTTATCGATTTTGAATACAAATAACGGGTGATTTAATTCGTGAAATTGTGCAACTTTCATGGAGAGAAAGAGAGGATAGTCAGACCATTCTTGGAATGCTCACGTTAATTTGCGGAGCGTGGTGTAAAATTTTATATCTATTCTACAAACAGAAAATAGAGATATGAAAAATATATGAGTGTTTGTTTTGTGAGAGTATGGATATTACTGTTAAGCAAACTGACATATTCTGCTTCCTAAATTTTGTTTTGTCTTCAATATATAGTGTGAGCATACTAGATCTGTGAAGTTGGCATGACATTCTGTTCATATAAAAAAAAGTAATTATTAAAGTTTTAGTAGCATTTTCCATAGGTCTCGAGTTCTTTATAAAAATGAACAATATTTATTTTTGTACTTATACGAATCATTTCTTTATACTTTAGAAGGGGATATATTCGTGATAAATTCGCGAAGATAGCACGTTTTTTCTTTTCTTTTCTTTTTTTTTTTTAATTGTGCAAAACTATTGTTAATTTCTAGAGAATTCGAGAACTGGAAATGTTACTAAAACTATAATAATTTTTTTTTATATGAACAGAATGTCATGCCAACTTCACAGACCCGAGCGTATGTGGAATGTTGAGAAAGTGTTAATATTTTTCTTATCAAGGATAATATGCGCGTTTCAATAGTATCAAAGGAGCATTACATATACCTTTGATACGTTTGATCGGAATAACTTTTTTTTATATAAATGAACAATTACGTCTCTCTTCGGTATTATATTGACAAGTTAAAATAATATTAAAGATACCTTAATATTAAGGCAATACTCTAACTTTTAAGCAGGTACCGTACTGTATCGAGTAATGAGTACTTCATCGAGAAAGGAACAAACGACTATTGTAGAAATATCCCTTGATTTACTCTCTTTCTGTCTATGAAGATGTTTATTACGATTGCAGAAGTAAGAATGTCAATGAATAAGAAAAAGAGAGAAGAAACTTTGAATAGTGGGAAGT
Organism: Pogonomyrmex barbatus; assembly: GCF_055798465.1. Classification (NCBI taxonomy): domain Eukaryota; kingdom Metazoa; phylum Arthropoda; class Insecta; order Hymenoptera; family Formicidae; genus Pogonomyrmex; species Pogonomyrmex barbatus. The sequence goes on from NW_028297098.1 coordinate 4,804,174, forward strand.
AGTTACAAGCTTACTTTCATCTAGATAATATAAAAAAAAGTTATCTCGCTCGGAAAGTATTCCTGTAACTCTGAGGCTGTAGCTGGATAATTCTTCCGTATATAGTTTTAATAGCTGAGACTGTGCAGTAGCTATTTCACGTGCTGTTGCTTCAAGATTAAGTTTGATATTTTGTATACATATTAAGGGACTTCATATCTCATCATGACCAACGCGCGTTCTTCGTACACACATATGCATATATTGAGAGAAGTCGCCTCGAACAGTCAAAATACTTATTGATATATCGGCAATTGCTAAAGAAACTATTATTTCTATTCATATCGTTTAAGATTTTAGTTGTATCATTCATTCTAGTTACTAAATTCTTCACGTCCATATTCTGTGAGCATTAATTCCAAAAGAATGTTTATGATTATATACCTTTAAACGAATAATATTAGTATGCGTCACACGTCCTCGTGGAAGGTACTACCAATCGTCCGGTCAGCTTTAAGTACGATTGCGATGATGAATTCAACTGAAATCTTAAAGCTTATTATATCTGAAGAAGCGGATTATGCTGCCTGGCAGGACGCTTTTGAGAATATGAAAATGATATAATCAATAACCATCCTCGATTGAATGCGTGATTGATTCTAATTATTAAAAGGGGATATAAATGAAAGTGTAAAAGTGCGCATCAACATGTGAGAATGAATGAGCGAGTAAGTTAATAAAATAACTAACGATATATGCACTTAAATACTATCCGCTGTGTGTATGTGCCTATGTGTACACGTACACGGTATATCGCAAAATGTATGTGTAATATATATGCACATATACATTGTCTGTATGTATAATAAAATTGTGACAGTAATTAAGACATACTCCCTTATTTCATAAATATTTGAGGAAATGCATCAACGGTTTACTGCTCCTTTTATCTCTACAAATAAAAAAACTGGAATATTGTACTATACATTTCTGTTTCATTAAATGTTAATCTTGCTAATAATTGACTGTTGTATAATATATAGCAACAGTGAAAGTGTATATGATGTTTGGTCAAGGTAGGTGGCATACCCACTCTACAATGACCATATCACTTTCTATTGTGATACCATCACCATTTAGGGTGTACATACAAACACTTATGTAAATATTTTTAGACCATATATTTGACAATTCTTAAAGGCATATATATATATATATATATATATATATATACATAATATATATATATACACATATACATATACATATACATATACATATACATATACATATACATATACATATACATAATACAGAAAGCCGCACATTTTTCTTCCGAATTGTTAATACTAAATAACATTGCGTTATAAACGTAATGAAACGTAATGAACACTGGAAAAAACCTCCCAGCTGCGATGCACCGGTCATCGCGCTGTAGCCCATCGGAAATAAATAAACGTTGCACAAGTGCAAATTACGAATTACTAGATCTGCCCTGTACCTTTTTCACATCGATACAAGGATGCGACATAAATTCTTTGTATAAAAGCCTAGTTAATATCGCGTTATTCGCGATAATAATATAATTAGTTCGCTTCCTTTTATAGGGTACGGCAACATAGTACAAAACTGCTATCGTGAAAAAATTATTAGAAAAAGATAGTCTTTCTTGCATGATATTGATTGAGGATTCTTGAGATGATCACATAACTTGTCACGAAGTAAATATAAACAACGCGAATTCTTAATAATACAACAGAGTGTGAATTTTCCTAAGTTCTTGCGGTCCTACATTAACAGAAAACGATTGTTCTGGGCCATTACAAGGGATTTTTATTTCGGCGGCAAGTAATTTGCGTTCCTGCATTGCCGCTGCCATCTCACGATTCGGATATACGGCGAAATTCGCTTCAGCTCTTCCACCTGGCGTACGTTTAATAGCTTCTCGACGTACTTGAGCCTAAAGAATATAATTTTGGCTAGCCAGTGTAATCGACATTGCATTAATCTACATTATTATGTATTTATCTTTTATGTGTACTTACCACTAACTCGTCTACTCTTTTCTTCAGTTGCATAATATTTCTTTGCCGTTCCAGTAAATAATGATAAGATGTTTCGGGCACTTTACGTCTCAAATCGGGAACTGTCGGATATACCAAAGTCTTTTCAACATCCTGAAATATAAATAAACATTTACGTAAAAGAATATTTGAGTATAATATTCGATAATGATTATTGATTAATAATTACCTTGACAAGATCTGTAGTCTTCTTTCGCAATTCTTGAATCTTCGAATCTAAAGATTTGAGACTCGTCGGCGAAGGTAACGGTTCCAAACTATCCAATTTTTGACGTAAAACGGCGCACATTATCTTTTTCTTCTGCTGATGCTCGTTATTCAAAGCTTGTCTGAGAGCATTTATTTCTTGTATGTAATATTTGTTGTCCAAAGTGCTTGTTATTGAAGTAGTTCCTGTCATACTATCGGCACCAGATACCGATATCGTTTTCTTGCCTATTGATTTCAATTTCTCTTTCAATTGCCCTTTCTCTGTTTCTAGGCTGTCGATATCAGTTTGTAGATGATCCATCGTTTCTTCGAACTCTTTTTCCTATTACCAAAAAAAAGAATCAATAACTGTACAAGTAAGATTACAATATATATATGATAATGAAAGAAGGAATACCTTGCGTTTCAATTGATTCTGCGCTTCTTCTAATTTTCTCTTTAACTTCTCGACATTCATCTCATGCTCATGCTGTTGTGTCGCAAATCGTTTCTCGGCTAATTCCTTCCGCAATGTCATTTCAGATAACTCCTCTTGCTTTTCTCGCAAAGCTAATCTCGCTTCACGTATGTCGCTATCCCTTGCTTCGAGTTTTCTAATATGAAAATATAAAAGATCTTGAATATTGTTCTAATGGTAATTAAACATAATGTCAACAAAAATGCACGCACCTGCTGAGTATTTTTGTTTCTTCCGACTCCTTTCTCACTGCATTCGCTCTAGCTACGATTGGTGTTATTTGCTCACTCTCCATAGATTGCTGCTGACTTTGTGTCTGTCCACTTATAGCCAATTCGTTCTCACACTCGGCCATCTTCTGTGCCAAATTCGCCGCTAATTGTTGTATCACGGTTAAGCTAGCCTTAATAGTAGCAACAGGACCCAAATCTTCTGTATCGTATACTCTTTCACTAGACGTCGCAGCCATTTCCTTTAATTTATCGGCCGCTAGCCCCGTGTCTAAATCTAAAGATAATTCATTTATAAATTGATTTATAAAGATATAAAAATAAATTTTCCTAAGGAAATCTAAAAATATATTTACCGCCATTTTCGGTAATAGCCTGCAAGGCGCTTTTCAATAGATACTGAAGTGTCTTGATAATCTTCACACCATGTTGATAACACGTCAAAAATTGTTCATTGCAATCTTTGTCTAATCCTAGATTAGCGCCTACGGAGAATGCTGGACCAGCATGATCACGCGGTACTCGCCTTCTAGCCGATTTCAAATGTTGCTGAATTACCTCGCATGTCGTTTCAATATGTTGACAAAGTAGACCTTAAGAAAAATGTGTTATGGTAACGTCTATATTAGTCAAATTCAAATTAGTCAAATGTTATGTACCTATATCGCCACCCTCTCCTTGTATCAATGCTTTTATCGCCGAAGCGTCGGTAGCTATGGCATCGCATGTATTGCCCAAGGTTCTTGTACCGTTCACAATTAAACGCGCCTGATTGACAGTCATACTTTCGCCAAAGAGCACGGAGAACATCGTGGCGAAGTATCCGCAACACTTCTCAATTGCATCCATCGGCAAATTCTCGTCTAACTGATCTCTCTTAGCCAGCTCGATTAACGAATCCAATGATTTTTCTTGCGCTGCCATCTCCGGATAAGCCGCTCCTGCTTTAAGTAACATTTCCGAGCTGCACGAGTTCAAAGCCGACTCGAAGCAGCTCAGGGTAGTTTGTAAGGCGTACATATGTGAACAGAGACGAGATCTAAATGAGTACTGCGCTACTCCATGTCCCCTTACTACAGAAGACCTGCAATTAATAAAAACAAATAAATGTTATACGAAATAGAAATTTGAATAAACATCACGCGACAAAGAATCATTGTTACCTGTCTATCTTTTCGATCGATCTATATTTTTCTCGTACTTGCGAAATCAAGATTTCTGTTTTTTGCGTCATCCTTGGTATCAGTAGGAGCGTCAATATCGCGTCGTGATCTCCACCACGGGTTAAAAATGCTGGAGGCATGAAAGATAATAAGTAGCATACGTGGTTTCGTGCTTCCTCGGCATCTAGGCGACGCAATTCGAGATCGACTGCCTTGGTTTGCGCTCGGGTCTCGGCGAACGTTTTCTGGAAGTCTAATATCTCGGCGAGTTGTTGATCTGCACCTAAATAGTAAATAATTCGTAAAAAAATTATAATAATTTAGTAATTTGATGTAGTTTTATTCCAATATTTTCTTTCTTACCTCGAACATTAGTCTTAGTGGATTCTGTCGACTGAACTCGTTGCTGCAACTGCAAACATTGTTCTTGCAACTGATGCGTGAGTTCGCGAAACTTTGTGATGGTTAATTCGCGGTCCGCTAGCGTTTCCAACGCTGCGTCCCGATGTCGTTGAGCATCACGTGCTGCTCCAAGAGCGAGGTCCAATTCCTCACGAAGCTCTAGCTCTAATTCTTTGGACGATTCGGCCAATTGATCCGACATATCCTGAACACAATTTACAATATATTATTCGTCATACGCATTTGTTGTAATATATATATATATATATATATATATATATATATATATATATATTTTTGCAATACAAAGTACAGACTACATACTTGCAAAGCCTCCAAATCCGCGACAGCCTCTTCTAGTTCAGCTACTTTTTCTTCCAACGCCATTTTTTTCTCACCTAACATCTCGATCGTTTCTTCGGCTCCTAACGCCGCATCGACCTATAAAAGATAAAGTATATACATATGCGAAAAAAAATATGAATCATATATAAATCATATAAACAATATATACCTGTTCCTGCAGATCTGCTATTTGATGTTCCATTTCTTCGACTCGCGCCGACAATTTTTCTTTCGTGCGACCCAATTCCAAGATCTCAGATTTCTTCTGATCCATATCCTTCTGCAGCTTTTGGAATTCGTGTTTTTCATGTGCCGACAAATCACGCATTTTCACAAGCGTTTCGCGCAACCTATTATTCTGTTGCTCCAATTGCTTCACCTCATAACTCGAAGCTCCCGTAGTCGAGCCACCACCGGCTGCCTTATTTGCGAAAATAACATAACTTCAAAGTAAGTCTATGAGAAAGACACGAAAACTTTATAGAAATTAGATAATATATTATACCCGCTCGGACATTTCTGTGCGTAATATCTCTAGATCCAATGTTTGTTCCTCCAATTTTTCTTTGAGCTGCTCTAATTCTATTTGAAGAGTTTCAGCCTTTTCTTCTGCCATTTCTTTATCCAGTGTAGCCATTTCCACCGTTTCTGCAAGATCAGACATTTCTTCCTGAAATTGTTCTCTCGCTGCGTGAGCTTCTCTAGCTTCTTGTCGAGCTCGTTGAAGTTCTCTTTGGAGGCTCGCCTTTGGTAGCGCAAAAAGATAGAAATTGAGAAATTTTCGAAAGTCGCAAGAGTAAACTCATTAAATAAAAATCTCAGAATTTTTAATATTTGTCAACTTTTTTAAATCTGATACTACATTTTACTTACTTGACTTTCCATAACTTTAGCTTTAAATTCAAGAAGCTGTTCGACTTGAAGTTTCGTTTTTTCGAAATCTTTCATCCTCTCCTTGTCTTGCATTCGTTTTACACGCAGCGTTTCTATTTTTTCAGTAAGATCACGTACCTATGGTATTAAATGTTTATATATATTTGCTTATCATAATTCTGTGCGAAATATAAAATCCTATATGGACTCTCAAAATAGAAAATTTAGTAAAAGAAATTTACCTGAGACTTCAAATTGTCATTTTCTTGCACAAGTTGCAAGTGCGACAATTTTTCTTCCACCAGATTTGCGGCTGCTGCTGAACCCGCCATCACCTGACCGGGCACGAATTGCGGTTTCAACGTTTCTACAAAACCTGTCTGGATTACAGAAAGAGGAAAGAAAATAAGGTATATTTGCATTCTGTGCCGTTGGGTGTTCTTTTTATTATCGCATGAAAGAATTGTATATCGCCAAAGAGTTTCTTCAAAGTCCTCTGGACCTGTGCACCTGTGCCAACTTGAAACGCATATACACGATATAACTAAACGGTATATGGATGGCGCAAACAAAGATGACATAATCATTCTCAAAATGCGGCAATGAAAAAAACACCCCACATTTCCTATTTATGAGAATCGTATATGACGTTACGATTACGATAATGCCGTTGTTTCTGTATTTACATACGGGTAAAATTAGTCTGTTTCATGGTGAATTAATGAGAGATTAGTTGCAATAGCGAAACACCAACAAGCTACACCGAATATTCTATTAGTACTAACGAATGTATAGAGGAAGATCCAGTTGATGAGTTGAATCGTGTTATATGATAACATTTACACAGGATATGCTAAAGTTAGAGCACCCGAGACTATCTCATCTACTGCGTCCTAACACATGTTCACTCGCATATATCCCCGTTCTATGAAGATTAACTCTCTTAGCGAACATAAATTTTAAAAAAGTTATCGATCAGGCCAAACTACACCTCTGTAAAACCACGACCCTGTAAAACCCATCCGCGTTAGGTATCAAGTAACATTATCCTTGCAACGCAAGGGAAATTCACTTCCCAACTGCGGAAGATAGGATGAGACGATGCAGAACATCCCTTCCCATTGTGTGAATTGCAAACTATCGAAGCACCAAGAACTCAATTAATGAAGCTGATGTTAAACATAATAGTGATGTATGCAAAGAATAAAATAAAATTAAATCGATAATCCATCTAAGAGGACATACGGACGTATCCGTTAAAGATGCAATGGCGTTGTTTTGTTACGAAAGTTATGTGTTACGATGCTTTATGATCAAACAGCTAGTATGAGAAAGAACAAGATATTAGAGAGATGATGGTATTAAAAAAATTGAGATATTACAATTAATGAGTATTAATTACATTATTCTGATCATCTTGGGCCTTTGGCTTTTTGCCGGGAGGCGAGCTCGTGCTAGGGGACTTCTGAAACACGTACGTGCATTCCCATATGAATCATTCTGTACCAACGGAGTCCTCCGACTTGCTTTTACAAAATCACAGTCCTTTCTCTATCCTTGTAATTTTCACCATTAATTTCTACCTCATGTTCAAGCACACTTTCCGGTCAAACGAAATGCACGCGTGCATGACTGCATCGACGGGTCACAGAATAGTTTTTACACACGTATATACGAAAAACATACAAATAACCGGAAAACCTATAGATTTCCAAATATCAGAACCTATTTGTTAGTCAAAAACAATGAAAATATATCACAAGAATATAGTAGATAACTTATTCACCTAGAAATTATACCATTCATCATGTATAACGTCATGCCTTAAATCTTCTAATGTTTTTGTTAATATATTTTTAATCAATCTTTTGCTCTTACTATCTAATATAAATAATAATACATAAAATATACACAAAATAATTGATACATCATTAATGTAAAAATAATTTATATTTCAAACTATTTTATACTTTTTTCATATAGCTTATAGTATGTCTTACCTCAACGAATGAGGCACGCTTCGAAGCTGAGGTTGGTGCTGGGATTAATGATTCGCCGCCATCTCTACGTTCGTGCAGTGATCCGGTTAGACTTTCTGTACTTGGGGCACTTAATAATGTTCTACTTCCAGACAAGGACAATCGAGAACTGTAAAAAAATACCATAAAATATTTTTAATGATATTTAACAATTTATTATTTAATATTTTACATATTTGCTATACTAAGCTGATTATCGACCAATCACAATGAAGATTTAAACTTATTATTTATTTATATCAAAATAAAAAAACGAGAAATTAAGATTTACACACAAAACAATATTGTAAAATATTGTAATAATATTCGCATAATCAAAACATAAAAATGTGAACACTATATATAAAACACATATTTAAAAACAATCTTACAAAAATATAAATTAATAAAAAAAATTTAATAGCTTTTAATACAACTTTTGTGCAACAAGTGCAACAAAAATAACTGCAAATTATTTATTAACTGAAAGTAAATAATATATGTAAAAGCTTTATTACAAGCATATTAGCAATTTGTGCTTTAAGACTGCAAGATATTTTGAACAATTCAATGATGAGAATGCAATTGACATTTTGATAGAGCCAATAGTTGTAAGAGATAATCGTGACTGTTAAGACATCTATAGCAATAGCGATAAAAAAAAAGCAATAGCGATAAAAAAAAATACACATTGCTGAGACATCCGTTCGTCAAGATTTAGCTTGTAATAATCTTACCCAGAAAATTTGTCAGATTGCTGGCGAGTAACATTCGCAGGAGATGTTTTTCTCCGTACACTTTTATGAGCAGCATATACATTTTAAGGATTTATTAATTACATACTCGCCCTATATTTGCTTGTTTATATAAGAAATGTTAACATGTTTCGTTGTAGAGAAGAAAATAGGAAAAATAATTATTCGTTTTTAATCCTCGGTGTTATTATAAGATGAGAAACTTACGCTGTAGGCTCATTCCTTCGACGCATACTAATGCTAGCATGAAAATTGTGGAAATAAGTAATTTCAAACTTCTTTCTTCCAACTTTATAAATCACGTCGAGCTAATTCAACAATAAACAAAACTATTCCTAATACAAATTAATTATATCCTGCTTAATATTGCTTAATTATATTCTGCATAATTCTACTATTTGTTATTTTACAATATACAGATACTTTTTTCTAATTGCACTAAAATATTAAATTAAATATAATAATATTATAATATATCCTATGTATATTTATTTATTAAAACTAGCACATATAGTTTTGTAATATATGTGACATTTAATTGTGGAAAAAATATGCATTTTTCATAAAAATATTTTCTTTTTAATCCAATCAAGATTTTGCTATATATTTTAAAATTTAGATCCAAGAACTCACCTATTTAGTCGACTCCTGGCTCTAGCGGCACCACTATCATCAGGCGTTGTAGCGTTGCTACCTGCAGATGATGGACTGACAGGCTCAGTTCTATTGCCAGCTTCATCCAGTAGAATAAGTTGTGTTTGACGCGCAAACATGCCATAGTTCTCGGCACACTACACAGTAAAAGCAAGAATAACATGTTTGTATATATTTTTTCCTGCAAATTAAATAGATGAAGGTTTATCATTATAGGTCTTATCTCTTATCTAATTATATTATGATAAATCTAACTATATTATGATAAATTAGGTAAAAAAGTATTATTGCAAGCTAAATTTATACAATATTTTCTTTCTATTTTTATTTATATACAATATTGTAATTCATATTTAATGAAAATGAAAATGAATGATATTTACTATGTTGCCTCACAAATTTTAAATCATATATTCAATCTATTTTTTTCTTGGATTATCTAATACAGACATCTTTCTTGAATATATATTATTAATATGTATATTAGAATTTAAGGTATCTTTGATCAAACTTCAATCAACTTAGTCAATAATTAATCAAATTATCTCTACTATTTTGTTAGTACAAAATGATTTATCTCTCGTTATTCAACAAATGAAAAGATTACAAGTAACAAATTGTACAGCTCGTAATTTCATTGCGAGCTATACAATTTGTTTTATCAGTTAAATTAGTGTGGATTAAGCTAATTGGGATTTAAGTCAAGTCACTATTTACAATATATAAACTTTAATCTCGGCTTAAGTTATCTCTACCTTTTAATTTTATAATCTTTTAATTTTAAAGAGTAAATTGAGTCGAGATTACAATTAATAAACATTAGAAAAATGGGCTATTGATGTATATCGGTACACTTCGCTGATTCACCTTAAAATACATCTGGCCCTTGACGCTACCATTGTTCTTTCCCTTTGGCTCGTCGAGTATCACGCCAATCCATTTACCCGACGCGAACGCCGGGTGGCCGACGTAGGCGATCACGCCTTGGCACTCCTTTACGGGGACCTCGACGCGTTGACCAATTTTGAATGACATCTCTGTATCCCTGTCAGCCGCGACGACTCGCCTCAGACGGACGCATCAGCTGTGCATTAATCTGCGCGATTTACTCTCGACTCCTCGTCTACCGCTTTGCGTTCAGTCGTAGATTGGTGGTCAAACGCAAGGGGACGAGACGAAGTGTTACTGAATCCTCTCGATCGAACTCCGATGTATCTCTCGGTTAGATGACAGGACGTATTAACCACGTCGCGGTATCATCGGTGCTTCACTGACAACAGCGGCTATCTTGATCTTTTTCGTGGAACGAAGTACGTTTTATGCGCATAGAGGCGCTGGTGAACGATGGACTGGTTACTGGTTGAAAGTTGAAATGCGGGCGTGACAGCTCTCAGGTTTTTCTCTGGATATTATTTATATTTCTCTCTGAATATATTTGAAATTTGACAAAAACAAAAAAAAAAATTTAATTCAGTCCAGCGATGAAAAACGAATCTACAAAGCGTCATGACATTTTTAAAAGACAGATTATAATAAAATTTGTAAAAGACATAACATTGAAAACAGATCTGTTGATATCAATATTGTTTATTTTTTTAAGTGAAGTAAGGGTAAAAATTTAATTTAGAAAGAAAACATACGTTGCACTGATTTCAACTGCATTTTCAGTCAGATTCTGTTACGAATCTCTGTCTTTCTCTTTCGTTTCGAGAGTTAGGGAATTTTTCTTTAGACGATCTTAAAATGAATCATTAAAAGACATTTATCTATTTCCTTAAACGGTTTTCCGCTCAACGTTGCAATTAGTTCTTTGTTATACAAGAGTTGTGTAGAAATTCGGTTTTAAAGCGAGCGATTTAGACGGATTTAGATCTCGCGCGTTATCAGGAAGTGCAGCTTCATCTAGGGAATGACACGAACGCGGTGGTGCCTCGATGCTAGTTCCTTTCATTCCGCTGACACGGGATTTGTTTTCGTTCGTATACATTCGAACGGATCAGTAGTAATTGTTATTACTTGGCGCGATCACTCGCGCTCGCACGGCGGAGCGTAGTGAATTGTTGCACGACTATGGCTAATCATTACGAGGTCCCGAACTGGTACGTTCTTAGAGATTTCCTCTGAATGTGACGCGATCCCGGTGTCTCCGGGGGGGTCTGTTCGTCCCTCCGTTGTTTACGCAATCGCGTTGTCCCAATCTTTTCCGCGTCCACATTAGCAGCTTGACGACGCATCAGCAAGCGTACACTTGCCATATACGTTGTATTCCCTTTCAGGGCCGGCAAGCCACCGGTGGGCCTGCACTTGGACGTGCTGAAGAACGACAAGTTGATACAGGTAGGGACAACGTGACGTATGCGATCTCGTTGACGTATCACTCCTTTAGGACACCATTATCATTTGCGCAAGTCGCACGACAATAGTTTTTTTTTTTCATGTAGACATCCTTTACAGAAACTTATGGTGGATGAGAAGAAGTGTTATCTGTTTGGGCGCAATCAACAGTTGAATGACTTCTGCATCGATCATGCTTCGTGTTCTCGTGTTCATGCGGCTCTCGTTTATCATAAGCATCTCAATCGAGCATTCCTGGTTGATTTAGGAAGCAGTAAGTATATAATTTATATCAGGGCTGTAATCTTTTCTTTAAAAATAATTTTTTGGATTGAAAATCAAAATTCTATCTTTTATTTTTTGTAGATCAAGCTAGTATTTAAATTAAATTATTATTCTGTTGATAGTTTTATTTAAAGAAATTTTCATATATTTTATATATATGAGATATATAATATTATTGATGAAAACTTGATAATTTTTCAGCACATGGGACCTTTATTGGAAATCTACGTCTAGAAGCTCATAAACCAACTCAGTTACCAATTGATAGTACATTTCACTTTGGGGCATCAACTCGGTATTATATAATAAGAGAAAGACCTCAAACTGGTGCCAGGCCCATCATCGAAGAACTGGAGAAGTTATCAGAGGATATGGATGCTGGTGGTTTGTTGGGACTACCAGAAACGGAAACAGAGTTGGATGTATGTATAGTTTGATAATTTTCATTATTATTTTTAAATTTTGCATTGCACTAAACACAGACTACAACTTTTAGAATCTAACAGAATTCAATACGGCTCACAATCGACGAATTTCTATGCTTGGCATAACAGATGACGAAATGCACAAACCAACGCGCAAGCGGAAGAAAAAAGGAATTACTTTCAATGACGATGAAGAAGTAATTAATCCGGAAGATGTTGATCCCTCAGTCGGGAGGTTTCGAAATCTTATACAAACGACGGTTGTTCCTAGTAAGGTATGTGTGAAGATAGCATAATCCTTATGAATCAAGAAAGAAAAAACAAGAAGAATTTTGATATCAATAAATATATGTCCCTTTATTGCAGAGAATGCGTATGGAAGGTGGTCTCATATCATTGTCAGAGGATCACAATCCTCTGAAACACATGCAACCCACATCTACTCCGCAACTCTATCACGATCTACCTCCCGAGCAATTTACGCCGTCCTCGATGTCGACGATCAATCCGTTTTCGACGGCTCTAACATCACTAACGTCACGGCTTGGCATTGCGTTACCTAATCCAGCACCCGAAGTGGAGATGACACCGAATCAAATACAAACTGAAGTGCCACATGTACAGGAGCATATGCCAGGCACGACGGAGCCACGAGCGATGGAACCGAAAAAAAAGAAGTACGCCAAAGAGGCATGGCCTGGGAAAAAGCCGATACCAACGCTTCTTGTATAATAGGAATTACCGTTCATATTTACATTTTGTAATTTTATTATTTTTTGATAGAGTCACTTTTCATCCAGGGATTGTTCATACATTACAGATTTGCATATGATTTTTCATTGGCTCTATCACGTGTTACTATATCAACAGTAATCAAATCTGTTTTAGTTATGCTGAAACATGTATTATTAGTGGAAAAGTTACATATTAATGGAAAAGTTAATTTTGTGCTAATTAAAACATTGCTAAAACATTATTTAAGTAATAATTCTAGTATAGACTGATTATGATTTAAATTTCTAGTGATAATTTAAAACGAACACATTTAAAGAAAGACTTTTAATCTATTTGAAAAATGCAAATTTATAACGAATTGTTAAAAACTGTTAAAAAATACATTCAATAACTGGTATTAAAAATGATATTCAATGAGCATCTTAAAGTTTATACATAACTTTTCAGGATAATTTGAGTGATAATATTGGATGCACTCTTCATGTTTATTATGTTAATTTTTGTGTGTATACTTATTTTACATTTATTTTATGTCTATTTGTGCGATAACGAATACTGATAAAAATAGAATTATTCATGTTTATTTTATTGAATAGATTTTAGTTACTAGAAATATGAAGTTATATTATGTTTACCTTTAGCAATATCGTGATTTTTAATAGTCATTAATAAGATTTAGCATTATAATGATTGTTACATAATATATCGCATTTCTTTAAATCTCTATAATTTCCCCTAGGTATAATTACTATTATCACTTTAAGTGCAATGCATTCAATGTAAATAGTTATAAAGCAAGTTTCGTTAATATACTTTTATAAATATTAATACCAAAAGACAAGTCCATAAAAAGGAGGCAAATATTGTACATATTATATAAATAACTATTATTTTGGGTCAGTAAAAACTTATACTTGATATAAAGATTATGGTAGTTTATGTTCTCACTCATGTATATATAATATATAATATACATAATTATATAATATATAATATATAATTATATAATATATAATATACATAATGTATATATAATATATAATATACGTAATTTTTTATGCATTTATGCAAAATGAAACATTAATCACAAAGTGAAACTCGTATATTTTTGTATTTTCTATAGAGAACTTTTTACAAAAGATACTTTTCTATAAATTACGGTTGACATTATACGAAAATGAACATAAGTATATCTTTCTATATAAGATGTAACATAAGCGCTGTGACATTTCTCTTGTAATTTCCGCCTTGTTGAATAGTGAGGAAATATGCCGGCTTATTCCAGAGGATTTTCCGAAAACGCATACATTAATATTCCAACGGTGTATCCGGTGTGGACGGTGATTCCAGGGCGACTTCTTCGTAATCCCTTTCGAGCGCCGCGAGGTCTTCGCGTGCTTCCGCGAATTCGAGTTCCTCCATACCTTCTCCTACGTACCAATGAATAAACGCCCGCTTATTGTACATTAAATCGAATTTTCGATTCAGCTTGGCCCATGCTTCCTCTATAGCGGTCGTGTTCGATAGCATAGAGACAGCTCTTTGAACCTGTGAATATATTCAGTTGATGTATTAATATCTGTATATATAAAATGATTAATTACGTAATATCAATATTATGTGACAAATTGTAATAGCATAAATGATTGTTATATCTAATATATATGATATGTGATAGATTATGTTACGTAATAATTGATAATTATTATTATGTAAACGATTATGTTAAAAATTAGTTGCGAATTAAATTCGAAATACTGTATTAAATAATTAATAATTATTACGTAAACAATTATTATGTTAGAATGTTGTAAATTAAAATCAGAATTCAAGTTATCAAACTTAAAGTTCATTTTAGGCAATCTAATTCCCACAGAAGTTTCAGGATAGAATTTTTTATATAATTTCTATTTTAATTTAAAATGAAAATATAAGTTAGGCTTTTAAGAATATATTTATAATGACGTATCAACCTTTGCGAGATCGCCGCCTGGCACGGCCGTAGGTGGTTGATAATTGATCCCAACTTTGAAACCCGTGGGACACCAGTCGACGAAGCGGATGTAGCTTTTGCCCTTCATCGCGGCGATCGCGGCATTGACGTCCTTGGGTACAACGTCACCGCGGTACAGGAGGCAGCAGGCCATGTATTTGCCCTCTCGCGGATCACACTTGACCATCTGATTTGAGGCCTCGAAACACTCGGAAGTGATCTCTGCAACGGATATGCCCTCGTGGTAGGCCTTTTCGGCGGATACCACCGGGGCGTAGGTGGCCAAGGGAAAGTGTATGCGGGGATAGGGCACCAGATTCGTCTGGAACTCGGTCAGATCGACATTTAGGGCACCGTCAAATCTCAAGGACGCGGTGATCGATGACACCACCTGACTGATCAGCCGGTTCAGATTTGCGTACAAAGGTCGCTCGATGCCGAGCTTGCGCCGACAAATGTCGTAAATCGCTTCGTTGTCCACCATAAACGCGCAATCGGAATGACCGATCGTCGTGTGTGTTGTTAACACCGCGTTGTAAGGTTCTACTACGGCGGTAGATACCTGAAGAGAGATGTTTATTTTTTTTAACAGAGATTATCACGATCTATGTGGATACATGTTGCCAAAATCTTTATTTTACGAAGTCATAGATTTTAATTTAAAATTTTTTTACATTTCATTTTTATCTTTATTAATTTTTATTCTTATTAAAAATATTCAAAAATTAAGAATATAAAGATTATGTTTTTTTTATTCATCTTATTTTCTTCACTTGTCAAAAAGTAAATAAGAATAATTAAGAAAGATTCTTCTACAGGAATATATAAATTGATCTAATTATTCCAAACTCACTTGCGGTGCCGGATATATAACAAATTCCAATTTACTCTTCTTGCCATAATCGTCAGATAGCTTTTCCATAAGTAGAGACGTGAAACCCGATCCCGTGCCACCCCCGAATGAGTGGAAGACGAAGAAACCTTGCAGACCAGTGCACTGATCGGTCAATCTGCGCACTCGGTCCATCACGGACTCGATGACTTCGCTCCCGATGGAATAATGACCGCGTGCGTAATTATTCGCGGCATCCTCTTTACCAGTAATTAATTGTTCTGGATGATACAGGTGTCTATATGTCCCTATTCGAATTTCATCTGTGGAAATAATAATTTCCAAGATTCAAAGACATTCCGTGTCAATGTTATTATAAAATATTTAGATTATTATAAATAATTTTTTGCGTGATGATTAAATATTGATTAATTATTGGTATTTATAACTAACCGACGACAGTAGGCTCGAGATCGATCATCACGGCGCGCGGTACCATCTTGCCGGAGCCTGTCTCATTAAAGAAGGTGTTGAAGCAATCATTGGCACCGGAAGTCTTGTCGGATGGCATAGTCCCGTCCGGTTGGATTCCATGTTCCAGGCAATATAATTCCCAGCAGGAATTACCCATCTGGACACCCGCTTGACCCACATGCATCGATATACACTCGCGCTGTAAATCGTATTTTGCATTTACCAAAATATCTTGATGGTGTACTCTAGAGGTGTAGAATCTCCAACTTCTTTTACACGAAAAGACGAAAATTGCTTAAAAAAAAAACCATAATTTTATTTTCTCGTACCATTTTGAGGTTTTTAATTAAATTTTTCTTGATGTTACACGATAAAAATTTTGATAAATTGTGAAATCGAAATTTTAATTAAATATTGAATTTAAACACGACAAATTTGGAAGCCGGCCATGAGCCACCCTAAAAAAAAAACAGTAGTAATTTATATTTTTGTTACTCTGGCAACCGTTACGTAAACTTCAAAGAAATCAAAATAATGTAAAATAACATAGTAGTATCGCATGGACTTTATTATTTACATACTTTAATTTTAAATTAATAAATTTGATGAAAAAAATGTAAATATATTTTACTTAAATTATAAAATACTACAAATTAAATATAGGCATGACATAATTATATACAATATGTTATTATATACAATATGAATATATACTTATAAATATATAAATAATATCATATATGTTATATTTGTAGTTTACAATTTTACACTACTTTAACATATAGTTTTCAATGTTTTCTGTCAAAATTGTTTACATTAAATTCACCAAATATTGTTAAATTTTAACTTTGCAAATTTACTTTGAATCGACTCTAGAATAATTGAATAATTGAAGAAAATAGATATTTCTATATGTGTTACATATATACATGCATTTTGATATATGTATATATTCTGATTGCCATGCGTCAGACGTATCCGTGGCAACTAAGAATGCATGGAGCAACACTTGCCATCCGCAACCAAAGTGATAATAGTTGATATCATTTTTAAAAGATAAGATAGATAAAATGTTAAAGGAATCGTGAACAATATTATCTTTTTAAAGCAAAAATCGCATATATTTCCGTCTTATAAACATGTTTGATATTATATGCTTAGAAATTGCTTTTCTACAACTAGTGTTACAGTTTTTACACGATCAATTAATTCATGTGATTAATTTTCACTGCCCAGTGTGATCTCATGTGAAAAATCACACATTTCGAGAAAGAACTTGTATATATAATTCAATGAAAAAATAAAAGATATTAAATTATATCCTTAAGTAAATATTAAAAATGCATTTTTGCGCGCAGAGCGAATTATTTCTGTAGCAAGTAATATCTTAATAACAAAATAAATTTTGAAAATAACAAAAAAATTTTCAATCGTTAAAAAGAAAGTGTAATTAAGGACATCGCGGCGCATTTAGTGCATCGACGCATGGATATTAATTACAAGGCAAACATCGCAAAGTGGCTACCACTTTCTGACGGTGCTTTCAACAGATGGCTTATAAACGCTTCTCTTTTGGACGAGAAAATGGGAAAGCTTGCAGGATGCATAGCCTTAATTATCGATGATTTCGCAGATGCTCGAACTTGTGATTTGGAGGTCCGAATACAAAACTATATAATAAAAACTATTTTCATCATCAATCAATATATAAAATAAGACGTGTTAAAATTATGTGAAGAATTAGTTGTTTTGTGCGCTTCACAGGTATTTGAGGAAGTAATAGACAGCCTGGAAGAATTAATAGAGAGTTACAAATTGATATGCAATCCGGGTGAATTAAGTAATCATCCTATATACAAATATAAAATAAATCATCTGTCAATAGTATTAAAGAAGAAGCTAAATATAATTGCGAAGTTTACCCAAGATATGATCACTCACATTATTGATTGTAAAAATGACGAGAATATAAGAATAGTATTTAGGTAAAAATTAAACAAAAAAAATTCTTTTTATTTATTGTATTATATTCTTTATGATTTTATTAATTTAATTGAACTAAAAGAATTAATCTTTTTCTAGAAAATCTTTTTTCTAAATATAGAACAGAATTTTTACTTCCAAATACACTTAAATTTCCTCGATACTGTTAGAACAAATAATAATAATACAATAATACAAATTGCAGATTGGTAAATGCTTACAACCAAATCCTCGACATGAATCGAGATGTGTCAGATTCATCTGTCAATGTGTTTTATAACGATTGCCCATCCATGCTTGAACCCTTAAAAAAAATCTCAGTGACCAAAATATTGCAAGCGAGTATTTCAAGATTCATTCGTCATTGTAGTTTTTAATTCAGAATTAATATTTTCTTTCAATAATTATAACTAAATAAGTTGCATTTTATATTATATCAATAATTATATCAATAAATTTTAGATATTAGCGAAGAACAGAGCGGAGGAATCCTGTCA
Source organism: Pogonomyrmex barbatus (assembly GCF_055798465.1). Taxonomy (NCBI): domain Eukaryota; kingdom Metazoa; phylum Arthropoda; class Insecta; order Hymenoptera; family Formicidae; genus Pogonomyrmex; species Pogonomyrmex barbatus. Next base: position 4,822,902 of record NW_028297098.1, read on the forward strand.
CGAACTTATTGACTGTCTTTTGGCAAATTACGAACCTCATGAAAAAATCAAGTCTGCGCCTATAACAAATGATGTGGACGTGTCAGAAAATTCCAGCATCGAAATTTATCGGTCGGTTTTGCGATTATAATTACATCACCAGTATTATTATTTAAAACAATTTTATAAGAAATACAAATCTTTATTATCTTTCATCCCTTTATTTATTATATTTTTTATATTATATTTTATATTATATACATTCAACGTTATTTTTTTTTATCAGAATACAACTATATGATTCAATCAAATAAATCTTTTCTATTTATATTTTCAAATTGCAGTGCTCTTACGAGACATTTAACTCCACCGATCATGAGTGCGACATCAACGTCCGAAATGGAGGCATCCAATATCGAAAGTGTGCAGGCACTCGTGAACACACAAAACGAACAAATCCTTCGACTCTTAAATGTCGTGCAGGAAATATCCCCGCAATTGCTTGGCACAGATGCTTTAAAAACCAACAATGGTACAATACCAAATAGGTTCAACTGTCTTTTATAGCGTAAATTATTTAATAATAAAATAAGAGAAGTCAAGCTGAAATAAAATTTTATCAGGTGAGACGAAATTGAGAGGTAGTGCGATAAAGAAAGTAAAGAATTACTATCAGGAGGTGGCATGGGGTGCATTGTCCAGTATTTTAGATCACGTGATACTGTGGTGGTCCCGGGAAGCTCTTGCGACTCATCACAGCCACGGTGCTCAGCATCTCAAGGATTGGTTGCGGCAGTTTATTCAGGGGAACGAAAGTTAGAATGTCTTGTGCATTTATGATAAAATATATTTCTCATTTTTACATTTACGTCCTTTATAGAAAGTATTACATCTTTAAAATTTCAGCCCCACCCACGGTCAGATCGGCGCTACAGAATTTATGCGACGCACTCGGATATCACACGACCATCACCGCTTGGGACCAGATATTTAGATTAGCCTACACCTCGGCCTTCGAGTGTCATTCGAAACCGTCGTCCACAGAGGTTGGTATCCCATAGAGGAAAACTTTGATTTAAAATTTTCATTCGATAAAATGAAACAAATTCTGTATTTCTACAACCAATGTAAGATCTGTTATAACACAAAAATAAGCTTTTTATATATAGATGACAAGTAATTAATGATTTTATAGGGAACCGACACCGGTCAAATGTTCGTCGAGGTGTTCCAGCTACTGGTTACCCTCAGCAACGAATGCGAAGTGGGTGGTGAATGGGTAATAGGAGCACCATTAGTAGAACTGCCATTGTCGGAACAGATCGTCGTGCTGCACAGGATGGATCATTCGGTACACACGGCAAGATTGTGGATCATTCAGGAGACCAAGATCATAGCCCACACCTGGGACCTAGATGTGTTCTTCCTTTTGGTCAAAGGGGATATAGTAAACTGCCTTGAAGAGTTATCTTATCTCAAGGTATTTTTTTATCAATATTTTTTATAAAAAATTGATATTATATTTGTTTTTCATTGATTGGTTCTAGCTTGCCGATCATACAACTGCATTGTCTGCAAATTCTATTAGTGTCCAAGTATATGTGTGCACGAAAATGAGAGCCAAGATCGTTTCCGAAGTCAAGGCGAACATTGAATTACTTCAGGTACAATGCACAAGTATGGATTATATAAAGAGGATTTACATAAAAAACGGAAATGTGATAATTTTTGAAAAAAGAATTCCTTAATGTGCTATAATTAAATTAAATATATTTTTATAATTTTATTTAATAATGTTCCGCTTCTTCATTTCTACACTCTAATATTTTTTACAGATATCCCAATTATTAATCTCATAGTAGAAAGAGATATTTACTAAATTTAATTTAATAATAAATGGAACATAAAATTTTCGCGAGTAATAACTTTCAATTTGAATTTAAAAACTACAGATAATTTTATATTTTTTTCTATTTTCGCAGATCTGCTCTGCTAAATGCATCGACACTCTTGCCAAGATCTGTCGTGTTATTAGTCTCGCGAATTTGCATATGTGCTTTCCACAATCGAATTATTGGAGAAAAAACAGCAGCATATCTCCAGTGACAGCTAGTCTTTATGTGGAAACTTATTTCGGTATGTTTTTTCCACTATTAAGCTGTGATTATATATCTTGAAATAATATGATTGAAATTATAGAAAAAGTGTTACTGCCAGTATTGGAAGTAATAGAGGATCCCGAAACATCCAATATGATTCTACGAATAATGTGCGAGGCGTGGCTTGATTATATTTATTTGCATCGCATCAAATTTAGGTAAATCTTGCATTTGCTCGTGATTGAAACTCACAAAACGATATAAAAATTGTATGTAAAAACGAATTTTTTTTTTTTCAATTTACATTACATTAAATTTTCAGCGAATATGGCGCGCAACAACTGTTGACGGATTTCGCGTATGTATCTACTTGGGTCATGGAATGTTCGATCATCTCGCAAAATGTTAGAAATCACTTGCTGAAAAACGAGGTTTTACGTCGTTGCGAAGGTGTCGGTCGGCTTCTGTTGAGGCATCCAGGCGAAGCTATTGCTATGCGGAAACGGTTAGGTAAATTAAGTGTGAATTCTTTTTATTTGAAGAAAAATATACATATTTCTTCAGAAAAATTGTAATTTTCAACAACAAGCTTAATCATAGATAAAGTAGAAAGTAATGTCAAAGTGTATCTTTCCGAGTACTTCTTCCTCATTATAAGGAGATTTATAATTATTTAATTTTTTTATTAATATTCAATTTTCTAGAAATTCAACTTTCTGAGACATTTTTTCAAGGGAAGATTAAAGTTTTCTTTTCGCTGTTTTTATGCAATTTCAGCTCGAAGAACAAACGAGCACGGATCGCCCGAATCTCCAGGTCTGGAACGCATGCCAGCTGAAATGTATGTTCCGAATCAAGAACAATGGCTTGAATTGCGTGCTCCTAAGCGATATAATTTTTGCTGTATGGAATAAAGAGAATAAACGTTGAATCAATCGATATTTTGATAATCATATTCTTTTTCCTAAATTACTTTATGATATAAACTGTGACTGCCCAAATGTATCATAAATATTAATTTGTTGTGTTTAAACTAAAATCTTAAAAGAAATTATTAATAATTTATAAAAATTAATGAAATTATTGTACCAATGGTTTATTTATTACATTATCCACATCAATGTTAATTAATAGAAATAAATTAGTGTTGCCAGATAAGATATTTATTCGAAAAGTAGTGGCATTTTTTCCTATATATTATTTATTTTTAATAAGCATAATTCAGAAATATGTGGCTACGTGGGAAAATTGTGATCATTTATTGCCGATATAGATTTATGTTTTTAAGAAGCTCAACAAAAGGCGGAAGCCTTTCCGTAATGCGATAACGTATTACGTTACATAGGTACAAGATGTGGCGACAAAATCAACACAGCAACTGCAGCATCGACTATTATTCTTCAGCAGTCAAACATCAATGTTCATTGTCAACGCGACAGCAATAACGTTAATCTTGATAAAAAGTTAAACAATGTAGAGAAACATTAACGTATTGACGAGAGTACAGTGTTCCGTTATGTATAAATAATTATAAAGTATAAAGTAATAACTAGAAAATGGCTAAAACGAAGTAATAAAACAAATTGTGGATAAATGCTACATTGCAAGGAAAAAATCTTTTTATTAAGCAATTAGCAGGTAAAAATTAGCACATTTAATGCTAATTTAGTTAATTTTGTTATTTAATTTCTAAAATATACATAATAGAAAAGTGCCATTAAATTTTGTGATAAACAACTTATTAGCTTAATTTGTTTATACTGCATCTCGTATCGGCAGGAAACGTGTTTGTAATGTGATTGTTACAAATCATTTCTGCGATGCGTGATTGTTTGTGTAAATTGAGGCGCAGATTCATTCCTTGAGCTGTTGTCTTACCACTATATCGCACCGCAAAATAAGAATATGGTGAGACAACTCATGTTTCACTCTTGACTGTCGATTCTCGATTCACCTTATGTAACCAGTCTGGTTGTCTGAACGAGCATGCGAAAATCGAGGACTGAAAACATTATTAGATCCTTTTCTTCATTCACGAACGGAAAAGTTATATTTTTATCGACGATTTGTATCGACGAGAATTATAAAAATTATGAATGTCTAAAATCTTACAAGTCTTTTATTTAAAAATTATTTTAAATCAACTGTTCCTTTTTTTATTAATATTTTCTCAAGTTCTTTCTGGAGGATAGTATAATTTGACAGTGTTGTGTAATTATTGGATAGTAATTAACAATTACAAATGTGGAACTCGAGAGTTTGTATGCATCGATCTTTTACGCAAGAGACGTGTTAGTGCAAGGTGAGTCACATAAAAGAGATCGAATTGCCAAGTGAGAAGGATCGTCGTAGTCTCGTCTGTTAATCGCTACAGATAAAATTCTATACGTTTTTCTTCTTTGCAACAAAAATGCGCGGAATCACGGAAAGAACGCCTCTAAGAAGATCTATGGATTCACCCGATTACATCGAGTTCGCCAGCCTCTTAAGAACTCGAAGAGCACGACTGCGACAGTTTCAATGCTGTGTTTGCGGCATTTTGATGTAAGTTCAAAATCGAAAAGATTAAAAAAAGTTTTATTACTTTAGAGATAGATTATATATATCTTATTAGCATGCAACTAGAATAGCATGCAGCTAAAATTAGTAAACTTGTTTTAAAAAACTTGAAATAAATAGAAATATAAAAAATAAGTAGCAATTAAAATCTCAATTTAATTACTTAGGCTTTTCAAATTTCGATGACAAGCATGCGATTTTTCAATAAACGTAAATAAAATACCAAGAATATCGTACGTTGAAAAGATTAAAATCATATCAAGTGATTTCTTCAACATGATTCTCTATGATTTCATAGAGTGGTTTTGACCATGGCTCTAGTGGTGTCCATCAGCTACTCCATGAGCCATACCAATTCCACCAACCCCACGATCGACAACGCAACATCCGTCAGTGATTCAAGTAATATCCTGAGATTAGAATTCGCACCTGGATCCATCTTGCACACGGCCTTCAGCAATACCGCCAGTGCCACAACCGAGTCTAACTCCGTCCTGATACCCAACGAGAACATCGACATTCCTACAAAATGTCTTAGCCAGTCGGAATACACCCAGGGATTACGAGCTGGCGAACAAGCGATGAAAGATCGTCTCTCCGCGGATATGATCGCCGCGAAATCACCATTGCCATCTCCATCCCCTGAATCTAGACATCACCATGCGGTGAGCACGTGTTCTAATGTTAGCGCCCTTGCCTTAGCAGCGATAGGTGAAATCGCGGCTACGAAAACGATTGAAAATATGAGGTGAGACTTTACTTCATCATATAAAGAATTTGAATTTTTTAGAGATAAGAATTATCAAAAAGTCCTCACATACAATCATATAGAAATTAAATAAGTAAAATTAATAATAATAATATTAATAACTTAAATATAAAGTTTTATTTAATATATTTTTTTTTTTTGAGATCCACCCACAATGAACCGTCGGCGATCGACACCTTCTTCGACAGCGGCTGGTTGCCGAGGAATGTGTGCAGACGATACTTCAATCATGCCTGCAAGATCACCAAGTACCGAACTATCGACGGCAGCTGCAATCGACCGAGAAGATGGGGTGCCAGTATGACGCCTTTTCGAAGAGTTCTACCACCCGATTACGCCGATGGAATTGAATCGCCTCGAAAGTCACGTTCTGGAAAAGAATTGCCCTCTGCCAGGGAAGTCAGTCTAAAGGTGCATAAGCCTTCGGCCAGCAGCAATCCCTCCTTCACGGTGATGCTGGCGGTGTTCGGTCAATTCTTGGATCACGACATCACTGCAACCGCGCTCAGTCAGGGTGTCAACGGAAGTTCGATAGCGTGCTGTTTATTAAAAAAACCGCATCCTGAGTGCTTTCCCGTGCGACTGGGAGCCGGCGATCCTGTACACGATTTGACTGGTAAAACCTGCATGGACTTTGTGAGATCAGCTCCGGCTCCGCAATGCAAACTTGGTCCCAGAGAACAGCTCAATCAGGTAATTCAAGTAATCCGTTTACAACGTAATGCGAATGGCATCTTAGAATTTATGAAACTGGAAGATTTCTGTCGAGTATAGATTCGAAAGCAATTCGAATCGCCAAAGATCAAGAATGGAAAAAGATTTTGCGGATAATATTGCAGGTCAGCGCTTTCATCGATGGTTCGGCTATTTACGGCTCCGATGACGAGACTGCCCGCGATCTGCGCGAATTCACCAGTGGTCGTTTGAGGATGCAGCTCACTTCCGATAATAGGACTCTGCTACCGCCGAGCACGAACCCCAATGACGGATGTAATCGGGAAGCTGAACGACGTCGTGGCCGCTATTGCTTCGCTGCAGGTGACGCCAGGGCTAACGAGAACCTACACCTCACCACTATGCACCTTCTTTGGGCGCGGCAACACAACAGAATCGCGAACGAATTGGCCATGGTGAATCCCACTTGGAGCGACGAGACGCTTTATCAGGAAACGCGACGTATCGTCGGTGCCCAGTTACAGCACATCACTTATCGTGAATTTCTGCCTATTATCTTGGGCGATGAGAAGATGAACGATTTGAAGCCTCTCGTATTGGGCTACAAGAAGCGAACGTACGATCCAGACACATTGGAGAACGACCCGACGATAGCTAATAACTTCGCGGCCGCAGCCTTCCGTTTCGCTCACACCTTACTACCAGGGCTGATGAGAATGACGGACGCCGAGAAGGACACGTCGTCCTATGTGGAGCTGCACAAGATGCTCTTTAATCCGTACAGTCTCTACACCGAGGATGGTATTAGACGTTCGGTTATCTCGGCCACGACCAATGTTATTCAAAGATACTCCACGCACTTAAGTTCACAGCTGACCAGTCATCTTTTTGAAGATCCCATGGCCAATTCCACGACATCATGCGGTCTCGATCTGGTATCATTGAACATCCAACGAGGACGAGATCACGGATTACCGGGATACATCGTTTGGAGGGAATATTGCGGATTAGGAAAAGTGAAATCGTTTGATGATCTTGAGGGCCACTTGGATCGTCAAGCTCTGGAACAGATATCGATGCTCTATGAGACTGTCGACGATGTAGATTTGTATACTGGTGCGTTAGCAGAAATACCGGAGTCTGATAGCTTGATCGGACCCACGTTCACGTGCCTGATCCTCGAACAGTTCACGCGTTTGCAAAGAGGAGACCGTTTCTGGTACGAGCTTGCCGAACAACCATATCCCTTCACAGAAGGTACGATACATTTTATTAAGTCTATAATAATAAAATTTGTCTTAAAAAATAGATTAACAAATAATGAAACTTTGAGGGAAATTGATTACCGGCTCTTTAAATTTTGCAAAAAATTTAGCATTTATATGTTTACTAAAGTTCCTATTCTATCTTTTGCTTATGAAATTTTAGATTTGAGAATAAAATTCTAGACTTTAAAAAACTCTAATGTTGTGACTATTTTGCATGTAGTTTTATTTCTAAATTAAATTAATATTCTATTTTTAAAATCCAATCTATTATTTTAAAAAACAATTTCAAATACAATTTAAAAATATGATATTATCATCTCTCTATATAACAAGTTTATGTCAAAATTTTTAATATTAAGTATTAAGTGGAAAACGCAATAAGAATAGTATAAAATTTCAGATCAGCTTGTGGAGATACGCAAAAGTTCACTGGCGAAATTAATATGCGATTGTTCTAATGGAATCACACATGCTCAGATGAAAGTTATGCGATCTGTTGGTCTTGATAATCCTATGATATCTTGCGAAGATATACCAGGTCCTTCCTTCGCACTATGGAAAAAAAATCACATTTCCAATTCAACATCATCATAGCGCTTAAAACTTTAGAAATAAATCATATGCATATACAAAGTATATCTCAAAATCATTGGATATATTTTTGATGAAAATTTCAATGATCAATCTTGAAAGAGAATCTTTTTTTAACTACTAAAAAAGTAATTGTCTAATTAAATTTTGGAAAGAAAGCTTCTTCAATTAATTTTAAAAATTTTAATAAAAATTTAATTACGAACGTACATACAACAGAAGCATATAATATAAAAGATTAAAACATTGGCATCTTTGCTAAAAAAAAAATTAATTTCCAATTGATTTAAAAATTTACTTTTAAAAACAATTTTCGAGATACTTTGTATATAAGTTTTCTAATAAACTAATTGTTAAGTCACTAGACAATAGCGCAAGAAATAGAGAATTTCATTTATATTTTTATTTATATATGCGTATGCTGTTTCTTTTTTTATATTAGATACGTTTTATATACGTTCAATATTTATGATCAGATATCTCACAGAATGATTTCAATTATTTTGCTTAATTAAGTTCCATGAATTTTTTATCTGCTAGAATATGAGCACGCGCTTTACACGCACTTGTTCTCTGACATTTTTTAATTTTTAATTTTCGCTATTTTTTTAATTGATTCATAGATTTATCAAATATTATCACTTATTTTTAAAAAAAGATTATAATGAGAATATTTCTAGTAAAACAATTTTGAATACATCCAAAAGGAAAAAAATAAGTGTTTGTCGATGTCGATGAGAAGCAAATACTAAAATATTTAAATACTTACAATTAATATTATTACACTATTATTTTAATATCCTTCTCGACTATACATAGCTCTCAAAATACGTGATTTCTAATAATAATAATGGCTGTTCATGAAACAAACATAGAACAAATTAATCAACATCACTAATCAACATCATGAAAAAAATTATAATATTTTAATTTTATCTGAGATTTTTATGTTTGCTTTTTTTAAAAAATATTGTTTTTTTTAACAATTATAGAATGAATATTATCAACAAAATAATTTAAAATTACGTTAAAGCAGAATAAATTTTATATTAATAGGCTAAAATTAAAATTAATAGAATAAAGCACTAATTAACATCAATTGATTTTATGTATATGTTAACATTAACACTTTGTAATCCATATATTTATAAATAAAAGATTATTCAATTTTGCATAAAAAATATACACAATATATATTATATAAAATACGCTTCTTTTGGTTTATATATATATATATATATATATATATATATATATATTTTTATACATTGTGTTACTTTTTTAAAATCAATTTCATGCAAATACAACTCTTAATATTTTTATATCTTTCAAGAAATAAAGCATTAATAGTATTAATGATAATTGTTTTACAATGATAACTATGATGTATATTCATCATATCATAATCTACTATAAATTAAGAATATATCTTAAGTAATAAAAATAATAAAGAAGTAATAAAAAATTGTTTTTTCTTCAATCTTTCATAATACATTTTACTTGCTCAAAACTTTCCCATTTTATATCATTTTTTATAATAACATAATTCCAACTTTTTTTCTAATCAATCTTCAATTTCAATTTTTTCAATTACCTATCAATCATGCTCTTTTTTTCAACTTTTTTTCTCTCATCTGACGATGTATCACTTATAATTTTTCTTTCTTAAATAAATCTTTTTTTTGATTCTTTTAATTGTTTCAATAATTTTTTTTCCACAACTTCTTGATTATTCTTATATTCTTGATTCTCTGTTTGTTATTTTATTTTTATTTTAGCTTTTTAATTTTTTCTTCCTCTTCTTCTATTTCTTGTTGAAAAATTCTACTCTCTTCCTCTTTTAAAAATATCTACAAAATATTTTTCTTCTTTTATTGTTTCTATCGAATTTATCTGGCTTATCAAAACTTCTTTTCTCTTTTTAAAGAAGATGTCCAGGGTACTTGCAATCTATACTTGTTACATATAATATTCATACATATTATCTCATTCATGATTTCGATAAATCAATTTACAAAAGCGATACATTATCGTATTATATTTCATTATTTTTATCAAAATAATTTGTGTTATCCGAAAGATATTTCAAGTTAAAGTATATTTCATGTACTACCGATAATACAGTCACAAGAATGATTCTTTTTTAGATTCGCGATGCACGCGTTCCGTTGACGCGACTAGAAAAGCGAGAATGGAGGGTGAATTAAGAATTGTGGTGAAATGGAGCGGAAAGGAATACGATATCCTCGATATTCAAGAGGAAGATACTGTTCTTACTTTAAAAGAGCGTATACACAGAGAAACAGGTGTTCGTCCAGAACGTCAGAAGCTATTAAATCTCAAATTTAAAGGTTATGTTTTGAACTGTCTTTTGACTGATATTCTTAATAAATGATTATTTATGTTTCATATATTTTAATAATTTTAATATTTTATTCTTTTATTTATAATTTATCGTCTTTGAAAAAGAATAGCTAAGTATTCTGTTATTAATTATTATATCCGATTATAATTGTTTAACTTGTACGTACTCTAATAATAATAATGTATTATTTATAATTCTTAAAATAATTTTTAATTTACAAAAATAAGCAAATTCTAGATAACAAATAAAATATACAAGTTATATGAAAATTATATAAGTACGCCAAATTTTTTTAGTTTTTATACTGATTATTCTTATTGTTGAAAAAAGTTGTCAAAAGTAATTAATATGACTAATTTAATATATGAAGTTTTTCAAAATAAAGTCAAAAGAAACTTGTTTTTTTTTATTAGGCAAAGCAGCGCAAGATGAAGATATAATTGGCAAGTTAAATTTGAAGCCTGGCTTCAAACTAATGTTAATGGGCTCGCGAGAAGAAGACATTGCAGAGGCCAGTCAAGCACCTGAAAATGTACCTGATGTGATTAACGATCTAGACATAGAGGAAGAGGAGGTGGAGATTGAAAAGGCTGAAATAAATCTACGTAAAATCCAGATACGAATCGATCGTTATGTAATCAAAGAACTGAATCCCCTAAGGGAGGATAAGAAGCTCCTCGTGCTGGACATAGATTATACTTTGTTTGATCACAGATCAGTGGCAGAAAGCGGAGCGCAATTAATGCGCCCGTACCTTCACGAATTCTTGACGCGCGCTTATAAATATTACGATATAGTCATCTGGTCGGCAACTAGCATGAGGTGGATCAATGAGAAAATGAAATTACTGGGAGTCTCGAATCATCCGAATTATAAAATAGCCTTTCACTTGGACGTCCTTGCCATGATCACCGTTCATACACCGAAATATGGCGTTGTTGGGGTGAAGCCGCTGGGAATTATCTGGGGAAAGTATAAGCAGTTCTCCGCAAAAAATACAATAATGTTCGACGACATCAGACGAAATTTCATAATGAATCCGCAGTCAGGATTGAGGATAAAACCATTTAAACATGCTCATACTACCAGAGTCAAAGATTTCGAACTGCTGAAGCTATCAAGATATTTGGAATTAATAGCCGATGTAGATGATTTTCAAACTCTAAACCACAGAAAATGGGAAGAATACAAATCGAAGAAGAACGACCAAAGCAATGAACAGACTAGCAGTAATGAGAAAAGTTAAATTCTGATGGAATTAATTTTTCTTTCTGATACTTTGACGAAAATGGTCAATTGATGGAACGGAGCTGATATTGATTGATGGGAGGAATACATGATAATGATGATGATGAGAGATTGTATATGATGAAGTGCATGGATATGCATTTGTCAGTTGTTTTAAAATTATTGAAAAATGACTGAAAAAGCAAGGCTGTTCTATGTATGTTGGATGAGAATGACAAGATTAACAACAAAGCGGTAGTTCCTTTCACAAAAAAAAGAACTTATACATCAGATTGATTTCTGAAAATACATATTTTCACATGTTTCTTATTCTATGTACTTGTGATGTATTTATCGATCAGTACACGTATATAAGGGATCTATTTAAATAAAACGCACGAATGCTCGACACGAGAGGTGCAACAATATAATGTATTTGAACAAATCCACGTGCTGCATCACGCATATATTCCCTGCATATACTGTTATGTACGCGTTTTGTTACACGCGAGTACAGACGTTGACAAACTTGAAATCTCACGCGACACGATATAAAACAATTTAACTTTTTACATGTGATCGCACTACGTGGGTTTTACGCGGCATATTCCAGCCATTAACACGTAATATGCACCGATTATGCAGACCACGATATTTAACTCTTATACATTATATGATGGCGTTGGCGGATTTTATTTAGGAAATTAAACGATTTTTAAACGTTTAATAAGATACTGTTTCCATTTTTCAAGCCGATTTAAAATAAATTAAAGTGTAAAATATGAAAAAGTTCATATAATAATTGTAATAAAGCTAATTTATCTGAAAATTTCAATGTCTACTTTATTGTCAAATGTATTATTCCAAGTGTGATTTCTTTGCTTTTAAAACTTGTATAAATAAGAATTTTCTATTTTCACAAGTTTAATTTATTGTGTTATTGAATTCTTTCCTACTTATCTATTTTCGTAAATCTAACTAAAGAAGATTGAAGATATTTGAGATAATTATTTAGTAGAAAAAAGTTGTACATATATATATATATATATATATATATATAAAGATATGTAAAATTTATTATATATATTTGAGAATATTGATATATATTTGAAATGAGAGATAAATAAACTCTCCTACATGTGAAAGCTGAATTTTTATACTTAAGAAACACATCGTCTTTTTCTCGACGTTTAAAAAAGCGTAGCGTTAAAAGAAAAAAATTATTAACAAATGTGCGAAACAAACATTGTGAGATCCCGCTTCAATTATTCATATACTACCAATCAGGTCAAGAACGACTCTACAATCATACGAATCGGGAAAGCGCTTCGTCGAAATATCGAGCGACTGGCTGCCTCGTCGTCATGCCTATTGAGGAATAATAGAATTGATTCGCGTCTCAACTCTCTCTCTCTCCTGAGCAATCGCTCGTCGTCGTTGCCTTTTACATCGAAAAGCATAATCGGCTGAGTCGCTGAGTGTTAGTCATTGAGCAACATGGCGAGCGCTCAATGGTGGTAGGTGGATATTTTGCACGACGCGGAAACGTCACACATGCTGTCCGTAGCTGTCAAACTCGTAGGGAAGCAGAAGAATGGAGCTGTTTCGTACTGACACTCATTTTATCTTTGTGAAAGAGAGGCACAGCCTCTGGTGCGACAAGTTTACCGGCGAATTCGTCGCGAAATCAGGTGGGTATGCGTATAATTCTGACATAAGTGAGTGCACACGAAGCGTCACTTTTGTGAAAAGTGATCTCGACACCGCGTGAGTTTCGAGGACGCGAATTATTAATTTCATTTCACGCGAAAACATGTGTGTATTATATTTTTATAAAAATGTATACGATCATAATGTTTCTGATACTTAATGAAAGAAGGTTTTATTCGAGATTTAATAGTAATATTTAATTATTTCGGTGAATGTGATTTGGATTTGGCGATGGATTTTGCAGATTGGGAATGGGCCACGCCGAAGGACTTAGAATGCCTGGGAATGTTTTACGGAATAGTGGGAAAAATTGAACAGACATCGGTATTAGAGTCTCGCTTGATGCTCATAAAGGATGTCACGCCAGCGGGTGAATTGCACGGTGGTCACGTTGTTTACAAAATCAAATCCATTGCATTTTTACACTTTGGTATGGAGAATATGGATATTGGCTTGTTGCCTTGCAAGAAACATCAATATGTATTGAAGAAAAAAGGGAGCAGTGGATTGTTTGATGTGCCACAGAAAGCAGCTCTGGCAAAAACTTGGGGCACAATTAAGAATGCTACAAATACTATAAAAAATACCACGCAACATGCTGCAGCATTGGCTACATCACAGGTAAGGAAACTTAGAATTATTGATATTCATAAAATTTGTATTTAATGGCTCACATAATTTATAAACTCATTGTTTCTATAGATGAAGTCCACAGTTATAAAACGCAGCATTGTGAAGGATAAAGAGAGATTTGAGAAGAGAATATTGGAAGAGCTGAATAAGATATTTACTGAAACTGATTCATTCTTCTTCTGCCAAACTGGTGATATTACTAACAGCTTACAGCGACAATGTATAATAGAATCTCAACAAGGACAAGATTATAATCAGGATAAGCCATTGTGGCAACGTGTGGATGACAGATTCTTCTGGAACAAGCATATGTTACAGGATATTATTAATCTGAATGTTAACATACTTTTTATTTAATCTTCATTTTTATCTACAATTGACTCCAGATAATAAGTTGGTAGAGATTATGTCCATCAGAAGTATTTTATAATATTGCTATATAATTATATTAATTATATTAATTATATTAATTATATTAATTGCATGTAATGGTACATAAAATTATATAAAGACTATTGTTTCTTATTTATAATTCACATGCAGATTTATCATCTGAGGTCAATTGTATAACATCTAATCTATTTAAAATTGATATTTTATTATATTATACCTCATTTGCTTATATCTTATTCTGCAGACAGATAAAGCAAATTGCTGGATATTACCTATCATTCAAGGTTATGTCCAAATAGAGAAATGTATAGTTGAAGTAGGTTTTGATGAGCAGCCACAACAAGAGATATTTAATTTAGCAATTATATCAAGAAGGAGTAGATTTCGTGCTGGAACTAGGTGAATTTTGATAAATAATGAGCTTAGATAATAATGCATGACACACGAATTTTATTCAAAGTTAAATATACTATGATTAGAAGAATGTTATTAAATATAATATTACACACAGATACAAGAGACGCGGAGTAGATGATGATGGCAAATGTGCAAATTATGTTGAAACTGAACAATTAGTGTGGTATCATGATCATCAAGTGTCTTTTGTACAAGTACGAGGAAGTGTGCCAGTGTATTGGTCTCAACCTGGGTATAAATATAAACCTCCACCACGGATTGATAAAGGTATGAGCAAAAGAATATTTTTTTACGCGAGTAAGATTGGATTATTTTCAATATCATAGATGAAGCTGAGACACAAATAGCATTTGAAAAGCATTTTGATGAAGAACTTACGTTGTACGGGCCTATTTGCATTGTTAATCTAGTAGAACAATCTGGCAAGGAAAGGATCATTTGGGAAACTTATAGTAACCATGTATTTAACTATAATAATCCAGATATAACGTACACTACTTTTGATTTTCACGAATATTGGTAAGTATCTAAGTAAATAAATATAATTGCTTACTCTCATGCTTCTCATCCTCATTATGAATCACATTTAAAAAATTTTGTATTTAACACAGTCGAGGAATGCATTTCGAGAATGTATCTATTCTGGTTAATGCATTAGCTACAGTGCTAGCAGATATGGGTTACTGCTGGCGCGATAAACAAGGTACGATTTGCATGCAAAAGGGTGTATTTCGTGTAAATTGCATAGATTGCTTAGATAGAACAAACGTGGTGCAAACCGCGCTGGGTAAAGCTGTTATGGAAATGCAGTTTTCAAAACTGGGGCTAATACCACCTGATGGTACTCTGCCTGCAAATATAAGGCAAACTTTTCAATCGCTTTGGGCTAATAATGGAGATATTATTAGCAAGCAATATGCAGGAACAAATGCTTTAAAGGTCTGTACATCTCAAATTGCTCATGCAGTCTGTTTTAAATTATTTTAAAAATTATTAATTTTATTTTTAATAATTTCTTTACGATTTATTTCTATTTATAGGGAGATTATACACGTACTGGGGAGAGAAAATTTACTGGACTGATGAAAGATGGCATGAATTCCGCAAATAGGTAGAATTTTGCATGTTCTATCTTACACATTTTTTATTTGTTTAATTTTCCTCACTTCCTATTTTTTCTCAATTATTTCCAACATCTCACATAACACAGACTTCTATTTCTACTTAATTTCGAAGATGATATCCCAGAGTTAAATATTTGAATCTTGTTCTACAGAACCCTTACATTATCCTTTCATTTTCCCATAGATATTATCAACAACACTTTACGGATGACTTACGTCAGGCGGCGATAGATACGCTGCTAGGAAACTCGATTGATGTTCACCAACTGAATAATGATTGGTCACACTATTTAGATATCCTTGATAATTGCTGTCTTGAACTTATACCTATGAAACCACCAAATATACAACTTCAACTTGCTACTCATCCTGACTTCCTTTATGCCACTGCTCTATATAATTTAGCAAGGTTCGTTGCTTGCTTTTAGCTTAATTTTTGAAAAATATACAAGAAATATGTATCTTTGAGAATTAATTTAATTATTGATTACTTGATTATATGTTAAATTATGTGGCGTAAAAAGAAATGCTTTATTATGCTACTGTCAGCATGAGAAGTTGTTTTTATTATGTTATGAAAATCCTTCTGCATGTTTAATCTTGACCTTCTATTTTTCTTTTATTTGATTAAACATTTTAATTTGGTCCATATACATATAAAGAAAAATCATTTTAAATACTACAATTAAATATAAGATAAATTGTTTTCTCTACTTTAAATAATTTATTTCACAAAGCATGATTTATTAAATTCTCTTGAATAGAACACTTTTTTAATAAGTACTTTGTCTCTGAATCATTTTTTAATTTCGAACATGTTAGTTATACAATTAGAAAATGCAATTAAAATGTTTTTGCAGATACTATTTGAATCGCTTTAAGGATGTCTATAGACAAGCAACGATTGATATGATGTTGGGAAATTCGGTGAGCGAGGAAATGTTCCTAGAACGTACAGATGAAGAAGATAATGCAGCGACTGCAATTCATGTGAAATTGCTGATTGAAGATTGTAAAAAATTATTAATACCTGATCCGGAAATCATTTTAGGCAGTTGGGGAGTTATCGATGCTGATCCTGTGTATGTATGAATAATCAAATTTTACATAATACATTCATATTGTACACTTGCATGTGTGTGTATGTATATGTATATATATATATATATATATATATATATATATATATATAAAATCTTTTTTTAATTAAATTTTTAATTTTACTTAGTACTGGTGATCCAACAGAGACGGAAATGGATACTATTTTGATATTAACTCGAGATAGTTATTATATTGCCGACTATGATGATCAAATTGATAAAGTTACAAACTATCAACGAGTCTTATTAGATGACATCGTATTAATTGAATTTGGTCAACCTGAAAATATGGTCTCATTCTTCAAAAATAAACATTATCATTGTATTAGAATCAATTATAAGGTAAATGGCGAGTACGGTTACTTTCATATGTTTCGTAGTACAAATTTAAGGTTTTTCAATAATATGGCGGTTGTGATCAAAACCGAAGAGGAAAGTATAGGTGAGAAAATATATTCTTTATTTATAATATATGTACATTATAATAATTTTGTACAAACTTTACGTTCCATATTTTTAAAATGCAGAATCTTTAAAGGCGATTTGTGAAGCAATTTCAGTAGCTATGGAAATAGCAAATTTGCCAAAAGTTCCCATAGCTATGAATGTTACGTTAGATAAAAGAAAGAGTAAATTAGTAAATGTTAAGGGTTCTACTGGATTATTGGATATCTCATCATTTCCAGAATTGACAAGAAATGTATCTGAGACACAGCTGCTTGCTCTGAAAACAGCAGGTTTGTTTTTAAATAATTTCCATTATTTTTACACACACACACACACACACGTATTATATATATATATATATATATATATATATATATATATATATATATAATGCACAAATGTTCACAAAAATAACTATCTTTAGGTACAAAAGCTTTAAGCAATATGTCGGAGCAATTTAGCAAATTAAACAAACTGAGTCAGACTTTCAGCGCAAAGAAACCAATTGATTTAGCGAAGAGTATAAGTAATAGAAAAATAGAAAAATTATCGAAGCCGATCTTTACTGTTGGCAACAGAGATATCTCAGGCAATGTAAAAGAGAAAAGTAACAGTAGTAGCGGTAGCAGCAGCGATGACGAAAATATCGAAATGACATATATGCACATCGAGAAACCAGCAAACTTCAGTCATGACAAGAATTTGATGGAAGCTTATACTCCACTGATTGGTATTATTATGGGTGTGAAAAATACTAATGTTGTAGATGGCAGTGTTTGTGATACCAGCGTAAATGAGGAATTATCTACAATGAGACATAAAGACGTGAATTTAAATTCGAAACCCGATATAGCTATCGACGCATTGCATCTGATTCCGCAAACTGGATCTGGTACTAGCACTCTCAGTGCTTCGCCGCAGAAAACTACGGCGACTACACCGGAGATAACAGTTTACGATGTAGGAGATAATTTAGGCGAGGAAAGAGAACGAATGATGCCATTATCTACCTTAACATTTTCTAAAAATATCAGTCATTCGACAGGAGATGTTGATAATAAAACGTTATCGACCAGCATTAAGAACACTACTCTTCAAACAGACAACAGGTTGGATGAGAAAAAGAGATCAGCTTCTGATCAGGACTTGACGCTGAATATTACATCATCTCAAAGCGAATCTGCCTTAAAATCTATAAAGGAAAATATCGCAAGTGTTACTAGTCCAGTAGCATCCACAGCCAAAGATATTCTATTGCCGTTTTCAAAATTTGCGAAAGGTGTTCAAACATTAGGAGCTAATTTAGATCCCAGGAAGCTGAAAACAGGCCACGTAATGCGAAATTTGTCAGAACATCATATGGAAGAGCGTCAAAAACTTCAAGAAAAATGGGCTTCTTGCCAGTCTAAACTTATTGCTTTATAAATTTTGATCACCCGAATATCAGCTTTCTGAATGTGATCCATTAATTATCAATTTGGAGCTTATTGATGATTGTGTGCTCGTAAATATTAACAATATTTGCGAATATTAGTATTTACGTAAATATTATTATATTAATATTTACGAATATAAAATGTATTAGAAATGCAGTATATCAGCGACATAAATGCTCTCACGCAAAAAAAAAAGAATAAAGTATTAAAGCGTTGTATTATAGACAATTTTATTATATATAGATTGCATAATTTAATATGAAAAAATATCACATAGAAAATAGCAAGTTTCGACTATACGTTTTGTAGAAAATCTTATAAATCGATCTCACTGCACCTATTTTTACGTATTTTCCACTCCACGTATATAGCATTATTGATGTGAAACATACAAGACACTTTCTATAGAAAAAAGCTGTTTCTATATTATAACAAAACAAACCTACAATTAACGCAGAGTACAATGTAGTCAATATTTATTCGTAATTAATTTATTTGAAAAATTAATATTCAATATAAAAAAATACAATTGACAGGTGAAGAATTTCTGTATTGCTATAGATTGTGCTGTTTTTTTAGAACTATTTTTTTGACAAGCCAACATCTATACAAAATATTTATTGTACATTTGCTAAATTTTTGGGATATATTTTTACATTTTTAATGGCGATTTTCTGAGACTAATCTATTTAATGCGACCAATCTGTATTATAAAAAAATACTGATTCAATATATAAATATTTTTTAATTGAATGTTTTATTCTTACTGCATCATAAGTCTTACATTAGTATCCAGATTTCATTTTTTAGCAGAAATATTTTATTCGTATAATATACGTAAATTTTGTATTAAAATATAAAATGAGTAATGTAAAATGCAGATGAGACGATTTATTTATATGGGAAGTCGGAGAAAGAAGCTTTATAGTCAATTATGTAAATAAAAAGAATTATTTAAATAGTTTAGTAAAATCTACATACGTATGGAATTAGTGATAAAAATATGTTTGAGATATATGGTTACCAAACATAGAACAAAGACACGTGTGACTATTCTTATACTTATACTTGTTAGTTTTTCGAGAGATTATGTGTTAAAATTTTCTGAAATCACATAGTTGATATAATTGTTTTGAAGTCAAAAAAGAGATAAATAGAAAAATTAAAAATTTTGATTAAAGAAAACATTGATTGAGTTATAAATTTATAAATATTATATATATATATATATATATATATATATATATATAAAATATACAAAATAGTTGATATAATTTAGGCGTGCAACAGCAGAACTGAGTAGTGAATTTGTATATCTGAAATCGCATTTGTATTAGTGTTATAATTTTAGATGCTTTAACAGTTGTTACAAACTTCATGTACAAGTATTTCAAGAGGCAACAAATGCAGTATTAAATCGAGTGTATGCTTATGAGACTGCAGAATACATTTTCTTTCATTTATATGTACATCAATGATATAGGAGGATCAGGCGTAAGGAAAAACATTGCGTAAATTTTATTATAGAGAACTTATAATATGACTTTACATTGCCCACTGATGTAAATAGGTACTTTATTTTGATAGTTTCCATTCCCCGTTAAAAACACGTTTTGGAAACACATCGACATTAGTAATAATCCTAAGCTCATATTTTTAGCGGATATTCTTTTTACTGTCAGCAATAGTCTGTGATACAATTTTACAGAATGCGCACAAGTTAAACTCACAAGCAGAGTTTATGGAATGCGTGCATTCGAAAGGATATTTGCAATGTTTTAGGATAAGAATGAAATAGGCTGTTTCCAAATACATTCTTGAAGGATCTTAATTTTGATTTAATTCACGCAAGCTCTTATTATATGGACTTGCTACTATATTAGTTAAAAAAAATTATTTTAATATCTTAAATTCTGTTTAATGAATGCAATGTAAGGTCCAAATGCAAGTTTATTAACTGTGTGATATGTGCTATGTAATGTAGCTGCAATACTACGAATAATCTGCAAAAAATAGGTGAATTGTCAAAAGTTTATTTTATTTAAAATTAGATCGCTAATATCCGAGATAATCAATTTATAGAAAAAAATGTGTTCTTCTTTTTCTCTATTCTTTTTCTATCTTTTCTCTAACAGAAAAAATATTTTTTAATTTTTTCTTGAACGAGAAAAATAAAAATTAGTATGTATCTGTATGTGCGCGCGCGCGCATGGTGTGTATGCGTGTATTACGTGTGAAAGAGAAAGGCATAATAATAATAATCAATTATTTTTTAATTCACCTATTTTTTGCGAAATAAAAATTCTAATATCGGAAAAAGCATACGTAAAAACTTTAGTGGCTTGATATGCCCTTTTCATGTATCTGCTATTATGTTTCCAAGAAATAATAAGAAAATTCGCATATACACCAGCGACATCACGTTCACAGCACTTGTAGAACAAATAATAATAAAACACATTTTTGACTTGCGACAAAATTCAATTTCATTCAAACCTTTCAAATGAATCAATCATCGAACTTGTTAAATATTTCTATTTTTATTACAATTTAAAATATTTCGAAATCCCATCTAGATCTAAATTGTTATTTTTTTATTTTGCTTATAATTAACAATTAATATAAATATTTGAAACAATTATAAGAATTTTGAGTCAATTAAACTTTGAGCTAGATGATTTATATTTGGCGCCAAGTGGTTCAACCAACCAACCAGTAAAAATCATCGTGAAATGTTGTGCCATCTAATATATGTATTCTCAACTAGGATAATAGAACCTAAACTTACCTGTAACAGCTGTAAATTGTTTATGTATGCACACAACATGAGTGACCCACGTGGTGTGGAATATTTATGGGAAAGTCTTGCAAATCACCCGCGATGTCCTCATGGTAATTTTCACATTTGTGCACATTTAAATTTATTACTTCTATATAAAAAAAATTAATTTGCCGAGGAAATGCCATGTTTCGTGTTGTATATTCCTTTAGTTTTATATATTCCTTCATATATCTAGATAAAATTAATTCTTTTATACAGGACCAACATTATTATTTGGTAGATATATCAAGGGTGAAATAGATAAATTTTATGCATGTTCTGCCTGTCGAGATAGAAAATTATGCAAATTTTATTTAAAATATGATCAAGAATTGTCTAAATCTCAAAAACATATGTGGGAATTGGAAAATAAGAAGTTTGTTCGACGTTACATTCATCAAGAATTGTATATTCGTTTTAATAAACTCAAAACAGAACCTGTGACAAAGCGATGTTACTGCCATAGTTGTGAGAAATTAATATTTAATTTTGAAAAAGACGACCATATAGATCACGAAATTACAGAGCATTTAACTGATTATCAAATGCATCATCCAACGGAGCTTTTAAAACCTTTAGAGAATGCAAAGAAGGAAGCGCAATATTTATTTTCTAAGAAATCCACAGAAGATATAATAAATATGCTCTTGAAACTTGGAGCTAAGCAAGTTCTTTGTATCGGAACGCCAAGAATACATGAATATATAATCGAATATCATATGGATCAAATGTCTTCTCTTCTTTTAGACTTTGATGGAAGATTTGTAAGTATTTTTGAAAACTACAGAAATTATTAATTATGTTAAAGTGTTATATAAATATATATATTAATCTCAACATAAATTATTTACATAAATTATTTAACATATTTAAATATGTTTTTATATATAATTTCAGCATAATTTTTTTGGTCCATTGGATTATTGCTGGTATAATCTTTTTAATCATCACTTTTTTAACAAAGATGCCATTGGTATATTTAAAGATTTTCTTACTCAAAATGATGGAAAGGATACTTATTTAATATGTGATCCTCCATTTGGTGGTCGTGTGGAACCGATATCATACACCATACAGACAATATCTGACCTATACAAAAAATTGAATAAACATGATGATTTGTCTTTAAAAATTATGTTTATATTTCCATATTTTATGGAACATATAATGAGAGAGAAAAGTAATCCACCATGTGTGACTGGTGGCTTGAAAGACTTGAAAATGTCTGATTATAAAGTGGATTACGATAATCATCCCTTATTTATATCAGAAAAACATGGAAAGAAATATGGTTCTCCAGTGAGAATTTTTACGAATATACCATTGAATCTACTAGAGCTTCCTATGTCTGATGGATATAAATTTTGCAAACACTGTGAAAAGTGGGTTTCCGGTGAAAATAAGCATTGCAAGAAGTGTAAGGAATGTACTTCCAAAGATGGTCAAACGTACAAGCATTGCAACATATGCAAACGCTGTGTGAAGCCTACTTGGAAACATTGTCAAATTTGTAAAAGATGTATGTTAGAGAAACATATATGTGGCTCAATACCAATTATTACAGGAAAATGTTTTAAATGCGATGAATTAGGTAAGTGCCGGAATATTCATTTCGATGAATATATTAATTATTACATCTGTTATTAATATTTTATTTATTTGTAGGCCACACTAGAAAACAATGTCCTAATTTATCTTCTACTAAAATTACAACTGACAATGAGATAAATATAAAGAAAGACAAGACAATCAAGAAACGCAAAATAGATCGTGGATTAAAAACATCGCCAATTAAGAAGAGCAAAATTGAACATTCCAAGAAAGTTAAACAAGAAGCTTTCATAATCGATAAAAATAAAGTCTTAAAATTAAAAAAGAATAAAAACCTAAAAAATAAGAAACTCTCACGAGTAAAATAAAAAAGTGTAAGTTTATTTATGTAACAATATGCTTATGCTAATTATATGAAATATACATATGGATGTATGAATATATACATATTATAAGAAAGATTCGCAAATATATTTTTATTTCTTTCTCTGCATATTTTTCAAATCTTATTCTGTAAAGAAAAATAGAAAAAAATAGAAAAACTATTCCCATAACAATACATGGAGGAACAACATCTTATTATTCACCTTATTATACATCTTTATATTCTCACATAAAGATGGGATTTCTATAATCTTTAGAGTGCTGTGTTGCGAGTGGAAATATTCCCGAATACCCAGAAGGAATTTTAAGTACCAAGTTTCAATGATATAAATAACTGAGGAAACTTCTCGAGATGCAGAAGTGTCTTTCCAATCGTCCGTATATCATCTCGCACAACATCGCACAACAAAAATATACTCAGAATGTTAAAAAAGATTGTTGTTTTTGCAAGTTTGATTTTCCTAAGTTATGCTTGTTTAATTACGAATTGTCCTCGCGGCGGAAAGAGAAGTGATCTCGCACCTTTGGGAAATGTTGTACGGGAAGTGCGTTATATTCTTTGTTATCATCACATCACATTGTCTATCTTTTACAATATCACATTCTTTAATTTCTGCTACTTTTTGAAAATTTAATCTTATTAGGAATTTTGAAACTTCTATATTTAATTAATACGTCATTAAAATTTATATTTCACATATTGATCTACTTTTATATTGCTAGTTTGTAATTATTTTTCATAATTAGATTGATTTTTAATTTGCTGATAATATGTAACTGCATAAACTCCTATAGTTTATTAATGATATCTTTGTAATTTATATATAAGCATATATAATATATTTATAATTACATTATTACATATTCTTCTTTCAGTGTCCTTCATGTGGTCCCAATCATCTAGGACAATGCTTTGGGCCTCATATCTGCTGTGGCCCTAATATCGGTTGCTTCATAGGAACATCAGAAACATATCGATGCAGAAAAGAAAGTTTATATATCAGGCCTTGCATCGCTGGATACGCAATGTGCCGTGGAAATACAGCGAGATGCGCTTCAAACGGAATTTGCTGCTCACAAGGTGGGATAAATTTTTCAAAAATTTCCTAAGATTGAACGTTAAATTTCACTTTTTCAAGAATTTGTAATATAGTATTTACTCCAAATAAATAAAGTTCGTAACGTAAAAAAATTTACATTTATGTAGATAATATTTTGTTAAAAACTTTATATAGAGATTGATGTGATAGTAATTAAAATAATTTTCGATTAGAATTTTAAAAGCTATCAGTCATTTTTGTAATGTTGAAAAGTTCTAATATATATTAAATATTAAAATCGTTTTACACAGTTTATATAAATATATATATAATTTAAAAAAAATATATATATAAATATATTGAAATATCAGATGAAAATTATTTAAAGATGTCTGTTAGTCAATTTATAAATGTTTATGAAAATTATTTCATTTAGAATCTTGCTACATCGATTCATCCTGCAGAATTTCAAATGCTGTTGGCAGTGATCGAAAACTCGATGCCGATTTGAACGTGATACTCCCAGGCAACGAAGTCTCTAACGAGATGTTTCAATAATATAATTAATTAATTCCATAGATATCATTTATCTAATCTGACATTTCATCTTATAATTATACTGTGTTAACAACACAATAAAAAATAAAAATGCAAACCTACTATGAATTATTTTTTGGAGGAGAGAAAAAAAGCACTTCCTACTATTATATTTAATATAATTTTTAAAATTTTTTCAATATATTCTAATTTTTAAGCAAAAGCAACGAAAATCCTAATATAAAAATGTTACAATACTTATTAAATTAGAAACAAATAAAATTGATTACCAACTGTAGTGACTTGATTTTGTGAGATTTTGTATCATATATATGAATTAATTTTTATTTATGTGATAAACAAGAAATAAATACTGTAATGATAATATAAGATTTTTCTACATTGATGATTTCATATGATAATTTGATATGATTACGAAAAAAGTCACTCGCCCGTTCATGACATACTTCATTCGACAGTTTTGACAATTCGATGTATATATGTGGTTTGATATTAGACTAACATTAATCCTTATGTGTAATTTAAATTAAATAATCACAGATAAGCAAGACAAAGCTTAAAAGATCTCTGATCTCTTTATTATATAAAACATTATGTTAATATTTAGAAAGTCAATGTACGATAACAGTTTCACTACCATGCGATATAACATGCCTGAGTGCGCGAAATCTAGCCTCTGTAGTTGATCAATTTTTTTTTATAATTTCAGAAGTATTATAAACATTTTCGTGTTAGAATTTCTGTCTTAAAATATTTCAAAAAAACTCGCTTATAAAAGATCTCTGATAATTTTGGGACACCCTATAATGGATTTAGAGTAAATAATTTAGATTAAATGAAAAATTATAAAAAATAGAGACAAAATTGTAATATATAAGTATAAGTAAAGTTAATAAATTTAATTTAATTAATTTATTTTGTAAATTTATTACGGAAATCTTTTTTGTTTGTCCACTAATTTTACTCGTGCTGAATCCTGCAATGCGCATGCTCAACGTTCAAATTTTTGACCAATCGAAGAAATTGCACGAAGTTTACCAAAAACAATCAAGCGCGAAGATTTGAAATCGTTAAGATTTGAAATCATTTACCGAGCACCGGTACGAGAACGGTCTTTTTCTCGGAGATTTGTACGAAAATGGGAGCTCGAGGCGGTCATGAGCGTTTGAATTGTATCAAGATTGTTGATTATCGCCGACCAAACAGAATATTCGCTTGACAGTCTGAAGATGGCGTTTACCTGGACATGTATGCCGTCGATGTTCCTTGTGAGGAGCGGCACGAGTGTGCCGCGTTTCACCACGGTTATTCTCGCCAAGCCGCATACGGGAATTCGAGCGTTTCATTTACAAAAACAACAGCGACAACAATGTCAACATGAACAGGGAGTGTTCAGCAAGAAGAAAAAAAACTTCCTAACCTACACCACATTCGTCTCAGCGGCGGGTCTCGGTTACGCTTTGTATAATTGGAGAGATGATATTCGACACAGAATCAAAAGTCTGAATATTCCCTTCTTTTCCATGATACATGCCGCTTCACCGCCCGATGACATTCATCGGAACAGAGATAGATATAATTTTATAGCGGACGTGATACAGGAATGTATATCAACTGTTGTATATATTGAGATCTATGACAAAACGTAATGATATATTTTTATATCTAGCATATATCTATGATTTCATTTAAGTATATATTGATCATCATTTTTTAATTGCAAACAGAAATCCACTTATTATCAATAGGGGATCTGGATTTATCATTAGTCAAGATGGATTAATTTTGACAAATGCTCATGTTGTAATAGATAAGCCCAATACAACGGCTAAAGTAAGCGTGAGTCCATTGGGAAACTTCTTATTCTTTTTGAACAAACTATGCACACAACTATGTGCCACAAGCAATATTAGACGATATATTTTGAATTTTATAAATAATTTTTTGAAAATTTAAAATCTATCTTTAACTTAGATTATCATTTAATAAAATTTATATTAGTAATCTGTTATCATGAAAAAATTTTTTTATATTGTTTTCTTATCTTCTATAGATACAACTTCATAATGGTAGTACATATATTGGAACAGTAGAATGTATAGATATGCAAAGTGATCTTGCTACCGTACGGATAAATGCGGTAATGTTCTTATTTATATAAATATAAATATTAAAATTCTGATGATTACTAAACTTGTACTATTCAATCATGCAGACTAATTTGCCAGTAATGAAACTTGGTTCTTCAGCCAATATCAGATTGGGAGAGTTTGTAGTGGCTATTGGTTCCCCGTTGGCTCTTAACAATACTATAACAAGTGGAATAGTGAGCAGTATAAAGAGAGAAGGTAGACAACTTGGTATACGAGACTCGCACATGGAGTACATTCAAACGGATGCAGCAGTTACTGTTAAGTTTTGATTCTTGAAAAAAATATGTGTTATGTCATACTTTATATGATTAATAAATATTGTGTTTCTCTAGTTTGGAAATTCGGGTGGACCTCTTGTGAACTTGAATGGAGAGGCGATAGGTATAAATGCAATGAAAATGACGGCTGGCATTTCATTTGCCATACCTATAGATTATGCAAAAGAATTCTTGAAGGAATCATGTAAAAAGGACAAAGGTAATTCGAATTATTATTTTAATAGATTGAAGAAGAAAAGCCAATATACAAGCTAAACTTGATATAAACTTGGATAACTTGGATATAGACTTGGAAATTGAAATATTTCAATCCATACTGAAACAAAAATTGTTTTTGCAGACATAACAAAGACATCCAATAGAAAATATATTGGTATTACAATGTTAACTCTGATGCCAGAAATCTTGCATGAGATGCAACAATATACTGAGTTTATGAATGTTCAGCATGGAGTTATTGTATGGAAAGTAATACGCGGATCTCCAGCGTATAAGTAAGTCATAAAATAATATAAAAGTCTTCCATTATTATCATCTTAAATTTTATTTATTTGAGAATTCACTAATTTGTATAAATGTTTTTGTAATAAATGTTTTTCTTAAAAATGTATTTTATATTATCATATTTTATATTATCATATAATTTGTGAATTACAAGTAATTGAAAACAAAAAGTTTTTTACAGAATAAGTATCAAATAACAAAATAAAATAACAGAATAATTGAATATTTTTTATGAAGAATGAAATTCAGTATTTAATTATAATAATATTTAATATTGAAGAAATTGTAATAAATAAATATATATAGGACATATACATATTTATATAATAATGAAGATTTAGTTATTATCTTCTTACTATTACAGTGCTGGATTGCAACGTGGAGATATAGTGACGCATGCTAATGGCGAGCCTGTATTGAATTCAGACAATATTTATAAAGTTATAGAACAATCAGGGATTGTAGATTTGCTTGTTTTAAGAAGAGGGCATGTTTTACATGTAAATGTTATTCCTGAAGTTGTATAGTTGGATTTAATAAAAAAAAACAAATTGTGACAATTTATGTTGATAATAAAATTTATAATTATAAATTATAATTATAAATTTTATAATTTTTTATAGGAGTATATCTTATTATAAATTTATTAATTGTTAAGCTAAATAAATTTATAATATCTTGTTTTGTTTGAGAATACATTATATAGTAGTTTACATAATTTGTTATCATATAGTATCGTTATTGTCTTAAATATACTATAAGTGTCTAGTTTGTTCATAAGAAAGTACTATAAAAAAGAAAGAAACGCAAGAATCACGTTTATCGTTTAGCGCACTTTACACCTGGTGCATCAGTATACCAGTGCATCAGTTATACCATCGAGCATACGATATACACGCCTTTTGGTTGTACATTCGTTTTAATTTAAATGCACACGATAAAGGACCACTTAGCGACTTGTACAATTTATCAAATGAGGAAGTTCATTTATCCACTTATCCGTTTTATCCGCCGACATTTTTCGACCACCACGATGAGCAATGTCACGTCGCGCGGATAGTCGCGTCGAGTTCTTGCTACAATATGCGTACACGCATATGCGAGTGTATACGCCTATATGTGCGTGAGTGAGTGCATATGCACGCCGGGTGTGGTCCACCGGCTCGACTGCATTATGTTTATGTTGTTTACGACGTAAGGCGACCTCCGCAAATATGTAGCCGGATCTCGACGGCGGTCGACGCGGCGAGATGCGTGGGTGTGGTTCTTCGCACATGGGGGTTTCCACTGGCGGCGATTTTTCAATGGGGATGATTTTACTGTTCGCGGACGCGTGCATCTTGTTGGAATTCTAAATGGTCGTCCCGCCGGGACGTAACACCAAGCGTCCGAGACGACTGGCGAGAGATCTGCGAAAGGGGAAGGAGGAGGCGGCTTGATGATTCTTTTCGCGTACACTTGAGAAATGTCGCCGATACACACGGCAAACGACCGTGATCTTGTATGCGGCGATGATATATAGCGATTAACTTAGCCTTGATAAGAAAACGATAAGAAAACGGAACTTAACAACGACGTGCTCAATCAAAAATCTAGTCAACGGAATGTTCCTTGAAATAATCTTTCATTAATAAAAATAGCGAAACATCATGATCTTTGAGCTTGTGCGGAGACTATTAAGGAGACCAAATGAAAGAATATCGAATTGAAAAATTTCGTTTCTGATAAAGAATATTACATTGAATGGAGGAAGCTAATTATATGCAAATAATTTATTCCTCTCAGTATCTTGAACTGATATAGATATACAAATTACGTTGTGTCATCATTACAATTATTTTACAACTGTAAGATCATAAAGTTCTACATATTGTTGCAGCTGAGAATCACGAAAGAAAGAGAAAAGAAGAGAGAAAGGAAAGAACTGCCGATCGGTGTGTTACTTTGAAGTCTCTGAATCGAAGAAGGATTAAGGAAATAAGAGGTGCCTTGACCTACGGTGCGCAGCAGCGGAGGAGAGCAGCGCGAGCGATCGAGTGTTTCTACCAACCGTGTTCACGGTCCGACCATTATTGTACGACTCTCGTAGCCGATTCCTTCGTCCTCGATCGCGCGCGATCTCTTTCTCCCTTTATCTTCTCTCGCCGCTTTTTTTTTTCCTCGCCATCCTCTTCATCTTCCTGGCCTCGCCTCGCGACACGCGGGAGCCCATTCCTTGATTATCCACGCTTTCGCGGCTATCCTCGCCTCCAAACGCCAACGCCGGTGTCTCTTCTACGTGCTGCTGCTGCTGCTGCTGCTGCTGCTGCTGCTGCTGCTGCTGTTGCTGCTAGTAGCAGTAAATACAAGACGAATCCTGCGGACAAGACATCCCGAAGATCGCGCCCACGACCGCGGGTCCCTTCGCGATCGTGCTACGGACGATGACCGGAAGCGAGAAGAACCACCTGAAAGGTCACGGCTTGCCGTTACCTCGCGCTTGGACTCGCTCGCTGAAGGTGTGTCTTGTTGGATTAGCCCGCGAAACGGTCCTCGACGGTGGGAGGAATGAGGAAGCAGGATGCTTGGATATTGACAAACAAACACGTCGCGTTCCGCGTGAGAATTCTTGCGCGGGACATTCTTGCGAGAGCTGCATCCGGGTTGCGGATGCGGCGGGATTCCTGACTAAATCGACGTCGATCGTTTCCTTAAAAGCAAGAGTAAGGAATCCCGCCGAGATTAAACGTCGACTCTAAACTGGCGATGTCGACGCGCACGTGCGCTACGCGGGGCATGGGCGTGAATTAAGTGCCATCCCCGGTGCTGTTTAAAATTCAGAATAATACACCGGTAACTGACCGCCATTGTGGAAGTTGTATTTCCTGCTTATCGTAACGTTCCCCTATTTATATCGCGTTTACGCTAGGCCATAACAAAAAAATATCGAGCACCGGTCCATTGCGCCGAGAGATCGAACGCGATATTCCTTAGTGGTTACTATACCCGCCCACATTTTCTTACATCCCGATTTTTCATCGTGATACGGCCGATGACCAGAAGAATGAGAAATCTTCTCCTCGACGCTCGGGATCGAATTACCCGATTACGAGATACGAATCTCATGAAGAAATGATTCTTACACTAGGAAGCGAATAAAAAATGTTAATTTAAATATTTATTAAATTAAATAGACAAATAAAGGACGCATGTTTTTTTCTAATCTTGAAAATATTAAGCTTGACTTTTTTGGAACTTTTTCTAGAAATAAATTTTGTTTCTTTTTACACTATAAAATAGGATACTGCATTATTTAAAAATATTTATATATATATATATATATATATATATATATATATATCTCACGAAAAACTCGTTTTCCACAAAATTTCCAAGATCATTACGTGTAGTATGTATTTCATATTTAACAATCTAAAAATTATAAATATATGAACAAATTATCTGCAGTATATAGGGATGTCGATTCCAAAAAGACATCAATATCTAGTGCTACCACTGGTGACATAATTAAAAGCGTAATTGTGTTAATTATAATCCGCTTTGATATCGCGCACTTCATTACGCGCGAGTCAATCGCTCGCGTTTGAAGTCCGTGCTGCTTGGAAAACAAGGATGTATGCAAATACTCGCGGTCTCGAGTTTACACATCGCGGCAGTGGACAGGTTGATCCCTTGCGCTTGCAACCCTTTATGTCATTATAATACTCGCTCGAGGCGTACGGACACCATACGCCGTGTGCACACGCATACGGTCCGGGTCATCGCAATCTCCGACACCGCCAAGGACGAGGGTCGTATGATTTTATTGTGCCAGAGGAGGGATTCCTGGACGTCTGCGGTCTGCGGCGCGTGAAAAAAGGGGTAAAAAGGCCGCGGCAGCCGAACAATTCCGCCGAACACGAGTGCGTTGTGGCCCTGATCGAGGCCAATCGAGTTACTCGCGATTGAAAAATTCTCGACAATTGCTGGCGATCGTCAGGTACGATCTCGCTTCTAATCGCGTGCATAAATCGCGCTTCTGCGAAAGAAAAAGCGAAGAAGCCGGTCACGTTTTAAAGGAAAATTACTCGTAAGCAAGGGCCGTAAGTTCCGTAAATTTCGTTTTTTATACTTGTATTTTTTGTAATAGAAATTGAATTTAAATACAAGCGAGCGGAGTAATTTTGTCAATTTTTGATTATATAAAATCGTTAATATGAGAACTTAAGAATTTAAGAATCCAAGATTGAGTTTTTCGTGTATTAAAGTTACGAAGACATTTTCGCATCGCTAATTTATCTGAATTAATTCATATGTTTAAATACAGTTATTATACACAATTTATTATAATTATAATAGAGAATAACATGCGGGGCACTGTGTAGACCTTTAATAAGTACGAAATTTTTACTGATGTCAAATGCACAATTTCTTAAACGTACGACGCTTCGCGGTGGAAGAAGCAATAAGAAGAGTAACAAGTCAGGCTTTAGTCTCCTCCCCTGGCGCACCATCAAGAAAATTAAAGGCATGTTACTTGATCCTGTTCGCAAACTTATGACATGTATGAGTTTCGATTTGGTATGCACTTTAATAAACCGCGCGCATTAAACCTAAGGAACAAGCTTCATCTCAGAAACAAATACGTGCGTGCCCGCGTATTTATAAGACGCAGAGACGAGTGTTACCGAGAGCGGACCCTGATGGCCTTGATGTCGGCCAACCGTCGTAGCAATTATAATGGTGACATTAAACTAATAATGTGAACGTAGATCCTCTCCGTAAACTAATGAAACAGCTTCTCAAACGATCCTCTGACAGATGTACGCTCCCCTGGACAGCGCGTTTGGAAGACAACGTCTCCGAGTCACTTCTCCCCTGGATCTTTGCATTCCTTTGAATAATCGTGGACTAGGTAAGGAAGCCAGCATAACCGGAACATGGTTCTCGCGTAAGAATCTCATTAAGGTACGTCATAGTGTCGCGAATTAAGCGATCCGAGGTCGAGCGTAGCCGCCGGTGCGCTAAGCCAGAACGCCCGGGCTTGTGTTACCACCGAAGAAATTCCGTATCCCTTCGCGATTGGGATCGTTGAACGACCTCGAGTAAGTCGAACCAGTTCCGTCTCTCTGGCGTGTCCGCTTCATTCAACTCTCCGTTCTGTACGACGCCTCGTAATTGCATTATCGCTTAAAAATCTCCAAGCCATGCGTCATACAGATAATTACGATCAGGAATTCGTGGCGAAGAATTGAACGTTCGTTTCTCTTCATCGAGAAATTAATGATCAATGTCCAATTGAATGGACGAACCACAGGTGTGTCTTTTTTTTTACAGATAAATAAAAGAAGAATGTGTAAATGAAAAGAGACGAATAAATTAAAATATAATAATGTGATGACAAATTAAACCTGTTAATTTTTCCAAATAGCAAATCAATCAAGATCTGCTTGTTTATTTATTACTCTACGATAACGTCTTAAATTCCAGCAAGTTGAAAGAAAGCGAAACTTGTCCATCATTCATTTCGAGAAGAGCAAGAGGATCGAATCCGGTACATCCGTTTTTCTCACCTTTACGACAAGCGCGAACGAAACACGCCGAAGGCGGCACGATGGGCGAGAAAGTGCTCGGGGGATCTTAGGATCGACCGTCACGATCCGGGATCGACGTATCCCGTCTCGGCGAGTGGAAACTGCCTTGTCCTTCGACAGTTCTTCAGGTTCCTGGTTCGAAGTCATCCCGCCCGGTTCGCGCTGCGTATATAAGTCAAAACCAGATCGCAAACAAAGTGCACAGCCCAGACAGTCCTTCAGCCAGCAAGGAGGTTGACATACCGTGTGTGATGCAGGCATTGGTAAGCACAACCCTTCTTTCAGATTTTGAAGTGTTTTATTATTTAGATTTTTATTAATTTTTTTATCTCGAAGATGACTTTGATTTCTTTAATATTGATTTTTTAATTCTTAAAAGAGGACGCCTCGGTGTTTCGCTTCATGTAAACTAAAAATGAGTTTCTTTTACGAATTATAAATTTTATTTAATTAAATAGACTATGTTAAATAGATTTAATTAAATAGAATTTTGCAAGAAACTCTTCATTAAATAGTACAAAATTATAATAAAATTTACGTTGATCTATTTTTTAATTATTTTTAAACTACTGCTTTTATATCTATGCTGCACATAAAAATCTGTAAGTAAAGTCTTTATTACTTTAGATGATAACCGCTAAATAGCGGTCGTGCAAAGAACGAACATTCGCGGGAGTGATATACGAGTGAACGTTATAATTTATTTGTAAGGATTGCTCTTGCATGAGGCCCGTCGGCCTACTTGCTTTTTGCCGAGATATAAAAGCGGTGAAAAATATACGCGTGTAAATCCACGGTACGAGAGCGCGACCACCACGCGCGTTTTACGGCGGCGAAGCCTTCGACCAATGGCACACTCTTATCCAATGCTAACATGGGGGTAGAACTGCTGTTTTTGCAAAGCAAGGTTTTTCGTGCCGGTCTTGTGGGTTACAATGTTACAACGTTTTATGATTCTTTATTTAACGCTTACACAGATAGCTACATAGTCCGCAGCAAAGCAAGTTTCGACGAATTCGCTTTCGAAATCGTTTGCTCGAACAAGCATGGAAATTTCGAGTTTTAAATTAATTCAATTTCTGAAATTTTTCAATTTCTATGAAAATTGATTTATGTCATTTCCTTTTATAGTTTCGCGCATCTGTTTATTTTACGAGATGTTTGTTTAATGGTACGTGCTATCTCTTCATGATAGATTCAATCGTTATATTGAAATTAATTCTTTCTTTAATTATTGTCGTTTCTCTAGACTATTTGTAATCATCGATTCGTCGTAATTACTTTTTATTTGCAAATAAATCCCGTAGCTGAAATTCGCAATGTTCTCCTGATTATCGCATCCACCGATAATCTCCCCTCTTGCATCGAGCGGTTTAAAACGAAAATATAGTTCGAAGAATCGTCAGCTTTTTTCTTCCTTTTGTGGCTGAACGCGTAAAAGATCGACCGCGCTCTATTACTTTTCTTCGCGCCGAACAGGCGGCTCGTCGTCACTTCTTCAGACCTTATTGGACCGTAAAGAGAGGCTGAGTCTCCCGAGAGGCTCATGCAAGTATAAACTCACCCCGTCCCACACTCCTGTTTACCTGCGGATGTGCCCCCCACGCTACCGATACCGCGCGGGCGTAAAAATTCGTCCGGCATTTCGTCGCCGACTATCCGCCGCGGTAAATGCAAGAGGTATCTCCTCCTCTTTTCTTCTCGAGCTGAAAACGAAATCCCTGACGTGGGTAATTCTCGCGCGTTCGACGAGGAGGCATTCCGAGAACGCGCGCCAACTCTAGTTGCGCGAGTAAATCCACCGACGAGACGATTGCATTCGAAATGAGCGTTTCGAGGGCGTGCACTCGCGATTTGCATTTGTTACTAGATAAAGCGTACTCGACCGAATTTTCTGCCGCGGAAACGTACGAGCGCGCGTATAATGCATCGTACCTCCGCCGTATTGCCGGTACGGGGCAATCTTCTTGGCGGATCTTCGATATCGAGTAACGGGATATCGTTTCGCGCGGAATTGCACCGACGTTCGTTCTTTAAT
Source organism: Pogonomyrmex barbatus (assembly GCF_055798465.1). Lineage (NCBI taxonomy): Eukaryota > Metazoa > Arthropoda > Insecta > Hymenoptera > Formicidae > Pogonomyrmex > Pogonomyrmex barbatus. Next base: position 4,858,594 of record NW_028297098.1, read on the forward strand.
CCCGAGACGATCGTAGGGTCGTCGCGCTTATTGCGCGTGTCGATATAGAACACGTGCAATTATCGCTTTGCAATTTCAGCTGCTGGAAGGAGATGATTCACGCGGTGAAAGATACGCGGTAAAAGAATCGCGCTCGTTTAGATCGAAAAAACGTAAATCTCGCTCGCAGATAGGGTTTCGAATAGTTTGGAGTTTTTACACGCGTCGGTTGCTTCACGAAGCGAGACTTATCTTGGCGCCTGATTCTTCCTCCCCCCCCCCCGCTTCCGTGTTGTTCGAGGTGAGAAACCTTTATTTGAACCCCACAGATTCCAGTTTTCGCGATTCTCGCCGTGACGGCGGGCGCGCAGCTGACCCTGCTGCCCTACGCCTATCTGGCAGATCCACTTCCGGTGTACTATCAGTCGCAGGACACGCGCGCCGGGGTGCACGCGTACAGCTACGCCGGCGGCCCGTCCGCCAAAGAGGAAGTCCGGGGTCTCGATGGGGTCACGCGCGGCTCCTACAGCTACGTGGACGCGCACGGTATCCTACAATCCGTCTTCTACGTCGCGGATGAGGGTGGCTTCCGCGTCGCGGCGACGAATCTGCCCACCGACGGCAATCCGCCGCTCGAGACCGGCGAGGTTCTGTTAGCTAAGAACGCCCACCTGCAGGAACACGCGAAGGCCGCCGCCGCCGCTGTTGCTGCAGCCGCCCAGGAGAAAGAGGAGCGCGCAATGAGCCGCAGGAAGCGCAGCCTGGAGGCACCGGCCGATCAAGATCGTCATCAGGCAGAAAAGCCAAGTTCCCAGGGAGATCAGACCGATCGGGACTCGGCGGCGGTCGTTTCGCCGAAGAGTTCCCACGAGCTTCCAACGTCGGAGAAAAAATCCGAAAGTCGGACCAATCGCGGCGCCGCACATACCGTCTTCGCGCCTATATACGGACTGCTAGACTCGGTTCTGATCCCGAGATTGACTGGCGCGGCAACCTCTCATCAGAGCCGCATCGATGTTCACAATAACATTCGTTTGAAGTCTGTTCAACCCATCAACACGATCGGAGTCCTGTCGGAACCAGTCTACGAAACCGTGATTCTTCCCAGTCAGGCCCCCCTGGCGACGTCTCATCAGAGTCGCTTCCAGGTGCACAACAATCTTCGCGTCAAAGTGCCGGAAAAGCTCGTTAGAGCCGTAGACACGATTGACGTTCAGATACCGGAAGTCACCGCTGTCAACTTGGAGCCGCTTCCGATTATCTCCGTTCAACCTGACTACAATGAAAACCGGATCCAACTTCACAAGAGTCTTGGATTGGAAGGTCCAAATCGCAAGGATGCCGTGAAGATCGACACGGCGCAGCTGGCAATTGTCGAGACGCCGGTCGCCGCGGTTCGTGCGGTTGTCCCCAAGGAGGTAGTTCCGATCGTCACCAAGGAGACAGTTCCGGTCGTCATCAAGGAGACAGTTCCGGTCGTCACCAAGGAGACAGTTCCGGTCGTCACCAAGGAGACAGTTCCGGTCGTCACCAAGGAGACAGTTCCGGTCGTCACCAAAGAAGCGCTTCCGGTTGTCACTGCTGTTTCCAATCAGAGCAGGACTCAGATTCATCGCAATACCAAACTTGAAGTAGCTGTGCCAATCGCGAGCAAACCAAACGTGTACTTAGCAGCTTCCTATGCTCAACCGATCGCCACTTGGCCGATCCTAACACCCGTCGCCCAGTCCTCTCAATATCGACATCAAATACACTCGAATGAGAAGGTCCAACTGACAACATAAGGATTCGGTCATTTCGCTGATATTTCCTATGCGCACTTATTATCATTGATAATTTTTCATGAATTGCATAGCATGATTCTGATTGATTGATATTTCTTCAATTTGGTCTTTTTATAAAATAGATTCAAATTTATAGATATTCACAGATATTTCTTCAAATCAATTTTGAAAACTATATTTTTCTATTTTTTAATAAAAATAATTATTAAATTATTGGCTAATGTAATAGATTAGAATTTTATCACAAAATAATCGTAAAAAGTATCAAAATTCTAGAGAATTAAAATTAAAAAGGTTTTGTGCGCGGACAAGTCATTTGCATCAAAGGATTAAAATAAGGCATTATCTTTAGTGAGAATTCCATGTACGGCCGATCGATGACAAGCCCGCTTATAGTAGCTTGTTTCATGGACATTATTCTCGTTCTCACCTTGCATTCATTTATTCTATAAGGGACGTCTTACAAATTTGTATTAAATTATTATACGATCCTCGTATGATTCATTAAAAATACATTGCCAATTTTGTGTGTATAAATTATCACCTTCCTTACATGTCGATATTAAATTAATGACGAGCTTGATCAAATCTTTCTTGCTCAAATTATACCGTCGTATAATATCAATCCAGGCGAGAATTTTAATTGAGTTGTCCAGCTGTCCCGCGAGAATAACGAGCGGAGCTTCGGCTTCGAAGGTTTATTTAAATAATCTTCATATAGGGAAAGAAATCTCGCGGATCCGAATCGCGACTTTAATTAGCCACGTCGAGTCCGATTCGTTCCCTTCGAATGTACGCGAAATTTACATCACAATCCTGGGCGGTATTCTTTCATGACTGGCCCGCGGCGGCGATTTGTCGCCGTCGTTCTATGCCCGATGAAACTGAAATCGCGACCTTGACTTCGGATTCTTACAGTCGCGAATATATTACGGTGTTAAAATTTTCATGCGCAGATATCGCGTGTCCGTCGAGTAACGACGAGATTAACGGCGGATCTCGTATATGCGCGAGCGAATCCGGCGTGCACTTATATGCGTCCTCTCATGACGAAGATTTTTCCGAGTCGCGCATTCGCATGCTGGAGAGAAGCATCTGACAGGATTATTTTCCGCAGGTGGTACTGAGTGCTTCGGGTACGTTGGGTCGCGTTTTACGAGCGAGATGTAAGAACAAGGAGAACGTTTTACAGAGACCTGAATATCGATTCATTCCAAACGAGCCTACCTAAGCCCTTTCTAAGATGTTTGAATTCATCTCCAGTGTCATAAAATAGAAATTCGTAACTACGAAGTAAGAATTCTTCTATCGTAAAATTATTTTATTTATTTTTTGATAATGTTAATATATCATAATAAATAAAATTACGGATATACCTGAATGAGTCATATATTGTAATATGATGTTGAAAAATATAAATTCATAATTTTAGAAGATAATTTATTAGTAGAAAATTATTTTCGTAATTTCTTTAGTCTATTCATTGATATATGTAATGTACGGAAAGAACAGTTTTGCTGGCAAATCGAAAAATTTGTATAAATATAGATCTGAAAATAATTTTGTTGGGACTTTAAAATTATTCTGTATGACGACAAATTGTTAGAAAATCAAAAATTTTTTATCGTATTTTTATCGTATTTAAATATCCTATATAATAATTTTGATGGTCCAATAAAATTATTTTCAGATCTGTATCTGGTCAAATGTTTAGATTTGCTAGTAAAATTGTTCTCTCTGTAGATCAATATCTAAATATATATTGTGGAAAAGGATGTTGGAGAATCTAAATTCGTTTTACTTCGTAATATAAATTCTATTGTTATTATGATTCATTTTTTAATATTAATTTGCATCATAACAAATTAAACCTTGGATATATCTGGATGAATATCGTAATATAAATATAAATTCGTAATTTTGTGATACAAAACTTTTTTCCTAATTCTTTTATTCGTTCATTGATATATCGATGTAATGCATCAATACCTTTACATTGTAAAAAAGGACGTTGCAATAGAAATCTGTAAATTTGCGACGGAGACTCCTACTATAATTCTTTTACTTACTCTCGTTGATATATTGATATATAATGCACGGGATATATCTGGCCACGACGCCTTCGTTCTGAAATCCCAGTTTTCACCTTCGAGAGAAGGAGGAGGCATTCACGGCGCCGTAAATGTATACACATGACCGTTCGTCAAAACGACGTCCGCGGATTAGGTCAACGAGCAGATAAACGATGAGTGTCCACGGCAAGAGGGTCAGCGATTGGAGATCGGAATCCGATCGAGGGAATATCCACCATGAAATCTGGCATAACGCCGCGCGTTAGAGATATAAAGATCTCGTTACGCCTCACACGAACCCGTTTTCTCGGCGCGGGTTATTTTCGCGAGTGTTGCGTACGAACACGTGCGTACATACGTTCGTTCATGTGTGAATGCGTGCGTGCGTGCGTGCGTGCGTGCGTGCGTGCGTGCGTGGGCACGCATAACGGATAGCTCGCGAGAAGGCCGTTGAAACGCTCCGTAGATTATGCCGGATCGACGTGGCATTACGGGCGCGTAGTACCTAGTAATATTCCCTTATTGTCGAACCCCGGTGCCGCCCTTCGGTCTATTAGCCTTAATAAAATGCCGTATAAATTCTCAGGTTTTTGCAACGGTACGCGGATAGCCCGCGTGTATCTGTAGCGCGGGAGTGTGGTAAATGCGAAATAATAACGGTCGCCGTAAATCACGCGCGGTTCCAATATTTCTATCGGGGACCGGAGAGCGCGCGAGGAGATAAATGTAGCGCAATACACGATGCAGAAATGGAATTGCCATAAACCCGAGCGGGTATTTTGTCCCTCAGGATATTATATTGTCCTCCATCCTGGAGGAAACGAACCTATATCTGGATCACACAGAGAGTTCCAGAGCTCTCCGAGGCATTATCTCATACAGGAGTACGGCCGTAAAGCATCCATGTATTAGATCAAAGAAATATATATAGCCGCGCGTTGGAAACCGCGTATCGGGATGTGCGCGAGCGAGATCCGATCCCCTCGTCCGAAAATCCGACGATTGTTCCCCGACGGTTGTTTTCGCGCTTCTTCGAAATCCGAGCCGCGTATTCATTAAGTTAAGCGCGATCGAGAGGGATCTATCTCCCTCTCGGGGAAAAATCGGGCTTTCGGCCGGCGTGCGAAGCTGCGATCGCGATGGCGCGTGGTCGAGATAGAACGCGCACGGACGAAGGTGGGAAGGTACGACGATTCACACTCGCGATAATAGAAACGTCCGGCACTACAGACGTGGCGCACGTAGGCACTCGCGCCGATAAAAGCCGATAAAAGCCACGCATACGTTACTTCGCGCCCGCGTGCGGATGGCCCGCGCCCGATAAAGCGCCGGATAATGATTTCCGAGACGTTCGGAGCCGAGTATACGTGCGGAGTCCGAGTATACGTACGTGCATCCTCGGCACCGACTCGATTATTCGCGCCTCACGTCACGCGAGATGTTTACGCCCGAGATTGCAGCGTTTCCGCGTGCATTCAACCGAAATAGGAGCCCATGCATAAACTTCGCGTCCCTCTTCCAAGTGGCTAGACCAAGAGCTCCAATCAACGGACGGCAGATCTGGAAGCGTTTCGGTTCGTAAACTAGTAGGATCTTAACGCAGTGGCGTTACCATGTGTCCGAAAGATTAAAAAGAACGATTAAAAAGAAACGAGATTTTATTACGAGATAAATTATCAGAAGTTAAAAATAAGAGCTTAATAAAGAACTTATGACGCGGGCGCTTTATTTTTAATTCGATCTGATAAGCCATGTATTATACAGTTTAATTGAAGTCGACTCGAGTTGTTGAATTCGATACGCGTTTCAGTCGGAACGAAAAGAAGAAACGTTCCTGCGCACACTGCAATTTCTGCGAGTCAAGCCTACGATGCTGGCGATATGAGAAAATTAATCTTACATGCGCCTTCCGCGGACAATCTCACGTCACGATCTATGTGTGGTCCACTTTTGCTTATCTACAATACGAAAATTTCACGAACCTCATCGGTTATCTGCTCGGGACAGTAATTATACTTTAAATCCCGAGTTCCACGTTGATCGTTAATGTCTCCACTCGCCGATCCCACTGATAACTATTTTTTACGATTAATAACGAAACTTTATTATAACGTATAAAATTAGATACGTAAATTCGCTAAACATTTCTGAGAAAAAAAAAATTGCATTTAACATCAACGTCGAGAGAGGATAATTTTTGATTAAAATTAAAAGACAACACCTCTAACAAATACCCATAACTCATATCGTTCACAGTTATACACATTAATGTATTACGGAATTAATTAATGCAAAGTCGATATATCTCGAACGCGAGTCCCGCTGGGACTTCATTCGTGCTTCTGTATAAGGATCGTAATTCTCCCCGTAATGACAAACAGCTAGCGATAAATATCTAACGCTAACCGATAATCATATTTGCAACACCGGGCGCGAGACTGGCCGAGATATCGGGAGATAGTTTCACGCACTGAACGGACGGAATATTAAAGTATCGATCGATCTTAATTGATCGCGCTCGTTTCTCGCGGGCAGCACGCGCAACCTTGCAACGCTTATCGCTACGTGCGTGCGTTGCGGCCTCCTCTCTCGTGGGAGGTAGGCCGATAAAAGTGGCCCGGAGTAGCCGGAGCAATCAGCAAATGGAATCGTTAGTTAGTCCCCGTAATCTTCGATCGGACGTTAGTTTCTCCTTGTAGTACACGCTCGCGGCCAATGATCGTGATTCACGATCGTGTCCGAGCCACGCTAGGATCCGTGCGCCCCGTGTTTATCGCCGTGTATAGCGCGCCGACTAATTAGCATATTATTTATCGCCCTTTTATAATTGCCTGCGCGAATTTCCGACGCAAAAATCGCGACGCGGCAATTTATACCGGGAGCCTAATTCGATTTCGCTCCTCTCGCTCGGAGACGCTCGCGGAAACGTTATCGTACGTACACACGCGCGCACATATCTCGTATTCGTAAGCTGCATTATCGTTGTTTGATTGTTTAGCCTTAAATAGAATTATTCGGGTCTTAAAATCGGATATTTTCCACTTTGACGCGATACGAATGCACGGGGATATCACAATTCGTGCGAGTTATTCAAGCCGACTGGTCTTTGGGGAAGATTTTACGGATCGTGCTCGTAAATCAGGTCGTTTCTGCAGCGCAAGACAGCCTTTACTGACGCGAAGAGACGACAGGGGGATGCGAAACGTCGGACCTATTTGTATTCGATGTCGCTGGCACGGTGTACGTTGCGGATCAAAACTGGCGTTGCTTTCTTGCGAGCAGTGGTGCATGGTGCAGACAAAATTCACGTGGAGAATATCCAAAATAACTATTTATCAAATCTCGAATCTTGACGAATTTGTAAAAACAATAACGATGTGAAAACAGTAGTAATAACCAAGAATTTACGACAAAATTTTTCATGTCAGAAAATGCCGCATGACGCAAATAAAAGAAGATAAATGGTATACTTATCGCATTGAGAGATGCGTGAAAACGGGAGAGTCTTAATGCGAAATGTTCGTCGATGAACGCACGTTTTATTCATATTTTTAGCTTTTTTAATATTCTGTAATAATTGCGAGATCAGCCAACAATTCTTGTTAGGCACCACTGTACGACGCGAAAGGGTCAACAATCTCCGAGGCGAGCGCGCAAGAAAAATTCGTCCTACCGTAAAAGGCGAAACCGAATGTCCAGTGGACGTATCTCGCGCGTGTAGGAATAACATTACGCACGTGAAATATACGATCGCATCGACTATCAAAATCATACGACGAAGAAGGTGAGCTGCGGAGGATCAGGTTCTTCTTACATCAAATTTTAGGCTAAAAAAAATTATTTTATTAATGCTGAGAAATGCACTTGCATTTCTCCACATGCATGACTATAGAACAAAATGCAAACTCGGAGAAGGATAATTTGCAAGGGTAAACAATGAGCAAGACATGAATTATTGTGTTATTTAGTGGTAAGTAGACATTGCGTAGATTTAGCAGTAGTTGGACATTTTGTATACACAAAGCTGTGCACTTAAAGTTTGACTGTTTGTCTGTTATAGAATTAACGTCAGTAATAGAACTTCTAAAACCGACATTAACGTATTAAAATAAACGCATGATGAAAAGCTAATAAAGATAATAAAAGTAAAAATTTCTATTTTTATTTAGAAAGTAAATCATTTAATAGTATTTATGTTATTTTTCAATTGCCTTTACGTAATTTCTTTACGAAATAGGCAAGAATCGTACTATCAATAAAATACTTACTAACACAAAATTGCGACGATTTCATCCAGATTAAGATAAAATCAAAGCGACTTCATTTCTTCTTTTACAATACGTATAGTTTGCGATTCGCAAACCGGTCGATCGTTGTGTCTTATTACATCACGAGACTTTATTTACGCGACGCTTTTACGAGGCCGCGGCGCAGTTTCCGAGTTGCAAATTTTTCTTTACGACGCTATCAGCCCACCCGGCCGATTCCGACCTGTTGTCGCCAAATCGGCGACACATCGGCATGCGTCGTTTCGAATCGCATATATATCCCACTATCGCGTCTCGCAACGATGGGCTAAAAAAAGGGTCTGAGGGGGCGACGCGCTTCGCTGCCGATGTTATTCCCGGAGAAGAGTTTTACGAGCGGAATACGAGCCGCCGTAATAAAGACGTCGCGCGCGACCAGACCGAGAGTTCGCAGTATCGAACGTTCGTTCCTCCTCGGAATAAGCCCGTGGTAATTAGACTGTGAGAGCTCCAGCTGCGATTAGCACGATGCGGATTAGTTGTCCCGTGCGCGCATTGAAATCCTCCCCGACGGTGGGAAACTTACGCCGACAGCGAAAACGTTTCCAGCTCCGCGGAACCGGGTAGTAATACGAGGAAGCAAATTCCGAAACCGTGAGAGCCGCGGTCACGACGCCGCGTCTTCGAATAGCTCGAACAGAAGCTATCCCAGAAGTTACAAGAGAAACAATGAAAGTGATAATTGTCGATTACCTCGAGATTTTATTTGAATATATAAGGGTTTTTTAACGCACCTTATGAGAAGATTGTAAAAAGCAAAAAAGTACGGATTTTATAAAGATACAAGATATTTTATAAAGATTTAATCAAAAGAAATTAATTGAATTGATTTTATTGATATAGATTGATAGAAGATAGCTTATTGTTATATTTATGAGATTTATAATTATTCGTAAAGCTTCTCTTTTTGTAAGAAAATTAAAAATTATGTTCCAATCTCTAACTCGTACTAATAGAAAAAATTACTTATTATTATTAACTTTATATTTCAGAATCGACGTAGTATTGGATATGCTTCTTCCTTTTCCTCGTTGCATACCAAGGGAATTGATAGTTGCCATTGTTTTTGCTCCACAGGGGGAGTTGATTTAGGATCACTGCCGTACACGGTGCCTTCTCGTTGCATTTCTCAGCGGCATCGCTATTGCGCATCGGTACCTCACGTATGCGCGGTTAGATAGTCGGCTCTACGAGTGCCATTTAATGCGGGAAGAAAGAGAAAGAGAGAGAGGAAAAGAAGGGAGAGGGAGAGGGAGAGAGAGAGAGAGAGAGAGAGAGAGAGAGAGAGAGAGAGAGAGAGAGAGAGAGAGAGAATATAACCGTTTAGTGCCAATGTCAAAACCAACGCATCGCCCACGTGTTCGCGTGTCGTCGACGAGAAGAGTCCTCCCTCCTCGGCGGTGGCGATTTGTTGCGCGAGCGGGCACATGAGTAATTCCGTCGAAATTGATGAACTCATTACGCTTGTATCGTTGCCTTACATCGTCGGATTAAGCGAGCCGGTCGTAAATTCGCGGCGAGCATTATTTATGCGATCGGCGGCGCTGGAGAGACGCTGGAGGCACCCGCGGCCGTCCCGGACCTTCCCTAAAAGAACACCACCTTTCGCCGTGCCAGTATCGTTTCATTTTTGCCGCCCGCTAATTGCATTTTGCGTTTGCTTCTATTCGAGGTTCGCTCCGCCAACGATTTTTGTCGAGGCGGACGCTATTTCGATCCCCTGACACACGTAATCTCGCTCCGCGCGTTGCCGGAGGCTGTCTCATCCTCGCTCCACGCACGATGGGATTGTGTTAGCTGTCAAATTTATAAAATTCCATTGTGCATGTTGTGATAAATTTAAGATATACAACCGAATAAATAAACGAATTATCTCATTTGTCGTTTCCTCTCCATGCAAAAATCATTTTTTATCATATCTATTATTTATATGCATTGATTTATATATATATATATATATACACACAATGTATGTATTATTTATATGTGGAAGAATAGTTTTGCTGAAGTATTTTACAAATTTGACCAAATACTGATTTGAAAATAATTTTCTAGGGCTATCAAAATAAAATATTGCTCAAATATAAAAAATTTTTTGCATTATATTATCATCATACTTAAGTATCTTATATAATTATTTTGATAATTCAACAAAATTATTTTCAAGTTTATATATAGCTAAATTTTTGGATATTTTAGTAAAACCGTTATTTCGTAATTTTGACTATCGATTAAATTTTTATCGATTTATTCATCATCGAGACAGTCTAATATTTGAATATATAATTTGATTTGAAGGGTACATAATCTGCATGTCTTGGAAGAAATTTATCTCAGCTCTGTGTATGTGACATTGTGCAATGACCGTATATTTGCATTGGTATGTGCGAAACTTTTTTTTCCGTCCACTGCCTATCCTCCAATGTCATTTTGCAGCTCATAATGATACGTACATTTGCGATTTCGGCATTAATGCAGTTTATTTTGATTGTTGTTGATAAATGCGATGTAACTAACAATAATATGATTAGAGATAATGAAGATTACTCGTGTAAGCGATACACTGTATTAATTATACATACGTTTTCGATTACGAGTAATGAGATATTATTAATAATAATAATAAATTTTTAAATAAATTTAACATATTATCAGCAACAATAAAGCAATCATTCTAGAAAAATGTCAATCTCAATTTTAAACAGCGTTGAACATTGAAAACCTGTTGAAGTAAATTAAATAAAACGCTTTACAAAGACAATGCTATTAATGTTAGTACAGATAATTCACTTAAATTTACAGTTACATTAACAGAAATAATTTATACAATTGTGAATGAAACAATTTATATTAATTCCCATATATTTTTAGAAAATCAACTAGACAATTAATTTTAAAATGGTTCTTAAAATAAAAAAATAAATACAACAATAAATAAATAAAATGGACATCTATATACGAAAAAAATGGTTTTATTGGAGTATCTAAAAATTTGGTTAGATATAGATCTGAAAATAACTTTGTTTGAAATATCAAAATTATTACGTAAAATGTTTGAGCATGATGATAAAACTGCAAAATTTTTTAGTAATATTTCATTTTAGCAACCAATTTGAACGTTCTACGTTATTTTGATGACTCAACAAAGCCTTATTTTCAGATCTTATATCCGATCAAATTTTTAGATCCTTTAGCAATACCGTCATCCCATCCTATATTCGAACTTGCTTGTCGTAAAATAATCTTTATATACTCCTAATCTTTATATCTCCTTAAACGATATCAATACGCTGCTGTCACGAATAAAGTACACCCGATACCCACCGCGAGGAGGAGATTTAAAATTCCGGCCTGCGTGAATTCATCGCGTCGCCATTAATACGCTCGCGCTTGCATCCTTATTACACGGGGAGCCGTCGAAAAGCGCGCATCCTCGGCGGATGCCGTTCGGTGCTCGGAATGTGCGAAAGATCGACGGCTCGTACCCGGGACCAATAAATGTTGATTTATCGGTCTGGAAATCGAGCGCGGGGTGATTTGCGACTCGTGGGCAACGATGAGGCACTTGGGGCCCCGTGAGCACGATCCCGTGCCCCGTAGGGCCTCGCTAGGGCCCCGTCGCGCGCGACGCCGAGTGGGGAACCACCGTAAGTGCGCGGCGGTAAGTCCACTCCTATATAAGAGGATGCGACCGAGAGCTTACACTCTCACACCCGTTAGCCGACTCTCACCGGGATTATCCTAGGCGAGTGAAAAAAAAAAAAAAAGAAAGAAAAGCCGCGATCGAGGGGCCCGATCCGCTAACCACGATCGAGCGACGGTTCACCGGCCTGATCCAACCGAGGACGATCATGATACTCGTGAGTGAATTTCTAATTTCGATAGTTTATTTCTTTCGCGCCGAGATTTTCTGCGCACACTAAATAATCCGATGAGATCGATGGCGAATTGATATAATTTGTAGTTAGCATCCTTGTGCCGCCAGGTTCTCTTTTTAGTCATGTTCTCTCGACCAATTTGTAATTAATCCTAAGATAGTTTACAGTTTGTCTCACTCGTGGGCGTTTCTAATTCAGTTTCGTCGTGTGTTTTCATGATATAGAAATAAACTTTTGGCATTTTACCCGCGTTTGACAAACGAGGACTGAGGTGAAAGGAAAGTTTTATAATTCAATTTACTGCGTATCCGTGAAAATCTTCCGATGTGAAAGATGAGAGAAAGAAAAGAGATATACTCGCGACATATTCGCGGCCGCATCGATTTTACAATTATTTAATTATCCGGGCGTATTTTGAGGCAGAACCCGTGTTAACACGTCAATAATCGCCCCTGTGTACTAGCATTTCAATGCGAACATCTAACTCAATATCGTCGGATAATAACTATTGATTTGGCCGAACTGCGAGACTACAACTACATAGTTGTCGTGGTTCGCCCGATCGAAGTTCTGGTCTCGCTCGCGATTCGAGGAATGATGTTTTGTTCTGCGGAAAAACCTTATAATAAATACAGCTTGATTGTACCAGGAAACCATGGCTGTTCCGAGTAATCGAGCTGAATTTCCGCGATCGATGAAAGTTATGCCACTCATCGCGAGACGAGCGGTGCAGTCTTCCTTCATATCCGTGTAACTGTCATTGTTAATGCTATCGCGTGTGTCTGCCTAAATGGCAATCTCCTGTGTAGAAAATGATGCCTGTCGTGTAATGACAATCGTATACTCGCGCCTGCGTAACTGTTGCAGCTGATGCATTTTAATTAATCGGTTAATAAATGTAGTTGCTCGATGACGAGACGTATCTCATCTGCGGAATGGAACCCTTAAGACAAACTGTTTAGAATAAATATCTTAACATATTGATGTTATTATGATCTTGACACGAGTCATGAGAAATTTTTCAACTTTTATCATAGCATATAATTTAACAATTTATGCCATAATGTAAACATAAGCATAAAATAAAATACTCGGTGCTTCTAAATCAAAATTCACAGTTTTTGCATTAAAATCAATTTTAAGGTAATCATTACAACAAAAATAATTTCATTAATATCCGTCTTTTATATCTCGTATTTATTTCTTTATTATTTTTCCTATTACAGAAATGCATTGTGTAAATAGAAAGATATTTGAATTATGCTTGGCGGTGGAATGTATTAAATTTGCGAATATTAATTAGTTTCACTAATGACAGTTTTTCGCTAGCTTATCATATGTATTTTCAATTAAAGCTATATATATTTATCGCTAATATGTCAATAACAGTTCAATAACGTATAATTAATTCTTGTCATTAATTCTTTCCGCCCGCAGACGATTTTATGTAGCCTCGTCATCGGACGATCCATCGCTTCGCCGTTCGCCAATGTTTGGCTGAGTCCGATACCGGCTCTTTCGCCGTTAAGGCAATACCACATACAAGACGGATCGGGATCTTATCAATATTCCTTCACTGGACCCCATCATGCCAAAGCGGAGTCCACCTTGAACGGTATTACTCAGGGTGGTAAGTATTTTTTATTTTAATTATATATATAGAGGGCTTAGTGTTTTTTTTTTTTTTTTTTTTCATATAAGAAGTCACGCGATCGATAAAGACCACACCGAAGCCGATGGAAGCATCCTTCCATCCACGTAAACGTAAAGCAAAATTTATCTGCAGCGAACGGTAATGCTTGTCACGATTCGCTTTCGTGATCTAATGCGCGTGCTGCAAGTGCATAAATGGGATGCATTCTTTTGCGAAGTGTGTTACAAGAGGTGCATTACCGACCTACGTTCGCGAGTGAATCTTTCGCTAATGCTCGCTGGCATGATGCAAGAAAGACGCCCATATGCCGCATGCTCGTCTCCCTGCAAATTCCCTCGGATGACAATGCGCGGTTGCGCGTTGGAATTGCTTCTCTCTCAATTGCGACGTGATGACTCACGACACGCGCGCGACGCATAATATAACGCGCGCGAAATTGTATGAATGTATACGTAATCATCAAACGCAAGATCTTCCTAATTAGTGTTATTTTAAGTGCAAATCAATAGCAACAATAATTACGGCGAGTAACGTATTACAGTAATAGACGCAATAATTTAATATCATAATTACCTTCCTCCGCGCAAAACAAGCTTTTCCCGGATGATATAATGGCACCGTTGTCGAATATTTCCATTTATGCCCTCAGGATATTCCTACATCGATGCAAATGGAATTTTGCAAACGGTCTCGTACACCGCGGACGATAAGAACGGATTTAGGGTCAGCGCGAGCAATCTACCGCAATCGCCTAAGGATGAGCTGCAAACTATACAGGACACGCCGGAAGTGGCCGCGGCAAAGCGAAATCATCTCGAGGAGTTGCAAAACTCTCATCAGGCCAATTGGCAGGATCAGAATCTGCTGTCGTACAAAATCGTGCCGTCGTACTTCAGTTTTGCTCAAATCCAGCCGGACGAGAACAGCAAAACCGAACCAAATTTGAAAACGCGAGAAATAGAAGTGTGTATTCTTCGCGGATATTTCCAATGAAGATTAGAAATGTGATTGGAGGAATTACACGATCTTTTATACATATATAAAATTTATAGAGCTGTGATTACTGAAAATTGTTAAATACTAGTTTGGTTGATAAAATAACAGAACATTTTTATTACAAATATAAAGTAAACAATAAAAATATATGTATACAGTTTTTCATATTATTTTAAAATAATACAATTTTACTGATTACTGGATACCAAACCGTGATGAATAGAATATATACATATATTGTATACATATATTGTATTTTTTGTTATTTTGTTATCATTTAACGTTTTGCATAGCAGAATCTAAAGCAAATTTTGCAAAATGACATTTAGAATGGCATTTCAGTTTCGGAATATATTATATTAAAATAATTTCCTATGAAATAAAAAGTGTTGAAATAAAAGATTTCTTTTATTCGATTCTTTTTTTTAGGATACTCAAAATCCGTTCCTACTGTCAAAGTCAGAGGCAGAGAAAATCAACGTTCCCAAGCCAGATCCGAGTCTCTCGAAGGTATCGCATGTGCCTTCGAGCACCAGCACCGCTACCACCATCGCTTCGTCGTTACCTACTCCAACGTCATTAAGGGAGAACACGCTTCTCCCTAAGAACGACGAACGGACGACATCTCGGAGTGACTTGCAGCTGGGGAAGCTGGTGTCCCTCGGCAACATCCAGAAACGGTTAGCCGTGCCCGCACCCTACGTATTTCCAGTGTTGCCTTACAGATTCCTTCACAGCTCGCTGCATCACACCCAGGACTCCCTGGGCCAATACGATTATAGTTACACCGGAGACTCGAGCGCGAAAACCGAATCCAGGTCGCTCGACGGTACCACCAGGGGAGCCTACAGTTACATCGACCCCAACGGGATTCTTCAGCAGGTGCATTACATCGCCGATCACAATGGATTCAGAGTCTTGGCAACTAATCTGCCCGAGGCGAAGTGATAATCATGTCGGTGCCGTAGAAAACGTCCCGTGGGACATAAAAGCGTTCGTCTTCGAAGCGCGATGTCACGTATGAGATATCAAACATTAATACCGTACGCAATTTCCTTTTCGGAACTTTGAATTTACCAAACGGTGAATTCTAATCTCGCAAAAAAAAAATAAATAAATAATAAAGTAAACCTTTGAATAATCCTGCAAAAAAAGAAATATATTTTTGTAAATTTTAATCAAGAAAACACATTTTAATCAAAAGAGAAGTGAGAAGATAAATTAGATTCATGTATCTTGTATATTTATTTAATAGATCTTGAATATTTTTATTAAAAATCATAACGGAAATATGATCTATTTTTCAGAAAATTTACGTTTAAACGAATTATCTCGCGCAATAAATATCGGTGTCGGGAATTTGAGGAAATGTTACGCGAATGCTTCTCGAGTTTGTTCAATGATTATTTTCGTGGAAACGCGAAAGAACGGACTTGATTCGTATTCGAGTATCCTCCTAAAACTAACTTTATTTTTTTTTTGTAATGTTAAGCTTATTTCGCGATCGCGACCAAATAAATTATTTCACGTTCCGTTCTAAACATTCTACTTCCATTATCTTTAGCACGATCGAAAGACGTTAATGACGTCATGTTTTCAAGATTGTTAATAGATTGCACTTATTGATTATATATTACATAAATACAGATGAAAAATGCAATCTCTACTGTTGTCCTCCTGTCTCTTATTTATTCCCCCTCAATCATTCTTGCATCATAAAAAAAATGATAATAAGTAACCTGAAGAACTTTAATAAATATGTTGTTCAACTTGCGTAATGTATTTACATTTTTATTTAAAAAGTAATTTTATTTTATTAAAAAATAATGAATTATTATTAATTTGATAAGTTTCCTGAAAGCTATATTTTCTCTCTAATACCTTCTTATATCTTCAAATTTCAAATATTATGGATTGTTCTCTGTAGACATACAGAAATTACATTCGTGGAAATACCCCGTCGTATTTCGGAGAGAATTATCGAAATATAAAGTTTCAGTATTTCCGCTCCCGAAAGGATTGAATGTATTTGTATCCAAGGAACAACGCATTTTGGCCCACGTTGAAAGGGGAAGCGGGTTCTGTTGAATGCAACGTATGAAACACCGTGACATAAACGCAGTCTGAATAGCGGCAGATGAACTTTATCCACGCATAATTATGTCGCGTGAGTTCGTAAGACGTTTAAAATATCATGGCGAAAGATGTGGTAATAATACAAATATAGATAATCAGCTTACTTTTGATGATATGAAAGTCTCCGATCATGACGTAAGCGTCGAGGTTACAACACACAATCGCCGATATCAGCATAAACGCTGATAACGAGGTCTTGACGCGGAAGAAAGCGGGATTAAGACGAGCAGTCTACAGCGGACGAACTTCACGACATTTTTTTCGGTTCAATATTATTTAAATTCTCTCTCTCTTTCTCTCTCTCTCTCTCTCTCTCTCTCTCTCTCTCTCTCTCTCTCTCTCTCCCCCTTGTCGGGCGTGCGTTCGCGCGGAGATACCATGGCAAACCGTGTCATTTTTGCAAAGTGTTTTAAGTGACTAAAGTGATCGCGAGCCATTCTCGTGAAATGGCTTTAATCGCAGAGAGCGACGAGAGCTCGTCGCGCGAGCGACCGACTTCGAAATACACACAATACGTGGGCGTGCTTGTGGGTGAGTTTTGTGGGTGGGCGCGCTTAATCCTCCCGTGAACTCGCGCGATATTGAGATGCGGCTTACACTTACACATGAATATTTAATAGTCGCGAAATAGTTGAAAAACAGTAAATCCAAATGCAAACGTTTACTCGATTAAAGAGAGATTTTAAAGGATATAAAAACGAATAAATTCATCTCTCCTCTCATCTTTTTGTGACTTTCGGAAGCTTCGAAAGCAAAGCTTTGAAAAAAGCCGCGATTATTAACGCGCGCGATTGCCGACATTAATCTTCGCGTGTCTTAATTTAATCGAAAGTTCGCGTAGTTAAAACCATCTCTTTCGATAGACGTCTCTCAACTGTAATTTAACTTGACTGTAACTTTGCGTTTCCGTCGCCGCATGCCCGTGGGATCTCTAAGCGAAGAATATCAAGTGTAGCGCGAAGCGGAAGAATCCTCAAGACATAACGTTGTCGAAGATAAAATATTTCCCGAGATAGATCAAATAAAATATTTCTCAAGAGGCATTTTACGAGATGAAACGTGTCTGACATTTACTTTCTGTTACCGCTTAGCGACACTCGGCGCGTTCTCGATTGGCACGTATTTGTCGTGGACGTCGTCCGCTTTGCCATTTTACAACAAGAATGACACGCTGTCTGTCAGCGATCAGGAAGGTTCCTGGATTTCTTCCTTGGTCCCGCTCGGCGCTATCCCGACCGCTATTCCAGCGGGAATGTTGGCAGATAGATTTGGTCGGAAGAAGACAATTTGGGTGACAACCTTACCTTTATTTTTATGTTGGTACATTGTTGGATTCGCGCAGAGTAAGATATGGTAAGGTTCTCTTATTTCAATAAGATATAGTAAGGTTCTCTTATTTCAATAAGATATGGTAAGGTTCTCTTCTATTTCAACATAGCCTTAGCATTTTATTCGCGATTTTATTGCGTGACTATGTCGATAATAAAATAATAAACATTTAATTTGTATAACTTATAAAAAAAATGAAAAAAAAAAAATAAATAAAATTTTCTATTATAAAAAATAAAAAATATTATATATCCAAGTCATACTTTCAATGGCTTTTATCATTAGTTTGCATAAAAATTGAACATTATCAAAAAAAGTTGGTTATCCTAAACAATTAGTAAATTAAACTCTCCCTAATATTCTCAGTTTGTTTTTATCAATAAATATTTATCAATATACATATATCTTAAATGTAATGATAAACGTGATGATATTTTTATTGCGAATTTATTGATACTTTTAGAAGCAAAGTCGATACTCATCGGTTAAAAAATCCTAGCTTGAATTACAATAACATCTATAGTATTTTTATATTATTTTCGATAGACGCGCCATAAGTGTGCCATACACACTTGTTTGTAATAACGGCTTTGCTTGATAGTTGTGAATTGAAAATTACGAGCCATAAACTTTCATAAAAGTTAATCACGAAATCATTTTATTCATCAATCATATTGGCTGCGTTCCCAGCCAACGATAACGATTTTATTATAGGTACAGTTTCATTGATTTTCTACTTACGTTACGTAATCGAGTTTTTCCGTCAAAAGGGTTTTCCTAGCTCGGTTTATTGCGGGGGCAGCATGCGGCGCAGCATCCGTCGTTGTTCCCATGTTCACTTCTGAGATTGCCGAGCAGAGCATTAGGGGCTTGCTTGGCACCATTTTTCAGTTGCAGATTACTGCCGGAATTCTCTTCGCGTATGCTACTGGTAAAGAATGCATTTCTCTTTATATAAGTTTATTTTTAATGCCGATCAATTTCACGGTATGTGAATTTGGTGTCGCGCAAAATCTATTAAGTCAACATTAGAAATGCATCAACATGCATCGAATATATATTATTACTTTCATCACCGATTTTAACAAAATTAATATAAATAATTTCCGTTAATAATTGCAATTCATAACTGTCAATCTTAATTTGTCATAATATGCGAATGTTATTTCTCCTCTCTCATCCGTATACTCATCCGTGATGTCAGAATTTTAATAACGCGGAGAACAAAAGACGTCATTATAAAGAGATCTAAATTTTGATCATTATATAGTTTGATGGCGTTCGCAACGCAACAATAAAAAATTCAAATTCATCGCGAGAGTTCTGGGACGCAACTACACAATAACTTTCCTGAAATGATAAGCGTTGAAATAATGACATTGCGTTTGCAGCTTTTACCGATAGCTTGCACGTCATCGCGATACTTTGTTCCGTGGCGCCCGCTTTGCTTTTAATCTTCTTTCCATTCATACCGGAATCACCGGCATGGCTGGTCATGCAAGGTCGGAAAAACGAGGCGAGTGACGTGCTGAAATATTTTAGAGGGATGCACTACCGCACCGAAACGGAACTGGCCAGTCTTGAGCTCCAAGCATCAGAAACGCGAGATGCCAGAGCCAGTATTTTGGATTTGAGAAATTATCGCAAAGCCACCTACATTGTACTCGGTAATCAGAAACGTTTAATTTAAGTTAAATTACCAATTAATTAAATCAAACTAATTACTATGTAACATTTTATTACAGTGGTTAATTATTTAATTAATTTTATCAAGCTAATTGAGTTTTTCTAGTATTTATTGATTTTATTAATTTAATAACGTTTTAGGCCTAATGGTTTTCCAACAACTTTCCGGCGTTAACGCTCTGATATTCTATGCAAAAAGAATCTTCGACCACGCGGGTTCAATTCTGAGCTCGTCCACGTCGTCGGTAATCGTCGGTGTCGTACAAGTGATCGCCACTTACTTTTCGACCGTTATGATCGAGCGCGTTGGCAGAAAACTATTATTGTTCATCAGTGCGTCAGTGATGGCCAATTGTATGTTCATATTGTCGGGATACTTTCGTTTTCAGGTAAAAGGTTTGAAATTATTAACAAATTAATTATTTAATTTTAATAATATCTTTTCGATAATACCTTTCTTTTTTTAATTATTATAATAAAAAAAGATATTAAATTGCGAATCTATAACTCTTTAAATATTTAAAAATATTAAAAATATGAATTGTCATCAAATTTAAGTAAATTTTCAATAGCTGTAATTTCATGTTTCTGTACCGAAATGTCTCAAGTGGATTTGTGAATTTCTCTCGTGGTTGTTTCAGAAATCGTACGATCTCTCGAATTTCACCTGGCTTCCTCTGCTCTCATTCGTGATATTCATCGTGATTTTCAGCATTGGCTTCGGTCCTATACCGTGGTTGATGGTCGGCGAGTTGTTCACGAACAACATGAAGAGCGTAGCGAGCACTGCCACTGTGATATGTAACTGGACGCTGACTTTCCTGGTGACGAAATGCTTTCAGGACATGGTGGATCTCATGGGACTCTCCTCGTCATTCGCCACATTCGGCATGATAAGTTTAATCGGAACCATATTCGTCTCTGTGATAGTGCCGGAGACGAAGGGCAGAAGTGTCGAGGAGATCCAGATCGAATTGTTGCAAATTAGAGTCCCGAGGGAGACGGCGGCAAGGGAAACGTGACAAACCCATAACGAAGTCATGGGAAAACGAAATAATCAAAATGCTCAATTGTGAAATATGATTGTGATTCGCGTGTATCACGAATATTTTACAAGTTGCCAGTAATCAGGACTGCATAATTAGTATTTGATTTCGAAAAATGTGATTTTAAAATATGAATAAAATATGAATAAAAAGAAATTTCCTTAGATGCATCGTATCTCCTTTAATTGTCTCCTTTAATTTTATAATCGAAAAGGATATTTTTATAAGAGAGTAACATTTAGTAACGATATATACAAACAATGATTGTTTTTTAGATAATTATCTGAAAATAATTATATAAAAATTCTGCTGTTCCTTGTTTTTTTTTTAAGATTTCCAATTAATATTGATTTAATACGTACCTTGAAACGAGACATCGTTTCCACCGTTGAATTTCTCAGGGTGTGAAAATTAGTATGAAAAATTAGTATGAAAAATTAATTAGTATGAAAAATTAAGAAGATCACGGATCCGTTTATACGTACTCACATATTTATTTCCATCCGTTTTGTTACTTATTTATGCGATATATCACATAATACATGAATCACGCGTTTTCTTCTTTAAATCGATCGGCCGTCTCGCCGCCCCCGTCGAATTACAATTGCAAAAAGCTACGACAGCAATAGGGGGGTGAATCGAAAGATTCTGCGAGGACGCGTGGGAGACATCGAATCTTTTCATAACGCCGTTTTAACAATATCCGCGCGTGTCGCTCAATTAGTCAAAGTAACACATGTACATTTCACACGCGTGGCAACGTGGAGCAAATGTTTATTGTGCGTGGGAATAAGAGAAGAAACGCAGGAATCAACGGCGTCGAAGCGTTGCTAAATTTTATTCCGCCTGCATTTCGAAAAATCGATCGAATACAAAAAAAAGGGGAAGAAAATGGGGGAGGAGAAACGCCGATTTATGCGAGCGTGCGCGCGAACATCGGTTATATAGAAGATAACAACTTAGCGTTGTTGTTGCGTACACATAGACATCGGTATGTATGTACATAGGAAGTCCGTGTCGCTCGTTCGACATCCGCGCCTCGATCAAACGCGAGCGTTGTCCAACTCCCGCTTCTTTCCATGGCTCGGGAGTGAGAGGTGATTCTCGCGACGATTCTCAAATCTTCTAAGCGCAGATCTTCCATGGGACGAACGCGCGGACGAGCGAGGACGATCAATTATTGGTCGATCGATCGATCCGATCGTCCGCTCGAGGAAAGGACTTAGGGACTAGAAGCTACACGACACGTAACGAGTCGCACACGCGCGAGTCGTATTTTGGAACAAATAAATAATATTGCAAAATGACTCTGTATGTGGAAGAACGGGGGGCGGATTATTTTTCTCGAAACGTCACGAAAAACGGTGCACGTCTACTACGTGGGATGACGAAAGAAGGCACACCGAATTGCGTTACACACATTGTTCGAATCGAAGATTAACATTACCGGCAAACGGGTCGATTACCCCTTCGGTAATCCGTGTGAGAGTACACAGGTAACGTATACTATAAGCGTGTACGGATGATTTTACCGCGTGTGATCGCGAGAGAACGGTCCTCCTACGAGGAGTGAACCGCGCGAAGCTCTTCGTGTCGCCCAAAAGTACAAATTAAAGCGGAACACCGTGACGAGGCCGCGTACGGAAGCCAATTTTCCCTTTTCCTCTTTCTCTTTTTCCTCCCGTATTCTTTTTTTTTCTTTTGCAAATAAAGCGCCGCGTTCCAGGCCTGTCGCGCTAAAATCCAATTCCGAGTGAACGCGCAACGGCAGAGTTCCACCTTGGCACTCCGTTTTCATCGATCTCGCCGCAATTACAGCGCAAAGGCAAACGGCAATCTACTTACGCTTTCTTTTTCTTCCTTTTTTGCCGCTCCCCTCTCCCCCCCCCCCCTCCGTCACCCCAATGATAGATGACAGAAAAGCGAGAAGAGCAGTCCGTTACTTGACCTACCCATCCCCATCGCTCCCCCTCTCCTTGTGTAAACTCGTTACAGCGAAATTATGCGATTTAGTGAGGAGGAAGCAGATCAAGCGGCGAATTATTTGCTCACCTCACTCGAGAAACTATCTGGCTTTTATCTCCCCTTGGTGTAAACTCGTCTAACCCGTCGTCGTACGCGAGATTATATGGACAATCATTGGCTTTTCTTTTTGCAACGGCAGGAATAACAGGGCAAGCTAAACAAGTCGCACCGTTGCTCGCTCGTTAGTTGTCGCTTGTTAGTTGACTGTTACCCGATGTCTATCCGATTCGCGACGTGTCGGAGATAGAATCAGGGCCGTTTCCCAGCTTCACCGGGTGTCTAATTTACGCGAAACACTCACGCAACGTCAGTTCTGGCAGAATGGCGAAACTGATTTACGTTGGCACACACCGAAGTCGGGGAGACCACGACTCGTCGCCGTCGCCGTCGCCGTCGCCGTCGTCGTCATCGTGACGTGAGGGCCCGGATATGCGATTCTCGGGACACCACCGCCATCATCAGAAGGAGAATATCCTCGCCTTGGAGGATCGGGAATTGAAGGTGACGCGCTGCGTGCCAGCTCGGACGTGACGCTACAATCATCTGGACTCACTTTGCGAATGAGTCGGCTCCGACGGGTCCGGATCCGAATCGTCGATGGAGATCCCGTGGTGAGCCATGCGGATCGAATAACTAGGACTTCGTTCGTTCCTACGGAACACGTGTAGAATCGTCTCCGTGAGACGTATGTACAAGCGCAAAGATACGAGTGTCGCCGAATATCGTCGATTGCTTGTGAGAGCGGCAATATTTTTTTGTTTTCAAAAAAATTGAAGTTTAAAATCCACAAAATTTACAAAAGCTATATTTTGCAATACCATTTAGCAAAAATTGACTATTTTAAATTTAAATTACAGAACCGATCCTGTGTTTTTTTTATTTTATGCAATCAAGAGGACGTTTATATAATCGAGTGAAAAAAAATAAATCGCCACATAGAACTCGTGATGATATATACGTTTACGATTCATAAAACATGATGAAATTCAGGAATTTTCTTTCATGTAGCTATATTAAAAAGCTTTTTTCACATCCGCGATTCAATGGATATGGATAATAATCGGGCAAATAAAATACCGATACGCTATAAACTGGCAAGGTTTTCCAAGTGTAAATCTTGAACTTAAAAATATAAACGAGATGATTGGTTCCTTTAATCTTTCATCTTTCACTCGCGAGAGCGCGATCTCGTAAAAATAAATCGCAAGTTGCGACAATGCGCCACGCACTTTGTAATACAAATTGCGACGCCGACTTAAGCGTTTCTTTTATATGGCGTGAGAATGCGAAAATAAATCGCAGAATGGAACACCGTTCTATTTTGTAATACAAATTGTAACACTGACCTCATTGCCAACTGGCTGCCGTCACTGCCACGTCGCAGGGTGTTGGCGCGTCGTATGCAAGAACACCTGCAGCATATGATTCTCTTGAAAGCGAAGCGGAAATCCTTGCTGAAGAGAGCGTAGATACACGGATTAATCGCGGAATTACAGTATCCTAGCCAAAACAGTACGCTGAAGACGGTTGGATGGATGTGATTCGGACAGAACGCGCGCACCAGATACATGGTGAAGAAAGGCAGCCAGCACATGATGAAACCGCCGACGATGATACCCAGCGTCTTCGCCGCCTTCGTCTCCATGCGAAATCTCTTCACCTGCATACAGATTCCGTCTCACGCATATCGCCACCAAATCGAATATCTCAACTACTTTTAACAAAATAAAAAGATATCAACTCTCTATAATAACGCGTTAATATCTTCATCGTTAACGTTATCTGATAATTCAAAGAAATTTCGACAAATGATATCGATATCGATACTGAAATCGCCAATCGGCTCGACCGAAATAGAGTAATAAAGTTCTGTCCTCGGAAGTAATGTCTTACGAAACTAATCTCGAACTAATGCTCGTTCGTTTTTTATATGATGTTTGAAAAATGGGTTCGAGCTAAAGTGTGAAAGCCATAAACGAGCCGACGTGAGACGCACTTGGGCTTTTATGTTTCTCTTGCCCAGCTTCATCACCCGCGGCTTCTCCTCGCTGCTCGGCGTCATCTCGCGCAGCGACAACTCGTCGCCGGTCACCTGACTCTCGCAGCTGCTCCGTCTGCTCGGTCTTTTGCTGCTGCCGACCCTATTGACACCACCGACCTGAAAGGGGATTTAACAAGTCGGCCTTTACGACTCCGGCACACATACACACATCATCGCGTGCCTATACTATAAAATACAGATTCACTTTCGAAGCGAGATTTATGGACCGGCGTAAAATGACCGTTCTTTCGAATCACGATCACGTGCAGCGTCTAGAGTAAAGCGTTCTAAAAAAGTGTTGCCTACATGGTGTCATATTCAGCTAGACATTCGACGTCGCGCACTATCTCTTACGGACGGAACCAAAACACGAAAGAGGTAAACTATCGCAAACTGCGATTTATAGACTTTTTGAGAAATTTACTTATTCACACCTAGATGCAAATGCAGTGACATTCTTCGTCATTACTCATCTTGATTGAAATCTTTTAATCGAGATAATTTCATCTCGATTAAAATCTTTGCCAATTTTTACTTCATGTTTATATTCGTAATTTCAAATATGAGGATTTAATTCGTATTTGTCAGCATGATATCTCTGTTAAGTCACTTGTGCCTGTCAAGATGAAATGAATGGTGAAAGAGATATATTTTTATTTCTTTCCTGAGTATTTATTGATATCAGCGATTACAGATGACATGAAAGCCCTCAATGGTGTCCATATCCTGCTTCGTTTCGTTCGCCTGCAAATTTGCGCGATACGGACTCGCATGCGGGAGAATAATCACGATCGACGGTTTAAACGACAAATAAAAGCTCCGAGATCCTCGTGAAACAAAACAGCGAGGGAAACGAGGAAAAATAGTGAATTTATACGACTCGATAGCCCCGTCCAATCGGACGAGTGCCTCGGTTTTATTGAACGAAAAAGTGATCCTTGATTCGTTTCATTTTGCAAAATGCCTTCGATTAATCGGCAATAAAAAGCGTGCACTTGAAATTGAAGTGACAATACGTCAGTAGGAACGTGACGTTGGAATGTAAAATTTACACACATTGAGTATCACATTTCACAGAGTTGTAGATGAGAGTTATAGATTTTATTTTCTCGATTTCTTTATATGTATATATATATATATATATATATATTTTTTTTTTATATGATATATATATTCATACTTTATATAATTATATAATAATATATAATATAAATTATTAAAATTATTAATATATGTATATAAATTTTTAATATAATTTGTTTGTAGATATATTCGGTGCTATAAAAATTACAAATTACATGTCAAAATTGTAATCTTATGATGAAGAAAACATCTGAGAATATGAAAAAAAGAATCGGAAAATCAGAAAAAGATCTGTGCATCTCGAGCAATTAATTACGCTCTGATAAAAGTCTTTGAATGAAGTTTGTTAATTTACCTTGAGATGCGTGTTTCGCGAGCTCGGACAAAGCTGCGTCTGCGTCTGCCCGTTGCTATAATGGACCGAAATTTGCGAACATCTCGATGGCGTTCTCTCGAGGGTATTGCACTTCGTGTTGAGCGTCTCGGTACTAGGATAGGAAACCGAGATCTTGATCTTTTCCCGCTTGACGGAACTGCGGCTACTCGAGTCCGGACTTCTCGAGTTGCCGTTGTTGCTACCGTTGTGGACGCTACCGCGTCCACGATGTATTCGTAAGGTCAGTCTTTGTTCGTCGAATCTGCATGAAAATAGGAAAATGCGTTGTGCATCTACATAAGCATTTCCTATTATGTCTGTCAGCGGCATAATGAAGCTTCTATAAAAAGACTTCCTCTCTCAGAGGAGAAACTCAACTACAGACGTACGAACGAAATGACGACTCAAAATAGGAAAACAGGAAAAAACATACTTGAATGCTGAAATAATTTATTTGGGATATCATTTTAATAAGAGTGAATAATAATAAAAAATAATAATTTGTTTTACATATTAAAAATTTGTAAAATAATTGGTGTTTGATAAGATAATTGATTCAGTAAAAAAAAAGATGACTAACATGAAAAATGTTTGCATCAATTCAACAAACGTATATACATAACATAAATAAGTGATGAAAATAGATTATAGGAATCACAAAAAATAAATTCACCGTTTATAGGAATACGGAAATTTCGGTGAAAAAAAAAAACTGACGCGAATTTACCTGGTGCCAAACATTTTCGAGGCTTTTGTTGTTCGAAAACCCTGATTAATGGCTTTTGTCGTGGAAACTGCGGCGTTGTAGATCCGCCAATAAAAAAATAACATCACCAGCATCGGTACGTAGAAGGAGCCTAGAGCGCTGTAACACAGTGCGATTGCAAGTTCCCGTCACATTAGTGATAATCGCGGTTCCTCATTTCGCGATAACATGTCGGACATGTTTTGCGTACCGGTGTGTGCATTTTCAACGCAGACTATCTCGAAAATTAATTTGGCTACCGAATTCGATAATCCGATAGGGAGATATAAATGCGTTTGCGATCAGCTTATTGATCGGTACGTAACAGTGCGCATATGACCGATTTTAATTAACGTATGTACAATAATAATAATGTAGAAATTAAAGTTATTATTAATAAAATGTTACTTGTAATTTATAAAAATTAAAATTTAACTCAAGAGCTAATACTATGTAATCTTTTAAATTATAAATATTCTACAATCTCCCGAGTAGCTTATTCATTGTTGAAACAGAGATTAAATAAATTAGAGATAATTTTTTCGAAAGATTATTTCTGTTTCGCGAAGATGTAAATTATATTTTTGTTTCAAACATGATCTATAATTGGTATGACTTTATTGCTTTGTCCAAAAATACCATAATCCTTATACGTTATATAAATTCTCAAATTTTAATATACGTAAAATATTTATGCAAACACGAAAAGTTCAGTTATATAAATTTTATTATATATATATATATATTTAATATATTTAAATGAAAAACGGTATCTAGAATTCGCGGTATTAATTTGTAATTGTTTTATTTTTGCAGTGTACATTAAAATAAATTAATTTTCCGTAGATTAAATAATATTTCAATTTAATGCAGAAAAGGCATGAAAAGGGCATTCCCTTAGCACATTTTGCCATTTTTCCCCGTCGCCTTCCCATTTCATCAGATAATGGAAAACTAATTTACCCTGACGTGTAATGCAAAGAGGAGAGTATTCGTGTAATTTCTCGCTGCTACGCGTTATAATTCAATATGCATATAATGAGAAGCCAAAAGTCCTTGAGGGACTTACCTGTAAACGACATAGCCGGCGTCGTTGGTCAACTCGCAGATCCATGGGCATGGTTTCATCGGTATGAGTATAGTGGTGGTGTTGGACGGGCCGTATAGAGGAAACGTGTCGTTGTATGTGGGATGCGACTGCAGGACAGAGGAAACGATTAAAACGCGTGCGAAAATACGATTCGACTGTGGGCCGATTGAAAATATCGTCCCAAAATAACAGCACGAAGGCGGATTAATCGCGGCTAGTACGCACCCGTTTGTCTTTCCAGCCCACTAGAGGAGGAAAGCAGATAACGAAGCTCAAAACCCAAACGGTGGCCACCAGCAATCTAGCCCTCTTCGTCGACATAATCTGGATTTATAAAAAAGAAGCAATTAACGAGGGGGTGCGCGATAATTGCACAAATACTGCCATTAAGCGATATATTGCGTTAGCTTTTTAGAAGAAAAAAATTCATATTCCACCATTTACATGTCGATGTCTTTGTTTTGATAATTTTTAATTTTTCGACACGCAAGTTTACATTATCAGATTTATAATCAGAGATTCTTGTAGAATCGTTTTTGTTATTTTACCGTCTTACAATTTCCGAGGTATAGAAAAATTGAAGTATCGATTTTGACATTAAGCATCGCACTTCGAACATTTAAATATAAAAATGTAAAACTGATAAAAATGGTCTCAAGATCTTTGTTCTTCGTATAGAACTGTCTTCCAATTTCATTTCTTCTGTTTACGCAACATTATGCAGAAATTCACAACAGTTCAAGTGAATGACCATATCGATTGACGCGTACGGGCGTCTGATCTCCTAATCGTTTTCATGAATGCTGAGTGGTACTTGCCTGAGGATAACTGACTGGCCTGGTCACAGCCAAATACCTATCCAAGCTGATGGCGCATAAATTCAATATCGATGCCGTGCACATCCAAACGTCGACTGCCAGCCACACGGAACACCAGAGATTTCCGTAAATCCAAACCTTTCAAGAGAGACGTTCAAAAGGAATACATTCAAGAATAAAACGTCAAAAAAAAAAATATCTTCGCCATTTGGTGCAATCGATAATAATTTTTCCCATTTACTTGGCTTTACATTTAATCAAACTCAAAGTTAGTTTTACTACAGTGCAATTCACCCCTACCCCTAATTCACGTCATTCTCTAGATATTTAAACGTGGAAAGATGAATTGCCGAATGCGACGCATTTCGAAATCGAAGCAAAAGTAATTATTAGGGTGTATTAAGGCTGCGTTCCAATATCCTCTGCCAGCACTGAAAATCTATAATATACGTGACATGAACTATATATTTTCAGTACTGATAGTGAATATTGGAACGCAGTCTCAGTAGAATGATATTTATCGCAGATAGGCAGTTTGTAGCGAACGATTGACAACGATATATCTCGTTGTTCGTAAAACCTAGCGAGCAGATAAGACTCCGAGCCGGCACGTGTCAACGTCGGATCAATTGTCATTCAGGTCAGCGCTGATTCACAATGTAATCATGTACAATGGAATGCCACGTTCCGCATACGGCATGCGCGCGTTTATACCGTGCCGCACGCACGGCACATCCGCATAATGCTGGACAATATAACGCGTGCATCTCCACGGGACTGCAACCACCTGTTCAGAATTAGCTTTGACCAGTGGTGTTACGTGTGTTACCGATATTGGAATTCAGTAATTAATCTTCATTATTTATCGTCAGATTACTGCAGCTATGACTACACACGACCGCTGACAAATTGCGATTAAATCGATTCCGTTTCCACTGACTTTTTAAATGAATTCACCGTTCGTTCTGTTTCTCGATGCATTTTTTGTCAGATCGAAACGAACAATTAGAATTTTTGAAAATCTCACTTTCCAGAGGATTTTTGGCTACAATTGCATCTTTTGAAAATAAATTTTGTCATTTTCAAGCTGAAAAATCATAATCAAAATCATAATCAAAAATAGAATTTTAAAATATCTTCAAAGAAACAAAGGGCCTTGAATTGTAAGTGCTTAATAATTAACGATAATCGAAAAAAAAAGTTTTATCACTCATAATTATTTATTTAAAACTACATATCCTATATGTGTATAAATATGAACATATATATCTTCGCAATAGCATCGTTTTTATCTTTGCTCTCAAATTCGTCTGGCAACGCATTATTTAATTAAAACCAATTTTATCTCATATAATTAGCAGCATAACATATATAGATACAGTTTATCAATATACTCGAGCCATATTAATTAAATAATGTCTTGAGATATCAAATTTTGAGAAAAACAAGAGGAAAAATGAAATTAATATAGTATATTCATTATTCGCAATCTTTATATCTCGCTTATTTTATTTTTATTTAATCGTTTTTAATCGAGATTAATATATATTGAATGAACACTAAAAATTCCGATATTTAATTTAATTTTTTATCATACCGATATCTATTTTTATTTTTTAATCAATTATATTACATTTTTAAACGGCCGATTTTTAATAAACCTCTTGCTTTCTTCTTATTTAGCATCTAAACGTATCTTACTGACACGACGATATCGATATTGACACTGAAGACATTTAAGTTACATTTCCATTGAAATTTACAATTCGGGCCGTATCGAGGAGACGCTCGTTATTGTTCGTATCGTTTCTCCTTTTTCTCCTTTGCGCCGAGAAAATGTTCTGTGCCACGCCATTCGACCAATTCCCCCGGAAGGAAGAGGCAAGGAGGAAGAAACGCCTTTCGGAGAAAGAGTTGCATCGTGATAAGTGTGCGAAGAACTAACTTGCGCTATATTGTGTAAGTTCCAGCTAAATGGAGCACCTCGTTCTCGTCCCGAGTTAAGAGAGATTCACGCCGCTTCTATACTTCATTCATTGCCCACCGACCCGTTTCCGGGTACCTAACGAACACTCGTACGCATGCACACAGACGCGAATATTGCAGGCACGCGGAAATCCAGGCTGGGAGGACCAAAGGGAAAAGCCAACAAACTGTTGCGCCCTCCGTGAATCTCACTTAAACCAGCACGGCTCGCTCGGTGACTTCGGAATAAAATATATCGCCGTTCCACCGCGCCTTTCTCCTCGCCTTATTTTTTAATCGTGTTACAAAACGAGACTCAAAGGAATAATGTAACGAGTTCTTGAGAGACATGCCGAAGGAATTACTTTATTGTGAGAAAAAGATGAGCGAAAAAGAAACGAGAGGGTCTCGCGATTGACGATGCAATATTCCCGAAAGGAGAGAGAGAGAGAGAGAATCGTGACTTAAAATATTCTTCGCATGTGGTTACTTGTTTTTAACAAAAATACTTTTTGCAAAGATATCTCAATTATAATGGTAAAAAATAATGAAAAATTTCAAAAATTGTTTTCTGTGTTAAAAGGCACAAAAAGCACGCGATAATATTAAATACATAAAAAAGAATATTAATGCGCAATATTAAGTTGCATTAATCTTGAATTAATTTAATATAATAAAGATTAAAAAAGAAACAAAAAAAAAAATGGAAGAACTGAGATATCCAAAAATGCGAAAAGTATGTGTTTGCTGGAGTTGTGAAAATGTAGTTTTCGAATTAAGATAAAAACTAACGACAGATATCGGAGAAATTGTGCTTAATATTACGTTCGGACGCATTCCAGAGGAGTAATATTTTCTGTTTTCAAACAATGCGCACCCTATTTATTGCAAAATATATCTTGCTTGTGACAACAAGTGAATATTGCATGAGACAGAGAATTCGGCGCTTTGTCTAGACTGTAAGGGTAAATCGATCCTGTCGAAAACCGTGTGTTAGTGAGGGACCAGCGGATGAAATTTCGCTGGCAGGCAACTCGTTGTTGTGTATCGATACGTCATAATGCACTTGTGATTGATACTATTGTACTCGAACGTTGCGTGAAAAATGCACTATTGATTGCAACAAAGTGAATGCCATCGATTCAAGATGCAACTCTGACAAAGTGATTTAAAACACAAAATACGATGCGTTGTTTTAATAAAACGCGATCGAATCTCTGTGATTCACACGATTTTAATCAAATGCTTTTTTTTTAATCACTTCTAATCACTTTTCCTCCATTCTTATCACGATCATTAGAAGAGTAATTTATAGAAAAAAAATTATAGTACATCGAATTCTTTAATTTTAACATTTTACGAAACAAGAGAACGAGAGTTTTGCTGGCAAATCCAAAATTTGACCAGATCTGAAAATAATTTCGTTAGCTCATCAGAATTATTATATAGAACGTTTAAACATCGTAAAAACGCTGCAAAAATTTGTTATCTTCTTCTAGCAACCAATTTGAACGTCGTAATAATTTTGAAGGACCAACAAAAAATCTGTACTTGGCTAAATTTTTAGCCAAATATCAGCAAAATCGTTCTCGCCGTTATATTTCCTCTCTCTTTCCATAATAATATCCTTACTCTACTATCGCAGTTAAAAAGAAATCTTACCTTGTATACCTCCCACGTCGCGCTGAATGGCAGGACGGCGACGCCGACCATCAGATCGGCGACTGCCAGACTCACGATAAACATATTCGTCACGTTTCTCAGCTTGCTGGTGCAGTAGACGGCTAGAATGACCAGGACGTTACCCACCACCACCATGACATCGACGATCGCCAGGACGATTAGAGTAATCACGTTCCACAGGCTCGACCACTCGACGCCGTCGTACAAAGCAGCGCATGCGGTGGCGTTCAGTTCTCGCATTTTAGTTAACTCTCGCGGTTCTCGGGTACGCCCATGCGATCCTGTCGAAGGATTCCAAAGGATTTCGGGCACGGTGACGATGAGGGGAGCTGCAAACTGTTGGATCCCGGTTGGATGCTCGACGCATCTCGAGCCGTCATAACGGAGCCGAAGTTCTTCCACGTTAAAAACTAAATGTACTTGAAACAATTACGAGCACTGTGATTTTTTTTGTAGTTTTCACCAGAACACCATAGAGTCCTCACATGATTAGAGAAATAATAATAAAAGACTTTACGATCAATCGATTCACTCGACGGCGAGTCGCGAGACTAGAACTTGAAAAAACTCGATGTTTGCCGATGATCCTTAAACTCGAGGCCAACCACTTTTTCTTCAGCGACTTAATCTATCGACTAGTGTTATGTTTGGTTATATTTGTTTCTTAATTAATTATTTATGATTATTTTATATCTTATTACGAGTATAGCGAAAATTTTAATAAATTATGCGATTTTTTATCTTATGATTAGAGACCTTGATGTTATTTTGAAATAGATAGAAATTACAGTGTGTTTGTAATATTTTTAACACTGTCTCACTGAATTTCCTTAAAAAACAGTAATTCGTCATAAATTACACTGCTTGTGTACGTAACGTTAATCGTCGTAATAGTAGCTTTTCCCCCTTTTTTTCTTGTTTTCGTTTGTAGAAGACTATTCATGACTTTTTGCTGAACGCGATTGTTAATTGAAGAGTAATCTCCATAAATTTCCGTCAATATTTCCACGATTACGGTTTCCAGATGAGTTTGTTAATGCGCACGTCACGTACGCTCGCCGATACATTTGATCATACACTGTCCAGTAGTCAATCTGGCGCTTTTAGTTTCGCGGTCGCAAACACGATTGCAAAACGTTATCCCGGATAATCGATAACACTCAGTCTCCGCGCACACAATCGCTCGCGTTGCACTCTGTCGTCTAACGTTACGCGGCCTTTAAACGATGGTGTTTTAGACAGCGTCGAAGGATATCGAATTTAGCGAGCTCGACTACGATCTAGTTTATGTTTCGAATGTCTCGTCATCTCCGTTTCCATTTTCCCTCCGTCGCGAAATTTCAAGTGGGCGATCTTCGTCGTGGTGTCGCGACGTCAGTCGATCTCGTCTTTACTCGCGATTTCCATTCGAAATTCTCTCTCGATATTCCCGATTCTCTTTAATCATCTTCCTTATTTCGAATTCTACGCGGCTCTCTCTCTCTCTCTCTCTCTCTCTCTCTCCTGCTCAGCTATATTTGATACTATTTCTTGACTCTGTGAATGTGATACGCCAACACTATCCGGCGCGAAAACGGTTCCGCTGACGTAACTTGCAGAAAGTTTCTAAACTTCGACGAAAGCTGTTTCGATGAAATCACCCTAATCGTTCGTCAACGAGCTTCGTATTGTCACACGATCCACGTGTCGCAGATCCATTAGCGTTTCCCTAAAAAGAGACGACGATGACACGGAGACAGAAACGTGTCGTATCTGGCATCCTTTGACGATGCGCTGACACTGCTCGCTCGATCATCGTCGGTTTCCGTTCTTCCATCGTCGTCTCACCTCTTCTCCGTCTTTCTCTCTCTCTCTCTCTCTCTCTCTCTCTCTCTCTCTCTCGCTCTCTCTCGCTCTCTTTTTTCCCTCGCCGCGGATATATATCGGATACCTGCAAACCTCTCCTTCGAAAGCCGCTTTAGCCACGCTGTACTGCTTCGATTGCACTTTTCACTCCCCCGCACAAGCCACCCACGACGATCACGTAGCTACCCGGTAACCCATCAAGATCCTCTTCCTCCTTCTTCGGTTCACCCGGCTGCGAGGGTGCTCCTTCTCCCGTTGCCAAATCGAATCCGACGGAAGTCTTCCACCGTTTGTTCCGCTCGAGAGATCGACGTTATTTTTCCACCGGGAATTGAAAACAGCGTCGTCGTCGCGTCACCTCTATTAGGCGCGATCGTCGGCTGACGTTTACGATGAATTTTACCGACGTCGAAATAACCCGCTGAGTGCCCCGTTTCCTGGATCTCACCCCGTTTCCTGATTTCTAAGTCGATAAATAACGACCTGATGCTTCCAGGACGTCGTGGGCGAAACTTCCTAGTACAAATTCGAGGGCGATTCCAAGAAGTTCTAATCATTCATACTTTTTGCTTATGTACAACAAGCGAATTTTTCTTGAAATTTCTTCTTTCTATAAAGAATTTTACAATGAAATATATCTCCTTCTTCGAATACGATAATATAATAATTACGATAAAAAGTTCCGGGATTGTCTGAGTCCGACGGTTCTGATTTAGCCGAAGGGAAGTTGAAGGTTCGCAACGTACGTCGTTAAATCAATTCCTAGTTTTTACACTCGTTAATACGATATTTTCTTATTGGTGCCTTCAGAAAGGAAACCTTTTAAACTTTCACATTTGAACACGCATTTGATCGAATGATTCTGCACAAACAGATTACGGCCACGAGGTCTCTACGTGACCGTCAGGAGTAAAAATTATTTTTCTCTTAAATCGCTCTCCCTCTCGACGAGTCGAGCGACGATTCCTGTTGCTCGCTTTGCGGGCAAAAGTACGTTTTTCCCGCTCAACTCAGCGACGAATATTTCACGATCTTTCGCCGAATGAAAATCCCTATCCCCGGCCGCCGACTCTTTTCATGCCGAGAGAATCTCCATTACGACGAGCGCGTATAAACGGTCGCTCGTTACCGCTCTCGGTAGGACATAAAAATCGGATTACTCTCGTCGTTCCATATTTGACGACTGCACGGGCAGTGGGAGAGAGAGAGAGGGAGAGAAAAAGATAAAATTATTTCTCTTCCTACGACACTTCGGATTAAATTCCCTCGGTTCTCACCTCGCTTCCGCGCTCGTGCTTTACGCAGATCGGGCAGAAAGGTTCTCGCCTAGATCGCTTCTGTTCTTCGTGATTCGGTCGCAGATAGAATGTATGCACGGCGCAGAATGTTCTCCCGGACAATTACATTTCACTACCTATTCGGAATTCACGGCGTCTCGGGCGCGAAACAGAATTTTTCTATTTGCTCCTCGATCCCACTCTCGTTTCTCTTTCTCGTGTTTCGTCCGGCGGAGAAAAAGTCCTAGTCCTTGTCCTTAACAAACTACTCCGCGGATGTTCGCCCCAAGTCTCTCGATTCGGAACGCCCTACGCGCGCCTCGTCCCACAGGATTTACGCTTCTGACGCAATGAATTTACTGTTACGTGGTTGGCTGGAAATTGCAATCTTTCCCCTGGCGCTCTTCCTTTTCACGCCTTTTTCAGGAACTTCCACCCGGCGGCGTTACGCGGGAAAAGGGCAAAACGAGACGGCGGAAGACTTTTCGGCAACTTCCTAGAAATACGATCACGTTCCACCCTGAATGGGGTGAGAATGGTGAATTTTTGGCGCAGTTCCTCGCGATCTCTCCCACGATCGTTTGTCGACGTGTCGGAAATGCAGGGCGTCGGGGATCGATACAGAGGATACAGAAAATTTCCAGGGTATAAATTCCGCGTAGATCAGTTTCGCTAAACGACTCCGTACGTCTTCCCCCTCCGACGATTCTACGCCCACCCTTTTTTTCGGACGTGAGTAGGTGGTTTTATTCGCTACCAGGGACTCTCGACACCGAGTCGTATTTTCTGGCAGTAATTTTCTGCGCAAAATCACAACCGATGAGAAATTTTTATTTCTCTTTCCCACGACCGATTTCTACCAAAAGAGAAGATCGCGGAACTTGGAACCGTTTGACAGGTTCCGAGATTTTCTTATTTCCTGCGTTTTTTCTTTTCAAATGTTTTCTCTGCTCCAACAATTTTCACAAACGTCGTGTTCTTCACCTATCGTGCGCAATGCTGGATTTTGTCACGAATAATTTTTCACGTTCAGCGACGTTTCTCGCGCGTTTTCTTAACGTCTCCGACGTTCTCTCCGCTCGTCGATTTCCGCTGGATTATATGTTTTACTCGAAATCGAATGAAATACCGGTTCGAATATCTCGTCGACGATAGCACCTCATTCACACCTTCCAATTCGAATTCACGGAAGTAGCCGATTGAATCTTTAATTCAACTATCTAAATTCTCGCTCAAATATTCCAAGCTAATCCCGCTATGTCGATCGTTTGAAAATTCGTCTCTTTCTTCTCAGGAATCGAAGCCGATTATTTCCTTTTAATTTTTTTCTCCTCTACGCGCTCAATTAAGACGTCTAATAAATGGCCAATTATTTTTCCTCGCGCCTTCCGCGAAAAGGAAAAGAAGTTAAAATGCTACATGAATTTTCAATTACTCCTCTTCGCGGCTTCCTCGGCATTCTCACGGGTTTTCTTTTACGTTACATCGCTTCTATGCGGTGATCTGATATGCCGAATGAATTTCCAACGATCCCTCTTGATTTGGTCGCAATTTATTTCTCGAGTTGCGCAAAACGCCGGATGAATTTTTAATGAGTTTGTCGCTATCGTCGCTTTTCCGTGTTGCGGAAGTCCGGCGTCCTGTTACACCAACTGTTCTTGGCACAAAGGTCTAAATAATACTATCACTGTAATTATCACTATGATGCTTAATCACTTTAGAAGCATTGATTGAAAAACCGATCAGCTTTCAATTAAACAAATTTTACGAACTGCATTATTCTCCCTATAGTTTTAACGTTTACCTCACACTTTCTGGTCTGATTTCGCCAAAATATATTCTCTCGATGAAATTTATCTCTCTCTTATATATGTGTTGAAAAATTGAGTGCGTGAGTTGCGTTCTCTTCCTGGAAACTCAAGTTAAATAATCGTAGTCGAGGAGATCGCGTTAATTACCGCCGGCTTTTGATTTTAAGCGGCTAAATTTTTACCGGCCGCTGTTTTAATCATTATGCACCTATATATATATATATATATATATATATATATATATATATATATATATCCACTAAAACACGAATACAAATCTCGTTTTGATCTCTTTTCTCATATTCCTGCGATGTGCCAAATTTCAACCGAATCATCCGCTCGAATTCGCTTTTACCTTTTCACGTTCCGATTCCCATTCAGCCCTTGCCCGATTCTCTCCTCCTTAATTGCCCTTTCCTCAATTTTTTCGTTGCTCGATTTTCCTCCCTTTCAATCCAAACATTTAAAATGCTCGCTCGCTCGCGAGTAATAACTCTTCCCCTCCCCCCTTCCGTTATCTCTTCTAATATTTCCTCTCGACTGCCTGCACTTTTTAATTGTTATTTTACCTCGATCCCGTTATCTGGATACAAAGCATCTCAAAGTTTCGCGAATCTTTTCGATCTCATCGAGATACCAAATAGCATTATAACGACGAAACGCGATCTCTTTCTTATCGATGCGACGAAATAATTTTAACCCGGCCCGACTATTGGACAATCCCCGAGTGCCACTCAAATTTCCCAATATCGGCGATTCTTCCTTTTCAGGATTGGGCAATGCTCCAAGTAAGTGCTTCGTTTTTTCCATTCGGCGCGGCCAAAGTTATCGTAAATCTCCTCCAAATCCTCGCGCGATCATCTTGTGAGGGTTCGTCTCTCTTTGGAATTTCTCAATTTTCAGCAACCGGTCGACCATCGACGAGGAAAGCGAGAACGACGATAGATAATCGAAAGGCGAGCCTTCAAGTGATTAGTCGCAAACTGTGGCGCAATCAAGTTCGTTCGATGAACGTATTTCCGATACAAACGGGCTCGTGTTTTGCTCGCGTTGCTTTCCGGATGTGCGTGATTGTTACCCGACGGTGCAAAAACGAACTTCGCATATGCATCTTGCCGGCTTCGTGAAGGGAAAGTCTCGTCTGTATGCAACCGATGCGCGTCCTACGACGGCGCTAATAAACGCCGAGAAGAGCAACGAATTCTCCTTTCCCGCGACGCGCCTGGCGAAGAGAGAGATCCGTTCGCCTTAATTATTCTCTCGCGAGTTGATCTTAGAGGGTTACCGGCAACACTTAGATAGTAATTAACGTTTTATACTAACGACATAACGTCTATCGATTTTATATATGTACGTATGTAGTCCGCCGACGGCGGATGACGTCACAACTTACGTCGCGGAATACAATATTCCAGGCCCACGTGTCTCTCGGCGAAGAGATCACTGAGCAGTCTACCTCGATCTTCAGTCTTGGCGATTTTCACGCGTCGAGCCTCTGGAAATCGGGATCTAGGGGTAAAAATCACAGCCAATAGAGTGAAATTACGCTCGTCGATCGTTGCCGCGATCGCGATCAGTCTCATGTGCTCTCGTATGTATGTGCTCCTAGCGCCTAGCCCCTTTGCTCCGGTCGATCTATCGCCCGGGATGCTCTCGGGTACGCTAAGTTATCTTCCGGCACCTGGCGCACTGCCTGTATCTGAGCAATCTGAACAGCGTCGCCTCCTTGATGCGCTTCGATCGCATTATTTTGCCCGATCGACCCTGGCTTGACGACGGAGATCCCCTTGAGGTAATGCATGTAATGCATCCCCACGAGTACGCACTTCTCGATGATTTATTCCGTCCCGGCGTTCATTCCGTCCACCGAGCGTGGCAGCGTCTGCAAAAGAAAGCATGAGAAAAATTCCGTTGTTACTACGGCAAGGGCTGACTATCAATCGGCGACGCGGTTTAATCCCGAAGAGAAACGACGAGACTGCACTCGCAGGAAAATATTCAGCCATTATTCAGTTACTCTCGTATTTACGTCATAAATTTTCCCGAAAATGATACCTCCTTTTTGCCCCTATCTCTTTTATTAAAATTATAATCAAATATAATTATAGCTATAATTGTATTCTCTTTCATTTAGTTTTTAAATTTTCAAAAAATAACTGTGAAAACTGTGAAAATTGATTAATTATTAATATTTTTTTCCCTTTTTAAAACAATTTTCCGTCACGTTATATATAACTAAACAGAACGATGATTAATATTTAATATAGTTATTAAGTTACCTCGAAATGCATTATACATTGTTAATTTTAATTTTTACTACGCAATCAAACATTATCTTCTGATATTACTACGTGCAATTTTCGAATCTGCTGGAATTCTAAATTTGATAGCTCTATACTACCAAATGGATCGGATGTACAAGAAGCAGAACGGTGTGCACGAAGTCGATAGGGAATACTGTTCAAAGACTAGATGGAATTGAACGTAAATGAATGGACAAGCCCGGACGAGTAAAAAGGAAAGGGGGATTTGACAATGACCACTCAAATACAAAACATATTCGATAGCGAATCCTGGAAACGAAGGATCATCGATCTATCTCCGTTCAAGCACTATGCGCGTTTCCTCCTTCGAGATGAATCTCGATTCATATAACATAAACTTCTCTTTTTTCTTTTCTTTTCTATCTTTTTTATTAAAATTA
This sequence comes from Pogonomyrmex barbatus, assembly GCF_055798465.1. Classification (NCBI taxonomy): domain Eukaryota; kingdom Metazoa; phylum Arthropoda; class Insecta; order Hymenoptera; family Formicidae; genus Pogonomyrmex; species Pogonomyrmex barbatus. The sequence continues at coordinate 4,898,924 of NW_028297098.1, forward strand.
TTAACGTTAAATTTGACAAACATTAGATATAAAAGAAAAAAAGTACTCATAGGTGAATTTATTTCGCTGGTAACACTTTTGAATTGTGAGTGACATAAATTTTATACAAATTTTATTTTTTAGTTTCACATACACACACATACGTAATTAAATGTCAACTTGAGATTTAGATGCCTATTTAATTGCATAAAAAAAAATATTAGCGCATACGTATTTATATACCGTATGTATTTAAATATTCATCAGTGATATAAATAGACATAATGTTGCGTGATAATATGTAACACCATTAAAATATGTTTCTCTACGATTATTTATATATGATAAACTAAGATATGTATTGTAATGCAGGTTTCTGTCATCTTTTTGTTTATAAGTAAATTATGAATATAGATAGTCCTGCTTCTTCTTCATTCTTTTTCTAATTGCAATTGGGTGTGCATCTGGTGCATCTGAGCGAAACGTTCGCTCGATAGAAAAGTTTGACGTAATCCATTGGAAATTGTCAAGAGTGGAATGCGATAAGAAATATATGTATATATCTTTAAATAATGTCAAATATAACAATCATCAAATATTTATACAAGTATATAAAAATATACAAACTTCGGTATTTATTTATTTATTTTTTTGCACTAAAGAAAATATCATTTTGAAAAGAAGTTGCAACATTTTCTTTAGATTTAAAAAATTTTTATTTATTAGCTTTTATCCGTTTTAAGTTATTTATAATTTCTATTTATTATATATTTATTTTAAATTTAAAAAAATTTTAAAGCTCAGTACTTTATCTTTAATATATTTATTTGAAGATATTTGGCCGGCACTATAGTTGAGATAAAAAGCATTCCGTTATTAGCATCCTTCGGCATTCTTTCCAGGTGCACTGCTCACAAAGACTGCACAAAGAAAATTAAATCTCGCTATTAATTCATGACCTTTTCAATTGTTCGCATGATTTGCTTCATCTAGGTGCTTTATTATCACGAACTTTTTATGCTGTTTTATATAGCTTGCATATTTACATAGACAATTGTATTTCTCGTATTTCATTCTTTTGTACTTTTAATCTTATAATATGTTTTAATCTTATAATATGCTTATAATATGTAAAAAATACGAGACTTCAAATTTCTACATCTCTGTTTCCTTTTTTGGATGCCATTTTTATTTATATTCCTGAATCCATATAAGTACAGAGCGACGTTCATTAATTACAAGTTACAAAGGAATTCGAGACCGCTACTCGTTCCTGTATGTCATTTTATCTATCAGTATTACAAGATTCTGTCGCGCACAAAGCGTCAAGTGCGCGACTATTTGCTCTTTTGTTATCTCTGCGCGAGGTACATTCGCGAATATGGCAAAGGAATTACGAGCGAAAAATATCAAACGATAGACAAGGGATAGGAGAGAATAGCGAGAGACGTTCAACGGTACAACGAACACATGCGTATGTTTGCCGGACGAAATGGTGAAACACGAAGATACAACATCGAAATAACAAGGGCGATGCGTCGACTAACAGTCAGCAAGAGTAGTTCCATCTGTTAATTAACCTTTGACCTCTTGTTCTCGGTGAAACCTGCGTAAACGTGCGTTACTTTTTCTCGCTTAATCTTATAACTTTCATTTCCACTTTCATTTCCACTGTGCGCTCTACAAACTTTGACAAAATTTCGCTTGTAGCTTCTTATGGTTTCGCTTTGTATTTCACTAAAATATTAAAATATAAAGCAAAATAATGAATCTGGATATGGCAAATAATACGGTTCTACGGGAAATGATTAACAAACAGAATTCCGTAATTTATATATCCGATGCGGAGAATAGGCTATCCAGATAAATGTATCCGAATTCGAGTGACGCAGAGGGAGAATATTCACTAGCTATGAGAGACTTTGCAGTGTAAGTACATGTTCATCGCGTATTCATGCATGTCGGCCTGTAAAAAGAACGGCTCTTTATGAAAAGATGCGCGCGCGAATGAGGGTGGTCATAGGCATGACGCGGCCTGTCTTTAGTGTATACTGAAGGTATGGATTTCTTTTTTCATCTATTCTTATATTTGCAGAAGTTCGAAACTGCCGAGCCGTTGAGAAAAGCGTCTTTATAACCGGGCATAAAAGCTCAAGAAGAAAAAAAAGCGGCATGCTTGCAGAGAACTCGAACCTATTCCAATCATACTTATAAAATTAATATATAATGCAGCTTCTACTTAGTAATTAAATATAATAATTAATCACAATAATACGGTTGTTTTATACAGCTTGCATAAAGCGGCTGTGCCGTTATTTAATAAACGATTTATTAGAAATCACGATTGGATCTTCTCATCAAAATCGCGCGATATGTTTTTTTTTTCCTTCGTAATTTATGAATACACGACAGTTGCGGAAGATACCAACTGTTTTTGACGTCAAGTGATGTATGAAAAATTAGAGCGATTCAATTTTCATAATTAAAGCGCGAAACTTAAAAGTCGAACTGTCCCTAACTTCGTGCAACTTCTCTAGATTGACTTTTAATCGGCGCGTGACATAACTCCTCATTGAAGTCATGACGGCGCCAAACTAGTGCCGAGATCGTTTAACGAGCCCAAAAACTTTAAATTGCTACATCCATCGGCGAAAAGTTCCGGAACGTTATCCTGCCGCGCCAGTATTTTTGCATTCATTTCGACGCCGTACATAAATTTCTCTTCGTATCTTTCCGTAAGATTCGCTTTCTCGCGATCCGGCATAAATTCCGCGTGGCTTCGATATTGGGATCGAAATGTCGATCGAGTCTCTTTCTTTTTCTTTGTCCTTAATCTGAGAAAAGTTTGTTCTCCCGAAGGGACATACTTCGCACGAAATTACACTTCGATGATTAATAATGGAAGTCAAGCTCGGAAATTTTTGGCGTGCATCAACGCGCGAAGTACAATAAACGTACATGTATGAAGATCAATATCGAGGTCGGAGGATGATTGACGCGTATGTTTTGGAAAAAATATCCCAAAATACACTGCGTTCTTGAGAGCTTAAACGTGAAGTATTAAAGAGTTACGTATGCGATGTATTTCAATATACTGCGCGCTACGTTTGAAAGAATTTCAGAAACATTTCATAAACATCGCAGTTCTGATAGATTAATGCAAAATTAATGGAAAATTCTAACGCAAAAATCTTTTCAGTAACATCACATTTTATATATTTTATATATTATATATATATATATATATATATATATATATATATATATTTAGTATATGTAATACATTTTAATGTAAATAAACAGCTATTATTTATTAATAATAGCAAAATATTTTCTCAATAAATTGAGAGCATAGAGAAAGAGAGAGAGAGAGAGAGAGAGAAAGAGAGAGAGAGAGAGAGAGAGAGAGAGAGAGAGAGAGAAAGCGCATCATCTTTCATTATTCTTTAATTTTTTTATTATAAAATATGTATATATCTTTCAATTACTCAGTGAATGGGATATATTTAATTTCTTTTTTAATCGCAACTTAATTTTTGATAAACTAAAATAATAATTGTTAGAAATAAGTTTTAAAAGAGAAATTGTATTCTTAAGAATAATGTAATAAAAATTTTAATTGATTTTGATCAGATGTAAAATAAAACATCTATTATTTTTTATAGCATTATAAAAATAATATTTATTTGATCATATATACGAATTATTTGATATATAAATTTTTTTCTTAATTTGGACGTTGTAAGGGTATCATCGAGATATTTTCGCGAGGGTTGCAAACGGAAAAGAAATCCCTCCGGATTTGTCCCCAGCTTTGACCTCGGTCCGTTACAGAATAGATTCGCTCCCCTAGAATGTTATTTATTTAATTTAAAGCGTAACTTCGACGAAATGATGTGAAAGAAGAGACGACAGGGAAGGAGGAACCACTGGTGTCTTGACGAAAGTTTGCGTAGCCTAAATTGCAACTAAACGAGAATCTGAAAGGATTTGTCCGTCCTTGTCGAACGTTGAGATCGTTAGCGAGCGATGTTGAACAACTCCTGCGCCAATACAAACGCAATTAACAACATTCCTCACGGCAAATCGCAGTAAAGGATAAAATAAATTAATTTCATACAGACACGACATAACGTGAAAATACACATTCGCGTAATTCACGAAATTATGATATCAATATAGAATATAACATTTCATAGAATAGAATTGTGTGTTGAATATATCTGCAATTTTTTTTCAGAAAATTTTGCAAAAGTGAATATTACTCTTTATCGAACATTATTATTATTTAATATCTCGCGTAATAATTTGAATTGCAAATTATCACTTCTCTATAATTTGTTCAATCAGCCTGTATATCTAACGATTAGGCAGATTATAATATCACCAATACATTTAATACATGTTAATTCTACAACAAACAAACAGATATTTAGCGTATATCAAATTATCATAATGTTGATCATTACTTTCATGATAGTTGTTAACATATCCACATTTCTAATGTATCGCACGAGTTTGTAAAGAGCGAACGCACGGTATAAAATCATAGTGTAATTCCAGGGACAATGCCGTCGGTATATAAATGCTACAAAGGCAATTAACCAACGATTTAATTGCTGCGATTATTTCCACGGTAAGTATAATCCAGTGTTTTAATCCGGCTCAAAGTCGCCGTGATTATTCATTGCACATGCAGTTACGGTGGTTATGCGTTACAGGAAACTTGCCGCGATCTTCGTCTCGTAGCTCGCCTCAAATACGAGTGCGAAGTAGCGTAAGTCGGGGAAGAAGTCGATGTTGACGTTACGACGAAGCGGCCCGACGAGGCCAACGCGGCGAAAGCAATCGTCGGCTGATTTAAAGCTCTGGCAATGTTATTAACGACACGCTCAATAGGTCGCGAACGCCTCGTTCGTTTATTCTATGAATTGCGAATTCACCAGGGTGCATCCAAGCGTTGCACCCCCGTTCGAATCGATGCGCGATCGATTAAACCTAATCGAGCGATCAGCGATCATTCAAGGCCACGAGACGGATATTCGTAAGAGACACACGTAATTATTGCCTTATTTAAATACGTATAATGAAAACAATGTCGAAGAAACGCGAGAAATAAAACCGCGCTAATTTAAAAATCTCGAGTTCGCAGGAAATAATCTCGCTTTGTTATCAGCTCGCGCGTAAGTTAATTAAAAAAAATACCGTAATTGAATCGCGGAGAACAGGTGTTGTCACATAAAATACGATCGTTAAGAAAAGCCAAGAATATTCTGCCATCAAAATTAATTTACGTGCTATGTTACTAGCGATTATTTCACTATAAAATATATTTTATTATCAAATATCGTTAATCATTATTTAATTAAATTTGTAGATAATAATGCAATACAAATGAGAAATAAGATGAAGTGACGATAATGGAAATTCCAGACAAAATAATGGGAAATAATGCGAAAAATGGAATTGAAAGGCATTTAGATCGCAATTAGCTGTGACAAGTAAAAGAAGAATGTCGTTAAAAGTTAGCGCTTAATGAACCGCAATAAAAGGAGTAACAAAAAAAAGATTATTTAGAGTCTTTAAGACAATTACAGTCACAATAATGGGAATCTTTGATACAGACGCCACGATGAACCAAGTCAAAGTGCATCGAGTGCAATTAGTGCATCGAGCCATGATGATTCGTGTACTAAGGAGTACATAATTGCTGCACGATTGACTGGATAATTAATTCCAGTCAAGAGAGATCCAACTGAATCATCGAATATCACGATGTCCGATGATTGAGCGACAAGTAGCAATAATTATCTCGTTGGACGCTGTGCAAAGTAAATATATGTCGCTGCGACGTTTAAAAACTTATTTCTTTCGGCATAGTTTCGCTAAATAATTTTCGTTGATCACGTTTGCAAAATTTATGAAACTTTGAGAAATTAATAATGCGCATCTTAAGATCGCGTTAATTTCGCGGGATGTAGCTTAAGTCGTAGAGGCGTCAACGAATGGTGTCTGGGATGGCAGTTTAATTAGTATACAAAGCGCACAGTTAGAGAGAGTTATTACTTTCGTTCTACATATCGTTGCGGTATTATTACCATCTTTACGAATTTAACGTTAAACTTTCGCCGTCTAATTTTCTCGCGGAATATGTGGCGAGATATATCGCCCGCATAATTGTTATTGAACAAGTCGCATTATGCTGTAACGGGCGACATAGTTCAGTAATTATAGTTTGCTCTACTTATAGACATTACCTTGTTGGTGAATTATTAAACGGCTTGAGAATAGAATACGTCCACCGAACTTTAGCGTATCATTTCGTGTATGGCGATACGCAAACATTGGCGTATCCAATTTCGTTTCGCGGATAGCCGCAGCTAATTATCGTCCGAATACTTCGAATACTGTCACAATAATAATCAATCGTCTGTCCATTTAATTGAAAATTAATATGGCGATTAATATATTCGGCATCAAGATTATTTATCACTTTTCACGCCGTTTCACGAAGTGAAACTGTAAAAAAATTCATAATTTTAATTTAACTCATCATAATTGGAAAGAAGAGAAAGAGAGACAGAGATATAAGATAATGAGCAAATTTAAATAAAAGCATTAATGCAACATTAATTTTTAACAATTTCCAACGTTAAATTAATACAATGAATATTTCTATATATGTAATAGTTAAAGTGAAGTGAATAGTTGAAGAAGTTTCCGAATTTCAGACGCAAACTCTTTTATAGACTCGATTCCGCTTTCTGATTCGCGACTCGTAAAGTTATTCTTCGAAACTTCGTCCCGAAAAGTAGCGGCATATGGCACTCTTTCTCGTATTCCATGATAATCAAGTCTATTAACAAGGTTTCCAAGATCGAGAAATCGTGATTTTCATGGAATTTATTTTATGCATTTTATGGCGGAAGCAATTCTAGACGAGAATTGCCAATCGCGATGAGAATTCTCAAAATCGCTCTTTTCGTCTTTCTCCATAATTTTAAATCTTACAAACTTTACAAATAAAATATCTATTGCTGACTTCAATTATTATAAAATACCGTGAAAATATTTGTAATCTACGAATACGACTTTCGTATTCATATGGGAAAAGATTCTTAATAGTATATTTACATATTTCATATATATAATTTTATATATTAATCATTTTTTCTTTCCATAATTTTCCATAATTTTCCGAATAAATCATAAATCTCATGTAGAAAAAATAAAAAAGCTATTAAGATTATGAAGCTGAGTTGATTGGTTTCCCTCGTAATTCATTGGCACACAACTGCGGACGATCGATAAGAAGGGATATGTACGCGTGTGCTCTTAATTTACGCAAACTTGCTTAATTTAACATGAACTTCCATCTATTATAAGCGCATCTCATTTCACTCTCCTGTCTGTCCTTACTTCGATCAACCAGAGGGTTAATGTCTATAATACCCTTCATGTAAGAGATGAGATAATGAAGGATACATGCTACGATATCTACCCATCGTCATATACCACAGCTATCTACTTGTTGCGTTAATAGATACATAAAATATTTCGCGTTTTCCATTTTCGCTTTATTATATAAATATTCGAAAAGAGATAGTGATATAAATAAATAAATATATATAAATAGAAAGAGAGAGAGAGAGAGAGAGGGAGGAAGGGAGAGAGGGAGAGAGAGAGAGAGAGAGAGAGAAAGAGAGAAATGTGTTGGAAAAAAATCATTTTTGTTTCTTAAAAAAGGCTCTTTTTATTAAAACTCAATATATAAAAGATAAAGAATTTTTCAAATAGAAAATATAAATATTTGAAGACTGCTCACCAGAGTGAATGCGTGCTTTTCGATAAGAACTTTTCGATTGTTTACCGCGAAAACGAATATTATTTTGTCACGTCGCTGTGTGTGTGTGTGTGTGTGTGTGTGTGTGTGTGTGTGTGTGTGTGTGTGTGTGTTTGTGCGTGTGTGTGAAACTCCCTAGAATTTTCACAAATGTGCAGCATAATCCTCCGGATTTCGTCGTGACCTTTTCGCGTTTCCGCAGCACTCCCGGCAATATATCTCCTCCCACACGATATCCCGGCATCTGGATCTTTATCCTTCGTTAACCATATTATAAAGCAAGTAGGGGATTCGCTTTCCTTATCTTCGTACAATTATACGTTCGCCTAAATTGCTCGTTGGCTTAACCGCCTTTGCTACGCCCTTTCCTAGATTCCTGCTAGGATTATTTTATTGAAATGCTTCCCTCCTCCTCCACTCTCATCCTTTCTCTCTCTCTCTCTCTCTCTCTCTCTCTCTCTCTCTCTCTCGCTCGCAAAGTAGGAATCAACCCCCAACTTCGAGATCCGCGATGCTTATTAAGAATTATAGCCCGTCGAAATCCATAACGAAGTCGAGCCCGGCTAAGTACGTACTGCAGATATAATCAGATGTACATATCTCCGAGCAAAGATTCACGAAGTTGACGATTCGAAACAAGATAAATACCTGCAGTACGAAGCGATATTTACACATAACGAGCTTCGAAGCCCGTGATTTCTGCAAGTCCGCATTTGCCCATATACCCCAATAACTATGTAACTATACAACATGACGTAAGAATATTTCTAGAAAACTTCCGTTTACCTTGTTAAATCCAGTCCAGAACATTAATAATCAACTGCTTTGCCAACGTTATGAATTTTTATTTGATTAATAATTATTATTCTCACTTTTGAGGAGATAATTTTGTCCGTATATTTTTCGTGTCCATAAATTTTCTTAATTCGCAATTTAGAAGTATATATAATTCTCTGTTTTACTATTTTGTACTATATTTTTACTAGATTTACTATGTACATATGTATATTATGCACATTTCAACGTAATATCAATATTATATTATTTCTTTAACGACATACGACAGAAAAGAAATAAAATAGAATATTAAATTTGATTAATAAAAATAATTTTCGATTTTCTGTAATGGTACATTTTTCTCACCAAAAAAAAGGGGGGAAATTAAATGTCGCGTATTTTAAATTTTCATTTTCTAGGAAATTTTAACGAGATTTTACGTTCTCAGTATTTTAATCAGATAAGAGACTGAAAAGAGAGAGAAAAAGAGACGAAAGATTAGATTACAATATGGTAAGTGATTAAAAACAGCGCGAGCCACTGTGGGATTCTCAAAAAGAGGATATTAATAAAATATAAAGTTATTCAATTTTTCGCTTAAGTGCCATATCAATAACAACGGCATTAAACTAAAATGTAAATACCGAGGAATTATTCCATTCATACTAATTACATTCTACAATATGTTTTTACGTAATTAACCTCAAGCTACATATATTTCATCGTGTATTTTCAATTCATTATCATAAAATAACCAAAGGATTTTATCGTTTGAACTTATATCGTTCATACGAAGAATTATTATACTGCTATTATGAGCTAGTTATCATAAATGCGGGGAAAAAGTTGGCCAAAAAGGAATATTAAGAGCGGAATTTGAAAATAGTTTCAAATATCATATCGATCGTGTAAAGAAATATGAAAATATAATTCATTTCGCGAATAAGCTCATTATTATTCAATTTACCTTTGCGCCTACAACACAAACTTTGCAGCTATATTGCAACAACATTGTTGCAATGTTACAATATTGCAATACGGCAAGACCTGTGCTCTATAGAAAACTTAAAGAAATGTTTTAAGTAAATTTAACTTAATCTAGATCTAAATTAAGAAGATTTATTTCTGTATATATCAGTTGATATATGCAGAAAGAAATTTTATTTAACGTAGGATAAATAAGACAAAACTTATGCGCTTTGTTGTGGCCCTTCACCTTCATAATAACGGACCGATAAATAACTTCCACGTTGAGAGTTTCTCCACGAGGGATGGCGGCATATGAAATCACAGGCGATTCCGGGTAACGAGCAACGACGAAGAATCGTCGACGGTATAGAACGAAACCAACCGCCTGTCGAGATGTGTATAATCCGAACTGTGATAACCGTGACCCGTCTACGATCCAATCGCGCACGCCTTGGTGATTTTTTTTTTTAGGAACTGGAATAAGACAGGGGAGAAAAAGTTTTATGATCGGATGTGAGGATCTAACGGTGAGCGGGCGAATCCCTTCTCGTTGATGTACCGTCTATAAGGCCCGAAGGCAGTCTCTAATCTACCTTCGACAAACTAAATTACTGGTCTCCTCGTAGGGAGGTTTCGTGGAAGAGGGAAATGCCGCGTCCAAGGTTCGCGTGAAAACCGCTACTCCCGAAACTCCAGACAGATTTTTCTTGTTCCCCGTAAATGACCCCCCGTAATAAGAGATATTACAGAAACATGTAATAATAAATTACCTATGATAAATTTCTATGCAATTTCCCTCTTTTAACGGCATAAATAATTCTATATAATTATATATTTAGTTACATAAATAGCATTATAAGGAGAGCTACATCGGAACAATGATATTGATGATGTGTCAATGTGTATATTTATCTAATTTACATTACGACACGTTAGTTTTGAATGAGTACTCAATAATCGTTTTCTTTTTTTTTTTTATTTTGAAGCGATGTCAACTTGTCACTTATAATCTACAATATCGATTTAAAATTAGCTAAGAAACAAGATTCTATTACTCATTCTCGTTCTAAAACTTTATTTGCAAAAAGGAATTTTATTTACAGTCTATAATATCTTCTAAAGAAATATTTTTCTCCGTGTAGAAATATCAATCCTGATTTCCTAGAAAAATCTAAAATCTAAAATATATTTTTTTTTATTATTATATTGTTCGACAAAATATGCAATTTCATGTAATATTCTAAATGAGGAATAACAAAATCTTTCTCTTTTCTTTCTCTTTTTAAAATTATATCCTTCAAAATTTTTGCTGCAAATAACATTGAACAATATTGAGAAATTTATATTTTACATATGCATATAAACGTCACATTTCATGTGCAATGCATATTAAATGCAAATATCATTTTTTTGTTATCGCATATACAAAAAAATGTGATAACTGAAAGAGACGATCGATTGTAATAATCACCGAGATTATAATAATCAATCTTTCCGTCCGTAGTATTTAATAATGTCACGGTACTTAATTTTCTTTCGTTTTTCATCACTACACTTCAATTATTCACCGCGATCTATGGCGACTTCCGTTACTTCGCTCTCGTAATTTATCTTTGATAAAAACCAGCGCGATGATTCTTTCACGATGTACAGTCAAATGAACTTTCAAAATAATGAGTTCGTCGCGCTGAATTCTCGCTGTGCCATTACCAATAATAAACGAGAGTGCTTCCGTCGATAATATATTTTTTCATTGCAAATCAACATTTACTATGTTTTATACTTGTTACCCAGGCTCTCTCACGTTATTTCCTATCTATTATTATTGATAAATATTCACTCAACAAATATCAATCGCTCGCAGCTGTTTTTCAACATTATTTTACGACGAATGATACCGATGAAGACAAAGCAGAAGCTATTTCTCTTTCAAACAGCTGGAATGGAAATTCAGTAGTATGACCATTATATTGATCAGACTGTTAATATCCAGGCGCAATATCTTCGCATTTAAAAAATTTTTTTGGGAATATTTTAAATTTGATTGTAATACACGTGCATATTTAAATATATATAAATATACATGTTTTTTTTTTCTTTTATAAGAAAACAAATCTTCCGTTGCGTTTATTATTCGTATCAAAATTTATATTTTAATTGTGCGTATTTGTGAATTTTATTTATATTATTAGATATTCTTTACTATAGAAAAGTATATTTTATTCGTTCGATGTAGAATAATAGAGTTAAATATAAATTTTAAATATATTTTAAAATATAGATTGTAAATATGTATATGGAAACAACAGAAAAAACAATTTTGCTGAAGAATCTAAAAATGTAACCAGATTTAAAATCTGTTGGATCATCAAAATTATGCCGAATACTTAATCAATCAACAATCAAATTTGAAAGCACTGCATAAATATTTTAATAACTCAATAAAATTTCAAATTTTCTATATTTGGCCAAATTTTTAAATATTTTAGCAAAACTTTTCTAACTATTTTTTCTAACTGTTTTTGTATAACGTAAAAAGCGTTTATAATTTTAAAATGTTATCAATTTTGATATTTTTATATCCATAAAGATTCGTTAATTCGTATATTTCATAAATTTTTAGAAAACAGCACTTATCTCTTAATAATATATTATCATGCATGACCGATCACACTTTAAAGGATACGACCAAATAGAAAATTTGAGGGCACAGAAATTGTATTCCAGAAATTTGAAAGTGATATAATTCAACGCGTTCCTTTTAGCTTGTTTCATGTCCCTACGCACTCCACACACACACACATGCAACACGCCGTCTTTTTCCTCTCCCGTTTCCAACAGAATTCCTCTCGACGTTTCTAAAATGTTTACCGTATAATATACTAGGGAAATAGATTGTCCCCGCGGTACTGGTAAATAAAATGGAAATATGCGATCGCTTGTGCGCCCGCGTCCTTCATCGCCATCCGAGACGAGATTCAAAGAAAAGTTTCTCCGCAGTGCCGGCGGACGCGCGTGTCTTAGTTTCATCTTTTTCTTTCGTTCTAAATAAAACACTCGGGCTGCGACGTGCCGAGAGAATTATGATATTAATGTAATTTATGAGACTACTTAGGTATGACAGAAATGTCGCTACATTCCCGTAAACGAGGCGTAGCTAGATGAAATAAACTCATTTGGAAAAATTAGAGAGGATTATGTCCCAGCGTCTTGCACCGACAGATTTTGCAAAGGAGAATATAACGACAATATATTTAAAAAATTATTAATATTCAGAAATATCGCTATTCAATATTTTAATTTAAAATTAGGAAGTAGAACTGACGTGAGACTAATTTGATACCTGTCTAAAGTTGCAAAAAATCTGAGAAAATACAATTTATCATTTAGAGTTTACATAATGCAATGTAATTGGCAGTTAATAATATTGCGTTTTGCTTTCATAATTTTCCAAATTTCATTGTCGCGTTTCAAAATACGTAGGGAGCGAGATTACATCGTTAAGAAAAAATCGAAACTTTGCGATAAACACACGTCTTCGAGAAAGACGGTAGTCTTAGCATTAAACCCCGATCAATTCCACCGGCTATTTTAATGTCGCTATTCTCTCTTTCCCGCGTCTGACGCCCATTTCCGCCTGACGTTCCCTCGATCCTGCTCTGCATGCGCAGTCTCTGTCCTTCCACCTCGTACATGGTCTTTCACCTGCCTATCAAATAAAGGAAATTGCACACGGTGGGAAAATATTTGCTCCACATCTCCCGTGATATATCTACGAGAATGTATTAGTCAAACGATAATAATTCACGCTGGATACGCGAACGGGAAATTATCCCATGTCGTCCCGTTAGATGCGATAACGCAGATTACAGAGAAAGTGACCAAGAGCTGTAGTTTTTCCTCGTTAACAAGATGCGCGCGAGATAGCTGCGAAATTCTTCTCATCGAACGTGCCTTTTCGTAATTAGAAAATTATACAAGATACGATCGTGTATTTGTAAAGAAGAAAAAAAAAATAAATCTCGATAAAATCGAAAACGCTGAATAAAATGCGACTTGTTGGATAAAAATAAAAAAGTATCTTTATTTTATTTTCAAATTTTTAGCATCTTATTGATAAAGCCTTGCAGATTAAGTATTTACTGGAGTAAAATGCGCGCGCGTAAAATATTTAAATATTTATCTTTTTCTAGATTATATCCTGATATTATTTAATATTTAATATTAAATAAATTTATATATATATATTTTTTAATCTGTTTTCAAGTAAAAAGTTTATTTCTATTAAAAATGTTATTATTTGCCATAAGAGACAGTTAAAAATATAATATTTACAACAACATCTCCTTAAAATTAAACTGATAATTTTATTACTTTAGATACTGGATACTGGAGTTTTATTTGATAAAAAGTCCGTCTTTTAATTTCGCATCAAGATCTACTCTTTTCCATACATTTTCGTACAGTGAATATCTGTTGAATAATATCTGTTGAAAGAAAGTGCGCTACTCTCGAGGAATGTTGTGTAAAACTCGCGTTTTTTTCCGTTGCACGGCAAAGGCGCAATAAAACTGAAAGAAGTTGCCCGACATATCGTGCAAACTCGTAATCCTCTGAAAGCACTCGCCCATGTATACATACAATATCGCACCTTGACGTCGACAATTTCGCCAGTAAGACTAATAAACCAACGATGATGCCATGCGGCAACTCCACGGGGATTAACAGCCACGATAGTTTTGTGAAACGAAAAACACAGGGCGATGAAGGTGTGAGCTTCAAAAGGCTTCAAAATTGATTCTGCTTATCATTCCGCGGCTGTAACCTCGAGATTGGGATGAATAGAGAAGCAAACCGGCGGAACGAACTTCCCATGAAGCTGAACCAACGAAACAATATCGTTCTAAGAACATATAAAGCACCACGGCAGTAGATATATCTTGATTTCTTATTGAGAAAGAAAAAGAGAGATGATTATTTTGCATGTGAGAAAATTATGTAAGACTAAAAAGAGTTTTGACGTTTATCAAACAAAAAAAATATCGTAACGTTTCTGCCTCAAAGATAAAGAACCATTTTTCAACTAGAAACTAACCATTTCAAAAATTACGTATAATTAAAAATTTATTAAATTTCATTTATTAAAAATATTACATAAATATAGCACTGCATCTTGCAGAAATTTTAAATTATTTTAATTATTTTAATTTGTAAGCTACAAAAAGTATAAAACTACAACCCTGTCCTCAAGAACAATTTTGTTGAAATATTAAAAAATTAGTTTTGTACAAATATAATAATAATTTTGTTGCCCATTAAAATAATTATATAGAATACTTAAACATGATGAAAAAAATTGCAAAAATTTTTCACATTATAACAACCAATTTGAACATTCTACGTAATTATTTTGATGGTCCAATCAAATTATTTTCAGATTTATATCTGGCTAAATTTTTATATGCTTTAGCAAAACTGTTTTTTTTTCAAATATGTTTATCTTTTTCTACTCTTTTTTTTATTACAGTATTTTATTCTTATTCTTACAGTTATTCTTTTTATTACAGTATTTTAAACTTATTGTTTTAATCAATATTTGTGTACATGTAATGGCAATTCGTATATTTTTTATTTAAATTTTTTAATCACATATCGAAATAAATATTTTATTATCTATTGTTAAAAATAATGAGACTTTGTAAAGAATTTAAATTGCAAATGTTCTCTTTTTAAAATATTCACATCTTTTCATATCTTTTACATTTTATGCTATAACATGTAAAAAAGATATAGATACATTAAAAGTACAGGAGTACTTCGAGATTGCAGAAACTCGGCGTCAGCAATTAAGACTTATATTGGTTGCTGATCAATAACGAGGATAATTGGCAAGGATAAGAATTCGGTATTATGCGGAATTTAAATAGATGTTACTATACGCACACATAATTATCGATCAACATATAAATTACTAACCTAGGCTAAAATTTGCTCTGATTGCTTATACGAAGTGTCGCTAAATTAATTTTAATTTATTGGATAATAAAAATGGTCACACTATCAAATCATTAATTTATATAAATTTCCTGGCAACAATATAATTATTTGATTTCGCTACAACCGCAAGGAAGCTTCAATAATTGCTTCAACCGCGTACGATAAATAAATTTCATTTCCGACTTCGGATAACAAAATGTATCTGTCGTTAAATATATAATCTCTATCCAATCGAATAATGAATTCATTCGTTACATTGATAATTGCTCATTTATCGCGAGATAATGATACTATGAAATTCCACGAATATTCTAAAATCTTCTGACTGGAATTTCTCTGAATATTTAAATCGATGCATTACGAATCTATTATAAATAATCAAATTTACACACGTGTCAGGTGTTCATTGACGAACGGATAATTAGTGACCTGTAATATGTTCATTATATCGCGAGCTTTGTTGTAAGCAAGCTCGCCGTTCGAATCGCACAAAGAACAATATTTTTCCTCCCCGCAGGCCGTCTCGGGCCCTCTTCGGCGAATCAACGCGGCAATTAGCGTGTCATTCGGAGATTCATCGATATTCACGATGGCTGATCGATAATTCGTCACTGGATACAGTCGAGATCGCGCGGAATATAGACGCGTCGAAATATCGCCGCGGCCAAGTAACGAACGAACGGGGAGAAATCGCGCCTACGTTCGGGCTCGTTAATCATTCCTGGCGTTCGCATCTCCGTAAGATACTTTCCTTTTTTTTTTTCTCTTCCTTTTATCGCACTTCTCGGTTTATCGCACTTACAGAAACAGCTCCCACTTGTTTTCATCCTGAAGACTCGCACGTACCACCGGCTATTCCGACACCCTCGAGTTTGTTTTGACCGACGCAATAAAGCCGCGAGCTTTGCAGAAACGGAGAAAATAGATTCAAGAGAGTGCGCCGATCCGACATACGAATTCTAGATATTCTTCCCCCCCCCCCCCGCCCCTCCCAAAGCAACCATATAAAGTTTTTCGCAAAGTTCATGATTAAACTTCAGATTTTCTTTGGCACAAACCTTACGAAGGACACGCAATATTCTCCATGTTTTAGCTTTCGTCAAACAGAGTCAAACATAATCAAGTTTTTCTTCGATAAGACATTGAACAGTTTTTGATATCGCAATCATTTTTGCGACTTCTCAATTTCAATAAATATATATCGTAACATAATCTCTTTTTAATAATGTCTGACTTAATCACGTTTTATCATTTTTATTGCATCGCAATAATTTGATATTTTGTTAAAATGAAATTACAAGAGATTATGTAACTCTGTAAAACATAGCAAAGTACAAGGAAAGAAATTCAGGATAAATGTCATTGTTGTATTCCATGATACTAATTACAAGAATCTTTAGCTGCTTTTTAGCTGGCGCAATAAAGTCGGGCTCGTACATTTCAAGAAGATATATTTTATATAATATAAACGACAGATAAATGCAGCCTCTGCTTTGTGACGACTTTGCAAAATCGTGGAACTTGAAAATACGCTGTAATGTATTAAACTAGTAAGATAAAAGTCAAATTATACAGTAGCAAGAGAGAAACCGATGTCAAATGTAATTCAGATATTTTTTATATAAATACTATAAATTAAATACTATAAATTAATATTTACAAAAATTGAACGTAACAATAGTAAATAATAAAATATTAAAAATTTCGTTTAATTATCACAGATTTTTTACTTAGAAAAAATTTATAATCTGATAAAAATTACTTGAAATTACTCATTTTATATAGTGTATTTTGTATGTGTGTTATGTACGTGTTTTATATAATATATTTCATTTTATACACATTTCAAAAATAATGTAAATTATTTTTTTAAAGTAAAAAATGAACTAGATAATGTTGAAGGTATGATGTCCAAAAGTTCTCGGTATAAAACTCTGTCCGATTTTTAGTACAGACTATTTCTAATGTTGCAAAAAAGCGACAGATAGTCGCAAAACGTCGCGGTCCCACGACGGGAGTTACTATCATTTACAAGTAGCCCGCAGTCATCATAATAAGAACGCGTTTGAGTTTTCAAGGAGATAAATTCAGAAAAAGTGTAGGATTAAAGCAATCTTTTTACTCTGATGCACAAAAATGACGTAAAAATGATATTGACTAAATTTCCTTCGTTGTATCAACATTGAAAAAGTCAAAATTTCTATGCTTTAATATTTAATTTTCATCTTATTTAATATTTGAGAAGTAAAGAAAGAGAGGGAGAATGATAGACGAACAGACAGAGAGAGAGAGAGAGAGAGAGAGAGAGAGAGAGAGAGAGAGAGAGAGAACATGAGATTAAACGTCAATTAATTTAACCAAAGAAATTAAATAATAATAAAAATTTCAAGTAAATAAAAAATTTTGGCAAATAGAGTAGCAAGGAAATATGTGTGAAAATTTATCATACATTTGTGCTAATAAAATCATTTTCAAATTAAATAAAAAATTTAGTTGTATTTCTTCGTAAGAAAGAAAAATAACAATTGTGAAGATTGCGTATGTTCATCGGAAATAACAAAATTTCTCTCGAGGAGATAATAAACGATCGAAGCAAGTAGTCAATGAACGCAATATAGTCAGACGTCACATACGTTTATTTGCTGCTTTTACCTACTCGATGCCAAACTGCGACCATACTTCCGGCGTTCTTCTATTTCATCCTGCAATCTGCGGGATCACTCGGAGAGATCGCACGACACAACAACATTCGCGTCACTTCAAAAATTTACCGCATTGAATTTCTCGCGCAGTCCCTCGACGTGGATCTATCGGTATCGATCGATCTCGCGATCCGCCTCGATACTTCCACCTCTCTCGCCTCGGCGCGCTCGGTCTCGCGTCGTCGGCTCCTCGCGAGCGATTTTTTTTCCCGACGGATCTGACGCGGATTTTCGCATCCTCCCTCACGATTCCTCACGATCCAGAGATCCTCCTCCGAGACTCGCGGCACGTTCGCGGGCCGCGAAGAGCGGGTCAATTCGCAAATTTGAAAATCACGCTCGCTCGTATCCGGCGCGGTGCCTCGTGCGTCCGCGACAAAAAAGGGAAGGAGAGATAGAGAGGAAGGAAGAGGAAGAAGCGGAGGAAAAGAGAGAGGAGGAGAGCCGGCAAAGTCCCGAGGGACGATCGAGAGGAGCGAGAGAGAATCGTCCCGGACACGTCGCGAGTGACGAGCGCACTGAGGATCCGGGCGTCCCGTGCGATTGCAGCCGCATGCGCGATGCAGGACGCAGGCACGTCGCCGGCTTCCGATTGTGTCCTGCTCTGTTCCGCCGGCGCGAATCCTTCGTATTCACAGATCGTCGGATCTCTCGATGGAAATGAATGGACACGCGTCCCCTCGCGAGGAGCCTCGCATTCGGATACAAAACGGATGAATAAATCCATGATGAATAAAGCGAGCCTCGTCGCCTTGACGGCCGGGAGAAGGGATTGTAAGCTGGAACGGCGTTTAAGGGCTCAAGATCCGCGCGTTTAAGGGCTTTACTCTCATGTCATGTCAAACTGATATAAACTGTCAATAATATTGACAGTTCTGTAAAGAACTCCTTCGCCTTTTATATATTAAATATTTCATATTTAACAAATATGTATATCAAAAAATAGATTACAGAACGTCTTCTCCTATAGGGCAAACTTGCTCGGAAAAGAATGTGTTACAAAGATGGGATAAATAATAAAAATGATATGTGAACTATTTAACAGAAGCTTTAGGACAAAGACTATTTTTCTACATTCTACTTTTTGAAAACATTTTATTTATACCGAATCCAAAAATATTGATCAATAAAAAAGATTTATGATCTAAGCTATTCTTTCTCATATTATCCTCCTACACGTCATGTTTTTTTACAATATATTTATAATTATTATTCACTATACATATACATCTACAGCATATAACTTATGTTGTTACAATAAAAAAAGATTTCAGTAATGCTGTCAAATATCTTTTGTTTAAAAATTGAAATTCAGAATGCTTCGAGTTCCGCATTCGTCGGACTCGCCACTGTACTTTTCGTCATGCCTCGTCTCACACATATATATGCACACCCCCAAGATATTGGTAATATTATTTTCATATTCCCCAGCTGCGCCTCGCCGATAAAAGAACGGAACGGAGTTTGGGGCTCGCCCAAAAAACTGCCGGCGAGAAAATTTCCCCGGCCACACCACGAGAAAGATCCGACTCGGGTCAATCGATCTGTTTGCGAACCGCTCCGAAATGATAAGGGTTGTTGATACGAGAAATTATCCTGGAATGCCGGATGGATAGTATCCTTTGACTTGCACCTGTCGTTGACAATATTCTATCTTTTATCGTATCTTCACAAGTCCGTAAAATAGATTATTATACAACCATATATATACAATTACATGTATAATTAATTTAAAAAAACGAAAATTGTTGAAAAAATTATATGTAAAATGTTCTTTCTTAAACGAGAAGAGATATGTAATAGTTAAATTAAATTAAAATTGATTAGTTGATGTAGAATTTTGTGGATATTTAATTAAATATTTATACTACTATATACTACTATATAATAACAACATCATCATTTGGTTTCATATTTTAAAGAGCTCTTTCTCTCTCTCCTCTCTCTCTCTCGATATATATATATATATATATATATATATATATATATATATCGCATTCCTTCCTTCTAAAGTAATTAATTTCGACGAGAATATGTTTTGCGCAATTTAGGATTAAATTGTTATCCGGATATACAATAAAGCGTTAATATCCTATTTGAAAAGTGATTATTAATTATAGAATGTAAAATGCGAAATAAATCTAATATTGTGAGAAACATCCGAACGAAATCAAAGCGTCGAAAAATATGAAAAGAGCTCCTCGTTCGTTTTACACGTTCAAAATGAAAATGATAAATGCGTATTCACGTGTTTGTAATTTTTGGATTTAATTTGGAGATCCATAGACGACGGCGAGATATTCGCATCGCCTGGTTTTGCGCCGTATCTTAATCCTATTTGAACGTACGAGCATTCGTGTATCGTGAATGCACCGCAATGTAAGCGATGAAACATTCGTGACTTTCTATATGTCCATACCTCGGTGAAAAAGAAGGATTTTTATGAATTTTTATTTAAGTACGCTTAATGAAATTCTGGTACGTCCGCCCACGTCTAAGTATTATATGTATTTCGTGTAAATTGAATGTTTCCACGTATCAACGTATCAAAGGATGACGTTAACTATATTCACGATATCGCCCACGACGTGTCACATTCATCTTAATTGGTGAAGCGTATCCACCGATTATTACAAACGATTATAATTTGCATTACACAAACACGCGTTTGTAGGAACGTTGCGGTATATACATTGTTAAAACGATATTGCGCAAAATATACAAATTATGCATGCCCGCATACGACATATTGTAATGTAAATATATGCACTAATTTGCAACAGACTTTGTTCTACACAACAATTGTTTTTTTTTTCTTTTACACTTGTTATGAACTACAAAAAAGCGAAGAATAAATTAAAGAATAAATAATAAAACTTTCTTTTTTTCCTCTCTCTCTCTCTTTCTCTCTCTCTCTCTATCTCTCTCTCTTTCTCTCTCGTACTTATCTTTATACGCATATAAAATACATCCATATATTTTTGAAATTTATTCTGTTGTACGATATTAATTAAAATTAATTAAAATATACGTAACTCCATTATTCGAAAAATTTGGACATTCCCAGTTTATTATATCCCTTATCAATATTCAAATCAAACTCCATCATACGATCGCACTGTTTAGTACATCAGAGATATTTCTAAGCAATATTCGTATTCGCAGCCGTAGCAATGTCGGAGTTTATAGATTGCTGCGCATATGTGAATCACTGCGCGGGAGATGGGCAACGTATTCTGGAAACTAACAAACAAACAAAACTTCATGTGTGACCGTGGCACCGAATGCTATTGCAATATATTGCGATTCGCTCGGTCAAAGTTTACGTAAGTAAAGGTCGCCGATATGCACCATGCTGATGCACCGGAAACAGGATCCATCATGAATATATCTCAGGGGAAACGTTGATCGAGTTTTCCCGGGTCAAGATCGCGAGAGGATGGTTATTTTGTAGCTGAAGATACGGATGACACATGCTCCGAAAACGGAGTTTTAATCCGAAAAAATAGTTTTAGTCTGTCTATTTTTTACAATATTTTTTGACATGTGTAAGAGTCATTAATTTCTTCAAAAAGAATAACTGAAATCTCGATATTTTCTGACATTTTTTATCAATATTATTCTTATAAATACATAAATTCTCTCTCTCTCTCTCTCTCTCTCTCTCTCTCTCTCTCTCTCTCTCTCTCTCTCTCCTTCACAATATAAAATATAAAAGAATTTGATAATTCTCTCAAAAAAAAAAATTTTCTACCACATTTCCTTCTCGCAAAACGTTTTCAATTATTAAAATGAAGCTTGTCAAGGAATTAAAATGAAGCTTTGTGCTCATGCTCGGAAACATGCATTTCCAAAGTGTCTGAACAAATTCCGGTGGACGTATTGCACGATAGCAATAAGTGCAGAGCTTATAGGGAGCGGGCCTTAGGTATTGGTCTGGGTCGAGTGTCAATTAGAACTTCAAGGGCTGCTGGCACGGACTACAGTTAGAGCAAACGTCGAGCACAAAGTACGGCCTTAACTCGCGCGGTATTTTGTTAATATTTATGTTGCACACTTGTATGTAGGTCGTGATGAATAACGTGGTTGATAAAGCTGCCAGGTTGGCAGGAGGAGAAGAAAGAGAGAGAGAGAGAGAGAGAGAGAGAGAGAGAGAGAGAGAGAGAGAGAGAGAGAGAGAGAGAGAGAGAGGGATAAAAGAAACTGCGAGAGATTTCAGATGAAAATGATCAAAAGATCCAAGAGAAAGAATAAAAAGCTTGGATACATAAAATGTCGCGATGTTATGCTGAGCGTCATGGCGATATTATCGTGTACCAATAAATATTTCATGTTTACAGGCAAATTTATCCTTGACCAAGATCTCATATACCGTAATTATAAGTGATTACAATTAAACGGTGTCACGTAAAATGATGTTGCTATGATTTATTATCTTTTCACATTTTATTATATATTGAGACAAGATACTTTTCGATTAATGACACAGTTGAAAGTTAATGAATATATCATTCTTTTTACAAGTATAATAATTACAAAGATCATTTCTTCTGCAAAATTTAATTCTTTCGATTCTTATAAATTTAGTTCATATTTTTGTGTATTTTTCAATAATAGTACAAGTAATTATTTAGGTAGCTTAATAATTAATGATAATTAATTGCATACGTTTAGAGGGTATATTTGAAAATCATGTGCGATTCTTGTGATTATGTTTCGGACTTTCATCATTTTTCATATGCCACGTGCATTGAAGCTTAACACAAAAGCAAAACAAGTATTGCAATTATGTGCCTAATTCTGTTAATTACATAACAACTATATTGGTCAACTGGTATTTCTGTTGCAACAAAACTGCAGTTATCAAAAAGATTTTATCTTGAACGAGAAGGAAATATTCTAAATCTTACTATACATATAATTATTATCAAGGACATTAATTATGCTGAAAATAATCAAGATGCAGTTTTAAATAATTGTTATATGAATAAATTAAAAAAAATTAATAAATTTAAAAAAATCTCATAATATTTTTACCTCTTGTCAGTTATCAATGGAAAAATATTATAAGTTATACTTTTTCCAGATTTTGAGAATGAAAAATATTATTAAAAATATTCGATATAAAATCTAGCTATTTTAGTATATAATATTTCGTTATGTAACTTTATGATAAAAACTTTTACACTAAATAATTCTGTATAAAAACGTGGTGCACGTGAAAATTCTATTTTTACTATCTCGTACCACCGCAATTCAGTTAAAGTCTCTTTATTCATGCAGCTTCCGGTTTTATACCATTACAATTTTGTGCGTTATTTTGCTCAGATGCACATTTTTTTTTTTTTAAAGCCACATATCACGCTGGGAGTAGGTAGGCGAATGAAAATCATCGATTGCAGTTTCCACTTTAATTTCACATTGATTTTTCGGAGCAAATTACGGAAGACGTTCCCCCAGAAGGGAAGCTTATGCTTCAACACGTTTGAATGATTTTCCGATTGTCGGGAAGAGAAGGTCAGGAATAAATGGCAAAATTACTGCTAGTCGAAATGCCATGGTTCAACGGCGAGATCCACCATCACGGTCAGTATTTCCCCGAGGCGACAATAGCAACGGCTCCGTTCTGTCTGGCAACGGGAATCCGGATAGCCAAAAATCGCGTTCATTTGTGTCCGCAGCGATCGTTTGAGATCGCTCGATTGTTCCGCGTATGTAACACAAACGTCACGGCTACGTTCAATCGCGGCATAAGGAAAGAAGAGCAAAATTCGATGCCTCACATTGCAAACAGACAGACTATCAAAATAAAACTTTATGAATTTGTTCCAGTTCCGTGCGGAAATTTTTGCAGCATATTTTATTGGACGTACGACAAAGAAAATTAGATCGCGAAGACATCGCCTGAAGAATCTTGAAACTGAAAAATCAATTTCTATAACTATCTCATCCGTACAACAACGGCTCTTTGAAAATTTTCAGTATAAAAAGTAATGAAATAATGAAATAATACCTATTTTATAAATTCTGCGATTTGTTAAATTTAATTAAATTGATATTATCTTCTTTTTGTAATTTTTTTAAATTTATGATATTAAATACATCGTATCAAATTTAAAATTTTCAAAAAATTTAATTTAATTTGAAATTTAATTTAATTTAAAAATTTAATTTGAAATTTTGTTACATAAAATTCATTCAGAGACTAACTAAAAAAAATAGAATTTTATTGTTTGCCAATTTATATATGTATATACATTTAAAAAATCTAGTAAACAACAGAAATGCTATGGAACAAATTGTTATATGGAACAAAAATTTTTAGTTCGACTAAAATTGTCAACATTATTTTCCTAAAAATACTACGCTTTCTTTCTTTTTCTCTCGTGGTGTCTCTCCACTTTATTTACTGCACATAAAAAATCAGACATGCGTAACTTCGATTGTTCGATTGTTTATACTGTAATATATACAAAGAATGGTATTATTTTTTATATCTCCGCATATGATAAAAAATTGGAGCAACAGCGGATGTTGTAACAGAAGTTAATAAAAATAATGGAGAAAAAAGTAAATGAAGAAAGAATGTAAGTTTATTAATGAATGAAAGAACATGCATTTTGTTTTTAAGTGCATTCCTCTTAATAAAACACAAACAATATTCATTATGCGAAAATTTCATAGATATTGCAAATGCATTTACGGACAAATAAATGAAAAACAATATATCTAAAATCTCCTTTTTTAAATGTTCTAAAAATTGAAGTTGCTCTTAACATAAAACGACTATTCGTAAATTTAAATGCAAAAGATTCATGATCGTCTCGATCTTATTTACGTTCTCGCATCTCTCACTAGGTTTATGTCGTATTCGATTTGCATTCCTACCGTTACGAAAACTTTCAAAATTTCTTGAGTGGAGATCTACATCCGAACTTTCAACCCCCAAATACAGACGAATGCGCTGGCGCCGTTCGTGGGCACGCGATGCAACACACACACGACACAAGACACACGCGATATTGTTACTTGTGTGCATCACTTGGTGTATGTAGAGCTTAGACATGTTTCCTCGTCTTTTGCAAAATCCGCGATTCTGTGAACTACTCCGAAACGATTGGAAGATCCGACCACGCCGGAAACGACGTCGTCGCGAATCACTATAGTCATTCGTATCTAGAGAATTTGGTCTGATGAGATGGAAATTTGCGTCGTGCTACAAGATAAGGTCAAAAGAATGAGAGTTTCATGTAATCTACTCGCAATAAACGATAATCTCTTTTCTTTACAGCTTCCTCACTGTAACGTTGATAGCTGCGGGTGGATGGTCTCTTATGTTACCTCTTGTTATCTTTTACATTCAGAGGCACATGCGAATCGTAGGATGTTATTTTAGTACTTAATATGAATCTAATTATCCTATCGTTAAACAGATATTATGATTAACAAATATTATCGGATATCACAGATAAATGAAAATAATTTTATTTATAGATTTTAGCGACAAAATTAAAAATTTATAACTTTTTATATTAAAGATTTTAAATTATTATCTATTAATAAAAGTGTCAAACGTCTGTATTACTACTCCCAGTTAATCTCTAAATTAACAATTAGAAAACAAAGATTATGTCAAATTATCCAAAGTTATTAAGATGAATAATAAAGTATCACATATTATTGATTTAATAATTTTAAATCGTTAATTTAATTTTAATTTACAATTAATTAAAAAATTCTACAGAGTATGTTAATAAATTTGAATCTTGATAACATAGATCTGAATAATATACATTATATAACTTGTTCGAAAGAAAACAAAGCAAAATGGAAAAATGGAATCTGGAAAAATGTAGATTCTGCGCATTAACAAGATTGATAATGAAAGGCAGAAGTTTTTAAACTAAGTTGAGGCGAAAACAGAAGAAAAAGAATTGAAGTAAAAGACAAAATGATAAAAATAATGAAAGAGATGGGATATTTGTGAGCAAACACACACACACACACACACACACACACACACACACACACACACACACACACATGTCTTTGAAATTATAAGATTATCATCTTACATGATAATATTTTGTTATAATCTCTTCTTAAATGTTGTAATAATCTTATAAATTTAGACATGATATGTGATTTTATGTGAACAGGATGTTGCTAAACGTTTCAGATTTTACTATACAGTCTTAAGATTCTCGTCGGTGTTCGCAATCCAGGAAAGTCATGCATCTAGCTAGATTCCCTCCACCCTCAGCACTTTCTTGACGACAGAGTGCCAATTTGGCACACAGCCATTAAACGGTCGTGGAAAAAGCACGGGTGCACTCCAACGAAAAGTAAAAGACAAGAAGACACTGCGGTTAATCGTGTCTCATGCACGATCGACCATCGCTCGACTGATTAATTGATATTGAAGTGAGCACCCATTCGAGAGATACCTTACGTGAACGAGCGAGAGCTCAGAAACTTACATGTTCTTCTTAAGGAAAGTCGGTCACTCAGAAGGCCTGTACTCGGAGAAAAGGACCTTCTATCCGTGTCGATTCTTCTCTACCATGAGGCGACTGTAACGAGCGAACTTGGAACTTTACGTGAGAAAAATTAAAGCGATCAGAAAGAGAGAGAGAGAGAGAGAGAGAGAGAGAGAGAGAGAGAGAGAAGGAAAGGTTCTATTAAACTAGTCGATCATATAGCATTTAAGGAATGACATGTTTATGTTCCCTCTAAGGTAACACGTACGCAAATTTATGTAACGGCGTCGCGGGGAATCGACAATGTGTAATTAACTTCACAATGTGTTTACGAAGAATCGCAAAATAATATTGTCGTGCACGATAAGCGCACGATAATAACGATGCAATGTATCCTACGACGACACTTTTATTCCCGAGAGAAAATATTTCTTCAGCCGTCTGACAACGTAATTCAACGCTTTCGGCAAGCACTTAAGGTCGATTTTAAAGTCAAAGCAAGACCGGATATTTTCCTTCTGGCGGCTTGCTTCCTTCCATCTCACTCGATCTTCTCGTTCGCGTCGTGAAATTCACGTTTACACATTAACGTCGGCACATAATGTTGCGACGTAATTAAAATTGCTTATACGTTTCGCCTTCATTAGACTTCAATCTCGACAGTTGCCGCGAAAAAGATTTCCGCTAACAATGTTTGCCTGTAATATTAGTTTGTTGGGAACTTACGTTACTAGATTGTAAAATACAATTGTATAAAATACAATTATGTTACTAGGTTGTAAAATGTACAATTAATGATGTACTTGCTACATCATTAATTGCAATTTACAACCTAGTGACATAAGTTTCCAGTTTTTAGAAAAAATTATATTATTATAAATGTCTATGTAATTTTAAAAGTTTTGTAAATAATTACAAAATTTTTAACTAAATTCTTAGTAGAAATCGTATGTAATGTTATAATTATAAATAAAAAGACAACAATGCGCAATGCAATATGGTTGACCAAATAAAAATCAGTGATGCAGAAACAAACATTTTATGCAAGATATTTAATGTTAAATCGTATAAATAATAAGCAGCATTTTTAAAGAAGTATATTTAAAGGTTCGAATCCCTCTGTTTAAAAACTAAATAACGCATAGATAAAACAAAAAAATATCAATAGTGATTATCTTGATGACAAAGCGCGCTCTTTATACCTTTATACCTTTTATCTTTTCTTTCACCTTTAAACTTCAAGCCGCGAAAATATATAAAATTAAAATAACGAGAGTAAGACATAAAACTTAGGTTTCATTTACAATGCACCCTTATATGTGTAGTCTATATAATGCATAAGAAGTATAATTTTATGTACCCCGCGTAATGCGTGCCTGTATCACAATGCATGTAAGGGACGAAGTGTAAATGGGATATTCAGAAAGAGAGGCGACAATGTGGAAGAAGCCCCGAAAAAGAGCATTATGACTTGAGACAGAGTTTACCAGCGGTGGCGGGAGGCAAAAAGGCAATAATAAGATTTGCAGCAAGTCTCATCACTTGCGCATCAAATTTTCAGCAAATATTTGAAGGATACATCAAATACACTTCCTCTAATGTCGCACTTGAGACTCACTTTCTTCCTGACTTACTTACCTGAGTTACTTACAGTTTAAGGTACCTTGAGTAATTGCAGTAAAGTATTTTGCAAAGTTTGTGAATATTTTTCGATGTTTTTTAATTACGTTCACGACACTACCGATAAAAGTGTAAATAAAATAATAATCCATCCATAGGGAATTTTTGATGTACCATACCTCTTGATATTTCGTATCTTGATATTTCAAATGTACGTTTCAAATGGAATATGTAAACAGAATAGTTGTAAACAACAACATTTATCATGAATTTACGTTTTCCTTACGGCATGGTGTGTGACTGAATACCATGACGCGTGAAATGTATTCTGAGTTGACAAATAATAAGAAGAGCATGAAGAAAACGAGCGAGAGAGGAGTCGCGACGACGTACGCGTGTCGGAGAGAAATTGAGACGGTCTTTCATCTCGGAATCGCATATTTGAATAGGTCGGAGAGCCACGATACGCTCGTTTATCTTCATGAACGCGAAGTGATAGCAGTTTCATCCTGCATGCTCGCCACGTGGAATAACTATTTGCAAGCAACGCGTAAAATTAATGTGGATCTGAAGCGCGCGCGCGAGAGAGAGAGAGAGTAATTGTAGCATCGCAATTGGATGCAGTTACTAAATATTTTGACTTTTTAATTACTTTTTAATAATGAAATCAAAAACCAAGTTTACAATACTGCATTCTTTATATTTTTATTCGTCGAAAATGGCGCTTCATTTTACGTTAAATATGATTATATTTACAAATAAAATAATTTTTCAAAGATTTTATATTTTACTTTAAGTGTGCTGACACAAATTAAGTATGCGTATGCTAACGTATTCTGAAAAATTTAGAATCCATGAACGACAAAGATGCATCGTCGATTCATGTCTTTAGGGACATCGACAAGTTATTGAAACTGTCGAAGATGCCAAGCGGAGTTAAATTTTGCCTCTGCCGAAGATAAAAGAAGAAACATATTGCGACTGCTCGATCTTCATATCGGATTGCGATGCAGGACGAAAAATATACATGCATTTCCGTAAGAAAGAGATAAAAAGAAAGTTATATCGAGAACCGAAATAACGACGACGACAGAGTACTCCTTAATTCCCGAGTGAGATTCACGGCGAAGAATCCGTGAGAGCTAATGTCATTTGTCGTGGTTCATCTTCGACCTATCTTGCTTGCGCCAGAAACTATCACGTTGGACTACTTTGAATGATCACATGATGATCGATGACTCGTTTTTATTGTCCATGAAACATGATTTCATTTCGTGGAAATGGGATGATATAAACGACCCTTAGAGAGGCTCGTGCTTATTTACGCACGCTAAATGTGAATCTATCAGCAAATTTTTCCTACAACGATATCGAAGCGTTTCGTTGTCCATGAGACGTTTTTATTGATTATTCGATTTTAAATCATACTTTTCATTCTATGTATTTAAATTCTCGTTGGACGTCTTACTGTTTGACATTCCTATACAGTTATATCGTTAAACTATTATTCCTCGACAGATTGTTAGTTTAAAAAATTAAGATAAAAATGTAGATTGAAAAATTTCAGAGTCTCGGAGAATTCTACACAACAGATTGACTAACAAGAAAAAAATATTCAAAAACATTAACAGATTGACTAACAAGAAAAAAAATATTCAAAACATTAACAAATAATTAGAGAAAAAAAATTAAGATCAATTATAGGTCAATCATTTTCATGAACCATTATGTTTTTAGATTTATGGATATGTACAGAATATCTTTTATATTTTTATTAATATTGATATTCACAAGAAAAGTAATTATAACTCCCAGCAGTTGTAACTCCACTCTTTCAATGGGAAATAATATTTCAGAATATAACATTTACAAAGCCTGTTGCGCCAAGTCAAAGAATACAGCATTAAAAAAGAGAGTTGCTTCGCACACGCAATTTCATAATCAAAGCACTGTCATCCGTAATTCGTCGTGCTATACCTTCCCCCCTTCCCCCTCGTCAACCCTCCAGCATTCCGATTCCGTCGTTCTACAATCGTGGTTTTTCTCGCTCTAGCGCACTCTTTGTTTCACGATTTGTAGAAACCCTCTGAATAGACTGATTTAATTATACCTCGTATACGATACGCGCACACGCACACGCACACGTATGCGTGCGCGCGCGCATACGCAAAATGCACAAAGGATGATCGGGATGAGGGCTCATCTGCATTTGTGCGACACTCCGAATGCGGTTTGGCTATCGGCAAATACAGGCGTTCGCACGATGTTTCGCGGCGCGCAACTATCCCGAGTACAATTGGACGAATGAGTGAATCGCGCGTGATCTCTTGCGCGAGTCTCTCGTTGATCGTTCAAAGCAAAGTTCCTCCGCGATTCGCGGGATCGTTACGTGAACCATATACACGCACGACGATTGCTTAGGCCCGGCGTCACCGCCGAGATTGAAAAGTGTTGAATTCAATGGTATCGTTGATTGGGAAAAAAAAAAAAAAGAGAGAGAGAGAGAGAGAGAGAGAGAGAGAGAGAGAGAGAGAGAGAGAGAGAGAAGAAACGCTCGCACGCACAGAAACGCACTCGCGCGCACACGCGCACGCGCGAAACAGCGGATATTTTTGCGCGTGGGTATGCGACATGAATCGATACGCAGATAGAAAGAAAGAGGGGGAGGAGAGGGCGGAGAGAAAGAGAGTGTGTGCGAAAGGGATGCGGGGTAGGATTTATTTTAAATATACATTTTAGTGAAACATACGCAACAGAATTTGCGTATGGTGGGCGTTGCGCGTGAGAAAATATCTTACCGCGCTTTAATTAATTACACCTGGTTTCGGTTTTAATGATAATCAACGGACGTACCGCTTTTATGTCAAAATGTTTCGTTAATTAAATACCCAGTTTTAACGGAAATCTCGCCGCGCGAGATAATACCTTGCGGATGTGAAATTTGTATCAACTTTTGCAGGTGATATTACCGATTAACTATCGAGTATGAATGGAAGGTAAAACAGACGCAAATAATTAGCTATTAAAAAAATATTAAATTATTATTAAAAGTATTATTTGTGTGCATTTTTTCAAATATCAATAAAAGATGAAATTTTTTTTTTAATACATCTAGCTCTACGAGAAACTATGAAGTTTTATGGATGTCTTATGGCTTGTTCAACAGGATATTACATTAATAAATTCACACCAAAATATTATTCTCATAAGAGGCAAATACAAAAAATGAAAGAGAAGGAAAGGAAGTTATTTATCTGTTTAAAGGAAATATTTTTCAAAGATGAAAATAGCATGCATAAATTCCGAGAAATATGGTATAATAAAAAAAAATAAAAAAAAAAAAAGACAAACGTTCGCCCGGAAGTTTCATTTCCGAAAGAGATTTCATTTAAAGAAATTATTTGCGCACACAAAACACAATCGTAGTTATTTAAACGTATTGTGTGTTTCTACACGAGAAGTTTCGAGCCACTTCCGGCAGTCATTCTTACGTCTTGCAATCCGCTTTGCATCTCATTTTCGTACAAAGCCGGGCGCTCGCACAGGCCAAATCCCATTCGCATAATCACCTTATACCGAAATATACGAGTCATCAAGCTAGTTTCGGGCGTAGTGTTTACCGTGGCCGTGTTAGACTCGCGAATCATCGGGAGCGACGGTGTTGTTTGCGCGATATAACGAGGTCGCGAGGAAAAATACAGCGCCTGGTGCTACTTGGAAATATTAATTATTACAAGCGTTAATTGAACGCTACCCGAGATCGTACGCGCGAATAGTACTCTCTCCTTCGTTTACGATCCGGAACGCTTTCCAGAGCGCTCGTGCTGATTGAAGCGAACGACAAGTGGGAGATCGAGAAAATTGAATTGCACGCAACGACAGTTAGGGGAATATCGCGGATGGATTCGCGTCCAGAAATCCTCTACGAAATTATACATTAATAATTGATGCGTCAGGTTGACTTTTGGAAATTCGAATTTATCGAATTCTCCTCTCTGAGTATGTATTTTTTACTTAAGTGTAGAAATATACGCTCTTTAGATTTTACGTGTATTCTGCGAAAAATGCGACAAACAGCGTTGCGCGTGGAATTAAGTAACATCGACGATCGATAAGCGTTGTGGCTTATCATCAAAAGCACTCGATATCGCGTGATAACGAAACACGCCAAAAGCTATTCTCTGCAGATTAAAATGTGTACATACTTTTTGCAGAAAATACACACGCATACACACGTGCACAACGCACTTTGTGTTCTTTCTTTTTGTGCGCCACCATATGTTCATGGCATCATAAAACGAACGTATTCCGAACTCAATTTGCGCAGCCGGCTTTAATAAGCCCCATTGACATTCAGCAAACGCGTCCTCGCCCCTTTAAACTCGCCTCCTCTCTTTATCATGCAATCCTCTTTTTCGCACGTTTCCACCGAGCGGGTAAGCAAAGCCGCCCTTTGAGCCGTTTCTCTCTCTCTCTCGACCGACAATCGTTTCCGGTACAAACCGGCTTAATTGCGGACTGTCGCAGTTCCGGAGAACCACTACTCGTAACTCGTATAATCCATTTGCCTGCAAAAAGGGGTTATTAAGTCGCGACTGGATGATGGATAATCTCCCGGCTGGACTTTTCCAACGAGATGCATCAACGATTCCAGGGCTCGCGAACTTTTCAACTCGTATTCATCCGTCCGATCGTTTGACGTTATTTAACATGTTTCAGAGACGACGGGAGGTCAGACGGATATCTCCTTTCAAAGAATGAAGTATCATTTATCAGAAACTGGACGTAATAACTATTATTAAATTTGCGACACGACAATTCTGTCGAAATGATTTTTGCTTCTATTCAGACGGTATAGCGATCGTTCCGCAAATAGCATCGCCACGAGCAAGTTAATCCAAGCCTGTTTGCCTGAATTATAGCAAAGTTTCTTGTTGCACTCCTCTGAAATTTACTCCCATTGCCGCATTTATAACCCAGCGCGCGCGCGCGCGCGCGCACTCGCGAGATTTATTACCTCTGAAAAAGTGCAGTTCAAAATAATACGCGTTACTAGCTCGTTGAGATCTAATCTGACTGTCAAAACTAATAAAATTAATATCTAAAAAAAGTCACAGCAATTCATAATAATTGTACGATTACATGATTACATGGATAACAGCCCACATTTTCGCGATTCAATTTCAAATCCATTAACAATCTTTATAAATTCAGTATATGTCGTCGGAATAAGGTCGACCCCATATACATCATCCAGTGGGAAAATTATATTGACAATTACTGCCGTTTTGTTGCTGAGCATTAATTATGTATGCGTTCTTCTAACGTAATAAGCATTTACTACCTCCGGACAATTATCTTTGAAAAATATGATCGCTCAACAATATGCAATTACCAGGTGATCTGTATAATTCCCAGTCATTTACATAGTAATTCAACGACCAATAAAATTCATGCGTTACATCACCGTGTCCGACACGGTGATAATGAACTTTACCACTGGCTGTTGGGCAGAGACTCGGTATCGCTAATAAATGCGATATTTCGTTCGGCGAATCGCGCGCTAGTTATCGGCGGTTAGCTCATAAATTGCTGCTGCAGAATCGCTTTAAAATTTAACAACGTTATTACATTCACGCTAAATTGAAAACAAAATACATTGTTGCATCGATTCGATGTTGTTCGACGTTGATGAATCTATCTACAGATTCTTTATTTTATCATGAAAATAAATATTATGCTAATTTTCCCATGCGAGCATAAACGTGATCTCGAGCATCTTGCTAATTATGCATTAGATACATGTAACTCAAGAGCCCGAGGCTGTACAATGTTAATCATCAGGATATCATTCAACAATACCGCCAGCCACATATCATGCTCAACAAATTTTCCTTGATGAAAGCGCTGTTTGTTACAGCAAAAATTACGTGCCCAGTAAAATAATAATCATGGAACGAATTTTCGAAATCGACTCGCAGTCTTGCCGGCCTATCAAATAATTTGCAAGTAGGCCGATAAATTCATTATTCGCCCAGTCATATGTCATCAACACCGCCTGTAATTCGATCCTGAATCGTTAACAAATGACGGATTAATGCAGCAAATTGAGATCGGTTCTTGTGCTAACTAATTACTCGATATGAAGCGAGTGCTAATAATATCCGTTTGAAAGAGATGCATGAAAAATACAAAAATATAAATTTGAAAAATATATTTATATAAATTTAAATATATATTTTAAATTTAAACATATATATATATATATATATATATATATATATAAATATATATATAAAAATCATATATATATATGATTTTTATATTTATATGTTACGTTTGTCCATAAAGTTCAAAAGTGTTCAAACGTCATGTAATTGACACATATAATTGGAAAAATCTTATTTCCAATTATATGTGATAAGCATTAAATTAGCATTTTAAAACATCGTGACTAACTAACTCTGGAACTGCTGTAAGAAGAATGTTTGAAATCATGAGTAGGATCGATTTTTCTATCTATGAACTACATTGTGCCGGTAAAGCTGCATAACTAAGTTGCCAAGTCATCTTGTAGTTAGCTAGGTTAGTTACGATATCCATTTGTAATGAACACGTCACTAACACGTCGGAATATAATTAAGCGGTATTTGATTAGAAAAAGTAAAAAGATTCGCTTGCGCTGTCGATTATTCGAGCTCTTCAAATTACAAGGGCTAATTACCAGTGGCATCATTATACATAATCGATCGTTAAAAGATATACGAGAATAATTCAAATGATATGACGATTCCGGAATAATTTAAAACTGAAATTTACTACTTATAATTTAAGAATAATAATGTTATACAAACAAGATTGTTTAAACTTGCATTTTCATATGCGTGAAACAACAGAAATAATTTCGATGTAAAGAAAAGCTAGCTAATCAATCGTCTAGCATTTCTGTCATCTAATAGTGTAAAAAAAAAAAAAGAAAAATAAAATTCCTTCGCATCTCTCGTGAATAATGTCGAGAGCAAGTCGTCGTATAAAATATTTCAATAATATTTCATAGATTTGTCAATATTCAGAACACTCGTTCTTTTGATTTGGATGCGTAGAGGCATAAATTTTGCACGTCCGTCACGTCCGTAAAGTACACGTGCAAAAGAGTGATCGTAAATATCGCGTGTGGCGTAAAGAATAGTAAGCGGCTCGGCGAAAGGTGAAAATTGTCGCATAAAGCAACGGAATACGGCCGGTGGCGTAAATTATCGTGACGCTTTTCCAAATTACGATTGTATTGTCACGTAAATTGGGTTACGTCGATTATTCGCTTATGGATTAATACCAATAATGTCGCGTGCGACTGCCGTGTCACGCGGTAATATCGACTTTCTAATGAAGCTTTCTCGATGTGATGTACGACGAGCCGCGGGCTGAAAATCAGTAAAATCAGTTTTTAAGTCGTACATCCTGTAAATCCTGTTAAAATGGGACGCGATGACGTTAACGGTGTGGGCATTGCGGTCTTCGAGTCTGCATTCAACGAATCTGACACTGTTAATTCTTTCTTTTGGACAATGCGGTAAATAATTAAAAGAAAAGGAAAAACATGAAATGCCCCGTTTCAGTGATACTGTGGGAAATAAAAAAAAAATAAAATTCGAAAGCAACAAAGTATAAACATGAAAATAGAAATACTAAAATGCCAATGTACAATGCAGAACAGTAAATTCGAGAAATTTATCGAATTGAATGGATACGAGAACGATGTATTACTGCTGAAACTTTTAATTATTAATGTATCTCAGAATAATTATTTTACTCGTTTTCATACATAATAAAAATTACAAAAGTTTTAGAGAGACATTTTCAGAATTACTTGCTAATAATTATATTTTTAATAAAAAAAAAGGCACGATTTAGAATTATCAGTAATAATCTGAATTAAATATCGCGTCTCCATTTCTTATAAAATATATAACATGAAAGTTTTGAAGTCAAGGAAGCTCTGGAATACCGCTTTAATATATTCATAATCTTTTTCAAGAACTTCGATACCTTTCGTGACACGTGCATGTACCAACTCATTGACCTTGATTTCAAAGTTAACTTTGTCATTAGTGAACTTAAAATTACTAAATACTTGTGTCAAAACGTCAAAATGTTTCGCGTTTTCCATAAATAAAACACGTCAAAAATATTATTACGGACAATGTAATTATCATAATTATTTTTCAATTATTAATATGAGTGCTAAAACGTTAAATTTCAAATACACAAATTCAAATACATAAATTGTTATAATAAATCAATAGTACTCCAAGCGTGAATTAATTATTTCGACATTTCATTCGCAGTATAAAACTCAGATCGGAAAAGTTGAGAGAGAGAGAGAAAGAGAGAGAGAGAGAGAGAGAGAGAGAGAGAGAGATAAAGATTTAAAAAAATATCCTTAATTCGTTCTGTAAGCAGACAATTTACATACGTGGAAAAGATCAATCACATAACGAGCACCGATTTCACGTGATTTAAGTTCATTTGATTTCTTCGCAAAGTTTTCTCGCAAAGTTGATAGAAGAGAGACTTGATAGCTTACAAGAATAAGCTCGACAATTACCTTACACATTCGCTAGAAAGTTATGATTCGCTATTAACGGAGATTTGCCGGGAGTCTAAAGGAGATGTCCTTCCAGAAGTGCTGTCGCTCGTCCGAGAATGGCTAAGGTACTTCAGAAAAGTTTCCTTCGTCGACGTAGCGCTTCATAAAACGCTGCAACGCTTCGTAAGCAAGATACAATACGCCGCAAACGAAGTTTTGACAATCGGTTAACGCCGGATGGATATCGTCGCTAGATTTATGGGATTAAAATAGCGTGAAGAATTTAGTGGGATATTGCGCACTGAAACGGCACGATAAACCAACACTGTAGACCCAAAACTTATAAGCAGGAAAAATAAATATGAGACAGAATTCAAAAATAAATAAATGTCATACTTTACACACTTAATTTTTACAGCAACGCAAAAAATATGGAGCCTTTTTAAAAATATGCAAATT
The DNA here is from genome assembly GCF_055798465.1 of Pogonomyrmex barbatus. Lineage (NCBI taxonomy): Eukaryota > Metazoa > Arthropoda > Insecta > Hymenoptera > Formicidae > Pogonomyrmex > Pogonomyrmex barbatus. The sequence continues at coordinate 4,936,337 of NW_028297098.1, forward strand.
CCATTTAAAAATGGAAGAAACAATTCTATAACAATATCAAGATAATCTTTAAGTAAAATCTTTAAAATAAAATTTTTAAATAAACGATCTGACACGACACTTACTCATTTTTAATCTTAAGATTAAAAATACAAATCTGTATTAATCTTGTAGTCGATGTAAGATTAAAGTTAAAATGTTTTATATACCGAGCTATCCAATTATTTTATAATAAACATTATAAATTTTATAATTTAATAATAACTCATTTATAATATCACTAAATATATATTCTCATTATAAACTTTGGTCACAGATTTATTATCTGCTTTAATCATCCATCGAATGAGAAAGCGACTGGACATGAAGCAGCCTGGCTTACCCGGTGTGTGAGTTCAAGGTACGTCGATCAGAACATCAATTCAATTTCATAATGTAAGTATCGGGAATAATCCCCGACTCGATGGATTACATTGACGACGGATTGCAAAGTTTGTTGCCGGTTTCCTGGTGACGAAGATCGTTCACTTCCGAGGGTGACGAAGCTACGCATTCTCAAATGCTCTAATTAAGGCAACTAACTTATCTCTTCTCGCGTCATCCTCGCGTAATCAACGTAGATAAATATAGAAGAGATATTTGTTTAACTGAGAGGAAATACAGATATTATTATCATTTATTCGTAACGATAATTATTCAAGAAATTTATCTGCATACATCGTTTTTCCGCCCTTAAAATTAATTTCAAGACATAAAGTGCCTATATTCTCTTCGCTGGATTATCCTAGATGGGGGCGTTCATGTGGGAGAATTACGCGGCGCATTAGCGGTCTCGTCCCTTTCTTGTTCGCCAACATTCTCGGGATATAATATTTAGGTTGGTGAAGATGAACTTGGTGTCGGTACGTGCGGTGAACACGTGCGGATCGATGACTCGACACGTGGATTCGTTTTGTCAATATTTTAAGAAGTCATTTAGATATATAGCGTCGTTTGAAATAAATCTCCCTCATAAAGTATGCACAAGACCCGCCAATATTGGCCAAAATTATTTCTCATGGGACAACATGAACGTTTCCCATGTGCTTTATATGATCACATGTACGATACACGAATATTTATATGAATAAATTAAAAAGCGTGCTTTTTCGATTTTATGTAACACGCGAAACATGCATGAAGTTGAAATTAAACTGGAAAATATCAAACTCGTCATTAGAACTGTAATCAATTCCAGGAACATCGATTTTTAATATGAAATATGGAAAAAAATTAACGTTTTTTAAAGTTAATACTGCGGATCGAACATAATCGAAGTATCGTATTTCTGAACTCCCACGCATTTTTAACAAAATGTAAGCTGAACGAAAAAACGTAATATCAAAGGTTATTCACCGCAATATTTGACGTATGATCTTTGATTTTTCCGATTTGAAAAAATAATGAAAGTGCATTAAATATATAAAATATCACAGATCTTTCCACATACCTTTATTATTTCAAATGAGATTTAATGTGAAATAAAAAAATATACGCGCTTCCAAGGGGCGAAATTTCGGCACCCTCGTCAACTGACGAATCACACAATCTACTCGAGAACTTTTGCTCGCCTTATGCAAATCCTCACCATTGCACCGTGATGTTGACCAAATTAACGCGCTGCCAACGTTACTTACGTCTGCACACATTGTAGACTTAACAGTGCGGACTTGTCCCTTGTAGCATTAATAATTAGCCTAATGACGGACCTCGTCCTGTCGGAACCGGACGCGACGTTTACACGGCAAACAGTTGGAGAATTCCACTGCTCGATCGCATTGTTTCCGCCAAATTATACCATTTGATCGTAGTCTTGCATAACAGACCCAAAATTCTACCGTCATTCCAATTGCTTTATGCAGATGTTTCCTTTATCAAATTATTGCAATATCATGTTATTATTGTTAAAATTCGTGTGTTTAATCCAGAATGCCAAAGAAAGTAAATGAATACAATTTCTGTATATAACAAAATTTACATAGATTGAATTTGAAATCATTTGGTTTCAATTTTTAATCGAATTTTTAAACATTCAACAATACTCTTATTAAACTTCAAATCAAAACTCCACTAAAATAAATAAGTTAAAATTGACTCAATGTTAATTTAGTGTTCATTTGATTCATTAAAACTTGACTCGTAGAAAATAATTGATGCAGTAATTTTCGACGTAAAGAAAAATTAGATTTGTAAAATTGGCACCCCCAAATGCAAACTTTTACAACATTAGTATCGCATTTGATTATTCACAATTTGTCCACATTTGTCTATACCATTCAGTAAAAAATGATTATAAATAAATAAAAAATTAAAATAAATTTCATCATACATTCCTACATCATAATCCTCATAATGAAATTGTTCTAATTCTTTTTCGCTGAAGGAATAAAAAATTATTATTTATGCATAAACGCGAATAAATTGTAGACAATCAAGTGCGATACTAATTTTATAAAAATTTGTATTTCGGGAGTTCACAGACCTAGAAGAATCGATTAAATCGTTGCAATTTGATCTGCTTACTGCACGAACATTTCGCATAATCATTAAAAGTTTATTTTAATGCAAATAAAATAAATTTGAATAAACTTTATTAGATTATTGAAAGTTGTTTGTTTCATGTCAATTACAATATTTCCTACATTTAATTCAGACATAATATGCACATGTTTTCCTGATATTGACAGCAGAGGGAAGGCCGGCCGTCATATGTCACAACGTAACAAGAACAATCTGTAAACAGATTGTAAAGCATAGACATGCGGCCGTGTTCGCATCATAAAAAAATCACGTCATATATAATCCCCGACGACGCTCCCGATGGGGACGAATTTCATTATGCGCGAGATAGGGTTTAATCTGGTAAATCGACGTCGCGTATCGATTAATTTGCGAATAATAGATCCTCGGAAAATCATTACTCGCGCGAGCGATTTGCGCGCATGTCACATCGGTCCTCATACGAAGGACATTCTCCTCACGTACGTGTCCGAACGAATCTGGGCCGGATATCGGTAATCTTACGAGGGGATCTGCCCGACGATTTGTTTCAGTCCTGGGCGCCACTGTGTCACAACTATCGCGGTGTCATCGCGAAGACGGTAACGAATCGTTTGTCATTCTTGTCGACGCATGCATAATACCCGGGCATAATTCATAACGCGCTGTTAGGACGTCGCAAAATGCATTGTTCAGCTCGACCGCGCGGGACCGATGAATATAGGAATTATCTCGATTATCCTAAATCAATCCCGAATTTGCGGGAGGTTGTTGGGGGCGCGGGAGGCTCATGCGCGATTACGCAATGCGAAAAGCAGTAACATTACGGCAGAATATTTGCCCAGACAGGCAAACCCGCCGGGAGTAAATTTTACCAAGTATCTGTTGCGAGCCTCGTCAGCAGAAAAGCAGTAGAATAGATATAGAACCTGTCGTATTCTGTCTACCAGTCGCTCTACCATGCTCGCGAAATCTGCTTGATTTCTGTCTCTCATGTTATGCCTGCAGGCTTTAACAGCAAAATGCGGGTTTAAAGCGAACACAGTCGATGCCAATCTATTACAATGTGTTGATCAAATCAAATGTGCCATCAAAATATTGACATCTAATATTTTACTTGCCAGCATGCATATCCAGATAATTTAAGCGATTCTAGAATTCATGGAGCAATATTTATTTCATACAAATTATTTTCTTATATGAAAATTTAACTAATGTAACCAAATGTAACTAAATCGTGATTATATATTTACAAATGATAAATAATTTCGTGATGATTTTAATCAGAGAAAGGAACGCAAAATACAAATAATTCATATGAATACATTATAATTATATAAATTCGTAAATAAACTTTAATTAAAAACATACAGTTGCTATTGCTATTCCGAATTATCGGAAATATGTTATCACATTTATTTAAACAGGTCGACAGTTGCATTCTGATTTCGAGTCCGAACATACAGTCAAGATTGTATTATTTTTAAAATATCAATTGGGGGATTGCGTTAGATTAAACAAATACACCGTACGCAGATATTTCAAACGGAAGAAAACGGAATGTACGCTACTAACAATAACCGAACATGAAAGCGACATATTTATTTAGCTTCGACAATTTACCCGCAGTGGATTGAGCGCGCAATCTCGATATAACGCGCTTCGCTTTCGATAATCCTTCCCCAATTTATTCGTCATTTCGACGAGATCGCTAGAACGGATTAAATAATAATCTGCTGCACGACACTTGAGCTCCATCGTGATTTCTCGAACGAAGGTAAAGCGATCCACGCTCGCAATCACTCGTTTATCGTCAGCATGTTGCGGCAATTAATTACTCTCAGAGCAACATTCAATTAATCCCCCCCCCCCCCCCCGTCATTTGATATACTCCAATCCGACACGCCTGCTTGTCTTCAACAGGTTTCACATCATTCCGGCTCGCCGATAAGCAGAATCTCCGGGCGGTAGTTTTTCCATCCCACTCTTCCATCCCACGTTTTCCCCTCGCGCTCTCGCAAAATTAAATAACATCTCGTCGGCCCCCCCACAGCCGTGGTACAGAGAGCGACGGAATTGATGGTACAAAGAGAATAGTACTGACGAGCGACAAATATTCCCGCAAAAGTTTACACGCGACCAACGTTTCGCCGCATCCCACGCCGCGCGTGCGAAAGTATAAATAACGAAATACACGAAAATGAAAATAATGGAGAAATCCCTCGGGAATGATAGGAACGTTTGATTTTCCATCCGCATGCGTTAACGTTAACATTTTACTGCGCGCTTTTAACAATTAAAGATCCACACAGGGGATCCACCATCAAGTTTTTCGCTATAATTTGTTTTTAATTATTTATTCGCGCGAGAGGATTATGTAATTATATATAATCGTGTATCAACAATTGTACGCGTATGGTAATCCATTTATTTTTAATTGCTTATAAATAATGCAAAGCGACCGATCGTTACGTACATTTACGGTACAGTTTCATAAAAAACTTCTGTCATAAATTTTTATCCCTCTCCCCTCCCCCCTCGTCCCCGACTACAATCGGACGGCCGAGGATTGCCGTAACGAAGAGAATTTGCGTTTCATCGAAATTTGCAATACCGATTTCCGAGATATCTTCACCATAAATTTTCTTATAAACTTCCGCCGAGAAATTTCTCAGAGTTGGGATATCTTACCCCTTAATTTCTTACGTCTTTCGGGATTAAGCCGGGAGACGCCGAGCGTGAACTTCTGCGACGGGGGAAACATCCGACTTAAGATTGTGGGCATCGTCTATCCTCACGGCGCTCGTGCAACGAGTAAACCGGCGCATAATGCATTCCACGCATGTTTTTATACTGCAATCTCAGCTCTCGTTGAAGACGAGATATTTCCAGGATCTCTCGAGGTCACGTCCACACATACGTACGCAGGTACCGAGAGAGAGAGAGAGAGAGAGAGAGAGAGAGAGAGAGAGAATGCGAAGGCATCAGCGATTCACTGCATTCCGGATTGCAGATGCATGTACAAGAAATTCCCGGGGTTTCTGCCCTCCGGGATATATCCCTTCTGATCGATCCTTCATTTTCTCCGACTTACGTTTTTAACCCTGGCTAATGCGGCACTCCGTGGCGAATACATACGTTTTTCCTCGTCGAGCGGGAGGTTTTCCTTTGGCGGAAAACGTACCGGAAACTGAAAAAGCAATCGATCACTCGCGGAGAAGATGTCCTCGGGCTCGTGAAAAGAAAGTCGACAAGTTGATAGTATTTAAGTGGTTTATCCGCGTGATTATCGGAAGAGACAGAGTTTTAGAATTTTCACGAAAATAAATATCTACTAGAAAATATGAAATTCAATATTTAATGTTTACATGCTCTATAAAAGAAAATGTTATATGTTACCCAGTTTTACTATCTTTGAGGTTTCCACTTTTTATTTATTTTCTCATATAAAAATATTTGCTCGATACTTGTGGTATAAATCCCTCGATATTTAGATTCACTCTCAGAGTAAATATTCTGAAACTTAAATATTTATTTTCTTTTCGAATATTAGCATTTAATCGTATTCGTATAAAGTATTCAAATATAAATATAAATATAAATATAAATTCAAATATAAATTTCTTCGATGAATTTTTTATGATCATTTATATAAATTACATATTAACGTATTGTAAAATAAACGTGATAAATAAAAGTTTCTCTCTTAGAAAGAAAATTTGCAATTCAATCCTGGAATAGACCGGACTTAGAATCGATCTTTTATTATCGCTTTTTGCTGTCAGACATGATGTTGTTGCCTTCGAGTGATTTGCATTGCTAGGAGACTTATCCTGAAAGCTTTCGCCTAAAATAGCATGCCCGGTACAACGGCATGGATAATCCAGGCGAGCGAGTAAATGCAATCGGTCTTTGATTTTCTTGCATTTACAAGAAACGGAAACAGATTAAAAGGATAAAGTGTGATAAGAAAAGGTGACGTTTCACCTTAAAAATATGCTCTCATTTAATATGTAATAGCATTATATACAAATCTCATTTGTAATACTCATTTGTAATAATATTATATATAAATGATCTATAATTTCATCAATAATATTACATGTATATATATATATATATATATATATATATATATAATTATTATAAATTGTCTATAACTTTTATAAATTTACTTGCTTCGAACTTACTGGCTGCCAAAGATATTCGAATGCCTCATCATCGCTTCTTTCAATGCAACGCTTTTCAAAGTTTCAAAAGTCAATTAGATTGAAGCAAAAGTTTATTTCATACAGACACAAATCACTCATCTTATTTCAAATTAAATTCTTTTTCAATATACAGCGTTTTAAAACTCATCATCTTAATTTTAATTAAATTCACAATTAATTTATATTTACTTCTTCACATTACATATCAAAATAATAATAGTTCTGACGTTGTAAGTAAAATAGAAATAAAAAGTACAACAAACAAAATTAAATGTATTTCAAACAAAATCTGATTGTTTTATAAATTTAAATAGATCTTAATTTAAGTTTTAAAAACGATAATGGTAAACTTTCTGAAATAAAAATTGAAAGTTTTAATAACGTTTTATAACGCATTAAATTAATAAATAAATCCCTATTCAATTATTTCCATTAATATGTATTGATTATATTAATAGAAAATATATGTCTCATGTTTGTTCCTCTTTTCTGAGATCATCAAGAAATACATCTCTCTCAGATATTCTGAATGCCCTTAGGCAAAGTTTGCCCTTAGGCAAGTTCTGTAGTATGCAATTTTTTAAAGAGGAATACTAATTAGTTGTAAAATAGCCTTCGATATTCTCTGAATAGTGCATCAAATATTCTCGATCCTCAACCTGTTTTATGACGTTACAAATTTGAACCAAATGTAGATCAACGTAGATAAAGCATTTCGTTTCGTGGACTAAAAATTTGTTGCAGCAAATTTGCATTTCTTTTTTTTATCTTCTATCTTCTATCGTAATTATAACTAAATAACTATTAAATAAATAATAAAAAAAATAAATAACTATTATTTGTTTCTAAATTATACCAGAGAAGAAGATCAATATTATTTGTAAAATTGATAAAATAATTATCATATACATATACACATAGTTCATCATAATCTAAAGGCAGTTTTTTAAAGATCTCAGATACTATAGTAGATACAATAATTGAGCTTTAAACAAAATAAATAAATAAAATAAATAAATAAATAAAATCTAAAATATTCAAATGATCGTGCTGCTCATAATCATTTTGCCACTTTGGTCGCGCATAATCGATAAGTATATGTATAATATATCGAGGGCGGTCTCATCATTCTCGATTGGTTGAATATCATGGGGTATAAGTCGCTATTCACCGGAGAGTCAATACGGAGTCAATATGCAACGGAGTCCAATCCGATCCGTATAATCCTTGAGAAAACTCTCGATATTTGTGACTAATGGACGTGGGAACATCTCCAGATCAAACTTTAGCGACAAATCGCCCATCTCGAACGCATCAGCTCAATAACCGGGATGAATTCACAAATATCACTTGGCTAAATGCACAGAGTCAATGGAAATGCGAACCCGGTTCTTAACCGGGGATAATTAAATCATCGTCACGTATCCCACGTCACGTGATAATACAATTATTTCAACGTGTTAGAAAATAGCTGAGAAGGGAGGGAGTTCTAATTACAGAATAGAATTATACATAAATCATCTTCGTGGAAAAATGTATATATAAATAAAAAATTTGTGCAAGAAAAAGAAGGAAGGAAATAAAATGAAAAAGTTTTATCATACGATATATTATACGAGTATAACTCTTAAAAAAGTTGTAATTACTTTCCCTTTTGCTAAATTTTCAGAAAATAAAGTAATATTTTTTAAAGCAATACGTTCACTTTCATTAGCTAACACATTTCTTAATATTATTATTTCGAGTTAATATATCAGATATGAAAAATAAACAGAATAAATATAACATTACTTTTATTTTAAATAAGTACAACTTTTAACAGCGGATCTCAAGCAGATGAGAAAGCAGATGAGATTAATAAAAGTAAATAATGAAGCATGCATTAATATATTTCGACTACAATGTACGCTTTTCAAATAAAAAGCAAATCTGTCTAGAGGCATAATATTTTTTTAAGACGGAAATTAAGATGGAAGGTACATGTTTGTCGAGTATTTGGCATGAAACTATTGTGCACAACATTACGCAATTAAGTGCTTCGGGTTACGTAGGAGGCATATATCCCATTAAAATTGAATACTTATTAGCCCTAATAACACGACGTGGGCGAAGAATAATTCGAGAGACCGATAAATATTTCTCGCCTCGGTCGAGGCAGTCTCAGCAAGATAATAAATCCGACAAGCCGGAAATCGCTAATATCGCGTAATAAACGAGAAAAATTCGGAAAGATGAGAGCTGATGTAGCCGCACTGCGTCAATTTCCGTGCGCGTTTGTGGCATGGGAGCTTTCAACTTTTGTATAGAATAAAGTTTGATAACGATTGCAGTTTTTACAATTTCGAAATACGTGCGTGAATTTACGATATATACGTGAGTGAATGTATAAAATTGGATCGTATACCATCGCCTCGTAAAGCTCAATTCCGAATGGAATAATCACGTCACGTTTAATTCCTATCGTCATATTCGCGCATAGGGCAATATTATGCGAAACAGTGCAATATTATAGAGTACAACATCCGCTTCTATTTTCAGAATAATAGGTTATTTTAGGCCATAATGCGAAATTCGCGCTTGATACATTATAATTCGATTTCTTTATTCCGCTATCAAACTGTCACGTGCTAATTATTTCTCGACGTTAATTTATGTTAAGCTCATTACGAGCAAAATGCGATAATCCTCTTTTTTGTCTCGTCGATTTTATAGCGATTAATTCAATCGATCTCGAATTTCGAGACTTTCTAATGATTGTACCCAGAAAGTACTATACTACGATATGTCAATATGACAAAAGGATTAGCAATCGCCAAAGGGATTGAATTTGCGTCATTAATTAACGTGCCACAGCTTAAGCCAGATTGCTTATGTATCTGGAATACATGTAACTCGCAACCGGTACAACCGGTACAAGGTTATGCCACTGTGTTGTGTGTTTCCGTAGTTTACAAATGTCGTTTGCCAGTGTCAGAGCCGGAACTCGAGTCGACTAATTCTACATGGTTTCCGCAAAACAAGCACGTGTTGCGTCTTGTCTGACTGAAATGTTACACGATGGCCGAGCAAAGACACGAACAAACATCCCCAATTCTCCCTGTAACGCTGAAAACTCATTTTATACAGGGCGAAAACGGAAAAGCTCACGATTCCTCTTTTTTATTTCGTACGCTTTTCACTCTTTCTTTCTTTTACTCGTAAACCTTGACGTTGCCTAAATTGTAACAGCCTTTTCCTATAGCCGTATTTTGCGCGCCGTATATTTGATATTACGTATACCACGCCGGTTTATGTTGCTTTTACATTCAGTCGTAAAGCCGGAGTATGTTATTTTCCTCAATCCTCTCTCTACGAATCGAGAGATGTTTCTTCCGGCGAACATGTATTTTCATCTCGCGTGCGATGATCGTATGAATACTGGCACATCTTATACAATTTACTGACTCGTAATTTTAGTTTTTCCAAATGTCCGAGCAGATGGAAATATTTAAAATTACTCCACCACCGTAAACGTGATATTTAATATTTTACGTTTCATAAGGAATTTGTAATTTCGCAGAAATGTTCAAACGGAAAAAAGAATCAATTTGCGAGAATCGCGGCGAATTGCTTTTACGACTTGATAGCTGTGTGGAACATAACTCGCGCAATCCTTTGCTGACTTTTTTTCGGCATGTAAGATAACGCAGCGATTTCGGTAGCGTTAGCGCTTTAAAATCTTTTCATATGACGAAGTTCGCGGTGATGTAACGTTTTCCGAAAGATCCCATTGCGCGGTGACCCATATCGTTTCGTCAAGTGCGGAACGTGACGAATTGTTCTGTCTGCCCGATGATATTTGTTACGTGGGAGAGAATCCTGACGTTATTCCTCTCTTCTTCGCTTAAGCTGGAATCGGAGCTGGGTTTACGATTACAAAATGGAGTTATTTGTGATCGAATTGCAGACATCAAATCTCTCGATATTATGATGGATTGAAACGCGTTATGTGATAAATGAAACTCGGATTGTAAATAATCGCGGCGTTTCGCTGTGTTTAACGAATATAATAATACTGAAGAATGAGGGCACAAAAGTATCGATTACTAATGATGAAATCAAAATGATTTTAATTTCTCCTAGTTTCTCTTTCGTCGTTCATTTTAAATAATGTATGATAATTTTATATTTCAGATTTGCAAATGTGAAATCCTTTGGTAAAAGATAAATATATAACTGAGAAGATAAATGGATAACAGAAATAATATTTTTATTTATGAAAATTAAATTACTTTGTCGATATTAATTAGTCTTCAAATTACAATCTTTAATCTCTAAATCCTCTTGGTTTCAGAATTCTCATCGTTAGCATTAACGACATTCTATTCTGGAGTCGTGAATCACACGATATATACGGATCGTTAGTCAATCTCAATTAATTTCAACAATCCCAATTAATTTTGTGTTAAAGTACCCGCGATGTCCTCCATTGTGTTATCTACAGCGCAGAACGAAGCGAAGCCATAAATCGCAAAGAGAAACGAAGCTCTAACTAAAACTATCGAATTGTATCGTAATTTATTGCACCAGGCGATCACAATTTTTAGTCACGGAGATTTTCTTTAATCGACCATTTATCTGTTCAATACGCCAGACATTTACGCGCCATGATTTTCTTGAATTTGAATGACAAATAAGCTAAATATTTATGCGCCTTTTATTCTTTTTTCTACATCCTAAATCTTTCTTATCAAAATAGAGATATTTCATTTTATAGTAATACAAAATATAACTTCTAATTATTTCATTTTAATTAAAAACAAACAATGCGACAATTGATAATTTAATATTTTGTGTAAATATATCCATTTATTTATATTGAAGAAAGATAACAAAAAGAATACTATTAAATTCAAATATTTTTCACGTGAAATTCTACAAAATAATGATAATTGAGCGCATTCCGCTATTAATTTTTTCGTGTATCATACATCAAATTTCTCGATTTTTTAAAAGTATCTTCATTCCGTCTCGTCGTTTCTATTCTTTTCCTATGTTCTTTGAAGAGCTCAGAAGAGATAATTTCGGGACACTCTGAGCTTTCGACGATCTTTCAATTATATTACGGATTCATTCCTGATTCCATTTTCTATCGTGCGAAACAATGAATTACGTGACAAAGCAAATGTCGACAAGTTTGCGAATTAAGAAAATGTTGAAACAAGCACCGTAAAACTTACGTTAAAAAAGAAAAAAAATGAAATAATGATATGCCAAATTGCCGCGCGTTCAAAAATTGATAATATAGAAATATAGTAAAAAAAGAGATATAATACATAAAATTATATTTTAAAAATATGCGTCACATAATTGTACAGTTTTTAGCATAAATAAAATAATAGATATTTGCGTTAACAAATTTACAGTTGATTGATGTGCTGATAAAAGAATGTTTGTGAATCATAATTACGCGACTGAAATTGACAGCTGAATCAAATGTCTATAACTTTGTCGTTACAGTGTAAAACAGCAGTTAGATTGCTCGTTATCGCGTTTCCGTCGTGTTAGATATAAATTGTACATTGCATGTTGAATAATCCTATCACGTTAAGCTTAGGCTCTATAGACCAAACGTGGCATGATTAGTACTTTGTTATGTAAACTTGTAAACGACACGAGCGGCACCATTCATCACACATACCAGAGAAACGTATTGACTACGCAAGATATGAGAACTATAATTCTGTATAGATGAGAATATTTTTCTGAATATAATAAATATATAATAAAAAAATGTTTAATTTTTTATATTAATATAATATAATATATGTGATGAATAGTGCCGCTCGTGTCGTTTACAACTTTACATAACAAAGTACTAATCATGTCACGTTTGGTCTATAGAGCCTAAGCTTAACGTAATAGGATTATTCAATATGCAATGTGCAATTTATATCTAACTAAAAAATTAAAGAATTATAGAATATTTCGTTACAAAATAACAATAAAAACCTAGCAAGTGCCATAATTATAAAAAAATAATTAAACAAAGACTTTAATTTTTTAAAGTTCTTCAAAAGATACGATCCTGCTATTTGTTACTCACGTATTTTACAATAATTTTCTAAATCCTAAATCATAAGTTTAACATAAAGAATAAATTTTTTTGCGTTTTCTTCTTGAAAATGATCGAAAATGATCGCAGAATGCTCGAGTTGCTTCCCTTGCCATGTTTGCATGTTTCGCATGTCCGATAACGGAAAAGTCTCTCTCGTCATACTCGATTACACGAGCTAGTTGTTTTGATGCGAAATGTAAAACAGAGATTAAGAAAAAAATTGCAGATGCAACAGTAAAGATGTAACGCGGCAAAAGTATGGAGCAACAAAGATCCGTGAGAACGAGAGAAGTCTTCTGTACTTTTGCTATCTAGCTAAACAATCTTCTATCAATCTTTGAAGCCACTGACATTCCGCTATAGCCTTCCCCATTGCTTTTTATCATTAGTCTCCACTTTGTCTTATATGACTCTTCTCTTATCCTGATCCGACTCCAACTCTGTCGCTGGAGGATGTTTTCTACGGTATTGTTTTGTTGGTCGCGATATTATTGTATTAGAACATAACAAAGTGATTACGCACACACACGCACCACACGCACACGCGCGCGCGCGCGCGCGCACACACACACACACACACACACACACACACACATACACAAAGCAACGTGATTTCATGAGAGTATGTTTCCTCCCCCATATAAATTCATCATTGATTAAATGACGGAATGATACAGGCCGTTTTTCTCATCGATAAAAGAGATAAAATTTCAAGAGAAATAAAAAAGATCTCAAAATTATAAATTTATCAATTTCCAATAAATTATTTATTAATTAAACCTTTTAACCTTAAATATCGCAAGTATCCTTCGTTCCTTCTGTTTTAATGTAAAGAAATATTTTGGTGTTAATATTATCTGGAAATTTATGCTCTTTAATTTAAACAATAAATTTAAAATGTTATATTTTTAATCATTAATAATTTTGTATTCTCTTTTCATTCTATTTTTTCATCTCATGTATTTATTTGTTAAATATGCAATTTTAAAGAACAAATCAAAAAATATATATTCTTCATACTCCTAGCGACAGGAGATTTTCTCGGGTACTTCCGAGATTCTTTGAAATTATTGTCCTTTTAGACTGACATTCAATTATACTTATTTGCCGTCAGCCTCTTTCCCGTACCCTCGGCTCATTAGCGCGTCTGTCCGGAAAGAGACACTTCGTAGATTTACTTCGTTATATCTCGTTCTTGAGAATTACCCGGCCAACATTGACGACATTACCTTCGGCTCTTCGTCTCCTCTCTATCTTTTTTCTTATCCGCCTTGCTTTCGGCTTTTCTCGCCAATCTGTCTGAGTGCCGCGCGTTTTTCGATTCTCTTCGACAACGATGTCAATCGCATGTTTTCATTTCATTTCAATTCCGCGTTTCCTCATCTTTCGTTATCTTTGAATTTTTATATATTATAAATTATGCCAAAAATGCAAAGGCGACAACGTCTTAAACATCTATAATTACTCTTCATATGTAATTCTTGAAAAAAATTTTGTCCATATAAATCAAAGTTTAACGCATCTTAATGACAATAAAAATAAATTTATCATCGAATTCATGTATTAATAACCTAATAATATAACTATAAACTTTTCAGGAATGGAATTGCTCGAGTATGCTTTCGAACCAAATACGTTGCGCAATAAAATACAATAGCTGCTTTTGTTTAACTTGACTAAGGAATGCGCTGATAATGTTAATAGCGGATAATTATTTTCTGCGTTTATTAGTTTCTCGAAACTTTCTGAGGTAAATGCGCGCAAAAGTAAAATCAACTTCATTTTACTATTGGAAATAAATTTTAAATAAAAACTAGACAAATATAATATTTGCACAAAATTATAATAGCACGTATGCTAAAATTATTATTTTATTATAATGATAAGTTAATTGTACTTTAATGTTATATAATTATTTATTTTTTCATAAATAATATAACAAACTCTAACTTTTATTTTATTAAAATTACTATTTTATTAATATATTCTTTTAATTCTTAATGATAACTTATTTTAAAATAATCTTTATAATCTCAAATAATTTTATAAAAATATATCCCACAAATTTTAATTTTTTATCATTATTTTTGATATGCAAAAGTAATGAGAAAAAATGTTATCCATATACATCATAGTTGCAGGAATACGTCATTCTTAATCTTTCTTTTATCGTACCGTATGAAAGTTGCTTTGATAAATGTGTATATATTATGTATATATATTATGTATGAGGTTTAAAAGTAATATCCTTTTTAACTTTTATAAGAGATTTATATCAACAGATATTTAAAAAAATAATAAAAGTAAAAATCAAAAAGTAGAAATTAAAAGGAATTAGTTTTTAAAATAAAGATAATTGCTAGATAAAGATAAATATATTTATTAAACTTTCAAGTTCAACTTTCTTTTTTATATGAACTATATTAATAACTAAACATCATGTTTCATTTTTTATCTAGCTCAAATGATTCTGCGTATCACATGTATGTAGAATTAAGCAACATAATTAACACAATCATACATGTACGTATGTTTATATCTACATAATAATTTTGTAGTACCTTACCACATATTAAATAACTAATGATGTTATCGTACAATAATATCGGATAATAATATTATTTCACCGTAGTAGTTGTTTAATTTAGAAGGAACAAGAGAATGATGGTCTCAAAATATATACATAAAATAATGCGCGCGGTGATAACAATGGAAGTACTCGTTGGCTTGAGTATACGTATTGGCCAGGTCGGTATGAATTAGATAGCAAACTTTATGATGATTAGGGAAACAATGAGGGAACTACTGCTCCGACAGCGTATATGTACAATAGATTACATCAGACGAGAAACGTAGTTCCGTGGATTCCTGTCGATGCAAAACGAGAGAAAGGGAAAGAGAGAAACTTCATAATTTCGTCAACAAGGAGAAAACATGTAAACAATCTAATTTGTAAGAAAAAGGAGAATCTGGATGCATATTCTTTTATATAAATTCTTTTATATAAATTTATTCACAGTAACAAATTTATATTTAAAAAGGCAGAATATAAAAGAATATATTAAATAAAAATACGTCTTCCCAAAGAAACCAAATGATGATTATCGTTACATAGATATTATTTGATATATTTATTCCGCGCGCGTCTTATAATCTTCTTCTATCATCAATATCAGAGAAATTACTCAGTTATTTAAAATTTATATATAGCAAAGGTACTTATTAATTTTGATTCGATTTAATATTTCAGTTCATAATCCGAGATATCACGTGTTTGATAATAAAAAAAAAAAAAATATTTTTAACTAGATTGCTCAACATTCGTGTCACATGGAATATTAAGACAAATTGAAAAATATTAATCAATACTTCGTGTTCCGTTACGCGCGCGAATGAGCAGTGATACATGTCGAGAAATAATTTTCGTCGCATTAATTGAATGTCCCGGCAATCTCCGAATACTCGGCTGCATTTTTGATCGCATTATTTCCCAACGGAGTGCTACGTTCGTTTTTTATATCACTCGATTAAACCAATATTTTTTTCAGCCATCGGTTATTCTATTACTTCTGCTCAAACAATATTCCAAGAAACAAAATATCCAAAAATATCATACTAGACAAAAGTGCCTTTTTGCAACGTGGAATTACATCGGCTGGTAACAAATCTATGTATTATCTTAGCAAGATGTGTATATAGTTAGCTTTTGTATAAGAGAAATTCAATCATTTTTTTAATTTTAACTACACATTTTAATTACTTTAAAATAATTATGCCATAATTATGTAAAACATTATATTAACTCCATCAAAGCGCGAAGATGCTCGAATATTGACGCATGAATAACAACACGATAATCTTGTGTGTGTATATTGTACGTTGTGGTAAACAAGAGTTATATGTTATCTATTAATGTTATCCAATCGATTATCGAAATACTTAACATCGTAAAATAATATCGTAAAATAAATATCAAATCTATTATATTTCTTTCATTTAATTTCGATAGCCTATTCTGATAAATATATCTTATATATAATAAATATAATTAAATGTAATTATATCTTCATTTCATTTGATATTAATATTTATGTAAATTAGTATTTATATAATCTTTTATTTTTCTTTAAATCTTTCACAAAGAGATATGAGTTATGAGAAAAAAACAAAATTGCATGTTGGTGATTTTGATAAATCAAGAAAACAAGATTAAGTTGTAAGAATATGATAATTCATTTGTTTATTTGTAAAAAATTTGCATTAGGATTTTTAATTTTAATTAATCTCTCAGAATATGTTATTAAAATGTTGTATACAAAATTTATGAGATACCACAACATCTCGGCATTCACGCAATTTATTAGTAAAAATGCAACGTACTCCTTTCCTATGCTTATTCTATAATTAGCGAATTAGCAACACAAACTGTCTTCAGTTAATCATTTTTCAGCTTCACGCTCGACGCAACGTGTCTCTCTCTTCTCAAAGCTTGCGGGAGCAAAATTGCGGGACGATATTAACGGCGACCGAGCGAAAGCTCGGCGGGACTCGTGAAACTTGGTTAATTGAAACATTTACAGGACGTATATAATATTTACGCTGCTTGCAGCATCATTATCCATACAAGTAGATTATCATAACGAGAGATATCACTCGAGAAGTTTGAAATTTCGTTGAAGCCCACCGTTTTCGGTATGCTCCATCCCCCCGCAGCCTAATGAATATTTTCGGATGAGAGCTCGTGCTGGCGTGTCGAGGACCTCCGATAGTTACAACTAACGAACTACCGATGCGCGCTCGCGGCTCGAACACAGCGGAGTTACCGCGTTCGGATATTTTAAGCGGAAGGAAACGCTAGATCAGGAATTCCACGGTGATGCGGGTTCAGCCACGGCCGATGATTTCGAATAACTATACCGCGAGATATTTCTGCCCTGTCCCTCCTTCCTCCACCCGAAATAGTCGGAATTCCGACGAGAGAAAGAGAGGGAGAGAGAGAGAGAGACAGAGAGATATGCTCAACTTATCACGTACATAGCCCTTAGCGAATTTCCAACTTACGGACGGAAGGGTTTCGATGAATCGAAATGGAACGCGCGCGTTTTAGCCTCGTTCTAGCTCCGAACATAACTAACTGGCTACAGTTACTTGGGACGGACTCATCTCCTCATCTCCTCCTCCTCCTTCTCTCCTTTCCTCTCCACTTCTAAATCTATTTACCTAACTGGAGAACGGAGGATTACGTTGATCCCCGGGGAAGGCGCACCAGATAGCGTGTCGTACTACGCGCGTTAAGACAAATTCGCGCGCGAAGTGGCAATCGCCACTTTTTTCACGCGGGGCTTGGGGTCGAGCGAGAAGCTTTTTCTTCACTTACAGAAGTTTGAATTATGCGAAAACTTTTCCCTCACGAGTACGTAACCGAATATTTAAGATTAATCTCCGAAAATAACAGAAAGAGAAAAAGAAACGAAGTAATAAATTTGGAAATGAGATAATAAATATTATTAATTCTAATACTTATACATTTTATATATATATATATATATATATATACTTTATATATATATACTTTATATATATATTATATATATATTTTATAAATATATATATATATATATATATATATATATATATATATATATATATAAAGTATGATTTTTCATCTTCAAAATGTTTCTTAATTTTATTTCCGAGTAAATGGATCGTCATTTAATTACACTGTTTGCATTTGTGACTAATCTATCTCTCTTCGTCTTAGCTATGACAATTGTCAAATTGTGTACTTATCGTATATGAATATGCATGTTATATTGATGTACATGTGATTACTCCACGTGTACATAATACATCCATCGGAACACAGGGTAATTGCACCGTTTGACAGCATGTTACGCCAACATTTATGTTGCCTGGATCGATCGTAAAGCGTCCCACAAGAAACTGACGAGTATAGGAAAAGAATAAAAAGTTTTCCGCGGCCGAGAGAAGAAGAATAAAAGAAGTGGAAATGAATGAACGCATTGCTCCTGCAACGCGTGACATGCATCGAATGAATCTTGTCGGTAAGAGGCCGTTCAGTTTTTCAGTCGACGGGATATTCTTCTTGAGTTTCGCGTTTCCCATTTTCTCTCGCGGCATAACGTATAACGCGATGCGAAATAACGGAAGGCAATAGATTAGAGGGTACGTTAAAAGCTCGTGCACGTTGTATGATACGGCTTTTATCGTGCTTTTATCGCGCCGATACATTTGTCATTTGCGCCAGATGCAGTTTCACGTGAGATTAAAAGGATCGCCGTAAAGCGATAGCCGCTGGTACAATCCAAATGAAAATAATACGCAGCTGGAAAGAATATTTATATAAAAATTAACGGTTTAATTTATCCCGTAAAATATTATCCCATAAAAATTGCAATTGGAATATATGATCGTAATCAATCTTTTACATTTGAAAGCGTACCGCCGTTTTTTTGGGCAATATTGGCGGATATACCATCAAACTTTTATAGCGTGACGATAGTGCAAGGGATATTCGATCTTCATTGAAAGGCTCCATTAATCGCACAGAGACAAAAGGGTTGATTTCAGTAATGGAACATGCTTTCGACCACTTACGTCAAGGGACGAGCATCGATTTTGCTAATGGAACTGCAGTTAAATGCCAATTAACGGGATCGAAATTAATTGCAGATCAAAGCGATATGCAACGCTTTGGCGAAAAACATGGTTGCATTTATTATTCATCGCGGTGATCGTAGACTATCGCAGACCACCCGATATTGCAAAGTGGAAATAAAATGAAACTTATAACTGCCCAAATTTCATTTGATCCGATCGCTCTCGCTACTGGTAACGTGACATAATCTCGAGGTCATAAATTACAGCAAACCGACATAAGTTAAATATGACAGAGAAATATGCTCGTCATCCGCTTGCATATGCAACGGAGCTTCGATTTCACGCGCGTTATTCTCGTTTCTCCATGGGCGGAATCAGAAGGTAAACAATCTCTGAACAATTACACCGAACTGAACGATTAATTTTATTTTTCATTTTTAATTTTATTTTACATATTGAACATGGTAACGCTGGATCTAATAACCATGTAGATTTATGATAAAGCCAATAACGTCAAGTTAATATAACTCACTCTAGTGATTATGAATCGGTGTAAGTGGCATATTGGAATAATGCTGATCAAATTTTTTTTTATTACACCGTATGTTTTATCATATTATATTTTTTGATATTTAAGAAGGATTATTCTTAACAAAATCTTGCAATTTAAGGTGGGTCCGGGAAATTTCGATAATAATAACGCGACGATGTAATCGGATAAAATGCGATAAAATGCTAGAGATGAGGCGAGATAATGTTATCGTATAATGAAAGCGTAAAACAGAGGGCGGGAACTTATTCGTCTCGGTACGTCGACCGTGGAACAGCGCAACACAAAGTGCTAGCTTTAAATTACTTCACGAACAAGTTTACGAAAGATCCCGATTATGGTAATATCTCCTCGTTTCACAGCGGTCGTCGTAATTCGTTCTGTCACTCTCGACAGGGGGGGGGGGGCGACACTTGAAAAATGTTATTATTAAAAACAACCCGAAATATTCACCGTAATTCAAGATAATACTCGCGTTGGTTTCCCAGTGCTGTAGCGCTGTATTTTGCGAAGCTGATTAACCGCGATTTGCCTCGTAATCTTTGTTCCCGCTTAAGGATTAAATGTGGAATGTGTTAAAAATATGAAAAACCATATTTTGACATTTCGTAAAAAAAAAATTGAGGGATTACGCCAACGTACTCGGAAATATTGGGCAAATATTCGATCTCGTCAGGATGTAACTCAATCTCTCAGATTGTTGATAAGGGATTTAATTATAAATACTAAAAAAAAAAATGTTCGGCAGCTGAAAAGCGTTATCGAAAGCATTACGTAAAATTCTGCAAATAATATCTTGCGATATAAAACAGAGTTTTAAAAAACGGAAATATTAAACGGAAACAATTGATGCAAACGAATTTCCGCTTCCGTACGGTATTAAATTGAAATGATTAAAACGGCTGGATTTAGCCAACATTTAAATAACTGAAAGTGAATATTTCATTACCACTGTGGCGTAAATGAATTATAATAACATAATATATCGCGGCTACATTTCACAACATCTCAAATAATTATGTTTAGTTTCACATGCGCTAATATATGAATAATAAGATTTACGTTTATTAAATAATCACATTTATGTTATATATGCAAAAATAATCTAGTATGTTTTTTCACGATAAGTACGGTAGATTAAATGACAATATTGATAAAATGTGAAAAAAATTGGAAGACTCTCCCTTCATCATTTTTAATCCCCTTCAGTCGTGAATAAAAGGACATCGAATTCAAAAAGGATGTGTCACATGTTATTTCAGCGATAAAAGAACGCGCATGTAAAAAGATACACATATAAATATAACAGCCATATAAATATAAGAAATAAGCTTGAAAGAAGGAAAATTATATTTTATATTCTATTCGAATATTATGTTGCGAGTAAGAGAAAGTGGAATTAAATATTAAGTATTACGTATTCTCCGAAAGATTTAGTGCTGTAATGAGAAATGGCACGTCAAGAAGGTGGACTTCAATATATTTTAATTTGGCGAGCTGCCATTATCGAAGTGACCTTATCTCAATTTTTCGTTAAGCGTTTCTTTATGCAAAGAGCGATTTTTCAAAGCTTATCTGCTTTCCTGAAACTCGACAATTCTCTACTCATTTCGACAGAGCCATCGCTCAGCCACCCCCACAAAATCTTCATTATTTTGTCCATTCATCCTTTTACTTTGAATGAGATTATAAATTCAAATCAAGTTCAATAAAATTAAATGAAATATATAAAAAAAGTTCGTCGTATATCATATTATCAAGTAGCATAATAAATATACATATATATAATAAATTAATATTGCTATACCATACTTTAATTACAATTTTTTCAAATCGTCAATATAATAGTGATTAATAGATTCTTTATTGGAAAAATGTTTATACAATTAATATAAACGACTATCATATCCTGTGCAAAAAAAAAAAATAAAAAAATAAAAACGAATAACATTCGAGAAATTTGAAATTTATTGGAATAGGGATTTGTTTTCATAGTACAAGATGTCAAAATTAAAATGGAATAGACTGGTGTGACTTGTAACGTTAAAATTATATTCCATTTGCAATTTTTCGAATTCGTTGCAAATTTCATAAACAATCTACAACTAGGATCTCTTCTTACTTGTGCACAGCCGAAGGAAAAATATCAATTACCTCACAAATGATATCCATTTTATTCCGGTGTCTCTTTAGCCCCGCAAGAGCTGTTCCCCTTGAGAAATATGTAACCTCCCCGTTACCATCCGTGCAACTCCTTCAAATCGATCGTATCGTATCGGACGCTCCAGATCCGGTCGAGTATGCATCGAGTGCATCCTCTTCCACGGCATTATGTCAGATTTTTCGCTGAATCGGGATTTGTTGGTATCCCGAAGCGTGCACGGATAAAAGACCGAGCGAGCCATCGCGAATTTATCGAGCACCGTCGTGTTGTGTCGAGCGCGCTCTGCGAAATTCCGCCAGCCACTCGTAATGCTTTATAATAAAAACGGTATGAAACAATTGTTAAAAAACATTGTTAAGTCACAATTTGCTTCGACAAAAGTGAAAAATATATGAAAAAAAATTATAGAAAAATTTTTTTCTAAATACGATGCAAATAATTGCACGTACTCGGAGATTTTAGTCGAATCAAATAGACTACCAATTAAATCTACATTCTCTTGTCTTCTAAATAATGTAAAATGAAACGTATATAAAAAGTTAACTGCATGCTCGCGATTCAAATAAAGAAGGATAGAAGAATAAATATTGAAATTGTACTTCGAAGGAACTATTATCACAAATTATTCAATGACATCGTATCTATCATCAAACTATATTTTTCATGTCATAATCAATATATACAATATTTCACTAAAAATTCTTTTTTTCGTCAATTCTTATCTTTAATTTTACATACACAATGTATTTCGAAACTATTTCCGTGTCATTTTTGTATATATAAATAATATACCAACAAAATGTCAAATTGTTTTAATGTAAAAAGTGTACGTCATTTGAGGTAAAAATATACGCTATATGTATAAAATTATCAACAGGTGGTTTTACATAACTGTCAAAGTTATCTCGCAGGTAGAAATAACAGTGTATCCTGGCTTTGCTTCATCATCATTATGTACAACATGTATATGTCAAGAGAGAAATATCGATTTGTATCGTGTATGTATTATTCTAGATATTAATAAAATATAACAATACTAATAAATAAAATAATTTTAATAATTTGAAATTATAATGAATATATTTTCTTAACTATTGTATTTTAAATAATATTTTCAGATTGGAGTTTATGTAAATAAATACGTATTTTAATTATGCGCACGTGTAATTATTCTTACTGCGTATATATATATAAGTTTCTCTTTTCAATATTATCATTGATTACAGATTAGAAATTTAAATCGGCAATGTAAGAAAAAAAAAATTGATGATTAAACTATGGTTGATTGTAATATAATAAAAAAAAAATAATGAGATTCAAGCAATCTCAGAAAAATAATGTAGAAATTGTTAGTTTAAGCTTAGCAAGATATATCAAGTGCACTCTTTCATTACTCAAAGGCGGAAAATGAGAACACGGTCTTAATCCCACAAATCCGAGAACATATGAAGGGATTATCGCGTTACATTCTAACGGCAGGGATATGACGCAGCAAAGATTAATTTTCCTAGCGACTCGAATTTCTTGAGTGCCTCTTTCCGCGAATTGCAAATTGAAATGTCGACAGGTTAAAAGATCTTCTGAGATATATGCCGATATTAAATCGATATATAGAATGATTAAATGGCATAAATCGAGTAAGATAAATAAGTTATTTCGACATAACAAACAATAATAAACAATTAAAATGAAAGATGCCCATTACATCAAAATGTTTCATACACGAATTTTTAAAAGCTTTTTAACAGAGAATCATAAAATTGTTTTTGTTTTTTAATGTATGGCTATTTATAAAATATCTTGTCTAATTCGTATTATGTTTTAAATACGATACACGAAGAAAAATGTAGTTAAGCTATTGACAAACAATAGTGAAATAATCTTGCAAATCCTCCAAGCGCGTGGAATAAAATAAAAACAGGAAAGATAAGATTTACCAGCGTTATTTATGTCGCATAATACCGCGGTGCATCTTTTTTCTTGCGAGAAAGAAACGGACGGAGATGTGATACGCGGAAAACTCGATAAAACAGACGGTAAAAGTAAAAAAGACTATAACTGCTGCGGAGTATAATGAGACAAGCGGTGAATCCTTTTCAGTGAACGTCGTATGATACCCGCGATTTGCAGTTTTTGATATACAACGATGCAAATGATGTGAAAAACATAACAAATGTACGTCGCTGGTGTACATTCTAAAAGAGAGGAATCATAAAAATTCTCGTTTAAGAGCAACACGGTGCACAGAAAAATATCTATCTATCTATCTATCTATCTACCTATCTATACATCTATATATATATATATATATATATATATATATATAATTTTATATATATATATATAATTATATATATATAATTTTTAATATTAATAAAATATAATTTAATATATGTATCTCTAATACTTTATACTTATATCTATTTTAAATTTATAATAATAATTTATAATATATTATAAAAAATTGTATACGCATTTGTTCTATTTGTTCTATTTTATTTTAAATTTATAAAATTATAAATTATAAAAAACTTTATACATATGTTTTTAAAATATCAAAAATTTATTTGATAAAATACAAATAAAAACAAAAAAGATCGATGAGTATTCAATATATGTTGGAGACTAGAATATTTAAAAACACTTATTTATTTTTATTCTAAGATTTTAAAATAAAAATAAACAAGTGCAAAACATATACGAGAGCAACAAATAATGTGTGTGTGTGTGTGGGGGGGGGGCGCGATGAGTTTTTCGATTGTGATAATCTTAATATCGTCTATATGTTCTTAGAAACTTCGAATTTTTATACTGTGTGCAATATTAAAAATATAACAACATTAATCCGAGTCTTGACCTAAAATCTTTCAAATGATTATCCATACAAGCAACAGAGTACTAAAATATTATGCGCGCGTGTTTTTCATTATCACAACCATACCCACGTCTGAATTATTCTTCTAGTAAAATTCAGATGCTAATAATAAAAACGTGAACTAGAATTTTTACTCGGGTAAATACTTTACGACATTACCTAGAAAAACGAAAAGATTGAATTTAAATTAATCGCGAGAAATACACGCGGAAATTTTGTGACCCAGTTTTAGAATCACCATCTATTTTCATTGCTACAATTCTTATGTCTTCCAGTCAGCAGATCACGAGATTCTGGCGTTGACATAATTCGCGCAGCTAATAAAGAAATAGGGCATGCTAACAGATGAGCGCAAGACGCCTGAGTAAGCGATACGAAGAACGTTCTTTTCTCAACTGCAAAGCATATTCGTTTTTTTGTTTTTTTATATAAAAAAATGTAAATGGCACACATCTTTCTCAAAATTATTTAACTTTCAATTCTAAATATCTAAATATCAATAAATCGAACCTCAAATTAAAAGAAAGCACGATTGACCTGAGATTCTTTGTATACGTTGCAAATGATACTCTCGTCTACCAGCATGGCCCTTCGTTTGCCGTCTGAAACATCTCGTCATAACTTCCCCCTTGGCGCGAGAGGTTCCTTTTAAGACACGGGGAACTGGAAACATCGGCTTATCTTCGTGCTGTCGCCTAAGCAGATGAGGATATTGTAGCTGCGAGCGAGCACATTCATCCGATGCGAACTCACGGATGGGGATGATCCCTCTGGGTAGAGTTCTTCGCGAAATTCGAGTCGTGAGATGAAAGCACAAAGAATTTACTGCGTTTTCCGCGGCATAAGAAAGCGGAAAGAGGAGGCGCGGGCTCTTATCGCCCGGGAAACGCAACGAGAGGAAACGCGCTCTAATCCCGTACCGCCCATAAATACCCGTTACTACGCTGTAAGAAGACTAGCGAGGATTTATTGCACGCTTTACTTCGGCAAGAATGGAGATTCGATGGGGAAATGCAACGAAATTACGGGCGCATCGCGATGCGCTAACTGTTAAGAGGAGCGGGAAGCTTTGGGTTCTCCTTGTTTCGTCATCACAATGCGACGCCGATGCGGCTGGATGGAATTAACGCGCGTCGGGATTCGAATACGATGTTTCGTCGAGCGAGAGAGATAAGTGAAGCCGGTGTTCCGCCGGTGGGAAAAGAAAAGGGATAGTCGTCGCGGAAATGTCGAAACGTTGTCTCGGTGGCGCGAGCTCGTTGCACGACGAGCGAAACGGAGAAGCCTTATTATCCGCGATGAAATTCAGAGCGTCGTTACCCGCTCGCGGAAAATTTTCTCGAGAACGAATGTAATTCAAGGTATTCGCAGGGTACTCGTAGTGGTAAATTAACTTTATAATTTAACCGGTTACTCCGGATATTCAATTTCGTAATTAAATGACAGACTCGATCGTTTTTCCTAGAGATAAACGTCACGCTAGCTGTCATTTACGTCCACGAATTCATGAGAGTCTCGTAATCAAGATTTTTAGTCTCTCCTCCGTGTATAAGAGCACGTTTCTCTCTCTTTTCTTTCTTTTTTTCCTCGCAACGTCGTTTTTGGCACTTAGCTGACGTACGACTTCTTCTTTTCCGGGACGTTTATATCCATCGTCAAGTATTCACATTTCCCCGAGTTAGGAGCCGAAAGCCAAGGAACGCGGGAATCACGTAACATATCGTACGCGGCGAAGCGAATGATACATCCCGGGAACTCGTGGCGTATGTGGCGGGTTCCCAAGGTGCATGTATAGCTATCGCACGTATTACGCGGACCGACGAGAATGTCAACATGCCGGCATGCGTGGGTAGATACTGGATGCAGCGCTTGGTAGAACCCCATGTACGTAAACCTCACACATTAGGGACGATAATGGGCAGAAGATGACAATGGGTAAGCGTACGTGAAGTAAAATTTATACGCCGACTCTCTTATGGTTAAATCTCTTGTCTTGAATGTTATGTATGGTATACAGCGGAGACGTAAAGAAAAGAAAAATGGATGTTAAGATATGTGGTGGGAGAGAGCGATCAGAGATAAGAGAGAGTGGCATTGTGCGATCGGTTGAGAAAAGGGAGAAAAAGAAGACGGGGAGAAACATCTGTTTACTTCAAGATAAACTCCTACAATCTACGTACTGTAATTACTAAGAAGAAACAAACTTTGTACATCGTCTTGTAAACAATAACGTAGAATAAAAGAGATAAAACGGAAGATAACAAATTAAAAATTGCCCGAAATGGAGGGAAGTCGAAAGAAGGAAGAAAAGAGGTGGTTGGAGATTGTTATAAATAGAAAACTACCGTTTATTTAATTTTTCTCTTATTTCTCTTTCTCCCCGAGCATTAAAACGTCAAATTGAGATAACAGCGTAATTGCTCTTCGTGGATTGGCTAATCTTTAAATCAAGAAGCAATGCTCAAGAAGAAAGGATGAGGCAAGTCGGATCAAAAGAATTTTCAATTTAAATATTATTTTTTAATTTTTTGCCGTTCCTTATTAGTTCCTTAAAAGAAAGGTTACCATCGTGCATCGAAATAAGTAGCGAGAGAAAGCAAATGATTTCTTCGCTTTATAATCGGCGGCGTAACACAATGGAAAAGCACAATGTAAAAAGCAGTGTTCCTTGTTAGCAACACGCAAGAAACTTACTCGTTATGAAATAATCGTACGGTTGCTTCTAAAGCTGTGAATGCGGGCGCTTTTAAATCAGCCATTGTGAGCGAATGTTAATTTGCAAAGAAATGCAGTAAACGTCCGTGGAAAAGTTCGCGGGAGGAAATTACGTTTAATCGGTCAAACTTCGTTTTAATGAAAGAACTTTAATCAGAGAAACGTTTTTCGTCGAACGTTTGCGTTAACGATATTATCAAATGTAGGTGCGAAAGCGATTTATGATAAAAATCCTCGTTATTAAGACAGCGAGAGCGGATATTAAGTACTGGCTTTCCGTAACGACTCTCAGATCGATCCTCGAGCCAACTTTCGCAAAATTCGTGCTCTCATTTCCAAAGATCGTCAGTATCTAAATTTTGCGCGAACCGTAAATTTTTCGAGCGATAAATTTATGACGCGCTGGAGATAGTCCATTACTCGTCCATCGGCCGGCTCGGACAGATCGTAAAAGGTCCAAATTTGCGATCGTTGAGTTAACATATCATCACGATATTCTAACCGGATCAGAAGACGTCATTTTCTATTTTCACGCAAACGAATCTCCGTGTTTTACGAGTAGACGTTGCAGCGCATAAAACTCAGACTCAACTTTCTTGACTATTACGTCGATATTATCGGATCACACATCGTTTTACGTCGCGGTGATAAGTTTCAGCAAATCCGTGTGAAATTTTCATCTTTCCGCTTTTACGATCAATCAATTCCTCGGATAAACATGAAAATACAAATCATTCTCAATGAGGGAGAGAGAGGGGGGAGAGGAATAAAAGAAAAGGGAGAAAGAGAGAGATTAACGATTTTATCTAAATATTATGATTCCTTCAGGTTTCCGATTATAGTCTGCAATCCCGAAATGATCACGTACGCTTATTTGTGCATTACAGCATGCGTTCTAAATTCTCGGGATTTATGCTTCAATTACGTTTGATCAGTTACGTGAATACCTACTTAAACTACCGAGAAACAAAAAAAAATAATTCTCGCATTGCTAATTCAACATATGATGGACGACGGCCGAGAAAGTAATTTATCTCTTTCTCCGCAAGAAAACTCCCGAAAAGCGCTTTCCCTTAACTTGCTACTTGTGTGTCAAAGCCTCTCATCCATTTTTCCCTCCGGCCTGAATAAAATACACATACATATAAGATACCCTATTTTGCTACATTAAAGCTTAATAACTTTGATAAACTAGAAATGAATTTTTCTATAAGGAACAATGAATGTTAAGTTTGATTAAAATATTAACGATGAGAATTAAGGGATTCTCGTGGGAGTTAAACTTTCTAAAATGTACATAAGTAATAGTGTTAAATTATGAACTTCAACAGATAATCAAATATGTGTTTATATAACGTTATTAGTCTAGTTAAGAACTTGATAAAATAATCGAATCGTTAGATATATTAATATAATCGTTTGAAATATTGATATTTACACTTTTATATAAATATTAAAATTATAGTTTTATACAGCCGAATGTAAAAAATATAGCCATATAATCCAATGTCTATTTTTATTTTAAAATGTAATAAAATATGCAAAAAATATAAAATTTTTTTGTATTTATTATTATGTATGTCTCCATTTAAAAAAAAAGCCTCCCTTAAAAATCTTCCAAAAAAAAATTTTTTATTAAAAAGGTTTTGTCTTAAAATCCTTGCCACAAAGATAAATAATCGTGAATGGATTAAATTGTAAGATCAAGTGACCGTATTATACATGCGATATGTTTATTTAGTTGAAACAGTTCCGCATTATGGAAAACCACATATTTCGCAAGTAGTATTACTCACATTTTCAACGATCGCATCTTAAACTATAGCATTAGAATAATGGCCAAGTAACGCCGCATCAACAAGGCTTTCTCAATGTTATATATATATATATGTGTGTGTGTGTGCACGACGATTACTATGTAAGTTTGAAAGTAATATATATGTACACACCCGAAATGTACCACTTCACGCTCTAACCAAAGTTTCAAAGGATCTAATAAGCATTTGCCACCGCAAACAATTCCGCTACAGCGGAATGGATGTGTGATGCGAACGTACAAGGAAAATTAGAGAGAAGTGCAATAAATTACTAGCGTCACCTCCGGCATCGTGCAATTCATCCAAGCACATCCTCTCAGTTAGGCAATATACTCTGTAGGTTGATTCCAAATTAATTTTCCTTTGTGACGTTTTTAATTAATTTAGAGCTCCTCAACTTTTCCTTAACAAGGTTATAATATGACATTATCGTGTAACATGATTTATTATTACACTTTAGCTAATTAGACAACGACAGGACAAATACAATTTAAATAATAAGATTTATAAAACTTTATACAGAGAGGCAAGAAAATCTTTCTCTCGTTTTCATTTTCAATACACTTTTTTTCTACTTCTTGAAAATTTAAATTATTAACATTTTAAACACGTAAACTTAAAAAACAAAAAATTCGTGATAGATAGACATCCCCCAGAAAATTTTTAATGAACAAGAATCGGCTAAAGTTTCCTACAAGTTCGTTCAGAGAAAGAATTTAAAAATCATTTCAAGTGTAAAATCACTTTATAGGTAGCGCGAAATGAGATAGGCTGATGAAGAACATTCATTATAATAAAGCTATGATGCGGCAAAAAGTATCAGATTTAAGGGAACGAGACACGCGAAACAATCATCAGGATGATATGTATCCACCATACATGATATGCGCCTGAGTAAACGCAGAACGATAATTTACGAGGGCGAAAATGGGAGCGGTATACTCGGAATCAATCAATTCAGGATTATCATCGACATGCATAAAACAAGTCGGCCGTAATAAAAATTAATGTCCGATGTCGTGGCGAGGAAAATAAAAGGGAGATAATGGTGTGGAAACTAAGAAAAGAACCGACCGCGACAATCGCAACGGAAGAAAGTGTCCGACACAGAAATAACAGGCTCGATAACAGGTTCTGCTTTCACTTGGATAACTCACGTGGTTCGCTACGCGACGAATCGTCCCTTTTTCGAATCTCCGTGGACCTGAGCAACATATTCTTCAAGAACTATGAAAGAAGGGCGGCATGTGAAAACGCGCTTTTATTTCATTTCGACCACTCGGGATTTAATGGAAGTGTCCGCG
Source organism: Pogonomyrmex barbatus (assembly GCF_055798465.1). Lineage (NCBI taxonomy): Eukaryota > Metazoa > Arthropoda > Insecta > Hymenoptera > Formicidae > Pogonomyrmex > Pogonomyrmex barbatus. The sequence goes on from NW_028297098.1 coordinate 4,967,208, forward strand.
CACTTCTCTAATGGCGCACGTATGAGTCGTTTACTTCTATCTAAAACCACCATCTTCGAAAATTCACCCTTCGCAAGAAATGAAAAAGCGAATAAAATGATTTGAAAGTTTTCTCAATAAGTATTTTGTAAATTCATTGCTTTTGGGCGAATGAATTTTTATTTTAAAACGTTACTCTAAATACGATTTACATTAAAATACAAAAAAAAAAGAAGAAAGAGACTTTTTCTTCTTAAGTGAAAATTAATAATGTACCAAATTAAAAATTATTTAAATTAGTTATAAGTTTCTGTCGATATTATGGATTAATGTTAAATACTCGTGTGATATTTCGCATAATATAAATTATCATGCATTTTCAATAATTTTGCGTTGATTGACAGTTAAATATTAATATCTTACTATCTAATTTGTAAAGGCGGATAATTCAATATTTCTCGTTGCCAATTTGCATTGTCGATAAGTTCATCGATCGAACGATTCAGCGTATAACAGGAATATCTCTGTTAGAACTGACAGACAGTCGGGAGTAAAAGGAACAAATATATATATATATATAGAGAGAGAGATAGAGACAGAAAGAGAGGGAGACAGAATCTGTCGAATTTCGGAGGGGGGGGGGGGCAGTGCAATGAAATCGGCACACCCGGAAGTGACATATCCGGTTGGTTGCGGTAGGTCAGGCACGTACGTAACCAATATTCAGAGTGTTCGTATGGCATACCAAGGACTTTCCACGACCACTACGAAGCCAACTCAGCCATGAGTCTCGTCCCACGGGTCGTCGTGTGCATAACCCCCTCAGCATCCGGGTTCGAGAAACCAGGATTTCGTGTTGGCATGCGTTGCCAACCCCCTTCCTCTTACGTTGACCATCGGGCGCGACCAAACTAGCCATCGACCAACGACCTATTAAGCAGTCTCGGTTATCTACCCTAACCAGTAGAACAATGTCCATTGCCAAGGTATTTAAACTATTTGAGCTTGACACGGATTAAATAATAATATGTTTGCGTTATTCCGCCGAGAAAATCAGCCAATTAACGTGATCGGTTAATTTATCATCTTTTATTTTCTTTTGCCTCTCTTTCTTCTTTTGTCTCTCTTTGCCCAACGCATGCATACCCACGCATATCGAGCCGTTATTAGTAAAGCAATCGTAAAATTCGAGAGATTGTACAATCTCGCAGAATTAATGCGATTCGTAAGTTGCATTATTGAACATCAATAATTTTCTTCCTACTCGGAACGTGCAACGCTTTTTGTGCGTCGTTAAACATTGTTCAATTTCTGAAGAGAGATTTTCTATCGTTTTTTTTTTTCAAAGGGAATAAAAATTTTATTAAGATCACAAAAATAACCTTGTGATATAAGAATTTAGATTTAAAATTTCACAAAATTATGTCAATATAGTTTATAGTCAATATGATGTTACAATATCTATAAAATTACATTGGATTGACATTAGCAAATAAATTTGGACCGGCCGATAATTTCAGGCTTAAAGTATATTAAATTTTATATTTTTAATGTCATATATAAACGTAAAATGTAAAAAATGTTCTAGAAGTAATATCTGCTTGAGAAAAGAAATAATAAAGGATTTTTTTAAACTGGCACATCTCTCGGCAGGAATAATGAACCCAATGAAAGTTAAGCTTCTTTCTTGTTCTAAGCTTCGTTCTACAACAGTATTGGTTCTTTCAATTTGTAACTCGGCAAGACGAAAGCGGGTTGCATTAGGCGGCAAAATTGACTATCCGGCTTCCGCCTTGAACAAGAAAGTTTTAATTGGCTCTAGTGGCAAACGCGATTGTTCAACAAAATCGCCGTATCAGCTCGCAAATACGATTGATATAAATTAGTCTTAAAGAAAGATAGAGAATGAAAAGAAGATAATTGCATATTTACCTTTCGGAATACGAAATTTAATTTTATAAAATGAAAAAAAAACAATGTAAAATGTCAAAAGAATGTAAAAAAAAATATTATTGATTAATAATCATTTTTTAATATAACGTAACGAGAACGATGTGGCAATACAAAAAATGTAAAGAACTAAGATTATAAATATTATTCTACGAAATTGACGATTGAGAAATACATCGAAGGAAATAAATTTCATGCAAAAGAAATATACGTTTATCGAATGTGGCGCGTACATCGAAAAAGACGCAGCAATGAAACGACAGTGACACATATGCAGTAAAAGAGGGTCCTTCACATTCACCACCGTTGCACCGTGTTCTATGACCTAGTCTTTGGAGAAGGATTAAAAAGATTTTTACGTCATCCTTACTCGAATGAGCAACGGCTAAACCCCTTTTCTCTTGCTCATACCAGTCCACGTATCGACCACAATCACGCTCATGCACGCTCATACAAAAGATTTGATCAGGCTTTTGTTCCCCTTTTGCCTTTAAGTTCGTCGATGAAGTTCAAGAATACAGATGAAACTCGGGTCCTGTTAGCTGCCATATACGCGTGACATTTCAAGAAACGAAAAAGAGAAAGGGGTAGAGAGAGAGAGAGAAAGAGAGAGAGAGAGAGAGAGAGAGAGAGAGAGAGAGAACCGAAATGAGATAACCTTACTGAAGAAAGATGGATGCGAAGTCACAGTTAAGACGGAGAAAAAGAGCGAGAGGAGAAAAGTTGGAAAGAAAGAAACGGAAAGGCGAGCAAAAGGAAGAAGGAGAAATCGGAGCTGACAGAACGGACGGACGTGGTCGTGCCATGAATGAAATGAGACTTGGACGACCGCCGGCGAAAACCAAGTGCATCCACTGCAGTCGGGTTAGTTGATGCGCGAAGAAAAACTTCGGTACGTGCCTGCGAAAAACATAAATCCGACGCTCGTATTGGCGATTTACATCGGTACGATAAGGAGATCGACGGTAATATCGCTGTGTATGTCGATATCGTAAATGGGGATCGACGCTGTGATGTAATTCGAAAACAAGAAAGAGAGAAAGAGAGAGCACGCGTAAAATATGCGTCATTCAATTTTCGATTTGAAATGTTAAAATTTTTACGTGTAATTGCATAATGTAACACGAACTTGTGAAAGTTTACTTCTGCAAATACGGACATTTCAAAAGTTGTACAAATACGTGGAATGCGTCAGGCGGACGCTTCAAGATATCAATGTCAATAAAGGATAAGTGAACGATTGTGGGGAACATTTTGAATAATTGATAATCTAAGTTTTAAATAAACGGCTATGTACAGTGTCAAAAATAGTTCTCCTTGCGTAAAATATCTATGAACCTTCGTGATGTCGTATATTGATGAAATAACCGGCTGCCCGAATTCATTGCGTAAACAACGATATGAAGCAAATATGAATAGACTGATGCGACGCGCGTTGATAATACCGTTGCTTTGTTGATTACGTGCAAATAAAAGCACGCGTTAAACGATAAACGATCGTAATTACACAAGAAACAATAATCCTCAATGGAGAGAAGTGTTTAAAAATGAAATATGAAAATGTGATCTGAACGATAGAGGGATGACAAGTGACGTAGAAGTCGCGATTTTAATGGATGTTGTATAGCCTTGCCAAACGTATCAGATAAAATTTTTACAACGGCAAATAAGTCACGAAAAAATTGAATAACGATACGATTGTATTTATCCAACTCGTCAAATTGCTCCTTTGATAAGGATCGAACACCCTTGTATGAAAAATCGAACGTCTGGACACGAAGTTTATTTTTTAAGTTTAGTTACCGCATGATTCGACGATAAAGTTCGCCGTTGTAAGATTATCGGCGATCTATCCTTTGGCCTTCATATTTTTAACATAACGCCGAACTGTGGCCGTCAACGATGCCGATCGTGTCGCCGGCCACAAGTAGGCCGCCATTAACGAGGAGAGTCCAGTCCCGAGGCTGAATAGAGCGCTTGATTTCATGGTCGCGATATTATGGTCCTCGCGTGCATTTAAAAACACCTCGAACACCGCCCTTCGACACCCGCAAAATAGATTTGCACGCGCGAAGAGGCACGAACGAGTTTCAAAATGTAACTTCGTTTTCGCCCTACGTCTACGAGAGTGTTTTGCGAGCGATGTAAGTTTGGTTTAAACTATTTAAGCTCTCAGATAAGAGGTACATGGTCGCTTAATACAATTTTCCGTCCGCATCGACCGGATTCATTAAACTTCTGTATTTGCCGTTGAGGTATATTTACACAGAATATAGGAGAGCTGTCTATCGTCATTATATGGTGGAAGAACTTGATTTTACGTAATGTCTATTTAATGTGTTGCGACAGAGAATTATATATTAAAAATAGGATGAAACTGTATCGAGAAAGAGACATAATGTAATGTTCGCTAAGAATTTGAAGAGATCTGTTGTATTAAGTTGTTAATGAAAAAAATCATTACAATGATGATGAACCGGATCTCAAACTCTTATCCAAAATTTTTATTTATATTTAATTCAGAGTTAAACTGAGATTATCACTTTAAACTGAGATACAGATATATAAAAACACAAGAATAAGATATAAGTCTAGTTATATATTGACTCTTATTTGTGAACAATTATATCAATATACGATACGTAAATAGCCTTAGTATGATGTGTGTATGTATTGGTGAATGAAAAGTCAGTGATAGGCTAGCTAATAACAGAGCCACTTCATAATGTATGTAGACTATAAATCGATGACACAATTAGCGTGCTATCTCTATATAATATATCGCTAACTCGAAAGCACCTATCAGCATACATGCAACGAAGGAAGAAGAGTCATAACATTGTCTTTTCAACTTTTTATTTTTTAATTTAATAAATTTTCAAGTTCAATTATTTTTACTTCAATTAATTATTTAAATATTAATTTTAATTTCGATTAATTGGCACGTTGCTGGACCCATTTAAAGAGATCACGAAGCCACAAAAATACTTTTAATCCAGTGAGTAAAATTATTAATTCCAATTGGAATTACTGCTAAATTATTTTACGCAACGTACATTGTGGTACCTTATAATAGCGGAATATCGTCGAAAAATGACTATGAATATCTCGAGGATTCTCGAACCGGATTTTTGTCAAAGCTCCCGAAGCAAAGTGCCTTTGGAGATCACGCTCGGATACCGCACCGCATCTCGTATCTGTACGGAAATTCTTGCTTTGCAACCATTTCCGCACGCTCGAGCAGACTCCTGCGAATACCGCGATACGTTTCAGTTTCTTCGTGAGTCACGTTCAGCCTATCTTGCCAGCTTTCGCTTTGTTCTCCCGCGATACTCATGCCGCGGTAACACGCGATCCGGAATTCAGGTAGACCCTCGTGAGAGGTCGGGTCTGCCCGCGATCACAATCGCAGGACACAACCCGCGGATGCCGCTTGGCGGCATTATTTTCATTTTCATAGAATTTTCATAAAATTATTATTCCATCGTGAATCCATCCTCTCTGTAATCACGGCTCGTGTGAATACGCGCGGTACGGCGTGTATCGATTTTTTACATGACGATAAAGTTGTATCACTTATATTATTGAGTTGGAATAACATACGGATAACACGGCATCCCTTTTCTTGGAGCATCACGTGAGATAACGAAAAGCTAGCTGAACTTTCCGAAGGTTAAAAAGTAAAACGAAATTTATATATGAAAAAAAAAATGGATTGGACAAGTGAGTGAGGAATTAAGATTAAACTAAGACTAAGATTTAAATGCAGAGTTCACGTGGAAGGCATTACATGTTAAAAGGCGGCTCCTATAGCAAACGCGCGCGCAAATGCCAACGGCATACTCAATTAATGTTTCACGAACTAATTTAACACGGGGGAAATGTTCTCACACGCCGTGGAAGACAAATCGAGACCTTTAAACTTTTGTTCCCGGTAATTTGCGAGAACTTACCTCTCCGTAAGAATTTCATCTTTTCGACGTGAGAGGTAAAAATTTCAGATTTCAGATGCGGTCGAGTGTAACCGTGCGGTTGCAAAATTCAGGAAACGTTAGGAGCAAGTTTAAAACGTTTGTCGTCGTCCTTAACGATCTCCGAGGAATTAAATTCAACGATGGTCGAATCATTTAACCACCGAGGATTCATTCAAAATGTCACGCCCGACGAGTTCGACGGAACATCGTGAAACTTCAAATTCATTGTTCCAAGTTAAATTGCGTTCGATAACAAATAAGAATTGAATTATTCATGGCAGATTGCACAACAATATCTCTTCGATATCGGGCTTTATAATTTAATGAGCCGTTGACTCCCGACAAAGTTATTAAACACGTATATACATACTTTAATCAATTAAATTTAATTGCAAGAAAGAAATAAAATTAATTTGTCAAAATTTGAATAATTCAGATTTCTTTAATCATTAATAATGTATGCACAAAATTTATATTTTTACATCATATATATTTCCCGTTTTAAAAAAGATCCTTCATCTATTCATATATACTGATATTTTTTTCAATGAATATAAAAGTAATATTACACTTTGATTATTGAAAACGCAATTGCTTTTTTTATTTTTATCTTTAATCGTCATAAAATTGAGACAACTAAATACCGAAATTTGCGGCAACATATCTATTTTTTTTAATAAAAAAGAGTCTTTTAGAATTAAACATCAGATTACTTTTTTTATCTCTCAAAAAAGTTCATAGTGGTTTTACAACAAAATTTACTTGACGTTTTAACATTTTTTACATACTTCCAAAGTTTCAAATTAACTACTTTATTAGCTTGTCAGAATATAGGATTGTCCTCGAATCACTTTAGGGCAGATTCTTTTCGCGGGATGTCGTCGCCGCCTGAAAATGACTGGCACGCGTACATACACGGGGCCAAAAGCGATTCTATTGTTGGATTGAACGTTGGCGTGTTCTGCTCGAGGCAGATGCTTAAATCGAGATTAAATCCAATTAAGTTCGTCATCGGTGCCTGTGCAAGCGATTCCCGATCTCGTCCGACGATGAAAGAAAATCGATTACTCGCATAGAAATGCTTCTCCCACAAGTTTATAGATTTCTCTTTCTACGACGTACAAATCAATAAATAAAATATCGTCATAGACAGGCGATTTATGGTTTCTTACGAGAACCATTCAAAAGAAGTAATTAAATTTTCTCTAAAAACCAATCTGACATTTTACTATAGACTTAAAAATACTCAACATAGAATAAGTTTTGAAGAATAAAATGTTTTATATAAGTCATATGTTTTAGACTCTTAGAAATTTACTGTTTTATAAAAAAAAAAGTACATCCTAAATTTTTTTAAAGCTCTTGATTTTCACCGTCATTCGAAGATGCCGTCATATCGATCGTAAACGATTTACTATCCGGCGTAAATTTACGAGAGGAAAATAGAGTCGGTACACATGTGATGGCTTTAAAGATTAGCGTTGCACGTGTTCCTGGTGTTCTCGTGCCCGCGTGAAAATGGATGTACGTAATCCGCGGCAACTTGTTTGGATGCTGGGCTAAACCGACGAGAAAGAGAAGTAAAAGAAGAAATAAAAGTGACTGTAGGGCGGCTCTTACTTTTAACATCCGAGAAGAAGACGATAGTATACACGCGGGCCGAGGCGTCCAAAATGAACAGAAATGAACTTAAATGGCAAAAGAAATTAGATGTGACCTCAGGATTTCTAATTAGACCAAATGACTGTTATCTTGTTCATTACTATTATTCAACCGCATCTCTGTTTGTTACAGAGTAATCTTGTAAAGAATATAAACAAATCAATAATATAATTATAATATAATGATAATAATAATAATAGTAATATAATAATATATGATAATATAATATATAATAATTCAATATATGTATATGAAAAAGCGTAATGAAAATAATTTCATTTCTAGATTTATCAAAGATAACCCGAACAAAAATAATATGTAGTAAAATCTTGTATATACAGCTTCCATAATAAACCGGCAGCGAGGCAGTTAAGAAACTTGTAATTTCCGTAAAATCATCAGAAATGAATAAAGTCGATATTCTTTCGTTAGCGACAGATAATGTACAGCACGTATATTGGCATCTCGTTCAATTAAATTACATGTTCTGAAACGAGAAATATATAATAATTTTCTATCGTTGGTCGTTATAAAAAAGGAGTTAGGCAAGTTTTACTTTAGACATAATTAATCTCAAGTGTAACCGTATTTTCAATAAATGTAATATTACTTTCGCATATTGTGCAGTCTAACAAGTATTCTGTCAAAAAACATACGATATTGTGCAGTTAATTAACAACAACTTACTGTAACGGTTCAACTTTATAAATTTCGTGTATCGCGTTATAAGGCTATCGAATTTTGGCCCCGGTGCGGTGTGCGGGCCAACCCGACATGTGTCTCAAAAGCTTCTTTCCACACCACGATAATTAAATGCAAGCATCGCTATCCTCAAATTTAATTAACTCGGTGCTTTCGCGGAAAGTTTATTTATGGTTATTTTCAACCGTTCACGCACGGAATGCTTAATTTTATGAAACTTCCTTGGCAAAGAGAATGTCCAATTATGCAGTACTGATACCTGCATATCATTATTTTGATGCGGAGAATATAATTCTGCGGTAATCACGTATTTTTGACCTCTTTTCTCTACTTCTTCTTCTAAAGCGAGCAATTTTCCATTAATATTAATGTTTTAAAGCAATTTTACGTCAGTTAAGCGAAAATAAAAATTTTAATGACGCATCCATTGATAATAAATAAAAACAATCTAAACTATTTACAACTCGAATAATAATAGATAATCATGATTTTTAATCAAACGTTTCAACTTTTCATAATAACAGGTATATAAACGCCAATGTTCCAATGTTAACTATAAGAAAATTAATCTTACATAACAGCTATTTATTAGCTATGCTAATAAGAAATAAGCGACCTATTGATTTTCCTTCGCATAATTGATTCTTATTTAATTTTCATCCTTTTGCACTTTTAATTGTACAGTATTTCCTAGGAACGTGTATTTGAAATTAAATGAACTTTCGCTTAATAAGATTAGACTGATTAAAATGATGGGACTGCATTATTCCCTATGCGATCCTAATCACATTACGACAAGCTAAATACGAAGCGCTCGTTAGTTGGAATCTATTTTTGCGGCGTCTATTTAAGAATTGTATAGTAAAAGCGATACGTATACGGGCTTATCTTTTAACATGACTGACCAAGTAAATCAATACTTCTGGCTTCTCTAAAAAAAAAAAAAAAACAAAAAAACAAAAAAACAACGTACTGCTGCTGTATATCAGCGCGTTCCACTTGATTGGGCCACGCTAGTTATCTAGTGAATTGGCCGACGTGTCCATTGAATTCGGCCAAATTATGGCATCTTTCGCTTACGTAACATTTATTTCTCCTAATCGATACGAACTCTCACCGCTGGAAAAATCTTTCGCGGAACAGGTGACACATTCTCAATGATTTCTCATTAACTTTTAGCGAGCAAGCAGAAGACCGAATTTGTTCCCTTGTCGTAGTATTCCAGAAGAACGAAATTTACTTTTTCGTTAACAAAAATTCATTTTAGAAAATATAACTGTTGCGCACATCTCATATGCCATTTCTACGTGAATATCTAGGAGATAAAATTGCGACATGAATCCACCGCTTATTTTTCCGAAAAAAGAAGCTTTTTCAAGATCTCATAAAATTGCTTCAAGCTTTTAGTTCAAATTTGAAAGACGCGCTCGAAGGAACGATAAATGAAAGCCGGCTTAAAGGAACCCATGTCTGTAATTCGGCTTGCTACTGCGAGTTCCTACGAGTAATTACACTCACGTCCATTTTCGCGGAGAAAACCCGACTACATCAGGTGATTAAAAGTCACGGAACTTTGTATGGCTTGCGAATAATATGGGCTGCTTCCTTACAAATTCCATTGTCCTATGCATATCTCTATTCAATAATTACACTAGAACAGAAAATACGTTACAGTGTAGTCAGCGTACTTAATAAAATTTACGGATGCTATCTAAGTGCAATTTATCACAATGGCGATAATGTATAGAGGATATCGCGAGCTTTTTCCTGTATTATATTTCTCATCCTCTACTCTTTTTTATCGATATAATGTCAATTTTAATAAAAAATCCAACCAGTTTCCCCGATTTCTCTCTATAACATTTTAGTATTTGTGTAATTTTTTGAGCGTCTTGGCAAGTAACCTGGCAATTTAAAATTCTATTGGGAAAGCATTCTTTTGGAATTAAATAAAGAATGAGATATCGCGTTATACGACTTACAGGCGACAGCTTCGCACGCCACATTTCGAATCTCAATGAAAGTTGCACGAAATGTCAAATGTTCGAAAATGCATACATCACGCATTACGCATCACCGCCGTATATCGTATTTTTTTTTTTTTCTACACGCATGTAAATTATCAGCGTCGCACGTGCCGATAAAAATCACGACACGCTACATCCGTCATTCACGACAACCTCGCATAGTCTTGGATATTTGCACGCAATAAAGCCTTCGTGCTCTCGGTTAACGTGTGATTTATCGAATAAAACCCCGCGCGTGCTTCTTTTCATGAAACGGGCGAAATGCATCGACCGCGAATAATCTATTGTAAGCACGCTTATCTGCTTAACTCGGCTTTATTTTTGTACGAACTTTGTCGCGTAATTATAATGTTGCAATCCGTATGTAGTATAGTATATTGGCAAACAGAGGAAGAGAGAGAGAAAGAGTAAGAGAGAGATATATATCACACATTGGCCTCTCGATGTATTAATAGCTAAGAGATTGTGTAAATTGCACGTCAAAAATTGCGATTGACCAATCTAACATCGCTGCTATCGCATAAATCGTATCCTTGAATATGATTTATTAATTTTGCAATATGTATAAATAATGATGTAAACAATACCGCAATATACTTAGCATAAACAATTGATTATTAAAAATTTTAAATTATTAATTTAAAATATTTGGAATAATAAACAGTCAATAAAAATCTGTGACTATAATAATAGTTACATTTTTAAAATTGCAAACAAAACTGTAAATAATTAATAATATAATCTACTCTAGTATCAAAGATAAAATTTGCGATTTATATCAAATTAGCTATGTTGACAAGAAGTTATTCCGGTTCATGAATCAGTAAAGAAGAGTTAGATTTTTCTTGCTCATTTTTATTTGGATATATTATCCCTAATGTATCCTCTTTAAATTGCATTCTTTATTTTAATTTCTTAAAAACGGCAATTAAATATAAATGAAATCATAAAGGTAATTTATCTTATTTATTCAGATATGCTTATAAAAAAGAATAAAAATATTTCGCACTTATAAATTTAATTTGAAAATGGCGAGAATATAGAAATGCTACATTAATATAAAAATTAATCAGTATATAATATTAAAAAATAATATTTCATATTTTATACGTAATTTCCGAGAGAAATATCTTTGTAGATCGACGAGTGCGATTTATTATAATGAGAATAGTGAAAAGTGTTAGTTGAAATACAAATGAAACGTGTGAATTGCATCTTTCAAAGATCTTTCAAGGACTACTTTTTTTATAAAAAGACCTGTCTCGCTATTTAGTATAAAGACACGAAGTAGGAAAGGAGACCAATGACATTATTCAGCGATCGATTTAATGATATCACCGGTCTTTGAGGGTCTACTATGTTGCAGACGGAGCAGGTCTTTTTATTAACAACGCTTTGTCGACGCTTTACCGATCCCAACGATTCTCTTTCCAGTCATTTTTCCTATCATGCGGACTTAATAATAGCTTACATTTCTACTGTATATGCATCGAAAATATTCTTTTCTCGATTCAAATACATGTAAAGTATCGAGAAATATGGCGCCCGATAATAAGTATTTGAAAGTGAACTACTTGAAACTGTACAGCTATAAATAATATTGAAATACATAATACGTTTTTTATGGGCATTCGTGTCGCACGATTTTGCACTTGCTGTAACTTAAACAATTTTAATATCGAGAACTCTCAGTACATTTAGGTCGATTAGTATCAATTTCTCATTGCTTCGCGTACGCGTAAATTTGTTTTGCACAAACATTTTACTAATTTATTATTTTACTAAATTTAAATTATTTTTAGGTGCAAATAAAATACGTTTTTTCTAGTTATACAATTGACTGTCGTCTACTCTACTTGATTTAAATATGCTCTACCTAAAATAATCTTTAAAAATATCAATCGAACCGACTGATGTCGTTCAACGAGATACTTCTCACGTGAGTTATCCCGTTCATTAAATCTCGCGTTGTCGCGGACGAGTGGAGCTCGGAAGGGTGGTTTCCAGTCGAGCGATCTCTTAGATAGCGCGCAAGACATCCCCCGAGAGGAAAATACAGAACTGACGTGTAAGAGAGAACGAAAGAGGGCCAACTCGCGCTCGCGAATATCGCCTATTGTTTTCCCACGACAATAGTATGTGAAACGGAGATGAAGACAGCATCCGTTGCACTTTCAGATCTCGATCATTAAATTAAGCAGTATTATACGCGTTCAAAAATGAAGGTGCTGCAAATTTTCGTTTCGCTCGTTCGCCTTTTTCTGAAAGAATGAGGATCGATAGGCTGGAGTAACCCTTTGATCCAAATCAAATATATTCTTGCTGTTTAGAGAGTAAATTGTGAAAAAAGCGCGGTCAGCTCAGAGATAAAAGCACATTTCCCCCGTGCTCCGAGTTAAATTCGGCTGACGGCAAATAATGTTGCTTTAAGTCAGAGATATCGCGACGTATGCCAGCTATTTTTCCATTTGCCATGCCATAAGTTAATATATTTATTAGTGGACGCAAAGAGATCCGCGATAATTGGCAAAAAATACGAGATAATAACACGTGCTTTCCGCGCCAGTTACTTGAAGCTGCGTAGGTGTGGAGTGCAGGCGACATTTTTCTTATTATTCTTTCGTTTTCTTTGATAAAAGACAGCCGAAAAAAATACGATGCAATTACATATAATACAGATATACATAAATATATAGGGAATTCGATAGAAACATTTTTCAGTTTTTATATATGTTAATTCAAATTTGCAAACAAAAATTATTTTCGTTGGCGCAAAAATTTTATATATTCTATATAATACCTTCATGCTACAAATTTATCGTTAGTATTCATTAACACTCACTAACGATAATTTTATATAGATTTATGCAATGATTTCTCTGATTGCAATTTTCTATATAGATATTCGAGACTACATCACTTGATGCTTTCAATTAATTAGGAGAAAAAAAAATAAAATTCGGAGCCTATGCTTTCAGTTGTTTACGCTTCGACAGTTTCTAAATCAATTGCTATTGGAAAAAAGGTGATCGACCTCAAGCGCTGATAGACAACAGTAATTTCGTTGCGATGTATCAAGAGAGGGACCACTGGAATTGCCATCGACCCCAAGCGGTGATTCAGGAGCAAAAGATGACGACGATAAAATTATTATTGTGCAAAATTAAGCTAAATATGCTTGACTTTCCTCGATATAAGTAAAGTAAAGATGAAGATAGAATGTAGAATAGAATGTAGAATAAATATTAACATAAAATAAACTTTTTAAAATTAAATATTAATACAATATAAACATTTCGACATTAATTCGCAATTTTAATTTTAGATGATAGATTCCAATCAACTGGCTGTATAATTTATGTAAAATCAACTGGTTGCACAGTTTATGTAAAATGTCTTTGACTATGCCTTTGACTATTTGTATTTCCTATTCCATAAAACTTTCTCAACTGCTTTAAGCAATCTGGAATTAATCTTTTCTTTAACAAAAGTTCAAAAAGATATAACTAATTTTTTAAGCTTGATTATTATTTGTTCATTAGGTATCTTTGTAACTCAATTTGATTTCTCAATGAGTAATTTAGTTAGTAAAGCTATCGAGTTAAATACGCCGTTGAAGTTCCGGAAATCAATACGTCGTATTGCCGCAAATGGTACCCCGCCAACGATCGCATAATTCATTCGATTATGTCGTCAATAAAGGGGCCAATCAACCTCAGGGAGACTCAATGAACATCCGACAATCACTTCCTAAGCGGCTTAGTCTTAATAATTACTTGCGTTTACTAAGTCTAAATACATCTATTCAGAAATCTCCAGAAAAAGGAATTATTTCTTACTTTTGCTCTTAATAAATAAGAGATAAATGAAATACGTTTATTCCAAACAAAATGCTTAATTTAAAAAATATATATATGTATATATATATATATATATATATATATATATATATATTAAGAGAACCAAGTGAAAACTTGTTTTAATATAGTACAAATCTAAGCACTCTAATTAACAATTCTGCAGAGTCCTTATATAATATAATACTTTAATAATTGCTAAATGAAAAATAACTGAATAATTCAAGCATACATTTTATAAAAATATTCATTATAAATTATTCATTATAAATTATAAAATATTCATTATAAAATGTTTTCTTATTCCCATCTATATATTATATAAATTTGTTAAAAAAGCAAAGATAGAATTTCAGAAGGTAGAGCTCATACGTATCTTATATAATTCTAATTCCGAATCGTGAAAAATATTATATTCGTAATTGATTCGAAGTTTTCCCACGAAACCACTTAAAAATCCTACGATGTTACATCGGCGACGAAAGATACGTCCCTTCTAAAGTAACCGAGGGTAACCCTTTCATTCCGCGCACTCTCGAGAAAGTAATTTCCCGTTACAGCGTTTTCCTCTCAGATGCAACCGCATATTACTCAAAAGCACACTCTAACGAAACCAATAGAAATTCAAACTCACCACTTGACGATTTCCACGAGACGGCATTGGGCCGAGATCGCAGTTAATTAGCGCATCTTCTTCCTCAGACGCATCCGTCGCGAGTCTTTTAATGGCCAATAACTACTCGGGAAGTCGACTGTACGTTGATTTCCCGCTTTTCCAATAGCGTCATCAAATTGAGTTTCTCACGAGACGCGTTTCACGAACGGGAAAGAGCGTTTATATTCAATTTCACCTGATCGCGAGAGAGATCACCGGTTAATGATCAACGGTCTGGATCGTCAATGACTTCGAGAAATCATTAATGCATTCACGCGCTAATTACACGCGATACCGTGAACAAGTCGATGACGCGACGCGACGCGACGTTGCGACAGCATTGTTCTCCGCTCTTGTAACTCTGCCTTCCCCTTTCAGAATTGACGTGGCTTTCAGCTCCGATTACAGCGTCCAGACGTGTCTTTCGTGGAAATCTGACGCGAGAGCACGCGCACGGATCGATCCGACGATCGCGGTCACGGAGATCGGCGTATCGATCTCCCAAGCTTTTCCGCGATGTAACCGTCGCCGCGAGCGGCGAGTAGCGCACTACGCGAGGTGCGTTAACGCGCTCGAGATAAACGACGGCCGTCGCGTTTATTGCGTGCATCCAGTGCAGTACGCAGGTCGGTCGAAAGCCCTCGGTTTCGCTTGCGAAGATGCGATAAGCGATGCGCGAACGCGTCGGGAAATATATAATAAAATCGCGCACAATACGGCGGGCGCGGATCCACAATCAAGCGCGCGCTTCGCGATCGCGCGAATGTTTTTCCCTCGACGAAGATCGAGCGGAATTGAACCGTGAACGGGTTCTCAAATTTTCTCGGAAGTTTTCTCGTTCGAGAAACGAAGAATCAAGTTCCCGCGCCGAACGCTGTCGATCTCGATCGCGGACCCTCTCTCGATCACGCGCGACGATTTGAAAGTGTCGATGTTTCGAGCGGTCGACGGTGTTCGCGGAGAACAACGCTCGCTCGGCAACTGTCAAATTACACGCGCGACAGATCGGAAACCACTCTTTTTCGGAAATTGTCCTTTAAATTTAACAATTGATCGTCGATGATCACTCATCGATCGTTGCGATTACCGGAGAATTGCATCGAACAAAACGCTGACATACAGTCGCTCCGAAAATTTACATCCGTAATAAAGATCGCGCATTTTTTCTCAACTCGATCATTTATTTTCGTCGAAACAGAAAGCGATGAACAAATCGCGACGACGACAACATATCCGTTCACAGCGACGGCCGACGTCGAACTGCCACCGGCCGCTACTATCAAGAGGTTTTATCGACGGCAGGATAGGTCGTGTTCTGCATGAAGCACCACCTCAAGCATTTCCATTGACGAAATTATTATCAATGAACCTCTCACCCCGCACGCCATGACAATAAATCGTCAATGCGATAGGACCATCGTCGAAAGTTCATCGCTCGATGCTTGATGAATGAACTGACCTTTCACACTCCCCGTTTGCGTCTACCAGTTTGCTCAAACAAAGCGACGCGATTTAATGCAACGCGATAAATAAGATTTCGTCGTAACAAGATTTCATAAAAATAACATGCATTTAAAAAGAGAAAGATGTCTGTCTGTCTTTCTAGAGCAAAACCACAGAAAGGGAATTCGAAATATAATGAAATCAAAATGTACTCAGTACATTTGTGCTAATCAATATGATCTTAATTGGTTAGGGACATATTTTTTATATCGCGAAAATATTATTCATAAATTAAAAATTAATTAAGAATTATAACATCATAATATTGATTTTAGAGATAATTATAGAAATGTTGTGATTAATAAATGCAATGTGGATTTTATGATTCAAATATGATATTGTAAATTAAATATTCTCACCACAGAAAGAAGAGAAAACAGAATAACTAAGAGGATAGTGAGAAAATCCATTTTCCGAAATCCAATCTATCATTCATTGAAGGATAGGAGATCAATGGAGACTCCTCATTGCGAGCGTGATTGTACGTTTATTCACATGATTTGATCGAACAATTAAACAGGTTGTTGTCGACATAAATAACACGTGAAAAAGCGGAGTAAAACGTTATGATGTCTTCGTCAACATGACGTCAAACAACACAATTTTTCTATCATATATAATTATATTTTAATTTTTCCAAGACAAATGCGATTCAGAATGTAAATGCCTAGCCAAAAAGATAGAAATTTATAAAAAATAAAAAATCATCACAAAATCCATCTCGCTTGAAAGAATGGTTACGCAATAGTTACATGCTCTAACTGTGCTGATGCTGTGTTTCTGTTTCTCTCTGTTTTTCCTAGTTTGTCGATTTGTAATTAAAGATCTATGCGATATGTCCAGTTATATATATACCATCTATAGACACCATTGTTGCTCTAAATTGGTATAAATATATAACATGTATAAAATGTATAAAATATATAACATGTATAAATATATAACATGTAAAAAAAAGAAGTAACTAGATTAATACAAATGAGAGAGAGAGAGAGAGAGAGAGAGAGAGAGAGAAAGAGAGGAATGAGGGACGTGTTGACACTATCAATTAAAAGAAGAGTGTAAAAATAAAAAAGTGCGTATTAAAAGAGATAAAAAAGAAGTTACCCGACATTTGATAGATACAAATTTGATGTACACTTATCATAAAGATGCAAAAAATATCGATTAATACAGCTTCGGGACTGCAATGGGCAGCCAAACTTTACTCTTCAGTAACTTTTAAAAGCTTGTCTACTTTAATAAAAATTTAATTTGAAGTTTACGCAGAACTACCTAGTTAGCAAGATGTTTTATCTTGTAAATTTAAAAATTACGCAAAAGTGCGACGTCTAAGAAAATTTTCACTGCTAAAAAAAGAAAAAGTCGCTTCTGAAATTTTATCGGAGAAAATTTATGCAAACATCATGATCAAGCATGCGTAAACGTCAGACTATCATTATGTAATAATATTATACAACAAAAATTCAATATTACTAGGTTTTTTTAATAGCAGCAAGAGTTCTGAAGAGTAAATAACACTACTATGTTATTTTTAATTTTCAATCACATTGTTTTTACATTTGACATATTAATTATTGCGATATGAATATTGAATATACAAAAGTTTAACGAGAAACAGGAGATAACATTTCCTAGATGATATATTCATTGTTTAATATTTAACAAGTTAGTAAACATACTATACATCGCTATACTATACAGTATGTTAAAATAGCGCGTGCATTAATGACCATTTCTGACATTTCTGACTAATTAATTATTGGGCATACCGCAATCGTTAATTACTACTGATATCTTTATATCTAGCGTTAAATGTAATATGTGTGGATTGATTCTCGTCGCGAGTGTAATTTTGATAAGTAAAGTACGACAATAGTCAATGAAACGCTTTATTAAATTAATTAATTTAAATTTCTCAACTTGAGGGCATTTACTCCAAATAATAATATTACAAATTACAAAAAGCTGCGGTTTCCAGTAGACTAGCAAAATATGTAGCCGCTAATTAAATTTTAAAATTGTTAAGCTATATTAGCATAATTCTTAATTAACATAATTAATGTAAACGTTTTATACTTTTGATTCGCAAACTCTCGTTGCGTATCAATTATGCAGATATAACAACGAATGTTCCACATTTATTTATCTTAAATTTGTAGAGTATCGTGAATACTATATTATCGTAATTCATTATCGAGATGATGCAAAACAGTTGTGATATCGTCCGTTTAAGCAACATGATGATTAATTGAGAAGCATGTTATTTTTGCAGTTAACCAAAGTTACCACACGTTACAACCATCTCTCGCGTCGCAATTGATTGTTGCAATTTAACAAACAGGATTATTCTAAAATACAAGGAGAAGCCGCGTGCTTCCTTTGGTGTTCGCAGCGCCATTATTTCGGTGACTTGCTTCGAGCGGACCGCAATGAAACCCGTATATGTTCAGGACAGGTCGACATCGCTCTCGCGTTATAGGTCATAGGTCGCGTGGTATTGAAAACGGTACGTTTCGATGCGCATAAAGCGGAATTGATTTAAAAATCGGGAAATTGGTCTTATGTATGCACTACCGGCGGTATGCATCGTGATGCCAACATAGATCATTATTAATACCGAACGATGTAAAACGGAACTTAATAAATGTCTGCTAATTTAAACAGCGTGTTTTCTCCTGCGCATTCGCAAAATCTAATAAAATAAACTTCCATCTCTACTCATCTCGAGCTTTTATTTTATTCCAATGCTTGTTTGTACAGCTACAAATTTATTGTTGCAAGAAATCAAACGTAGACTTTAAGTTTGTGAAAGTAACATATTTTGCATTACCTCGAATCGAAATAAGGATATATGCATGTGCAAACAAATTCTCTTATATAAACATATATTATATTTAATTAATGATGTAATGAGATGAAACTGCTAATTGTTATAACAAGAAAGCGAAGAGCCGAGAGAGGAGGTAATTAATAATAATCCTCGACTTGTTCCTCGGATGTAATTTTCGCGCGATAATTAACGCTTACTATTAGCCACTATTTCATTGTTTAAAAAATTCATTTCGTTTGCAGTCGGAAACAATGGATTTATCCCAGCTTGAAAAACTACACGGTATACGAACGATACTTGCATAGGAGCGCAATGGTATATTGATTTTTACTGACTTTTGCAATGGGACTATTTTCAACGTATACATATAAAGTTTGCGCAGTTTGCGCACATTGTTCGGTTTTAAACAAAAGAACATACACGATATGTCTGTGTACTATTCGTACAATTTGTACATCACTAGTGCGAATTTTAGTACAATGATTTTTTGACCTAACTTGTATGTGAATATGCAATAACTCTTTTAAAGACATATACTAGTCATTTTTCACTTGCCTGTAGAATTTGTTATATTTTCTAATTGATTTTTTCACGATTTATCTGATCAGAATTTTATTTTTTTTTCTTTTACTAACAAGATTACTTCTGAATTAATTAGTAAAACTAATATGTAATAATATGTATGAGGCATACCAATTTAAAATAGTTAAATGCAAATAACAAGTAATTAATTAAAATTAGTTAATTAAGCATTTCTTATTAAAAAAAGCTAATTAGTGATATTCAACTAGCAGTTAATTAAAATAAAATGATAAGTAGATGTAAAAGTTTAAAAACTTATCTTGACTCTATATATTGATCTCTGAAGATACCTGACATAGAATTTTTTCTGAAGTATGTGACGTATATAAAGATAATCTCTGTCAATTTTATGCGAAGTCATGCCTATCTCCTCGACGTTATTTCGTGATGTTATTTCGTATAGACACATGAATGATGAAGATATAAAATTTTACGAGCCAGATGGAATCAATACGCATGTGTATGCTAAAGACATCATAAAATAACACGCTGTCACGATCACAAATGCATTCCTTCGCATGCACACCGTTTACTTTTCTACGATATCGATTCTTTCACCCGTTTTTCAAACGAACGAGTTGCTCGTCATATAATTTTTAGCAATTTTGCGATCGACCGAGTTCAACTTATCTCTTCATATTTCAAAATATATTTTCTTCTCTCGTGCCGTAGAAACATTTATTTTAATTTCGATTATTTAGATCATATTGGTTTAGATCATATTAAAGACACACGTTAGATTCAATATTTATATTAGAAAAGATATTATTCAAAATGATATAAAATAAAATATTACTAATTTAAAAAAGACTTCAGTTTTTTTAAAATAAAATTCAAGACTTTTGTTATAATATTTTATCAGAAAGGTCGAGAAAAATTATTGTTCTTTTATATTGTCATATCCATAATGTAGTCTATCAAAGAGTAAAGAGAAAGCATTTTCCGTGAACTATTATGTCGAACGCTTCTATTAAAAATTAATAATAAAATTATTTCAACATTTTTTTTTTCCTAAAAATTTTTCCTCTTTTCTATTGTAGTCTAA
The DNA here is from genome assembly GCF_055798465.1 of Pogonomyrmex barbatus. Classification (NCBI taxonomy): domain Eukaryota; kingdom Metazoa; phylum Arthropoda; class Insecta; order Hymenoptera; family Formicidae; genus Pogonomyrmex; species Pogonomyrmex barbatus. Next base: position 4,987,977 of record NW_028297098.1, read on the forward strand.
TTTAAAGATATTTAATTTTTTGAAATATCAAAGTACCTAAAAATCTCCTTTAAAAAAGATGAAGGTTTCTGATCGTTCAAGAAAGTAAAATTATCTCGACCATTCCAGCGTGAGTTTAAATGTCATTGCGTTGATGCGAACAGATTGCCAGCTTAACATCGACTATATGGCTGTTTCCCTCGTTTTCTCTGGTTTCTCGTGGAATTACTTTACGACCAATGTTGCAATGCGCTTTGCGCTTCAGTTGTACGAATAGACATTTCCATCTTCCGTCGAGTTTCTCGCTTTTTCTTCGTTGGTCCTACTAACGTATCGATCGTATCGAATACTGACGAACGATTCGAGCTTAGCACGAAGGACAGTTTGTTCCCTTTTTCCCTTTTTGTTTCCCTTTCGCATTCGTTTCTTCGCGTTTGTCACGGGAAATGTCGCACGTGAATGAAAATTCCGCGGTCAACCGTAACGGCCATCCACGTCGATTAACACGGTCTATTTCCACTTTTTGCCGATAGAAATTGTATTCATGTCCACGTCTAATTGACTCGGCGGAATTTTGTCTTTTCATCGAAAAACGAATAGAACTTCTGACAGGAAAAATTAAAGGTCAATAACTTCGATTCTTTATATATTGAAAAAATAATTGAAATTTATATTCAGCATAATAAAATTTTCCGTATATAGAGCTTTTATAAATTATTCAAAAAAATATTAAATTTCAATTAAAAAAAATTTTCAAATTAAATATTTTTTCAGAATCTCTAACGGTACGAAGCACAATTAAAAAATTTTTAATTATAGAAAAATCATAATTATATTTTGTGGTTCTCTAATAACGTGTGCTACAGAAAAGTATTTGTTTTCGTATTTTCGAAAAGTAATGCGGGGAAAAATTTTTAACATTCAATAACTGTAATATCGCTTTAGAATGATAAATAATCCTTTTTGCATGTGAAAGTAACCTATTCACCTCGATTAATGAAACCATAACGATACAACGATTTTCCTTTTTTCCTCCGGTATGTGAATAAACGATTGACGGCTCTCATTTTTCTTTGACCGCGAGCAAAAGCACTTCTTTTTCACAAGAACATGAAAGTAAATTTCTTATAGAAAGTCCGATTTATCCGTTTCTCGCGCATGTGTGCGTTAGATCAAAATCTCAATTTTTCTCCCGCTTCTTATCCTCTCCGATACGAAAAAGTCGCAGATTTAAATACAGAAGAGTATCTTTTTCGTGAGATATTATTCATATTGCTTTTAGATACATGCGTACATATTAATATCACATCGTCATACTTATATATAATTAAAACGCATGCAACTTTTAGCTTGCATCACTCGCTAAATCTGCATTACATGTACATGTTACATAGCTTAATATTATGTCTATGTCATTTATTTTGAAAGTACCGAAAATCCAGTTTTGAAACTCTCGTTAAAATCGATACTCCACGGCATTTGAAATCCGCATCTCATTGAAATTTATAATGTTTCAAAATTAGACTTACGCTTTCAAGATAAGCTGCCCATTTCTTTGCAACAGAAACTCAAACTGGACTATTGAAATTATAATTTCCGCGTAATGAAACTTTCAAAAGATTCGTAAAATTGTTAAAAAATCTTAACATAAGCGTTATATATAATTTTATTTCAATAATGTTTCTCATATATTTAATTGGATCTTTATAGGATTACTTTTACAAAAAAAAAAAATGATTATTTGAATCATTATTTAAAAATGAATATTCTAAAACGACATAAAATTATTAAGTGTTATAAAATTTTTTCTCCACATTACTCTTTATAATACACATATATCGTGTAGTAGTCAATTGTCAATTGTATATGCAAAAGAATATGGGAATAAAATAATAAAAAATTAAAACACAGAAAATATTCAGCAGAAATTTTACGCTGCTGTTCGCTGAGACTTCACAATCAGCAGCAAGTGAACATGATCGCTGCGCTCTATTAATTAACATTTCTAATTAAACAGCTCGTACTAGGAAGCAAAGTCGTGCTGCGAGGTGCATTTCGTAAATTTACGCGCGCGTACGGCACTCGTCTGTTTGCTGCAACGAAGACGATAGCATATTACGTAAACGTGTAGTAGTAGTATGCAATATCGCGCCCGAGGACGGACTTGGCAGATATTAAAGTCACCCGATATTACCATATAACTCGACTGTCGTCGACCGCGAAGATACCCCGCTAAATGCAAACGCGACCAAATAATTTTGACAATTAAAATATGGATTGTTAAATGCTGCTATCGTATCGGATATTTATTAATCTAACTAATCTTTAATCTTAAGTAAGAATACCTTTTATGATAAAACGGTACCTCTCGTAACGATTTAATCTTCTATACAATGCGTTTCAATTATATATTAATCTAAATAATTTACTTTCTACATACTGTGTAGATATCTTTTGCATTTAACTTTATTTTATTATTTTTGTATTTATATACTAATATATTAATTAAATTTAATAAATATTCATTTTATATTTAATTTTCCAATTAATCCGGCAGCTCTCTGGTAATAAGATCTATCGGAGTAAAATCTATTTGATAAGTAAGATGAAAGAACCGGGAATCTCTCCTAAAGAGAAATTATAATGCAATGCGATAATTAATTTAATTACGTTCAAAGAGAATTTACATGACAGCAATACAGGACAGCAAAACATGTCCGATTATTTGTACAGCGAGTTATCTGAAAGATTTTAATTTTCTGGATTATTGTCTCGCACGCAATGCTACGTTTTGTCAGATTCGAAAGAACAAGGTAAGATACGGTAAAGTTCGTATGAGAAGATAGAACTTATGAAAGACGCATAAGGATATACCGAGACATTTATATGGAATCGCGCAGCAATTAGCTGTACGTCTTGACGAATCCGTTTGTCAAGCCCTGGGAGTCAGCAGATGCAAGCGACTTTGAATCAAAGCTTTGTTGAAATATTGCGTCGTCGGAGCTTAACATCGCTCGCTTTCCCGTGATTAATTTCTTCGCTTATTTACGGAGAATCTCATTACACTAATCATTCGTTAAAAACTTGGAGTCTTATCGCAGACTTTCTACTGCAAATTTTAGCCTATCCGATAAACGAGTAAGAGAATTATTTTGGTCGGATTTAAATAATGATCCTGTGACATATTTGATAGTCCACCATTATATTTCTCTTTGATTAAATGCCGTATGATTATTGTTGCCTGTGCGATTTCTATCGAGTTAAACAATCTTACTCATTTTACATTGGAAAAGTAGGGCAAAAGTTGAAAAACAGATCACTTAATTTATCACCAGGCTCGATAAATTAGCAAGATAAAATAAAACTGAACAAGAGTCTCTGTCATTTTTTTATGATTAATGTACTTTTATTACTATCTTGTATATTCGAGATTGTTGCGATATTTTCGAAAATATATTTAAAATATTTTAAATTTTGAAAAGAGATGGCAACTACTAAGCATTTTTAGTTTTGAATTTTATGCTAAATTTTTAAGAGTTCGAAAAAAATAAGAACATTGACAGAATTTATTCACATCATGTAAAATAAAAATTCATAAAAATTAATCAGTCATTTTTCATGGTTAGATTAAATTTAGAAAATAAAAAACTAAAAGTAATTATGTTCTAAATATAAAATATAAATATATCATTATTATAAAATAAAGGACAAAAGTTATATGACCAAATTAATCTCAAGTTAAAATTTTTAATTAAAAAACAAATTAGATGCATGCATAAAATTCTAAGCTTAGCTACATGTTTCTTAGTAAATATTTTTGCATATATTTTTAATATATCAGATATTTCCTGTTTTTATCGTAAATCTATTTTGTAACATTTCATTAATATCCTGACATATTTTACCTTGACTCAAATTACCCTATTATAGTTCCTATGATTTTAATGATACATTTATCCGTAATTTAATCGATAATGCAACATGAGAGATTTCGGCGGAGGATATGGTGTACTTAGCCTAATAATTATACAAAATTACGTACTGCATTTCATAGAGAGTAGCAGGGCATGCGATATAGTGTGAGGATACGTTCGGCGATTATCAAGCACAGAGGATTACGTTTCGGTGCTTCGATAACTCGACGGTTCGTATTTACTCGACAAACAGACGTCTTGGGACATCTCGCTCTTAAGTAGTTTGCTGCTCGCAAGGGAGGCGAATTAACCGTTAGCGACAAAGTATTCTGTGGCTAATCCCGATAAACGAGACCATACAGGGCAAGATCTTGGTATCACGGATATATAGATACTAAGAAAATGATACAAGTGTAGAAGGGACACATTTTTATCCCTCTATATTTTCAAGATAAGACGACAAACTTGAGAATACCTGCCTTATTAAGAATCTAACTCATACAAATTCGAATATATCTAATAATTTATTGTTGTATTACCGAGTATCTCAAAAATATTAACTTTAAAACGATTAAAGCTTTTATAAAAGTAAAATTTTTTATTTTCTTCGAATTATCTTGTTGTAACGTGTAATTTTAAGATAATCTATGTTTACAAAAAAATATTTCTCTTTCGTCGTAGATATTGATTAAATCTCATCAAAATTATTTCTAATTTCAATTTTTTAATAATATGAAATGATAAATTATTAATTATTAAATAAATATAAATGGATAGGCTATTGGAAGATTAGTACAAAATTTATCATCAGAATAAATATAATTAATAATTATTAATTATACTAAAGATATAAATATAATATTAAATAGTAATTAACAATAAACAATAATTAATAATAATAGAATAATATAAGTAATAATATTATTAAATAATAATTAATAATAAATAGAATTTATGATTGCAAAACATTTTTCCTTTTCCTTTATATTTGTTACTTCTTATTTGTATTAAAAAAATCTTTATAAGAAAGCCAATGCAGACCTATTCAAACAATATTTAAGAGGAAGAAAAAAAGGAAAAAAGAATATGTACTATTAACAATTATTTTTTATTTTCCTTTTCGTACTCAATTTATATGAAATTTATATGAATGTACTTTTATTTTATCTAAATGTACAATAAATACATTTTCTTCTGCTCCTTTTCGTTTATGAGATATAAACAATGAAAGAAATAAAGTCAAATATAAATTTTTAATTCTAGACAGATGTATGTCATTAGTCACAATCATATTTTATTTTTTTTTAGCTTTATTTTTCATTATTTTTCTTATAAACAAATATATTTAAAAAATTAATCAATCATAATACGAAATAAAAAAAAATGTTCAAGTAATGTATTCTCGTGATATTCACAGCTGAATTTCTTGCAAGTCTTCTCTGCAGTGCTTGGCAAAAAGTATAAAGAATGATAATATCTTTACTCGATTTATTGAGATAACTTTTCTTTTGTGAAAATTTTTCTATCTTATTAATCCTTCTATTCGTTATTATACTTCTTACAAAGGTTAATCCGACTGAAATATTCTTCTCTCGTTATTTCTTTCATTTTTATTAATATTTGCGGCTTTGTTTTATGAATTATAAAAGTCTGGCATTAAATAAAAGGATAATCGCACACACAAGTACTAATCTGTCCTAGCCTATCCATTTCAAGACAATGTCTTTCTATGACAAATTTCTTGTCCTCCTATTACCTCATATTAATAAATAATTTAGTACTCACCGATACGATGCGCAGCAGCGGAGTTGTCATAAGTTGTTACAATATTGATCTGTAAAATATAAATATATCCAAGTTATAGTAACGTCTAAATAATCATATCATTATATATATATATATATATATATATATATATATATATATATACATACATATATATACACATATATATGTATAAAATTTTGATTTTGAATTTCCATAATTATTTTATTAAACATCAACTTAAATATTACTTATATATATATATATATATATTCATTTTATTTTAACATAATAATTTTGTTCCATAATAATTCTGTTTTATTAAATGCAAACTTAAACTGCATATGAATATATTCATATGCATACATCTAAATAAATACTTAATAAAACATTTTTCACTTTATTGACACTTCATTAAATATACAAACAGATTCATATATTTGAGTAAATATTCAATGATGCGATTATAAAATTTCATAAACAACATTTTTCTTTAACAAGTGCAATATTTTTCTCTATAAACTTTTATAAAATTTAAAAAATATCAAATATTAATGGTAACGTTGAAATTATTATATCAGACTATTATATTAGATAATAGTCTCCTGGGAATATTCTGCCATTGTTACGCAATAATGTAAAACGATAGGTGAGACACGCGACGCGAGCGTCACAAACGATTAGTATCGTGCGAGTTGTAAATAACAAGTAAATGATAGGTTACTCACCCCACGGTTGCTCCGCCGTCACCCGATGCCTCCTAGGCCTGCTCCTCCTCTCAGCATCCTTCGCGGTTGCATCTCCAAGGCATTCACTAACTCACACACGCACACTTACGCCGCGCGCACGTACGCTCGCGACACACGATCGCGCGAATTAATCACTAATTGCTATCATATTCCCTAATTAATACGTAGAATGCCAAAATTAAATCACATGTATACGTATCTATTTAAATTTATATAATTGAAAACAAAAATATCTTTACATTTATGTGTGCACTTCTAATTATAGAATATCAATTAGTTTTCCAATTATTATCTACGAGTTTTATCTACCTTTCCATCATATTGATTAATAATCCGTCGATCTGATCCTTCAATTCATCCACGAAATTCATCATTGAATATTTTGATAATCAACGTCCGCAATTTAACTTCGATACCACGCGACGCGATGCGAATTTCAGAAGACGCCGAATGGAGAACGGCTGAGACGAATCGTGTCCGAAAATGTGAATCGAAAGAGAGTGATATAAAATTTAGTATTGCACGCGAACACAATACCGTCTCGACCGCGAAATATATGTATTATTAACGAAGAATCGATCGCGACTTGCCGTCGAACATGCGACTCGCCCGTCGTGCCGCGCTTTTCACCGATCTGAAGGTAGCAAAGAATCGAAAGTTCAAAGTCCGACGCGATATTAAATCCGAAGCGATTGTTAAGGAAAGAATCGCGCGTGAATATTGCAGGGAAAACTGCAATTAATAATTCTTATTACCATTCTTCGTCTTCGATATTCTACTTTTGATAAGAGAATCGCGAAATGTATGTCTGCTTTGAATAATTAAGAGAGAGAGAAAGAGAGAGAGAGAGAGAGAGAGAGAGAGAGGGAGAGAGAGAGTCGCGTCGCCGTCCATGATTTCTTAAGTGAATGACCCGATCGATCGTACGGCAATCAGCAATTCGCAAATTGCTGAATAGATGAACAGTTGTTTGAGCGAGCTTTCTCCCGATACGTATCGTGTCGCGTCCCGAGCAGTAATGCGGTGATGCGCGTTCCACCGAGCTCGAGGCTTGCGAAGGTAAACAAGGACACTGCGTACAATGACAACACGCGCCGCGCCGTGTGTGTACATCGCACTAACGGCGACGAGTTTATTATCGTCACAAAAATATAAAATATTCATCGTTACAAATATATTTTATCTTATATCTTAATTATATTTTATAATATTTTAATTCCTCTTCATAATATCTTTATTCTACTTTACGAAAATTAAATTCTCGATACTGAAAGATACTGAAAGTCTGCCAGAGATCAGTTTATTCTCTATGCATTTTAAATCTTTATGCTTAATAATCTTTTTTTTAAAAGAGAAATTATATTGTTTAAAAAAATTTGTCAAAAAAATAAGGCTCTTTGCTGGAAATTTCGTATAAAAGCCGGAGAAAGTAGTACTTGCGCATACATATATATGTAGATATTATTCACATATACATATATGTATAAAATAATATGAAATAAGAAGTATCATTACTGTACTTTTTTGTATTATAAAGATAATAAAAAAATAGAGATATTAGTCGAAAATTCTTTATATTTGTCGAAGATTTGAAAAAATCGAAATCTAGAAAAATATCGTAATTCTATTCCTCAATCATGCTCAATCAATTATTAATAAATTGCTCTTGCTCGAAATATCCATTTCGGCAATCTCATCAGCTTGAATCCAAAACGATGGATAAATTATAAAAAGTAAAAAATATGATAAAGTGAAAAGAAGAAAATATAGGAACGTGAAATATGTAGTATGTACGTATACTTTTCTGTGAAGTTCTCTTTGAAAAATTGATGAAAAATAAATATCGATTGTAAATGCAGCGATTTATAATTTTTATACCTCGTGATTCGTTGTTTCAAGAAAATAAAATTATGCGATATATTCTCTTCGAGAAATAACTATCATCCGAAATGCAATTTCTTGATTATGAGAATCAATTAATTAATAATAATTAACAGTCAACATTTTTTCCGGTACCTATCAAGGAAAAAAAGCGTTTCGCGTAACAAGACTCGAACGAATTAATATGTCAACTGCTAATTTTATATGCGTAATTAAAAAAAAAATGTAGATATAGATCTCTGTCGAGATACTTATCAAAATAGTTAATAATATATATATATATATATATATATACCAAACATTTTGATACGTATTAAATTTTAATGAATTCTTAATACTATTTTGAAGTAATAAGAAGTCCGCAAATTTGTTAGTCTAAATTTATCTTCATCTTCCATCGAATGAATTACTTAGAAAATCTAATAAATATGTATCAAATTCTAATTTGATAAAATTTACATTTAATTTTATGTATACATAAATAATCGTAGCAAATCATCTTATTTTCTTTTTTATTACAATTTACAATTTTACAAGATATAAAGATTACACAGATTAATTGTAAATCAATTTTCGCAGATATTTTTTTCACATCAAGACAAAGATAAACTTTGTTCTTTAACACTGCACTAAGAAAAAAATGTTGTTGAATCAACAGCATTAGTCTAATTGAAAATAATTTTGTTAATTCAATGACATTATTAATGAAAGAGTATATCATGTTCTTGTTATAATAATCAAGATTTTCGTTTATTTTTTTCTCAATGTAAATATTATAAGTCAAGTGGAGTAATTAATCAATCATTTAAATATTCTTTAAAAAAGGAATTATTAGCACGTAAGTTTAAAAAGAATGCAGAATCTTGTCAATTTTTCAATATTGGTAATAAATTTGCATAATGCAAAAAACGTAAAAATTATACAAAAAACAAAATCAATGAGCCATGCAAATTAATAGACAATAAATCAATACATCGATATGTAAATCGTAATTAATTATTAATTAATATCAATTATTTGTAATTCAAAATTGTTATAATCATGATATTTCCGAGAATAAGAAAGTTTCATTTTTAATATTAATGTTCAAAATATTATACGCGAATTCAAATATTTCGCATTATTACGATGTCATGTATGTATTGTTCCGATTTTCGTAAAAAAGTAACGCACATCACATTCAATAGAGAATAAGTAAATAATATGCACGTACTCACAATTGAGTTTATGTATATCAATTTTATTTAAACAATATCTGTTTTATTTAATATAATACAATATGTACCATTCGTCTGCTCATGCTCGCATGACGTTCATAATAATTTTCTACGCAGTCTAACTTCTAGCACAAAAATACGGGCATAATTTCAAGTCTCCTATTCACGATTCTATACACTTACATACACATGCACGCGCATTCTCTCCCTCTCTCACTCTTTCCTCATCTTCACCATCAATTCTCTTCTTCGTGCTTTAATTAAGATCAAGCTTTCTAGAAAAGGTGTGTCACTTGCCAACTCTTTTGACAATTCAAGTTATTCTTTATTCTCTTGACTTCTTTTAAATATGTCTTTTTTTTAACACGTCCACTTTTTCACGCAATTAATTTTTATACATCATAACCATTCGCGAGCGATCGATAGTGTAATAAATCAAATTTAATTTTTAATTAAGAATACAATTTTTGATTATATTACATGATGCACATTGTAGCATACAAAAAATACATAAAATCATTAAAAATTCCACAAATCCTGTAAAGAATCTAAAAAAAAATTCCTTTTATGTAAAGCTTTTCTTTTATACTCCTCATTTGTGAATCGCTAATTATGAAAAGTTATCCTTGCAATTACGAGATAAAAAAAACTGAAGAACGCAATCGGGGTTTCTGATTGCACAATTCAAGAGCAAATAATTTCTTTTATCTGGACTACCTCGAAGATTTTGTCACAAAAAGCGTGTCCCTCGGAAAGCAAGAATCTTTTTTTTGACTATCGACTTCTCTACTGTTTGCTAAAGACAATAGCCAATCAAAGATAAGTGAAATAAAATGAATATTCGGAGATAAATTTTTTTTCGACAAGAATTCTGCCGAGTTATTCTCTTGGAGAACATGATTCTAAAATTTATATTGAGTGACTCTTGTTTTTCCATGAAATCTTTACATCGTGAAACTCCATTTTCTTTTTTTCCTCTTTTTAAAGGATTTCGCTATTCTTCGAAAATAAGAGATTCTGCTATTGTATTCGGAATACATGCGACTTCGCACGTCACATTTTGCAAAATACACGACTGCAAAAGCTCACCGATATTACAACCATCCATTCGCACGCAGTCACGCTCATCTTTTGTAGACTAGATAATGCTGAATATGTGATCGGATGATAAGCTATGTGCGTGTACGGAGCTGCAATCGTTCATGTTCTTCTTATGTGTTCTTCGATGCACATATGCGACGATCTAAGAATATATCCGCGATGTTTCTCGTTCTCGCTATCGTTTTCTCGGCTCAACTTCCGATAATATGAAAATTTTATATATATATATATATATATATATACATATATATTGTGTTTTGTGTCGAATATGATGAGCACATACACGTGTTAAGCAATTTTTTTTTAATATTTAAATAATATAAGATACTTCAATTAAAATTAAAATAGTTTTTGTCGCGACATATATTTTTAAGAAGTTTTAACTTATACAATTAAATTAATCAAATAACAAATTTGGTTTTATCTAATTTAAATAAATAAATAAACTATAAATATTAAATTTTTATAATACAAAATATCACTTAATACATATATGTGACATGAAATTATTGACCTTAATCGATTTCGTCGGTGATATAAAATTATCTGATTTAATTAACGTTTTAATTCATCGAGATCGTAACAATTAATAAAAATACACGAAGTTTTGCGATTCTTGATTGAAAATTTTTAAATTTTAAATCGTCTAAATGCCGCACGTGAATTACTCGCATCCAGGGATTTCTATGCGATACATTTCTCTCAATTGAGAAACTCTGGCGGTTCTCCATTTCTCAGCACACTACGCTTCAATATTAAAGAAAATGAAAAAACGAGAGTTAAAGCCACTTTTTGAGGGGTTTTAACGCAAAAAGAGAGATACAATCCACACGTATATAATCTAAAAATAGTCCAAACGTTCAGCACATACGGCAAGCCAAGCTTGGTCGGGAAAATCTAGTTCTCGAGACACTGCCTTCGTCCTAAAAATACTTTACGTTGAGAAAAAGTAAGCTGAACACACAAGCAAAATGTGATGAGACGAACAGAAGTCTCGATGCGCTTCCCATAAAAAACGATTCTGTTAAAACATAGAATGACTCGATCAAGAAAAGAAAATAAAAAATTATCCTCGACTTCTTGCACGTGCTTCGAAAATAAACGGTTTAGTAGCTTAGCTTTAAGATACGGAATCATTTCGGAAGCCTTCCTTCGTTGCTTTCTTTTCTATCCTTCAAAATAAATGATTCTTTCGCATGACATTATGTACAAATAATGACTTTATATAAGATATGAAAACGATCGTTAGTCAAGTTCGAGCGGCTTAGCGTGCGAAAGACTGTCAAATGTTCATATGAAAATTACGAAAGTTTAGGATTTCAATTTTTCTTAATGAGGAACGTCGTATCGTGATGTGATATTGGAAAATGGAAGAAAAATGTAATGAAATTTCCGTGAAAATGACTCGAAACCGCTTTAATATCTGATGACGCTCTTTCCGATGACGGTGTCGATGTAAAGTAGCAAAGCTAATATCGCAAATTAATAATCTCAGACTTTATAACACCGTATAATACATACGCGTTACATAAATCACGCGTTCGCCTTCGTATCCCACTATTCGTTTCTCAAAGGTTCTCGCGAGACCTGCGTCGAGAGATTTGAATCGTTCCACCGACTTTTATCAAATAGTTTGTGTGTATCTTACACTTACGCTCGAATAAAAATAAATATCTCCGATTGTGTCCTAGAAAAGTCGTCGCAAGCTATGTATAATAATATACACAATCATATGTATACTTATTTAGTTAGATTATTAAGTACTCTTATCGTACACCTCTCCGTGTTCCCGGTTCCGACTGTGTACATGTGTGTATGCGTGTGTGAACAGCATACACACTTTGCTATTCTTCTTTTGCTATTCCTTGTAAATTAGAATTTTAATCGCATTCCAACGCATCGCGAGATCTCCCACTTGGTGCACTCGTGATAAGCATCGTCGCTCCTTGTCCGAGTTTCACATACCGATGCTCAAGAATCCTTAAGCTAAGATCGGTATACTCGAGTATGCATAGAAATGGATATATTTTACATCGTCGTTTACGCCATCCAACTTTAAAGTTTCTCTACGTTTCACGATTAAAAGAGAGATCTCGCCTATCGGAAAGACTGCGACGTTCTTCGGAATTCTTCACAGAGAAGGTGAGATCTCTCCGGTCACTTTTCTTCCTTCTTCGAGTTGAAAGAAGAAAATCTGAAAGAAGAGACTCTGTGGACCGCGATGGGACCTCTCGCGATGTTCATTCATTCCTACGCGTCATCTTATCAGGAATTAAAGGATAATTAGTACACGACTGGATCAATCAGAAAATCTGGTCGGTCAGTATGGTTACAGATTCTCTTCTAATAGCTTTTTATCGATTTAATTCTAATGGCTCTGTTATACAATTAGCTACTTTACTCTATCGCTTTCAAATATGACCTATTTGAAGAAATATATTAGAATTTACATAGTTTCACTTATCTAACTGAGAAAACCGTTTTCCTCGCTCTTTCTTACATATACATATATATAATATTTATACAGATTAATCTTTTTATAAATGTTAATACATGTATGATATATTCTCCGTTAAATTTGGAATAAATTTTTCTTGGTGAAAAATAACAATAAAAGACTTTTATCTTTCCTCTAATCTTTTCTCCCTATGTGCGTCAGATAAATGAAAGTGAGAAAAGTGAATATATGTGCAGTATTATACTATTCTACTTTTATATATTACTTAAGCCTTTCTGAGAGAGTCTTTTAAGAGCGATGAACAACGCTGGTCCCGTCGCGATCGCGAACAACAATGGTGCGCGATCTTCGTTGGAAAGAGAGAGATAAGAAGAGATTGCGGATTATATCGATGGTTCGCACGTATTATCAGTCGCAGAGATCGATCGGCACGGGGAAACCCGACCGTTGTCTTGGGGTCGAAGACGAAGCTGTTTGTAAAAGGTCAATGAAGTGGAGGAATATTACATTGGCAGTGTTATAGTATACAACAAACACGACAGACAAAAAATCGAAACCGGGATATACTTGAGAGTTTTATCCTCCGAGGGAGACTCGCAACAGTGATAATTTCCAGCTGGTGTAGAATTGAAAGGGCTTGACTTTCAACGACTGTTTGTTTGAGAGTTTTATTTTTCCAAAAAGTCTCAATGGAGATCTGTTTGAAAATTTTACTCTCCGAAAGCGATCTCCCCTCGATAATAAATTTCTCAAGTGTAAGAATGGGATGAAAAAACAAACACATGTATGAGCGCCGATGATGAGACGGGGAGGAGTTCGTCGTCTTATTTAAAATCAATACTAATTAAAATCAACATCCGATACTCATATTGATATCATGAATTCAACCGATATGTAGTAACAACATTTCCACTTTTCATCAACGCAAAAATTTATTCTAGATAAACATATTTTCAATCTTTTGCGTTTCAATTTCGATCCTTTCGTTGTCGAAAATACTAAAGAATATAGGAAGAACAAAAAAATTCTCTTTTAGATCTAAATTTAATAATAATTTTGATAATTACCAAAATTATAATAAATTACATGTATGCAATTGTAGGCAACAAAAAATTAAACAATTACAAGTATGCTCAGCAACGAAAGAATCAAGAATGCTCATTCATTTGTACAAATTATAGGATAAAAAATATTTCGCAATATAATATATTCAATAAAATATATTTTAATAAAATATGTTCTTAATATTTTTTGGCGCTCATAAGAGAAGAGTTACAGTTACTCTTAAACGAGATTACTTCTCACGCTATCCAAGTACAAAAGCTGGTCGTATCAAAAAGTAAATTCGGCAACAAATAATAATCAGATATACATTACCGTTGACAAAAAAATCATTTCTCACAAACGTGACCAATAATTACAAATTTATTTCTAATTGTTATATAATAATTGATTGATTACGTTGAGTGCTATCTAGTCCTCTACGTGCGCGATAACGATTTTATTCATATCTATAGAGCTTTCTTTGGTACGAAAAATATATTTGAGATAGAATGCGCATTTATCGCTTAAAAGGAAGCGATTCTAATTTATAATATATGTATATGTCTCTCTCTCTCTCGACCACGTCTTTATATAAATTAATATTTTAAATATAAAGACAAGAAATTATATGAGTATTAAACGTCATAATAAAATGCATCATATTTGCGCTAATCCAAGTAATAACAAATCATCGTTTATTATTCGTTTGCTCAAGTATGCATTAATTATATAAATATAAAGTATATATACATACATACATATACATACATACATATATATATAATTCAAAAATATATATATAATATGTGTGTATGTATGTATGTATGTATGTATGTATGTACGTAATACATACATCACACAGCACAGTAAAAAAAAAGCTTAATTATTGTAACACTATTTAACATATTTATAGGAAAAATATAATATGCATGTTTATGAATCTTACGACACTTCCTTGTCTGTATCAGGCTATGAAAGTTTCAATGAAAAAAAAAAAGAAAAAAAAAATCATTCCAGTTCCTTAATATAAACACGTTTCACAGATAAATCGAGGTGCGCCCTGAAACTTTCTTTATGTACTGCCGTTATCTTGCGTTAATAATATATACAAAATTCATGAAATTTCCGCGTTTATATTTTTTAGCATTTAAAATAGCGACAAGTAAAAATACATATTTACTATAGAAAATGGAAGTATGCAGTAATTATTACTAATTTAATTCACTTTTCGATACAAGTATAAAAGAATGCAAATAATATAATAAAGGCTTAAAGTTCTTAAAAAAAGTTAAAATGTACGAATCTCGTAAACATATTAGTTAAATGCTCAAAAAGACAGTCATGCAACCAACGTGCAGAATAATTAGCACCGTTACTTGCTCCATGAAACACAAATGAGTTTTCAAATGAGATTCTTATTATAATAATCATGTTAAATTCTTTTTTTTCATTTACTACGCTAAAACTTTGAAAAACATGACCGATAAATTAGTAAAAATGTTTAATTAAATTATGCCGTTAACTGGTATCAATCTCGGATCCTGCAAATTCGGTCATGCGACAAAGTCGGAATTACAGTCATAGTGAATAGAGGTAACGAATAATAGTCTGTTCGTCCGATCTCAGCTGATCAAAGTTTGTTTGAATAAATGATTTATATTTATATCAAAAAAAGAAATGCTAATTTGGCACAATATTCTAATGCAAAATGCACACAGGATTAGATATACGGTTTGTACCTTTCCTAAATCTGCACCGGTTGCAATTGTTAGCTCTACTCACTTCGATTGATTTAGAATATGAATTTTATACACGTTCGCTATAAATGGATGCATGAATAGTGAATTCTTTGACGTATTCATCAATTCTTTCATCTATCTACGTCTTTTCATCTTCACTATTAACAATCCGTAACTTCGTTCAAATCCAACAAAATACAGCCTATTTACAGCTTATGTCGAAGTGTTGTACTTCTTTGAATTTAATGACTTCAGTATATAGTATTAATGAATGCTTTTAATAACTCTCTTATAGCATTTATAAAGTTTTGCCCATTGCACTGTAAAAATTATGCCAAGAAAACAATAAAAGTATAAACTTTTATAAAATTATATTAAATTTTTTCAAATAACATTTTATTTTTAAATTTCCTAATTTCAAGATATTATGTGGCATTTTCTCAGATTCATATAATTAAATCTGCGTTCTAAATTATGAATAAATAATTTTCTAAAACAGATGCAATGGATAAAAGTTTTTCAAATATGCACGAGGCCTGTTTATCCATATGATCGACATATCGTAACTTCTTCGACAAAAACGATCGTCTATTTATCATCTATATTTATATATATGTATATGTGTGTATATGTATATGTATATGTATATGTATATGTATATATATATATATATATATATATATATGTATATGTGTATATGTATATATGTATATATATATATACATATACACAACACTGTACATCATCAATAGAGATCCTTAAAAGGAACTCGAACGTTAGCCGAGTGTTCAATGAACGTTCCTCTCGGCGCATGAAAATATTTCATGCAGTATTCAAGTCTAAAAAGAAAATGTTTCTTACCGTGATTAGCGGACGTAGCCGATCAGAGCATCCACTTGCTCGTCGGCCAAAGGCGTTTCCTTCTATTCGATAAGGAAAGTCGCGCGTATATTTATATCTAGTATTACACGTTTAGTTAATTTCTCGGATAAAATTATCGAATTATTCGATTCACCGATCAATTGCGTGTCGACGAGTAAAATTTTCGCGTGTTTCCCGTCTTGATCTCGGCACAATTATCGTTCGTACTTTCTGTTCACTTCATCAAAGTTCGAAGATAAAAGTCCTGCCGTATTAAGCGCGGGCAAGATCACAGAAATAACTCTAAGACTTATCATAGTCACGCTCCATCGTATCATATCTTGTCTGTTTACCGCTAAATGCAAGTGGAGTCCGGATGTTGACTGGCAGATTTTCTCGTCTTTTTCGGCTCCTTCGTCGTTAATTCCTGAGATGGTCTGCGCGGGCTGCCCAGCGTCACCAAAGCGGACGCTACGGCTAGACCAGCGCTCTGTCCGGCTGGCGTATAAGATTCGCCGCCAGTCGGCAATCTGACTAGCAGAGACAAAACTGCCGCTCTGTTACCACAACAAGGCTCCAATGCAATTGGACTGGGAGCATCCTGCGAGAAAAAACAAATCCAATAAGGAATTATAGATATTATTTGAATTATAAAATTGCAAGATATAAAAATTCATATAATAATGATAGAAATAAAATATCTAAAGTTCTTGAGAAAAATATATAAAAATCTTCTCTAAAACAATTCATTTTTTCTGTACAACAGAATCAATACATGTATATTTAACTACAAATAAAAATAAATAGTTATATAAATATTTTTTTAAGATTATAAGATTCATTAAAAAAGTACAATATTTAAGAAATGTTTAATTCATGATTACCTTCTTTTTTTTACGACAATTGGTAAAATCGGCATCACCGCGTTCTGGATCTGAGCTATCCACGTCGCGCTTCTCAATCTCTACCAGAACCTGACTAAAAGCTCTACTAGCCATTTGCTCCATCTCCAGGAAAAGCCGTTGTCTTCGTCGATACATATCGTATTTTTGCTTGATCTTCCAGAGAATGGCAGCCACTAGTAGCAGAGCGAGGAAGCACCTATGCGGTGGCATGTAATCTCTAGTTTACAAGTAAGTACTGCCTGAGGTTCAACATGCGGCAAAGAGACTATGTAAAATTTGGAAAAATAAAGCGTACAGCCAATGTTGTCTCTCAAGATTAGACATCGCGGTTATAGATTTAACGTAATTTTAATTCGCTTTATTTTGAGTTAAAAACCATTCCAAAGTCTAAGTTATGGTACTCACGTGCAGAACGTAATGAAAAATTGTTGTAGATTCAGTTTGGAGTATTGAGAAAACGAAATCTGAATCCACAGAGGTGGTTGAAAGTCATAGACATACACGTAGAACGTAGTGAGAGTATTGTTATCTTCACTACCGAAGTTATAGTCTGCTTTGCTAAAACGGTGTTTATACATAGTTGTTGTACAATTTGCACCGAGTAGCAATGGCTTTTCTGGACTATTTACTTTCTTGATAGTCACATTCATCTTCGCAAGTACAGAACATGTAATGGAAAACTCGGCGTCAATGTCGGCTTTCGGTGGCGAATTCTTAAAATTAATTGCTCGATAATGGCGATCTTCCTTCTTGCTTAGATTAAATGTAAACTGATAGTCGATAGCCAAATCATCTAAAAAATGCAAATATACAATTATAATACAAAATTATTGCAAGCTAAGATAAAAAAGCATATTGCAGTTAACTCACAAAAACAAGATCCTTTATTCGTGGGATCTCCATGATAGAGACCAGATACATCACAACGTTCGCAGTGGTCGCCAATAATGCCTTTAGTTGTACAGAAACATTTACCCGTCTCGCTCGTACATTGAGTACCTTGATTGTTGCAGGAGCAAGCTGTAATAAGAACATAAGTATCATTCAAATGTCTCACCATTCGTGACAGTTGCAAATGATAATGACATTGCGTGTTGCAAAAAAAAAAGAATTACGTACGCTGACATGTAGCTCCGTTGAGTGGACTACCGTAATAACCGGGGATACACTTATCGCAGTGTGGTCCATAAGTCAAGTTTCCGCACGGCTGAATACATACGTTACTATTTGGAAGACACTTGCTGTGACCGTTGCACTGACAAGCTATGAAATAATCAAGAAAAATGGATTAATGGATTAATATGATTAAAATGTGCAAAAAAAGCAAGATTCAACATAAAAAAATTCACTTACTTGGACATTTCGTGAAGTACCAATGATCGAACGAACATGTATTTAAGCTCTTACTGCTGGGACCACGAGCTCCACCAGGCATGCACGAACCTTTCCCAGTGCCTGATCCATCATCGCACCAGCCGCATCCAGGATCCGATCGACAAGCGGCGCACGATGCATAAAAGCTGCACCATTCTCTACCAGTTTCTGTAGCCCGGCACCGTGCATCTATCGTCGTCCATTCGCGGCATTGTCCATATGGAAAACTGGCCGGGTACGCATTCTTGTCTACGCACTTAGCTTCGTTTTGACACCAAATACAGTCGGATTCCGTGCAATTTCGACACGTTGTATATTCCACACACGGACTACGACACGTGTCCATTGTTAAACGTTGCGCCTGGATCGTGCCATTCAGTACACTCACCTATTTCATAAATTCGTAAAATTATTATTTATTTAAATCATCATTTATTTAAGCATTAATTACTTTATCAGCTAGGATTATAACAAAAATTAATATTAAATACATCTTTGTTAAAATTCATTAGAAGAGATAGTTGTAATTAATAAAATGTTCTAGAAAAATAATTAAAAATATTTGGATATTTTGTCGTTTCATTATCTGATTAGTAAAATGTCGGAATGTACACGCACCTCCCGAGTTTTTGACTGCGGTTTACAACGGTCAGGCCCGTTGGACCATGACCAAATGCAACGCGAATTACTGGAGCACGCATGACATGTGTGTAATTGTAGACATTCAATACCAGTGTTTGCGTCACATTGTTCCAGTTCTGTGATCGGCCTAGAGTTCGGCGAATTTGGATGGTCCCGGCATTTTTCATGCAAGCAACTCTTGCCACACCATACGCAATTATACGAAGTCTGCACGCACGCGACGCAATCTGTAAAGAGTTTACAGAGTTCTTCATGTGACGTCATACCGCGGGGCGGCGTATCGTCCAGACATCTCATATAAGTGCCGTCATGTTCGTCATATTCCTTGTGGTTGAGCACATGCTGCGGTATTTTCATGATTTGTAAGCATAGATTGTCCCGCTTATGCCACATGCACTTCACACCTATCCTTGCATTCAGGCACTGATTCTGATTCGTTAAATGCTCGCAATTGCCGGGAGTATACCTATGCAAAAACAATATTACAACATCCGCATATAAATAAATATTTTGTTCGTTAACACAAGATATATTAGATTGGATCGTACCTCAACATATCAGAGAGCATTTCACCAACAAAGCCACCATAGATATACATCGACTTCTCGAAGACGGTCGCGCTGTGACCGTATCGCGGAAGATCGCTCATATCTGAAGGTATAGTATACTGATGCCATGTATCGCATGTAACATCGTAACCGAGGATATCGGCCGAATAACATCGTGCACCGTGTGATTGTTGCGTGTCATTATGCATATTACCGCCAAATACTAGCATCAGTCCGCCCGAGATAAAGGTAGCCGTGTGAAAGAAACGCGCTGACGGCGCTGATGTCAGCAGTCGCCATTCGCGATAATGAGGATGATATGAGTACAGCCGGCTCGTTAAAACGTGCGTGCTCTGCGACTCCGATACGTAGCCGCCGTATACGTAAATGAGATTCGTGAGGGGATCGTAGGCGGAACTATGTCCATAACCTCCCTTCACTGGGAAGCCAATTGTCTTGACGATCTGCCATTCGCGCGTACTCATAGAGTACTCCTGGACGGTGTTTAAGTAACCATATTGCGGCGAATAACCAAATATCACAACCATCTTCTCCTTCTTATTGTGAATCTGCACCAAGGTCGCGGTGTGCCCGGCTACCTGTAAAAACAATTCGTTAAACAATCGAGTTAATGCGAGATTCCATTAGATGATAAGCCATATATTGAACCTGTTTGGAAAGCTTCCAGCAAAGTAGATTATGATTGTTAAATTAAAATCATATACTGATTATAATAAACAATTACTTGATAGTCTTGTAAAAATTCAAATATGCCTCTTAATAAACGTAACATCATACTTTTTGGATCAAATAGATAATGCGCACCTTTAATGGACCACATATCGTCTTGTTGTGGCAATTATCATGTACGGTGACGTTCTCCCAGACTTTGGCAGACACGTCGAACGCCCAGATCTCATTGGTTACGGTAGAGTTCTGCACGACGCCACCGTACATGAATATCTTGTCGCCGAACAGCACGCACGAGTGCGCGTACCGTGGTAACGGCACTCGGCCCTCGACGTGAGGTGTCTCCCAAACATTGCCGTTATAATCGTACACGTATATCATCTTGGCACGATGGAAACTCTCACCGCCGACCACGTATAGCGAATCTTTCCAAACGATGGAACAGTGACTGGCCGAACCTTCCGGCGGTAGATCTTTGTACGTGACACTTTCCCAAAACCCACGTTCGCTCTTCTGGCTACAATCTGCACCTGCAAAGATCGCACGTGAATAAAATATTGTTTTACTTTACTTTTTTTATTTAAATATAGTATATTTATTTCGACTTTGTGTATTTTATTCTAATATATTCAAACTAATGTATTTCGACAGAAATAGTTTGTAGAATGTCATCATTAATTTATCCATTTTCTTAGATCGCAAATATACTTTATTTGCCTTGGGAGATATATTAAACAAGCGTGTACCACGTAATGATCGTTATATTAATGCTGATTACGCTACTATAATTACGACAGCTATGGATATATAGGATAGTAACATTAAACTCGAATATCGGATATCTATTGATCGCATGACACTAAATACTATTACATTAGCATGCTATTATCCTAGATTGAATTTCTGAAAGACATATCATGCCAAACTTGATAAATTTAATAAAATATATATATTATATATAATAATATAATTTTATAAAATTATTAAAATCAAAATATATCAAAATATATTCTAATTAATTGTATTTCATCTATAAATGCATTAATTCATTATATATCTTCATTATACATCTTCATGATCAATTTTATTCAAAGATCAAAAAATATACTTTTATTTTTGATTAACTTTATTTTTAGATATGTATAAAGATATGTATAATTTTCGGATGTTTTAATATTAATTGTAATTGAATCGTCATATTTCCTTTATTTATCTTTTTACCTTTATAGCCGGGAATACAGCGGCAGTGATGACTCTCGCGATCACACTCGCCCTGGCTATGATGATACGAGCAATTATTCGGGCATACCTGCACGTCGCAAGCCTCACCGGTCCATGTGGCATCACAGGTACACGTGCCTTCGATACATACGCCGTGTCCAGAACAGTCAATATCGGAAGATCTGCAACAGATGTATGTATATATACGAGATATCACTGAATCAATCTTGACTTCGAGTAGCACGATGCTATTGTAATGATGTAACATCGTTAAGTAAATACGAACATTCATGTGCTATTTACCCAATTGTACAATCAACGTTTGTATCAATACCTTTCTACGGAAAAAAACTCTATTGATCAATATTTGAATGTTGCAAGATAGAAATGTAAACAATTCTGAAAAAGCATGAATAATGAATCGTTCGTGACGAACCTTTTCATGAAAATAATACCGAGTCAAAAATACGAGTTTTTCAGAAAAGGACATTACTCTCGTCCAGCACGTATGAAGTTTAGAGTTGAACCAATAAAATACTAATTGTATCTCAAAAATGTCCAGATGTATAAATATGTCTTCCGGATATATAAAGGATCAAGCGATTTTCCTTTTGTCACAGTCCATCTTCTAACTGTGGATAATATTATCAAATATGACGCAGATATGATTACGCGTAAATATTATTTTTGGCTCGTAGAGGAAGCTCGATAAAGTCGACTTCCTAAGCCGACAGCGACCCAATTATGAGTTATCGGCGATTGTCACTCTCGTGTAATCTCTTCTTTCTATTTCGCATCTCCCAGACTGATCGCTACCTTTCTTTCTCAATAAACGTGGCCGTCGTGACATAACTCATTCGATTCTGGTAAGATACCGCTACAAATCGCGCGCATAACTCGTGGATGATGCTTCTACTCGCTAAAAGCCACAGCATAATAGTCGCGAGCGTTTTAGGGTCGATCGGCGTGTTACGGTCTATCAACTTGTACCATAATCTTACGGACAACTTCGTAAAACGACATGCTCCACTTTTTCTCTATCTTAAGAACCATCTCGCCAAGCAAAGTATCAACTGTGCATAACCACGCTATAGTTATCAGTATTTTCAATACACTGATTTAATATAGAATATAAATTTTTACACAATAATTATTAATAAGAGGACGCACTGATAATTGCGTCTAATTAACCCTTTGATTCCCCTCAATATATTTTTATATATCAATATATCTTTAGTTTCTAAAATTCCTATTTATTTAATATAAAACATTTAGCGAGAAATCTTTTTATGATATATCCAACGACAGAAAAAGTACAAATTTGTTAAGAAATGAACGATAGACGGGAGGGCTGAGGAGACGGGAGGGCTGAGGAGACGGGAGGGATTGATCGTTAGGGAGACCGCAGCTGGCGGCACGCTCACCTGCTCGGACAAGCGTTGATTTTATACGTAATGTTGAAGCCGCTCATGTTGTACGCGACATCGGAATAAAAGTGCAGCAACGCGCTACCGGATCGCGCTATTACTTCCGGCACGCGGCGTATGTGATACTTGTCCTTGTGCATCAGGCCGGAGAAGACGGCCAGCAACGGCGCCTCGACGCTATCACCGTCGTAAATGTACAGATGGTCCCAGCCGCATTCCGTCGCGAATTGCTCCACGTGCATCCGTATCTTCGTGTTCGGACTGCTCTCGATCAGCCAGGAGCACTTCACGTCTGCTGTGTAGTTCCCCAAGCCGTCATAGATGGTCCCGTTCATCCCCGATAACCTAGCCGGAGAAAACGAGAAACGATTAGAGGCCACAATCTCGACACTTCTTCGATCTTAGGTTTTACTATAAATTTCACTATAAATTATTTTATCGTTTGGCGAAGCACGAGTGGGTCTGCTTCAGTTTTTGATAACGTTTGACTGACGCATTGTGATAAATTAGCATCTTATCGATGAGAAACAATGAATACAGGGATGTTCACGGGAGGAATAAAAGGAAACGCTGTGTCACGAAATAACCAGCGTTTTTATAGCGCTATAATGAAAAATATAAAAAGAGTATGTTAAGACAAAATAGTAATGTAGTATGTGAATATACGTGTCGTTTACATCAAAATGAAAAATGATTATAATAGATAATTATAATAGAATGCAAAAGGGATAGGAAATACGATATCTGTAGACTTTAACGATGCGTTAACGTTAGAGTTAAAAATAACTCCTGTTGTAAATAAGTTACAAATGTAAGCAAAGAAGAGATCTCATAAAACACGAGCGCAAAGTTCAACATTGAAGTGATGCGATTGGGATCGATTGACGCATGTTTTTAAAAAAAAAAAAAAAGACCAGAAAAATATATTCCAAGTATAAATTATTATATTTCAATTCTTTTCCTCGCTCTCCCCTCTCCTCCTCCTCTCTTTCCTCGCCGACAGCGTACAACAAAATTAAAATTAATTCAATATTGTGTTTATAAACGTGCTTGAATAATAGAGCATAATCCGAATAATCCGAATGGTAATATATATATATATATATATATATATATATATATCTCATCGCGTCGTCGTGTTGCATCGATATGCAGATGCAACGGGCGGATGCAACGGGCGCGACACGGAAGAGCGAGATCAACGGGTACATCATCGTCAACGAGAGCCTAACGCGCTAACTTCATTAATTGCTCCCTATTTTTTTTCATCAGACGACCGCTCGGAAGCCTATAATGACGGGGTGTGAGACAAACCGGAAGTCAACAGAATGAAAAATGACGTTCGGCGTGATCCTCGGCGGGCCTGATGAGAGAAAGTGCGGTTCATCTCGAGGCTGCAAGCCACTTGCGTTTCCACGCTCGAATGCAAAGGGAAACGGGCGTGGCGCAATTAAACGAATGAATACATGACAGGATATTAAACTTGAGATTTGTCTAAGGAGAAAAGAAAGAGCTCGAGTCTTAAATACATAATTTAACGTCTATTTATCTATTTTTTTTATAATAAGAGTATAGTATTCTAGATCAAACCTTTCTCCTCTTCCGTGTAATTTCTAAATAGAGGAACGACTGTTATCTTACGACGGTCGATTTAAATTTGCCGGAATTTATCCTCTTGACATTTTTAAATGTTGATAATTATGGCGAGTTAATATCCATTCCGTAGATTAATATTAATTCTGGTCCCGACTTCAATTACCGATTAGTTCCAGAATATAAAAGGGAGACGTAACGAGATATCCTATAACGAGCTCGTGAAAATGTCAGAGTGCTATATTAAAATAACAAGACCGGTTTCGCGATGTTCAATCAATCAAGACTTTATTAGAAACGTCAAATGCTGGGACGATTGATGTCGCTGGTCGAAGATCGAGAAGCATTAATGGAATTGACGGAAATGTACGGCGACGATTAACGGCGCGGGAAGCGCGGCTCGTGTAATTGTAGGAAATACAACAAAATTTAACTGCGAGAGTGAGTGTTAACTAACAACGTGACGTCGCGGAATAAAGAACACCTGCGCTTTAGTAACGCGCACACGCTTTCGCAACACGCGGCGAGAGGACGTGCAGCGATGACGAAGGAATAACAATATGCTGTATAAAAAAAAAAAACAGCTTTCGTGGAGGCGCATCCGCTAACGCTGAATGATTGACACGAGAAACGGTGGTAATGTCACGCCGACACTGCACTACGATGATGTATTTATACCGCGTATATCCACTTTTCATCAACGTTAATTATAATCTTGGTTTAATTTACTCTATATTTTTTTTCTAATTCTTCAAACTTAAAAAAAGATATGAAATTAAAATAGCAGAACGGAGAATGAAGAAGATCAACCGCTCGGCGAGTTGGATCATAGGAGTCTGACAATTTTTCTTTCATTGAATTTGAATATATATAAATTTAGATATTTTTATATACTTTTATATATATATATATATATATATAAATTTAGATATTTTTATATACTTTTATATATATATATATATATAATTCGAAAAAGAATAATTGTCAGACTCCCAAAATCGAGTTCGCCGAGCAATTGCCTTCTCCATTCTTTCTTCTGTTATTTGAAACTTAGCATAGTATTGTTTATAAAAAATTAAACTGAGATTACTACATTGGTAGAAATGATAAATGGTGATGCATAGCAGGATTACACGCACAATTCTCACGATTAGTCGCGATCTTATACTTGACCGTTTTATTCCGTGCAATTTCGATTAAATACATACGCGTGTTCCGGAGAAGTCATTTTTCCTGACTGAGAAATGAAACGAGAATTACATCGAAAATAATGACCATTATTGTACCGTCAAGGCCGTAGATGGTATTTAAAACGCATGACTTTGGAAAACGATCTCAAGGCCAGCGCGAAGCGTAGGACATGTTTTTATCTAATCATTTTTCGCGACAGAGGAGTTTGCCTTCTTCGATCCGGACTTCATCGTGAAAGCTTAGCAACAAGGACGCACTGCCGTTTTGCAGCGAGAAAGATATATCTCTACGGTAATAATAAATATGAAGGGCACATAAAAGTGGCTTACGAGGCTTTTACGTTTCTTTACGAGCCGGTTTCATTTCCATTTCTACGTTCCTTCAATGACTAATCCATGGCGTTGCGAACGATTGTTTGACATTTGTACGAGATATTCGCTTCATTTATCAACAAGAAATTAAATTATTATTGTATTATTATATCCGCAAATACCAATTATTACATTTAGTTGTTATCATTATCAAACGGCTCTCGATACTAAAATTCATTTAATTCCTATGATTGAGCTTCGCATTAAAACAAAGAGAACATAAATCTTGCCGTCTGGGATTAACAATTTATTGTACACCCTTTTTCCTCCATGTTAAGACACATTGCTTTTAATTTCGACAGAAACTTGATAAATCGTCCCGCGCGTTAATAGACATTTCGCGGACAGAAAGAAAGAAAAAACAAAGGCGGAAAAAATAAATGAGATTGCAGATTACGCCTTCGTCGACGATTGCGCAGTGCGTATTATTATCGCAATTGCTAAAGTTGCAACATGCTTGTTGCAATGTGAACATCCGAATGGAAGTCAGAACTTAGTATATCGTGTTAGATTACGACTGTTAATTTAAAGAAACGGAATGGCAAATGCCGGTTGTCATAAATAACAGCTGATTAATCATTAGAAGAAGAAGAAGAAGAAAGAACGGGATAAAATATTTACAGTTACAGGGAAGTTTATAGGGAAGCTACAGTTGCCAACATTTTCTACAACGTAAAATAATTTGAGGCAAACGTACAATTTAATATTAAGAAGATAAGATAAGCCTGTAATTGAATTTTCGAAAGAAAAATTGTTTCCAATAAAAAAGTGAGTGGAAAGGATTGATTTTGTAAAAAAGAGGAAAGAAAACAATTTTCTAATCTAGATCCACTTATACGTTATGTGTTTGTATCACGTATCTACACGTATCTACACGATTATCGAGAAAATTATCCAAGATAAAAATTACAAGTGGAACGATGTAAAGTGAGACTACTTCAGATTCTTATCGAGTATTAGCGATTTAATCATTATCGGAGCGATGCACGGGCAATTTAAGCATTATCGGAGCGATGCACATGAAATTCCGCGTCTTATTAAGAGCTCCTCGTAAATATCGCGATCAGAAATGGACCCCCCTCTCGCAGCGTCGCATTTCTTTATGATGATTAACAAGACGGATGAGTCAGTGTTCGATGCCTCAAGTTCGACGACCGACCGGTTTATCCTTTATTTGAAGGCGAACGATACAAACATCGCACGAAATTTGTTTGGAAAAGATGTGAAATAAATTCGCTTGTCTTCTGAAATATTTCGTATCGATATATCAATACTTGCTCTTCCAAAAGAAAATTGATTGCTTCAAAATCGATTTTAAACTCGCTTCTTACGTGATTTATCGAATATATATAAATACATAATCGCGAAGCAAACCTGTCTTTTTCTCTTCGTCCAATGATATCGATTAGATAGGTCCATAAACCATGAGTTCCACAAACTGTCACGTTATTAGAAATCAATGAACAAGAACGGCAAGTTTGCATAGAGAGCATAATAGAAAATTATTAATATCAGCAGTACGAATACTCGACACGATGATTCCGAGTGATTTGATAGAAATTGAAACACGCAACTCGGCCGAAAACGTGAAATAATGGATATGTCAGTCATTTATTATTTTATCGGTAAATTATTAATACTAAGAAGATTCGAACGCCCCAATTCGACAAATTAAGAAAACACGATAATTACATTTAGCGCACTTCCAATCTGTCACGGTGAAAAGATTAAAATATGGCACAGCTAAACCTGGAGCAGAGACTTAAAATAATGTGTTACCATGAGACACACTTTAGATAATCTCCGTGAAAGTCTTCTTGTCTCTTCGCTTACGTAATGACACAGCTAACGGAGGTGTGACGATCGAACAAGACTCAAGAGCAAGAGAAATGAAAAAATTAAGAAAGAAGGAGAAAGAAAACGGAAGAGCTTGTTCTTAAGGAAGAGCTCCTTGCTTGAATACGAAAAGGAGTACACGTGACTGTAAAATAAAGTCACCTCGTGATTTACAGGAAAAAAAAAATATAATTTGATTTTGATTCGAGACTTCGGAATCGATAGAGAATCTCGGAACGATGTCACAGGTAAATTGCATCCATTTGCACGTAATGCCTTGTAATGAGTTGGAGAATTTATCAGAGGTGTTCTAGAATAAAGGACAATTTATTGGAGAAGAGTCTCTTTCAATAGAATAAGAATAGAAATCATTGACAAAACGAAATAATGAAAGACACATATATCGTACATGTCTGTTACGAAAACGGATCTCGTAAGTGATTAAATTTTACTCGTTCATATTGGATTTTATGTGAAGAAAAATATTAATTTTTCAAATTTCTCAAAATAGTTCGGAATTTAGAAGAGATTTAAATACGCGAAAAGAAAGATGTTTTAACGCTGTCTCGCACACTTTTCACTTTATAACACTCTCTGTATTTAGAACGAAACGAGTATACGCTCGCTCGTTTAAAGAGAGTAAGAGAAAAAGCAACAAACACAAGAGAGGTGTAACTGAAAAGAACAGATCTAATGAGATGTTCTCTTACGTAAATAGAATTCTTTTTCCGACGCTATACTAATGTTAAATTTATCGTGAGCTGTAACGAATGATGTTATTATTTTTATATTTTTATTTGTATACTTCATAATAGATTTAATTGCAATTGTTCATTTATTTCAAAAACTAATTTTGCAGTACGCCAAAATAATTACTTTTGTTAAATTGGACATTGTCTTTTAAATTTGAAAAAAATGAGTAGAGGTCTGGTGGATCATCGAAAAGTGACCACTAGAATTTTCAATCGATTTTGGAAAGAGTTTCGTTGATTAAAATGATTAAAACATCGTATAAAGATACTGAGGAAGGGAAGGGAACAACTTTGCAATTTCTTTAAAGAGCGCTGTAACTTTTTATTTATAACGCTATGGTTGTTAAGGATAATTGATAGAACTTTATGAGGGACTACCAAAACTTTCAACAAAATGCCGGGTTTCCAAAAAAACATTTCACTTCTAACTTTGAACTTCTACGAAAACTTCGTAAGTGTAATCTTCAAAGTGCTAGAATTTTTTTATTTACAAGTTATTATTGTTAAAAATAATTGATGAAACTCTATGTGGGAGACTACCAGAATTCTCTACAGAACTCCGGATTTCTCAGTTTATCTCTAGAAAATTAGTCTATCTCATCTAGTTTATCGTGAGGGAAATTAGCCATGTTCTGCCGAGAAAATTATGACAATTTATCATCTCCTCTCACTCCTTCTCGCAGAGTACTTTTTTATTTAACATTTTCTAATTACTTCTATTATTTTCTGTAAAGTAGTACACAGTAAAAAATTAACGCAGAATCTAAAAATAAAAAAGTTTATACATATTTACATTTAAATTCTTTAATATACAACATTCATACAAAGTAAAAATATTATTTTAAACTCTATATAGAACTTCAATTCCACTTGCGCATTCAGTTTTATACATCTCATTAGCAGTAGCGTCACAGAACCATCAAGTCATTAACAGAATTTGAATTCTTTGCGTGACTCACATTCAACATCCACAAAATTTCTATCAAAGGTTTTAATTAGCAAGTTACCCATCACTCTTATCTTCCCTTTAATGGACCTTAAGTGAATCACTTCAGATCGCAAGATTAAAAAGTTACGCTACGCCGTGGAAGTTACTTAAATTTTCATAGGCAGACGACTTGAAATTCTTTTGAGGACATTCCCGCCGTGCCGTTCTCATTTTTATTTTTTTGCGGCGAGTCTTGCAAAATTTTTCGCCGCGGAAATCGCGAAGGCGGCATAACCGCGTACCAGACGCCGGGGCGTGGAGTTCATAAAAATTGCGAATTCTACCGGTTCTCGATCCGGTTTTTATTAGCATCGGCCGCCGTCGCGGTGCGCGCAACTCAGACGCCGTGAACAGGCGCCGGATAGTAACGTCTTGCAAGAAGCGCGTGAAAGATTTCCTCCTCCCCTCCTCCCCTTCTCTCCGACGAATAAACGCCGAAAAAGGACCGTCTTCTACTTGAGATCAGGATATTCGAGGATTGAAACCGCAGTTCGCGCGACATTGATCCTCCACTTGATTCTTCCGCAATTTTTGTCCGCGAACAAGTAGAATGCGATGATCAGTATAACGTCTGCGTTCGCGTGGATTTACACCATCGGAAATCGAACTCGCGAAGGATATCATATATCGATTTCAATCCTCGACACCGCGGTGAGCTGGCTCGTGTTATATTGCACCCGCGAACGAAATAAACGGCGCGTCGTGTAAAATAGAGAGGTGAACCCTTTTCTCGAGAAGCAATAAAAGTTGCTCCGCATCGATGGAATGTGCGCTCATTTAATTGTCGCGTTATACCGCCGTTAGACCGATATCGACTCGCGGTATTTGACTCTCAACACTTTGAGCAATCTATAGCGACGTCGACGTCGCGATTACATTACCGAAGAACAGATTTAATCATGAATAATCATGAATAATCAACGATGATTATAACATTAGCAGCCCAGAATTCAGAATTTCAATTATATATGTGACTCGGATGTGATTAAAATTTATGTCAGTTATGCATTGGATGCAACTTGGATACGATTTGGATTATCGCTGTATCTGTTTCTGTAGTAGACATCAAAGCAAGAAATATCCAAGCAGAAATATCCCATAAATATTAAAAATATCATCTTTCTCTGATTTCTTTCTTTTCATACACAAAAAAAAGAAAAAAAAACAAGAAATAATTATACATCTTTTAATGCATCACGTCTACCGTATAAACTCGGAGAATGATCTCATGCAACATTCATTAAACTAATCTCGTTCTTTGTTCCCTTTCATCAATGCAAGGCTCGAATAGGAGGACGCGAATAACGCGAAAAGCGACGCCATTTGAAGGACCTCGCCCACTTGCATTTGAACGAGAGGAAAAAACGATCTTTTATTTAAACTGAGAGCACTCGGATTAACGGCGAGTCGGTTCGTTGCACGAACAAACTCGTAACAGACTCATCGATAAGCGTATTGACATACGCTTCAAATGCATCAATAAACGCATTGAAACTACGTAACTTTTCCGCGCGGATCAGCCGCACGAGAGAAAAAAAGGGGAATACGGATGACAATACCCGCGGCGATAATTTAATTTAGCTTGCCGCGACCGCGGGAATAACGAACCTGCGTTTCTCGATAGAAAGAGGATCGTCATTATTTTGTTTTTATATCGATCCTCGTGAAAAAGAAAAATGTTTTTGTTTTACTGCGAAAAATTCAGAAATTGATAAAAGCTGAGATATCTACACGAAGCGTTTGCCAGCGAACATGCCAGCCTCCTCGTCGATTATAATTAAAGCTTTCTCAAATTAAGTTAGATAATAAATAATCTTACTACGTTTACTTATAAATTGTAGATTAATAAATATAAACAATTTTAAACTTAAATAAGATATATAATAAAATGAAGACTTCTATTATAAGTTTTGTCTAGCAATAGTCGAAGTTTTCCAACTCCGCAAGACACAGTTCCTCGTTTTGTACTGAGAGAAACCTAAGAAATCTCAGTGCTACCCATAGGACTCGTTTTCGGACTTGATCGATTTCGTTATGGACGGACGTAGAGATCAGATAGGATCAGTGGACGAAAGGCTCGCACGTCGGGATCGGGAGAGAAGGCTTTATGGCCGAGGTGACATTTGGAACGCTTTCCAATTTCGCCGGAGTCTATCCGCCTCGTGAAAGAGACGTAACAGTTTTGCGGACACGATTATAACGGCATCGACGAAACTCGATTCGCAAACGTAATTAACCACCCGCATTCAATGGACTTCAGAGCTTCAGGTTCTCACAGACCTAACATGCATCTATATTCTATGAGTAAAGTCGAGAAGCGAGAAAACTTCTCGATTCTCAAGGATCGTTCAAATGAGGCGATCGACAACTCTAAGACATGTTAATATATCGTACAAGCTGCAGACTTTTATGTTCCATCGAGAATTTAATGACTCGGCATATGCGCTATAAGCATGTGTACTTTCTCAATATATTCTTATCGTTTCAAAGCAACCAATGTGTTTCGACATTGTTATGTAAATTCTTGCAAAAAAAAAAAACAGTTTTCTATTCGAATGCGCACTATACTTCAGAATATAGTCGGAGCCTCATAGCGAACCGTATCCATGAC
Organism: Pogonomyrmex barbatus; assembly: GCF_055798465.1. Lineage (NCBI taxonomy): Eukaryota > Metazoa > Arthropoda > Insecta > Hymenoptera > Formicidae > Pogonomyrmex > Pogonomyrmex barbatus. The sequence goes on from NW_028297098.1 coordinate 5,020,833, forward strand.
TTTTTCAAATGTCGACTCACTTTATCGATAGAATGACATTGTGCAAAGGTAAACGATAAAATAAATACATAGATAAAGCGAATAATATACACAATTCGACCAAAACGCAACAGCGTTCACCGTTTTCTTTTTCTTTTACAAAATATTGCAAATATTGCAGTCAGTTGTGACATAATTCTCATCAGGATATTTGTGAAATGCTATTTTAAAATCTTTTTTTGATAGTAAAAAAAATGCATTACATATATTATGAACTAATTATTAAATTATTTTTACTAAATACCTATATATCAAAGATATTTTAAGATGTATTACGAATAAAATGTTTTTATGTAAATTTGTATTCAATCAAAACAACAATTCAATCAATTAAAAAAAAACCGATGCCAAATTTATTAAAATATAACTGAAAATATTTTCTATACATATGGAATGTTTTATATATTATAGGGAATGTTTTATATATTATACAATAATAGTGTATATATAAAATTATATTAATTAACATTGTACAAAATATATTTAAAACTATTACTATTTTTCTCAAATATTAATATTTAAAAAAGAGATTAAATATTGATTCAACAAAGAAGCAATAATAATTATTCATTTATATTTGCAACTGTAGAATACGTTACTTTGATAAATTTTTCGGAATAATCTCAATTTGAATCTTCAATTAATTTCAACAAAATGGTAATTTAAAATTTAATAACAAAGAGTCCAAATTAAAGGTTGAAAACGAGATATATGTAAAAAAATATATATAACAGAAAACCAATTTTATCATAATCTCTCCGTATTCGCTCGTTATTAAAGATATAGTTATTAAAGATATAATATTCATATATTTTGAATTTAACAAAATAGCCGATCAAAAATAACCACCGCGCCAATGGCCGAACGGCGTTTAAATGTTAACTCCTATATCGATTTTCATTTCAATATGCAGATGAGCGATGGTTCCTCGAGTTGTATATATTATTAAAGGAAAAGATTAAGTTGCGTGACGAATCGTATCGAATCGTGCATATACACGTAGAAGGCGAAACATGCAATCCGTGACATATTAATTTGTCTTGAGGTATTAATTTTGCAGCGAAGCATTTTATAAATGGAATGGGTAAACCTATTAGAAATTAGTCCCCCACTTTTAGAAATAATTATTTTGAGAGTTGTGCTGAATTGTGCTAGATTGTGAATTTTAAAACCGTAATGTGAAAAATGTCATAAAAAATGACATTTTTGAAAAAAAAAAAACGACATTTTAGCCCCCCCACTTTGCGATTTTTTTAATTTTCTCGATTGTGCTAGGTTGTGCTAACATTGTGCCAAAATATTATCTTTAAAAAGTAATACAATAAAGTAACAATAAAAGTTATGATAAAAAATAAATTTGGGGAAAAAAATATATAAATGACATTTATTCTTGTATCAGTCATCTAAAGAACTTACAAATGCATGTCTAACATATACTCGCTTAGCACAAGTCGGCACAACCGTCGGTTTCGTCAGCACAACTCTCAAAATAAATTATATTCTAAAAGTGGGAGGCTAACTTCTAATAGATAATAGATAAGGGAGTTGAAGGTTCCTTGACTCGTCTCAAAAATCTCATTATTTTATTTAAAACGAACTTTCGTCTTATATAACTTATGACTTGTATTTTAAGCATCTTCTTTTTAAACTCGATTCTTTCTAAGATACTAATCGCGCTCGAAGCACACCCTAAGCCCGTAACATGCGTCGCTACTATATTTGTATATAAGCCGTTGCACGTGCTCGGACAAGAGCGAAGTCCCGTAGAGAAGATAGCGCATGAGGAGATAGAGTTATGCATAATGTAACAACACGTAGTATGAAACAAAACGTCTTTTCCACGTATATAACAAAATCGATGTATGTAGGATAAATCTGGAAATTAAGAAAGAGAGAGAGAGAGAGAGAGAGAGAGAGAGAGAGAGAGAGAGAACATGCTGCAAGAACGAAACATCTGCAAAATTGTATCTAACGATGCAAGTACAAACGATGGGCAGACATTCGTAGCATCGACGGCAAATAATTTTATTGTAAAAGAATTTTATAACGAGAAAAACAATGGTCTTGTCGCAACGATAGTACTACTGAGTAAAAAGAATTTTTATATAATAATACTGTAGTATCTAATGAAGATAGAAAATATATTCGCATTATTAATAATAATGAAACAAATAAAAAATTATAATATATAAATGTGTCCATTATATATATAATATTATATATATATTTTCTTATAATAATGAAAGATAACTGCGACTACGTGAAAAAGTATAAGAGCAAAACATTTAGAAAAGTATGAAATGCATTTTAAATACTTTTATAAATTTCCTACAATAAGATTCAATAAATGACGATATTTACATTTCTGTAAAAATAAAAAATAATATGGAAAGAACGGTTTTGCTAAAGTATTTTAAAATGTTGCCAAATATAAAAAATAATTTTGAAAATAATTTTGTTAGACCATTAAAATAATAATACAAAATCTTTAAAGTTAATAATATATTACACTGTAAAATTTGTTATACCTCAGCAATCAATTTAGATGTCCTATATAAGTATTTTAATAAAGTAATGGTAAGAAAATAATGGTAATAAAATTATTTTTAACATTTAACCAAATTTCTATTTCAGCGGAACTGTTCTTTTTGTATGTTTGCCAAAATTTTATAAATATACTATTTAAAATTAGTACATATTTTCATCAACTATGTAAAGCTTTCTTAGTTATTAAAATCTTTTCAATGTTACCTCAGATAATTTAAAAGAAAAAGACCGAAACAACTTGACGAAATCGGTAAAATCTGAATTGAAGATTGTATATCTGACAAGAATTTGCTTTGAAAGACAAAAAATTTGAAACTTGTACATATTCTATGCACGTCGCCAAAATTCCATGCTTTGCAAATGTTCGCGAGGCGAGATGAGAATCGAGAAGAGATACAGAATTAATGTCAATGATTAAAGCGGGTTAAAACGAATTGAGCCACCATTCATTCACGGACATGCACGACTCTAATTAAATTCGCAGCTTAATGCGATATTACTAATGAGTAATCCCGCGATATTATTGCATCGGTACCGACCGCGACATAGTTATTCGAAAATCTCAAGCGAGATATATCTAATAGTTCTAGGATTAAGTGATATATTTCGTGGAAGCGGCTGCAATAGAGATAGGAAGTTTATTTACCAACATTCACCAACATTAATACTGAGCGTGTATATTGTCTGGCAAACATCGACTTTGCATATTTTCTCGTCGTAATATTAAGTTACAGTTAAGTTGCAAAATCGTGATAATAACGTACGCATTTGTCGGAAGAATTTCCGACAATAAGAAAAATAAGATATCGCGATAATCTTTTTACATTTCTAAATAAGATAAAATTACTTCAAAGATATTGATTCAAAGTTAATAGGCAGTAATTACAATTCTTTTAAATCATTCTTATTGCGCGATGTTCAAACGAATGTCACTCGTGCGTTCATCACACCGAAAAGAAATCAAATTAATTGTAATTACTAAATATAATTTATAGCCTATTTATAGCCTGCGACGGAATTGTAAAGGCGTGGCGTGAGGGAAAATCACTAAGTAATTAATACCACATAGTTGTTATCGCATAGTTATAGCAGTTATTAATCTGCAAACGCAATTTCGTACTGTGAATATAGTGCTTGAGTAAAAAATTTTTTCTCACAAAGCAATTATAAAAATCATCCCTATATCACTATTTATCTTTAATCTCAATCCATCATAATGTATGGTACAAGAAATATAGAATTCCAGATCATGCATGTTTCTTTTGTTTATATATTCGTTAATATGAATCTTAATATGAATTTATATATTCGTTAATATGAAATCGATAATTTGTGAACAAATGAAGGTTCAAAGGCACACGTAAATTAGAAGTCAATTCTTATTCTACTAAGGCTACTTAATCTCTCGAATTATTCTCAAAACATGAGTTTTATTTGCAATTAATTTAAAATCATAATATTTTATTTATTGTTTCAAAAATGTTTAAAAGAAAACTGAGCGAAGGACATTCATCGCTGTTTTTTTCTAAAACATTATAATTTATAACTTTTTTCGCATATTTTTAAAGCGCATTACATAACAATGAACAATGAGATATTAATGTCATTCACCTAAAATTATTCGTATGACGATTCGATTTCACAATTTTTTCGATTGGTCGCTAAAATTTTCACGCGTGGTGATATCGAAGTATCGTAACGTGTTACATAAAATGAAACAGTGGAAGATGACAAAGCTTCACAATCTATTCTCACGTTCGCGATGTCTATTAATCATTGTCACCAACAACGTAACACTCCGAACTGGGATTAGCTTCTTTTAGAGACAGATAGAAAATTTCACGCGAAAGTCCAATCGTATTCGCGTGCAAGTGACGACATGGTTCTCCTCAATAAGAACTTTCCCGGTAAATATCGCAAAACTCGAAAACCCGATACCTGAACCGTCAAACCGGTAAGAGGACCGGAAGATTCGTTTTTCTCGTCTGAAGAAGAACTCCTTTCGCAATTTCCGCAACATGTGTATGATGAAACATGGTATTGAAGTCAAGATCAAAATATTCCGATTATATAAACGACATATGAAAAAAAAAAAAAAAAGGAAAAGCTTTTTTGAATCGTCAAAAATACAAAATGACTCGAGATCATAAAGTCTACTGTTATGATTAATTAAATTTTTATCTTTTATCTCCACGGCTAAGCGGCTATATTCGTAATTTCAGAAATGGAAATATTTTTCTTCATTATTCTCCGCAATGATGTATTATTAAATAACACTATTAGCATTGGAATATCCAGAAATCTCATATCACGGAACATATTAGCATATGTTAAATATTCAAGAGGCGCCTGAATTGTCGATGAAACATGATTCGTTAATCATCTTCGAGATGTTTATCTCATTAGATAAACATCTAAGGAACGGGATAAGAGAAATAAAAAATAACGGATTGTACTCGTCTAATATCTACATTTCTACTATTTTCGATGTTATCGGATATTAGATATCTAGGAATATCTAAAAATATATTTGCGATCGCTTATTACAGCATATTCGCGATACGAACATCGTGACAACTGATCGGACGAGGTGTACCTTTGACATTTTCCATCAAGAACTATGAACATCCGGCGCGCTTTGAACAGAAGTCGAGGCACGTCGCATAAGTGTAGAACTTGCCCAATGCAGGATAAAAATACTTGATTTGATTTCTTTATGTTAATGTCTCGTACAACAATCTCAATATGCAAAAATCCTTTGAACGCAAATACGATCAAAACGCCGTCTATTTTAAACGTTAAAGACCGTGAATGTCAATTTCAAGGATATCAGTTTAGAAAGTTTTAACGTTGATTTAACTTTTCTTTTATTATGAAATTTTTTTTCTCACATATTCTCAAAATTTTACTCCTGCTTTTGATCTTAATTTAAACATTTACAAATTTTAGAGGATTGTAATAGGGTCCATTTTACAAATAAATTAAAATAAGTTTCTACATCTGAAATAAAACATTTTCTATTTTGAAGAGTTTCTGGTTATCTTCAATAGAATTTTGAATCTAAGGAGCTGTAAAGTAATGATAAGAAAATGTATAAGAAATAATTGATTTGACTGTATAGTGTGTGTGTGTGTGCCAAAACAAATAAAATTAAAAATTCAAATGTAAAAATTCTAAAGGAAAGGAAAAATGTCGACTCAGAATTCGCACATCTTTTCGCGAATGTCGAGACTCGCATATCCGGACGATAAATTCAAAAGTAGATTCCACTTGGCATTCACAACGCTCGTGGTCATCATTTATTCTTGTTTAACATTTGGTGAATGATAAAAGTGAAATGATTCCGAGCATCGAATGGAAGGTACGTAATGATCGAACGATCACACCGAACGATAAACGGATGGCGTTTTGTACGCAAGCTATTGGGATATTTTTGTTCCCTCTCTGCGTCGGACAAACGTTTACGGCGCGGCGTAATCTCGGTATCTTTGACAGAGAGCATTTTCGCCGACATGTTATCAGGTAGTCACCAGAGAGCTCAACGCCGGCGATGATCGATCAGTCGACGGACAAATCTAATCTCGGATTCTCCGGAGAGACTGTCGAAACTCGCAGCGCTCGGTCAGTGTCACCGACGACAACCGTTCGCTCGGATAAAAAGGAATCGATATCATCTACTCCGCTTTCTCCTCGCCAGAGAAAATGTGAATAATAAACATTCGTTTGGCTGGTCGAGTAAGTCAAGTCTCGACTGAACTTTACGCGAGAAAGAAGAGCGGGAGAGAGATCGAAAAGCCGTTAAGAGGCGCGGCCACGAGAGAAGCAAGTCTCAAAGACGCCTCTCCCGAAAGGAGGCAACCGAAAGTGCATATGCACGCACACATGTATGTATACATGCACGTTTATTTACGTCGGTCGCGCAAGGGGGGTGGACAGATCCCTCCGTCGCCCGCTCAACCGGAACGCGCGATCGAAGCGACGAGTACGACCTAGAAAGTGGCGTAGATTCCGTTGCACTTGACACGGACCGCGCGCGTTTCGATGCCGCGCGTACGCACCCCCACGTAGGATATGCGGGAAAAGTGTACGGAGATATCCTTCCGAGCATCGTCTCCTGGAGGAAATGCGGCGTTGCTCCGATCCTCACGCTCCGAACGGCGAGACGACAACGGCGAGAAGCGTAGCTAAACAGAATGCAAAAAAAAAAAAAGAGAGAAAGAGAAAAGAAAAAAAGAGAAATAAGAGAAAAAGGAGAATGGGAGAAGATGCGAGACAGGATTGCGAGATCCTGGTTTCCCCGAGAATCAACGGACGGAAGTCTTACCTGACTTTCCCGCCGCAGAATTGACAGTGCGCGCCCTGCCAGCCCTCGTGGCACACGCAGGTGCCATTGACACAGTTGCCGTTGACGCAAGTGTTGGAGCTGCAGCCCGCGTCCAACGTCGACGACGACGAGGAGGTGGAGGCGGCGGCGCTTACGTGAACCACCCAGCAGACGAGTGCCGCCCACAGTAAGAACGGCACCCACGGCACCGTCGCGGTCGCGCCGTCGCCGCCGCCATGGCCGCACCGACACCGCCACCGCCGATCGCGTTCGCGACCGTACGACGCGGCGTCGCCGTCGCCGTCGCCGTCGCCGTCGCCACAGCCGCCACCGCCGCCACCGCCGTTGTCGTCGTCACCGTCGCTGCCGGGACGACGTTTCCGACGGTACTTGGACTTATATAGGAACAAAAACATCTGCACGATCTCTGCCATTTTGGTAGGCTTCCATGTCAGGGACAATGGCCAACGGCGACGCGCCGACGAGGGACGCACGTACGGGAAAAACAACGACGACGACGTCGACAATGATGAAGGAACTGACAGCAAACCGGACCTCAGCTTGCTCTCTCTTTTTCTTTCCCGTCTCTCCTCGCGTGACACGACACGACTCGACTCGACTCGACTCGCCTAACGGCGAACCCGCGCGATGGCGACTCGCTACTGCTCGCGCTACTCGCTTGCTCGGCTCGCCGTACCGTGTCGTGCCTACGCGCCTCGCGCTGCGCTGGCGAAGGCGAACTCGAGGGGGAGTGCGCGTCCACCACCACCGCGCCACGGTGCACCACGCGGTGCACGATACACACTCGAGAGGGACCGCCACCATCCGACTCACCATCTTCCGTAAAAGGAGCGATATTCCTAGCTCTCTTTAATGTATTTAAAATTGTCTTCAGTTTTTATCTTAAATTTTATTTTTGTTTACTTTTATTTTTTTATCTAATAAAATTAATTACATGGCATTTCAAATGAGAGTCTCGAGATGCTGCTGCGAGGCGGAAATGAGATGATCCTCCTAAAAGAAGGAGGTTCTTTATATATGAATTTAATATTATTAATCGGAAATATCCATTTTCGATTTATCTTATTTCGGTTATCCTTTTTTCATCAGAAAAATGTTGAAAGAAAGTAAATTAAACTGAGATTTTTTTTAATTCATAAATATTAATAGAAATAGGATATAAGATGTAAGCCTATACCGAAATCTATAACATGACCAATACAAATAGAAAGTAATTAGTACAATTTCTAACGGTAAATAAATAGAGAATAGTTAAATATGAAACAAAATTTTGAAATTGGTTGATGCCAGGGGCTCCAGCACATACGTTGCACGGCTCTGTTATAAGTACCATCGAATATCTGTTTCTTGTTGTTGCTGCGCTATATCGTACTTTCTGCACTTGAAGTGAAAATAAGTGCGTAATTGTAATTGCGTCTTAGAGAGAAAAAGAGAGAGGATGAACAAAAAATTTAACTGCAAAGGACAAATTTGTACGATGATGAACATCAGCGAGATATCATGCAACTCGCACTAATGAATAAACTTTCTAATGAGATTGTAGATGTACCAGAAGAGACGGTTTTAAAAAAGGGATGTGAGTCGGATAAAGATATAACAACATTATATCGCGAATTGTATTTGGATTACAGTAATTATATTATGTTAATGGTGGATTGTAATGCAAAAGCTAAAAGTCGTAGAAACATATAATCACAAAATGTTCTATATATGATATATAATTAGTGAAATATACATAGATTAAAATTTTATCAATTTTGAAAAGATATGTTATATTTTTTTGTAAAACAATGATTTAAATTTTGATATTGGATTATATATACATCTAGAATATTTAATTTATGATTTGTGAAAAATTTATTTTACGCATTGCTTTATATTACAATGAATTTTATTTAAATAATAAAAGTTTTAAAACGTTCATAAACAAGTCAAATGTATGATATATCGCTGAAATATTATTTTGTTTGGCAAAGTGGTTTATATGTTTTTCATATACATATATATCTAACTTAGTAAATCAGCACAAAAATTATTTCTAACAAGTTTATATACATACTTCTTAAATTAACGTATTACAAACAATTATTCTAAATAATTAATAAAAAACTAAATGTTTTGTAAATATTTTATTGATTATAACATTATATATTTTAAATAATTTAATAAAACATATATTCCGAAAGAATTAAATGGGAAATAATAACTTATAAGAAGATAACAGAACTTTTATAATTATAGAACTTTTATAATCATACACTATAGAGTTTCTATTTTTGCCAATTATAAATTTAGGTAATAATGCAAATTAAAAATTAAATTAAATTAAAATAATAAGCTAAATTTAAAAATAGATGGACGAAATAAGTGAATAACAAAACTTAGTCTCGTAACTAATTTCACAGAAATTCGTTGGAAATTAAACTTGAAGATAATTAAAAATATTTCGAATAGAATTAGAATTTAAACACATACAAATCTATAATAAAAAAAATAAATAAAATCTTTTCATAAATTCTGTATTAATTTATTTTACATCAAGGGAAATTTGAAATATTCTCATTATTGATATTAAATACTGGGATTAAAAATTTAGGAAAAGAGGATCTAATTAATTAAACTTTAGATATAATCACTTCAAAGAATAATAAAAGATATGCCTCGAAATTGAGAACAGACTAAGTTGTGGAACACTGTTAAGTCGCGGAAGTTGAGCCTATTCCCCACCTCCTTCTCCAACATAACTTCTCATCTCACGTGCGACTTGCGGCTTGCGATGTGTTGCGATGTGTTTCGTAAGCTTTGAAGAGACGCGAGAGAGTTACGAGATCGCCACGCGTAGCGGCTAGGTTAGGTTCCTCATGGTAGCCGAGACGTCGCGTCGCTGATGCGCGGGCAGAGGCACGATACGTGCGAACGAACATAACCTCGGAACGGTGACCGGCGCAACCGGTCAAAGAAACGATAAGGAGATAGTCGTAAACGTCGGCGTGACAACTCGTCCGCGCGCCGAGGTGCCGAACGTGCGCGGTGAGGTTAGGTCATGGCGAAGTATCTGATACAGATCATCGTGATGGGCACGCAGGTCGTCGGCAAGGCGTTCGCACGTGCGCTGCGCCAGGAGATCGCGGCGAGCCAGGAAGCGGCGCGGAGAGCGGGCGGTGGAAAGCAGGGTGCGCAACACGTCGCCGCCAACACTAAGACCGGTCTCACCCTGGATGAGGCCCTTCGCATCCTAAACGTGGAACGCCCTGACCAGACGGAGTTGATCGAGCGAAATTACAAGTATCTCATGGAAGCCAATGACAGGTTGAAGAGCGGCTCGTTTTACCTACAGTCAAAGATTGTCCGTGCTAAAGAACGCATTGATGAGGAACTGAAAAATCAAAAAGGAACAACATCGACACCATCATCGTCGACGTCGCAGCCAGGTTCGACGAGCGATCAGGAAGTTTCCAAACAGTCATGAAATTCACTCCTAGTCTAAATTTACTTAATTCTAAACAACTGTATATAATGTTATAATAAATAGATTCTGGATTAGAATGGTTTTAATACAGTATAGCATGATGTTTCTTTTATCCAACATAGAAATTTGTAAATATATAATGTGGTCTTGGAAATATGTTTAAAATGTATATTTTGAGCATGCCATTCAATACACAATGTCTAAAACTTGTAAGAATAAAATGCTATAGTTTCTACATTGAAAAATTATGATTCGCATCTCATATTATTGCATCATGCCACATGGCAATGTAAAGGTAAATAAAAGTAGAGATATTCATATATATATATATATAGATAGATTATAGGAGATATATTGATTCACATACAACAGTCTTTGAAGTTCTCGCTCTTATACGAGACTTATCAGTTATAATATTCAAATTTTACTGCGTTAATCCAGCTGCCTTCGCATCGTCCGCATCAATTCTATTTTGTGCCTGGCGTATGATCAGTCGCTCTTGATTGTGACGTACAGACCATAAACTTGGCAAGTATTTCGGTTTCATTGTGAAAAGAAAATGTTCTCTCCACATACGTTCCAACTCCACGAGTCCACCTTCTTGCTTTTGAAAATATTGCACTACCTGTCGAACAAAAGTCAAACATATAAGTATAGTACATAAATTCTAGATGTGTCTTAATGATTTTAAAATAAATACCTTCAGGCCATGCGGCTGATATTTGAACTGATTAGACATCGGTTTCTGGATTAGTGCATTTTTCAATTGCTCGTTAAGGATATTAAGTAAATCCGGCGTAACTCTTTGCTGTCCCGTTTGTTCTAGTATATAATTTTCATATTCTTCACGTTGCTGTTGAGGTAACGTATATTTTTCTCTCAATGCCTTAACAGCCGAAAGCAATTTTCGGCGGCCGTGCAAGTAGTTGTCCCGTACATGCGTCATCGGCCCAATTAATGGTGCGTCACACATGTCTGCTAACTTTCTTCTGAGCTGCAGATCATGGTTATTGCTAATTTCGTGACAGGAAGGACATAATAATAAAACATCATGAGATTGATGTGCCTTCATTACCACTAAAAAAAATATACAACATTTTAGATTATAAAGAGAGTTGTGTACAAAATGATATATCTTTTTGTATGAGTGATATATCTTTTATGTATCATATATGCTTATATGTTGCTTATGTATTGACATGTTGTCAAAATTTAAAACTATATTTTTATTATTTTTCATATGATAAAAACATTATAAAGATACATACATGGGAAATATTTTCGATATTCTCGTGGCACGACATTTTTCCTAATAAATTTTTCAGTGCATCCACAGACTACACATTGATTGAGTTTCACTTGTGTATAATATTGTCCAACCTCTCCTAATGCTCGGCCAGATGGCTCGAAATTTAATCTCACTGTATATGGATCTGTCTCCACAAGTTTTCCTAAATTTTTTGTAATATACCATTCCGCTTTTTTGCGATCGCATGTACACAATACATCTCCATCAGGTGCTTGTAAATAACAATTATGATATAAAGGTTTGATTCTTGTAGGTATCGCATTTTTACGATCGTTAATAGTGTTTTTATCTAATACTACTGATTTATTATTCTTCGCATTTAAAACATTATTACTAGTAATACTGTCTACACTTGGTGATCGCTGACCCTTGAACCTTAAACAGATGTTTACTTATATTTATTCTTGCTTTCTCTCATATATAAAAAGATCCTGAACTATGATTTAGAAATTTATATACCTCGTATCGACTGTTTCAGCAGGTACACCATGAATTCGTACATTTATATCACTACTTAATATATTACATAAATAAATTCCTAATCTCTGCCACAATGAATATTTTTCTCTTTCTTTTTGCATTATCTGTAACGAAAATTCGGATATAAAAGATGTAACTTGTAATTATTATAATTCTATATAAATTGTTATATAAAAAAGGCTTCTTTGATTTTCTTACTTTATGATAAATAATAACAGATGCAAGCGCATCACAAGCAGCATAAGCAACTTGTTCGTCGGTTAAGGTACTGGCGTCCCAATCGCCACACCTCACTTCTATTATCTTGTCCATCTCAATATTAAGATACTCTAAACTCATGGCAGCTAAGCTTTTTCGACTTGGTAGATTGAGAGACTCAGCTAAATTTCTTAAATCAAGAGTCCCACTAACTCTACAACCATAATCCTTTACAATCTTCTGTCCATCTTCGTATGAAGAGATTCCCACTTTGAGAATGTGCTTACTAGCTAATAATTCCTGAATATAACAAGTATAATGTTATTAAAACTGAATATTTTATATATATATATATATATATATATATATATAAAATTAAATGATTTATGAATTGTATGCCAAGCATTACCTTGAGTTTAAGCGGAATATATCCAATCTTTCCAATGCGAAACAGAGCAACTACTCCATTGAAAGTAGCCAATTGTAACAGAGAAACAGGTCCTTCCTTGACCCATTCACAATCAAAACCCAGAATGCCATCAGACAGATCGCTATTAAATAAGCAATAAATTAATAATTTTAGCTAATAAAATATAAAACAAATTATATGTATTTCTATATATATAATTCTAATTTCTACTTAAAAAATGTATATAATAAGACAAATTTAAAGAACAATATAGAAATAGAGCAATCATAAATTTATATTATAAAATTAGATTGAAAACTGTTTTGTTCCCTTCTGATTAATAAAAAAAATTATTTTATTGCCAACAGAGAATCCTGTTATAAAATAAATAATAAATTGAAATTGTAATAATTCTTCTTTTATGTAACGATCTTTGATTTTGCCAGCTACTGTAATATTTGTCAGAAATTCAAATCTTTCCCTAAGAATTTCAAGGACATTTCTTCATACATGTTTCTAATATATAATGAAAACCGTCTTTGAATACCAAAACCTGTATTGATATCTGTATTGTACAGCTCTCAGAAAAAAAATGTAAACAATAACTGTGAAAACAGTTCATTATATTGTGAGAAGTTACAAGGAATGTAACGTCCGTTATAATATCTAAGATATATATTCACATCGAAAAATATTGTTCGCGAAATACTTAAAATTAATAATAGTAAAATAAATAATATAATCTTTTTTCTTACCAACGAATACGCTGTACGGCGTAATCGCATTTCTCCGGAGAGTCTGCCAAAATAATCTTGTCTAATATAAGCTTAATCTCCTTGTTATCATTGATATCCTCGTTATTATTATTACTATCGATATCTTTCTCATCGCGCTTGGGCTTAGAATTATTACTATTTTTAGTGCTATCTCGATTCTTGATATTTTTATACAAGTGTTTGACGCTGCGAAGTACGTTATTGCGATACTTCGATGCCAGAAAGACAAGTCCCACGGTCACGCAAACGAGAAACATATTGTTACGTGCGGGAACCATTAATCAAAGAGAAAAACGCTCTTAAGAGACGCGCAAAATTCGATTAAAAAAATTAACGTTATATATACAATTCCTTCTCGTTATACCGTACACATCTATATATATTTATATACACAAGCAATCCGTACAATTCTAATGTGGCAGCCGAAAATCGCTCAGCCGGCGAATGCAGCGATCCGGCAAACTCGGGCACGTCGATCACAGTAATAAACTCTGAAAATCGCGTCTCAAAAGTATGTATTTTATTTATATAAAACTGACGCAACTTGGCGAATCGCGCGCGAAATCATTCGGCTAGATAAATCTACGATTATCTGAAATCGCGCTCGCTCCTGCTCGAAACTACTCCGTATAAAACAATCATCTCGGTGACCAGCTCCGATCTCATCGAAATTCAACGAACGAGGTTCAAGGACCCCGTAGCTCCAGAAACGACCAGCGTACACAGCTACGGACTCACGCACAACTACGCAGAATTATCGCCGGTCGGAGATGTTTATCCGTCCGACCGATTCTGCCATTGTGTCAAATCGCAGTGACATCTCTGTTTCTCTTTCGATTCTAAGGGTCGATTGTGTATTTTCGGGGAGCATCTGAATAGCCCACGTTGCCGATTGGCCAATTTAAAATAAAATTTTTGATTGGTTAATCCATTGGAAAATCTTCGAGTATCGGTCGTTGTAAGTGGTTGTATCCAATTGCAACGTAATCAAACGGGACGCTTGCACCGGAATTGGTGAAAATAACCCTTATAGTTTTTCAAATGTCATATCCGAAAGCAAAGCTCTCATTGGATATCGCTCATCACTCGTCGCTCGTCGCGTTCAGTGTGCGAGAGCCATTGGGCTTACTTCTCTATTTTAAACGACAAGTAGAGTTTTAGGCAAAAGTTTTTTGGGGACTTTGGCCATACTCTGAATCCTCTTTAAGATCTTGTGTCCATGGAGAATTGACCAATCGCATTGGTTAATTGGCCGAATTATTCAAACGCAATTGATCAATTCTCTTTCCATCCGAGATCTCAGACCAATTTCTAACATCATAGACAAAAGACATTATCGATAACAAAGAAAATAGTTCATGCCCATATTAAATTAGAGATTGAAGTTGAGATTGAATTTTGACCAATCCGAACAGAGTTCCCTAAACTTAAAATTGATTTTCTTTTTTGATTGGTTTATTTCAATCTAATCTCAAATTCAAACTCTGAATACTGGTTATGTAACTTTTTCTAGGATAAAAACGTGAAAAATGAAAATTTCTACTATTAAAGATAATGGAAACTATCCTACGGAAAAAGTTACATGATTGATACTCAGCCCTAAATAAAATTTTGAAACATAACCGTTATTTTCTCTGAACTTATCTTCTGGTGTAGCTGCGTTTCCTGATTTTCATCTGGCGGCATCACTGCGTTCAGTGCGGCATGATTGAGCGGGAGTTACTAGTTTCATTTTTAGGTTATGTATAATATTTAGACAGTCTCGGGGTTCTCGGAGGTGATGGTAAAGTGTTTCATCGTTTATTGTCTGTGAATTTTGGTGATAAGATGATAACTTGTGCGGTCAACAACTGCCCGTCTACTCAAAACACGGAGGTAGACGGAAATCCGATCGCGTTTTTCCCTTTTCCGGAAGATAATGTGTAAGTAACTCTTGTGCCATAATATGATAAACGCGTTGGCGATCATTTACCGTTTCTCTATTAAATATTAGGAAAAAGAATCAATGGCTTCGTAACTGCGATTTGCTAACAAGTGACAAGGTGCCCTTGCACATTTGCGAGTTGCATTTTGAGAAGATTTACTTCACCTCATCCAAAGATTTGAAATCAACTGCTGTTCCCACTATATTTGGTAAAGAAGATTAATAAAGCCTAACATTCTATATTGACACGAGTATTATTTAATTCTTTGATGATGTATGTTCATAAAAATTAATCACATCTATAAGTTTATCTACAATTTTACTTGCTATAATGCTAATTATTCTTTTAATTTTCCAAATAATATAAATTATAAATAGTATAAATTAATGACAACAATGTATTGTGATTTGTAGAAATGGTTTATAATTGCTACAAAATTATATCTCTTTGTTCCTTATAGCTAAATTAGGGTATATTTGTATTAAAAAAGATATAGATATACATTTAAAGTATGACGAAATCAAGATAAAGTTTTAATACAGTAATAAAGAACTAATTTTTTATATAGTATAGTAAGAGTATACTATAAGAGTATACTATAGTAAGACCTATGTAGTATAGTTTGTTATGGTATACATTATACCTCTTTATAGAATCTTTGAAAGAATCTAAAGTAAGGAATATACAGACAACACCATTGAAAATACTACCAAAACAGAAGAAATTAGATGAACATTCACATACTCTAGTGACTCCACCTCAAAGTCCATCCATACAAGATAATGTAAGCTTATTTTTTCTTTAGCAAGAATTAAATTATTAATATACATATTTCATATGCTTATGTTATATTGCAGCCTGAGAATTTGTTTAGTGGAAATAAAGCAGAAGCATCAACAGGTCGTGTTATAGCTTTGAATGGTTCTACAATATCGACATCTACACATGATAATCTTCAGGGTACAAAAACATATCGTCTGATAATACAGATTGATAAAATACGAGGTAAACCAGGGCCGAAATGTAAAAAGGTACCTCTAGTTATGCTTCATGATATGAAAGACACAGAGATAAATAAAAGTGAAACAGAAAGAAAACTTCGGACATTACGCATTAAAAAACCCTGTATTAAGGGTAATTGCAAACTGAAAAAGTGTATATATAATTCAAAACTAGCATTTCAATGTGAAATGTGTGACAAATATTATTTTGCAAAGAAAGCAGAAACCAATAACTTTTCTTGCACTAAATGTTACAAAACTTTTCCTAATCCGCAATCATTATATGTTCATATCAGAAAACATTTTATATGTGATATCTGTCAAACCGAATGTAACTCTCAATCGACATATGACAAGCATATAAGACTTCATGTTAGTACTGATCCATCATTTCCATACAAATGTCATCAGTGTCGTAAAGTATTCGATGTGAAAGATAGTGTTAAACAGCATTGTCTGCTCGAGCACTCTAAAATAAATGTGCAAAATACTATTCTTCAAGTTACTTCACCTTCTCTACCTTCATTATTGCCTCAACAAAATGATTTCTTCTGTGCAAACTGCAATATTAGCTTCAAGAGTGATCAAGCTTATAGGTAAGCCATTTCTATTAAATAATTTCTTTATAAAATTTTGTTGTGTTATGCAATTTGTATATTTAGAAAAATAATTATAAATATATAAACTATATTTACATTATTGAAAATATTACAGGAATCATATAAGCACTCATGGAAAGAAAGAAAGCTTTACGTGCAACATTAAAAGCGAGGCTAATAACATAATACCTGTACCGAATCCTTTAACCGGAAGTCAAATAGGCATTCTTCAAGCAGTGAAATTTAGTTGCCGACTGTGCTCTAAAGAATTTGACAATGTTGCAGAAGTTGACTTACATACAAGGACTCATTTAGAGGTATCTGAGGGAGACCTCAAATGTAATATATGTTACAAGTCTTTCAACAACAATGAGGAGTTCACCAAGCATCTAAAACATCATTTGTCACGTGCATATCCCTGTCCGATTTGCTCGAAAGCTTTTATTAATAGAACTACTTTGAACATACACTTAAAAACGCATTCTACATTGTAAATTACAGTAACAGTAAAATTTTATTTTGTAACAAAATTTTATTTTGATATTCTCTATCATGAAAATTTTACGCAAACAGTCTCAAACAATTCTCACATGTGAAATACAAAGTATTATCAACTTGTAATTGACATCGAATTTTCATAGGGATATAAGAAATGTTTCAAAAACTTGATATTTGCTTCTTAATAATTAAATCGAATATATTAATAAAATTGTTTCTTTTTTTTATTTCAAATAAAATTATTGTTTGTACGTATAGACTAGAATTTACATACTGTCTTTTTTGTGACAAATTAATTCTACTAATTAGATAACATCGCCTATTTTAAAATTATAATAGTTACTATATATTGAAAAGTTTTCAGACAATTTTGTTAATATGGATTATATGGATGTGACGAATAAATTCTCCTGATGAATTTTTCTTTATTTCTTTTATTCAATTATTATTTTTTTTTAACTTTTTATCTCATAAAAGAACAAAAAGTACATACTTTTAAGTTTATATAAATAAATATTACATTTTTTATTTCTAATAATTATATTGATATATTTTTAAAAATATTGTGTATCTTTATGAAATAAAATTTATGAATATATAGTGTATTATTCTGTTCAAAATATAAATAAATAAGCAGTATTTTATCATGTCTGTACTTGTGTGTAATATATTTCCAAACATAATTATTGAAAATATCACATGTGAGCAAGAATTTTCGCCATTGTTTCGAAATTTATTTTGCTAGTTTTTCATTTGTTATATATTTATATTTTTTATTATGAAATATCAAGGTTTTTAAAAATTAGTTTAATATTTACATTGCAGACATTTTTAGTAATTTTTTAATCTGATCGTTACCTTTTCGATAGAAAGAAAAGAAAACTTTTTTAATTTTCGAAATAATGAATGACGAGATATCACGTAAATAAAAGATAAAAGAAATATTGTGAGAGAGTAATCCTTCTAGATTTGTGTAATATACATTTTAAAGTGCTATGCTGTTTAAATAGATGAACTCCTAGAAAATTATTTCCGTGAAATTAAAATTCAAATGATTTAAAGAATTGGAATTAAAAAAAAAAGTAATTTTGAATTTATCTTTAATTCTAATAAAGTGTTTCTCCAAATGTTTTTTAACAAAACGCACGAATCCTTTTCTAAAACAGTAGAAAACTATTTGAGCATTGTAAAAGCTATGTCTCCTGAGACTGTTCATATTAGTAACCGTATGTTGCGGATTGAATTATTCGCCTATTTTTCACAGGATATCGATCGCAGTGACAAGTGCGAGTGATAGAGACTTGGAACTGTGAAGAGGGATACAACCGCGGATGAATAAACGAATGGATGAGCGAACGAATGGTGATAATAGTGTCCTTTGAGATGCCGCGATGCTTATGAAACGTGCAGAATGATCCTGATTTTTGAAACGAAAGAACGTCCAGAAGTCACCGGCAGTGCGTAAGGGGCACCTGGGAGAAGAGAAACCGCCCCCCGGTGTCTGGAATCTAAAAGGTGCCGACAACGGCAACCCGCTGCGGAACAATCGTGCCGATGTTCATGGGTCGCCCACTGTCAACTGGGACCACTTCAAACGTAGCCGGCTTCAATGTGTTTATTTGGCTAACGTCAAATTTACTCGTGAAAAGAGGGAGCCCGAGTCGATACGCCGCTAGCACACACGGCGATACCTTGCTGTTCTGTTTCCGCATCGTCCGAGAAGACAGAGATTTGATCGTTTTGTATCGCGGAGGATTTGCCTCGCAGTCACGGGGCGTGGCTCGTGTAACCCTGTTGTGAGCTCTTGACTTTCGTTCGTCAAGTTTAAGTCGAGCATGGACGTAATAATCAGATTGTTGCTCCTTGCGACGGTAAGAAGAAGATTTCGTGAAACGAATGTGCGTTTTCTTTTCGTGGAGATTTGTAGATATAATCTATGAATTGGATACATATTGATAACTGTTTCCATTTATTATATTGTAAATATACATGTATAATAAAACATATATCAATTTATTTTTAATTACAATAATTAAACCTATGTTTAAACATATTAATTTGAATTTATATTAATTAGCGAATATAAAATGTCACATTAAAGAGAATCACTTGCATATTAAAATGATTTTATTATTTTAATATCGTGAAATATAATTGTTAATATAATATTTTAAAAAGAAAAAAATTGTAAGATATTTTAAGAAGATGCATGATTAAAAATAAATTAGTTATTACAAGGTTTGGTAGTTATTACAAGATTTGTTATAACTATATATATATATATATATACACTTATAATATTAATATACATGTAATATTAATATTTTATTTGTTATTACTAACACTAATAAACATTTATTGAAAATGAAAATCAAATTTAAAATAAACAGAAATTTGTCTATGTAATATTAATATTATTAATTTATTATAATCATTAAAAATTACATATATTTTAAAAATAGTCTCTACGTTTTTTATGATAATGTTTATAATTATTGAACTATAAACTATAGTGTTTAATTGAAATATGTAATAAAAAAATTTAATAACTAAAAGTCTGTTTAATGTACAGAATTAATCAGTTGAATTCTTGTCTTTTTTTTTATTAATTTGGATTTTATCATTTTTTTATATCAAATTTGAAATCAGATCTTTATATCATAAAATGCGTTATGGTGTTTAGTAACACTTTTGTTACGTTTAGAATAACGACCATGAATGCCAGACATTCTTAAAAAAGTTTGGCTTTTTAATTCGCTATGGTCCCTTTCGTCTAAGTGTCAATGTGAGCATACACGCAGGATTTGAAACCAGAGGATTAAAAGCGACATAGGGATGTTGCGTGACAAATCACGTAATTCGTCATGGACAGTTTGTGAAAGTAGGCCTGAAAAAGTAGATTGAAGACATCTCTCAATTCATTTCGATTTAATATCTAATATAGTTTCGCAGATATTATACGATTCATACCAGAAATTGATTAGAAAAGATATAAATAAAAAATTAATATCTCCCGATTCACACTATACAAAATAACTATTGTGATTATTTATTGTTGATTATTTATAAAATCGTATTAGTATTGTCATTTTGTTAATGATATTACTATCTAAACTAAAAATTAGATATTATATTTTTATGATTTTTTTTTTCTTTATCAAACGAAAGACACGTGTTCTTAGATCATGGTGGAGTACAGTAGGGAAACAGGTGATACCTCTTGGTAGAACATAAAGGAAAATCCTGAAAAGAGCGATGCCTGTAAATTTCGCGCGGCATTTTTCTGCCTTTTATTGAAAGGGTTGTTCGACTACAAAACTGGCAAATGTGCCACGCGTCAAAGTGACCGACGAACGTATTCTCGATTCAACATGGACATGAACGTTTACGGGAAACGTTCGTTCCTGACAGCGCAACGAAGACAGCTGTGATGGATAAATATGTGCATCATCATTGTAGAAGTAAAAATGAACAGATCGAAAATAAAAAGATAAATCCAAATATATTTTTTGCTTTTATAGATCTTAAAAATTTAATATTTAATGTTGACAGTAATACAAATTAAACTTTAAATACATTAACTACTTATCAAATGTTACTCGAATATTGCCGAGATAAAATAATGTAACATATAATAATTAATATGATTATATTATTCAATATAATAAGAAATTATAATTTTCACAATAATATCACAATAATATTTAACTTTTGAAGGAGATTAAAAAGGTAATATTTAAAATAAAATAGATCGCGCAAATATACATTGCCAATATGTTATGCACTTATCTACGATTTCTTTTATTTCTAAATATTGCATTTGTTTTTTATTTGTTCCTTAGATCAAAATTAATAAATGTTTTATTTAAATAAAATATATATATATATATATATATATATATATATATATATATATATATTATGATGAGAATACAAGAGTTCTCCAAATAAATGCGAAAGAAGAGACATTATATAATTTCATATCAACGCTTGTGAACGCATATGCTTTATAGAACATAAACCCGTGAAGATCACTTACGACTGCTCATCCTGAAGGAAAAGACTGAGGTTGGTCGGAGAAAGAGAGGAAGAGCATATTCGAAAGGACAGACAGAGGCAGAAAGAAAGTGCGAGAGAAAGAGTCTCTCTTTTGGTATCGGGCACGGGCCATCTGGCAGAACGATCTTTTATTATAGTATCTATTCCTCCTGTAGCTCTTCGAACGGTGGAAGATTCACTCGCGCGGAAGTTGTATCTTTGATTAATGGACGGTGAGATAAACCGCATCGATTTTTTGATCGATATCGATGACGAAAATATCGGCATGGAGGTGGCACGATTATTTTTGCCTTAGCAAATAATACAAAATTATTTTCTGTCTTCTTTTTTTTATATTTCTTTATATTCTTGTGATTATCTTTATTTTTTCCGTGTTTCAAGGATCTACAAATAACAGACTTTCAAAATATAATATTTAAGAGAGACATCTGAAAAGTAAATCTCTCTTCATTTCATGCAAAAGAAATTATAAAATATATATTGATTTTATAAGCAAACAGACGGCAAAAATATTATTAGCAGTTGTACAGGGACTCAGTTTTCACAATTTTATTAATAATATTCCGCCAAAGGAATATTTACTTGTTTTTTTTATTTTATTCAAATTGTAAGACGTATGTCTTTTCTAAAATAAGACTTTGAATTTTCTAAAAGTTATTTATAATATTCTACCAGAAGATTTCTTTGATAATTTTTTCAAGATAGATCAGAAATAAATCATAAAGATGTAATATATCATTACAGTTTAGATAATAATGATACACATGATGTATCTTTTTTATAAATTGCGATAGAGAAGAAAAATAATTATGATAGTTGTATTTTTTATCTGGAAAATAATTATCGACTCTTGAAATTAGAATAAATTTAATGGCAAAGAAGATATTCACATTTTTTTCATCTATAAAATTTATTCTATAAGATTTTCTTCTGTGTGAGATTTGTTTTCTGGCAAAAAGTAACATTTCTAAGAGAGTGGTGTCACGTCACGTCACGTCACGCGCAATTGTCTGGTGGCTGCTAGATGGTCGGATGACTGGATGACTTTCTGGGAGTAACGCACCCCATACTTCTCCGGGGGGGAATATTCACGGGAGAGCCCAGGGTGAGCCCTATAATAACCCTCGACCAGGTCCCACCCTCTTGGCAAACAGAAAGGCCTTGAAAGTGTGCACGACCGCAAGAGTCGCCGCCCCTCGCATGGCGGGGCGAAATTTGATTATGCCCCTTCCACGTGGATGAGCCCGACGAGATTCATCGGCGGGTACCCGCCAATGATTTATGCCACTTTTTTCTTCTTACCGCAGCGACAAGTTGTCTTTGTTATCGTTGATCGCCGTGCATGTGTACCCATGTGCATTTCCACCGTTTTTACTATATCATATTATATCATACTAAAGGTAAAATTCGGTATTTCTCTGTCTCCTTTTTTTAAATATTTTACATAGATTTTTCTCCTGATTGCCTTGAATATTACCGTGCATATATACATTCGCGGTATTTTACAAAAAACATATTTTGTAAAATTGTAAAATTGTTAAAATTTAATAATTAAAACTAAATCTAATTTGTTAAATATACCATTATATAATTTTTGTTATTAATATAAATTATAATTGTGCGAGAAAGTTATAACATTTCTGAAAAATTCTGCTTTTCGTATGTTAATAATTAATAATTCTTCAAGTAAACTTTTCTTCTTTAACTGATATATAAATGTTTAAATATTTATAATTTTTTTAATAAACACATTTTTAACAAATTTTATATTTAAGAAATGCAAATATGTAATATTACTTAACGCTTCAACTAAATTGCAAATAAATTATAATAAATATAAATATTAATAAAATTAATAAAACATTAAATATATTAATGTACTTTATGTTTCGTATTCAAAGATTGGAAATATGAAGTGTACAGAACAATCGAATATTAAGTGCACTAAGGGCCGTCGGACGGTTGCAATGCTTCATATTTTTGTGACGCGAGTTTTTACAATAACGATTACAATAAACCTTTTTAAACCGCAGCAATCTGCGAAAAAAATGTGCTCCCAATAAATTCAGTAAAATTGGGTGAAATGTACGATATTTGTAGACGTCTGATCCATCATCGGTCATTGACGGATATACAATGGAACTTCAGGAAGCGATAGTATGAAACGAAAGCGATGCACCCACGATCGCTCATGTTTTTTTTTGGTCGAAATCAATTCCTGACAATTGTAGCACATAGGGCAAAACTATCATGCAAAGGTGCTCGTTTGATAGATCTTTTAATACACCATTTCATAACACGACATTCAAACATGTTCATCAGCCATAGCTCCGTTTTAGATTTTTTATAAAATCATTAACATCAACATATGCTGCAAAATGTTAAAAAATTAATATCAAATTTTGGAATAAAAATTAATTTTGTAAGAGTAAAGTTGCTTATAAATTTAAATAATAAATTAACTTAGATAATCTAAATTAATTTAGACACTTTTATTTATATTATTTAATAAATTAATTAATAAAAAATATCTAACAATTAAACATAAAAAAGACCAAAATTTATTTATCTTGAATGACAAAATTATTGATTTAACGTCAATTGATAACGCCAATCTGAAATTATTATAACTTCTATACAAATTGCAAATATTTTATAGATTTTAGAAATGGTATCACATAATAAGAAATAAAAAAGATTCATGTCTTGGTCCATGTCGACCGATAGAAATTTGTGATGGACAAATTGTTGAGTCAACAACCACCTTCGTCCTTTTTATTATCGAAGACGCAACTTGACACTCGACACACGATAGAGGTAACTGACTGTTATGAAATCTGTCACTTTAAATAAGACGAATCGAGAACGATCAGTAAAAAGGAAACTAAGGTAACTTCTTAGATACAGATCAATTCATCATCAAGTTGACATCTATTCAAATAGAGCATAATGAAAATACGCAAATGAAAAAAATAAAAAAGAATTTTTTTAAACTATCTAAATTTTTAAGTTTTAAAAATTATCATTAGATGAAAGTCTGGTAGCAATTTATCAAATTAAATTAAATATATATATATATGAATTTTGAAAATATAATGAGAAGAAAATTTATTTATTTTTAAAACCTATATTATTTGCATGCTTATGCATTTTTATAAATATTTTAAATTGCTATTAAAATTTATTAGTTAAAATTGTGTAATATACAAAATTACAAACTTTATATAATTGTACGCAATTCAGGCAACAAAATCTTTAATAAAACAAACAGCAGCGATGATGTCGAATGCAACGAGGGGCAGAGCTTGGTATCATTCGGTTTCATAGAAACATCGTTTTGACAGAAGAGTGTCGTCACAATTGGTCGAAGCGAAACAGTTGAGGAGGGTGGCGTAGGTCCGCAGGAGTGGCTATCTGTTATTGGGGTGGTAAGGCCGAATTTCTCGTTTTCTTTGTCTCCCTGAATGTTACAATAAATCAATGTTTTTGCGAAGTATCATCCTTAGAAACCTTTGTTATATGATCTACATATATCTTCTAATAAGCAAAATGTTAGCAATATAATAACAAATTGTTAAGAGACATTTTCTTCTTTGACGTATTCTTTTCTGTCTCTTCTTGTCATTATATTCTATGAAAGATGTGTTACATTCTATATAATCTTATATTTCTGTGATATCTTATCAATAAAATTTGCAGTAGACATTTACAAAATCTGTTTCTAGTTTCTGAGCAATCATCAATGATCTGGTTATCTGATACAATTCTTATTATGCATAAAATGATCTATTTATTAATTTTTGAAAACAGCTTTTATAAAGAAGCTTTTATTCTTTCAATTTACATAAATCAATCCACATTAAGCTATACTATATATAGAAAAATAAAATTGTAGATAAACGAGTTGCAATAAAATTTATTTATTATTTCATTACCTATTTATTAGATTATTTTGTGTTGACTTTTTAAAACTGTTAAAATATTTAAATATTTCTTTTAAGTTAAGATTTATTTAATTACACAAAATAAATAAAAATAAACATAAAAAGCTGATTTTATGTAATATGTCATTTTATATATATATACTGATTTTATATATCATTTATATGATTTTATATTATATAATTGCATGATATACAAGGCATCATATAAAAAAGAGAGAAAAGCGAAAATTTTAGTATTTAAATATATTTCAAAAATTATTGAAATCCGACGAAAGAATTATAAGAAACAAATGATTAGTGCTCCTATATCTGTAACATTTTAAACATAAAGTTTAAAATTACTGTAGTTATCTCTTAATAAAAATAATTATCTATTAAAAAATTATTTATTAAATATCATTTATGTTAATGAAATAAATAATAATACATTGTTTAAAAAGATGTTTATGACAGTTGAGTTAACAAACATCGACTAAATAAGAAACGTTTCATCTTGAGCAAGATCTCCCACGCTTGTGCGAGGATTGTTGGGAATTGTCAACCCTTCTGCGAACCAATAACAATCGGCGTCAATGTGAAATTTCCTGTCACGGGCGTGCCTCATTGGAATAGTTTGAGGAAAGCGACATGCTCGAGCGAACGGGGTGGGTCCTCGATAGGCCTTGCAACCCTTCGATATCGTTCGTATCGGTTCTGCATTGGCGTTCCCTATCCTTTCAACGGCGGTGACTTTCGACGCTGATCGTATTTCTCCCTTCCTCCCTCCTTCTGCCTGGCACTCGTGCTCCCTCGTGACAAAAGGGGCGAGAGCCCCGTGGCCGCAGCGACCGATTAATTCACTACAAAGGGGCTGCGTATCTCACATCGAGCCCTCGACAGGCCCCTCTAAAACCCACCTACGGCCCTACTGCCAACGGCGTCCACGCTTTCATCCTTCTGCAACCGATGCTTTACGAAGGACGATCCCTCCTCCGCTACTCCATCCCTAAAGTGGATTGGCTCGACCCCCAAAAGGCCGTCAGCAGGGGGAAATATTTCTATATAACATCGAAGTAAGCTTAGATTTGTATTCAGTTATCCTGAACGGTTCTCGTTGATCTCGGATGCGTTGGCTGTTTTATCCGTAATCGAGACGGTGAAGTCTCACATGACGGATACAGTAAAGTGCTCATTATTAATATTAATCCTTCCGAAGATGTCCAAATCCAAGACCGCGGGTTTATTTCGTCCTTGGGACAGTTTGGAAACGGCAAACGAAGCTTCCGAAATCATCACCGATATCAACACACTCCGCGACATGTCATGCAGCAGGCAGGAGGACGATGAACGGATTGTTTCTTCGACGACATCGACCGCCGAAGCGCCTGAAGTATGTGACGATCATCTCTTGAATCGAAGAACGGTAGCTTCAACGTCGTTAAGCGATTTTCGTCACGCACGAATACGGGGAAGCGTGTCTTCCGATGACATAGCGAGCAGAACTATTCCATCCCTCGAAGATGAGAACACCTTCGCCGGCAACGTGCAGAATGTAAAGAAAAACTCACGTGTTCCTCGTTCGCAGCAACCAGTGGATTCGATGGTTCCCGTGTCGTGTGCGACCTCCACTCGAGATTCGGACGAATTTAACGATTCTAGTGACGTCATTTCGCCGGATTGTCTCTCGACGCTTAGAGAATTTCGATCGTCGGAGGGTTTCGTATCGATTAACGACGGTGTTTATCCGATCACAAATTCAGACGTTGCGGGACCACCATGGACTATAAGCTCGATGATCGAATCGCGTTACGTTTCTGATGTTCCTAGGATACATTCTGGTATCTATCCTGCGATACATCCCGGATTTCAAGCTGGGATCTATCCTGGTATTCTTCCTCTAAATTTTTATAATCATTCCATGGAAGAAGCGGTACAGATGGTGCATCGGCAAGATGCCGTTGCCAAAGAGATAAAGAAGATGCGCCCGAAAAAGCACAACTGTCCGCATTGCAGTATGGCGTTCAGTAACGGCGGTCAGCTTACCGGACACATTCGCATACACACAGGTTAGTTAAAAATTAATGTTAATTGTTAATTATTTTTTTTATCTTATATTTCTTCATAATGTTTAATTCTTTAAATCAATTCTTATACTTAAATATATAAAGAATAAAGATTGGTATTCATTGATAACGAGACAAAAGCCCTTTAAAGTTTTTAATATAATTTATATATTTATGTGATGTTTTTATATAATATAAACAAAAATCCACGCGTAGAGAAATTTTTTAGAAATTTTTAAACATTTTTAAATAATTGTTTATGCAATAGTATCTTGACAGAATCTTTAAAGGTGATTTAACGAATTATTCTTTTAATTTTATTTTATAAAATTGTATTAAAGGGTTTTTTTAATTTAAAGAATATTTTTGGACAGACATAAAAAGATTCTTCTGAAGGTTTATTACCGCAAGATTTTAATATATATTTTTTATTCAATATATTGCATGTTTAAAAAATATTTTATAACTACCTTCAGTAAGATTTATAATTTGCAAAAAGGATTTTCACTCGTATAAATCTAGGTTTTGGGATCAAGTACTTCAGTTATTATTTCGCGTAACAAATTTGTATGTAAATATTCATGGTTGTTTTCTAATTGATTTCGATTTGAAAGGATTATTCTTAAATGAAAATATCATTTTCACGAATAATCACAGGACAAATAAATAAATAATCGTTTGAACAAGAATCCAACACGCAGGATTTTCGTTTCTACAGGCGAGAGACCATTCAAGTGCGATGTTGAATCTTGTGGAAAACGGTTCACCAGAAACGAAGAACTAACGCGGCACAAGCGAATCCACACTGGCGTTCGACCTTACTCGTGTGTCTTTTGCAAAAAACGATTCGGACGGAAGGATCATCTTAAGAAACATATGAGGACTCATGAGGCACGTGATTCATATCGCGTTTCGACAGCAGCATTGGGCGTGATCGCTTCTCTGAGTTATCCATTTCAGCACACTACCGAACTTGGACCATATCTCTATCAGATCTGACATTGGATCATCATTGATAGAAAAAAATCAAATACGCTCGATCACTTTGACAAAGACCCAACTTTCGTAATGTCAATTGTAAACATTACAATAATTTTTGGTAGCTGTAGTATAGGATATCTGATATGTCTGATTAGTATATATATCATTATATACTATATTTGCTATAAAATGTCAACCATATATTTTGTATGATACAATGCCTCAATTGCCTTGGGAATTTTAAATCACATCTAAATATTTTTGATACAATTATTTATACGATTTAAATAAGATTCGCATTAATCATAAAATTATTATCAAAAACAGCGCCGACGGATCGCCTAATATATTCTAATCATAATTAAAAATTAAAAATTAAAAGGAAAACTGAATGATAATATGTATATATACAATATATTTATGTATGTATATAATATATATAAATATATAATATATACATTACATATACATGTAAATTGAAATAAATACTATTTGAAGTTCTCGTTATATATTTGAAATAAGTTAGATGTAATATACATATATTTTAGTAATGTAATGTATTAAGTGTAAATATATATATACAAATATATGTAAAATTGTGATGTATTAGATGTAAATATTCATAGAATGTTTACGTCTAATAATTTCACAAAATGTATTCGAAAATAAGTATATATATTTTGTATTATACGTATTTATTACATTTATATTTGTTATATATTTGATGAATTTATTGTTTTAATTAGAAAAAATAAATATTTATAAATTAATAATATTTAAACGAGAGCTTATTTCATATTTTTTATCTTAATGACAAATTTTCTTAAATTTTTAAAAAATGCAATTTTAATTATAACATTTTAGGATTATTGCAATGCTTATCATCATAATATTTTATCGTGAATAATGAAATGTATTGATTTTTTTATTAAAGAATTAATACTTTGTCATTGCAGCGAACAAATATTTGTAGCACACAAGTTATATTAATGAGTTTAAACTTTTATTATACTCTTAATATATTTTTATAATTGAAATAGATGGTCGAAATATTAATAATTTAAAACATCACTACATCTATTTTTTTAAATATTATTATTGTGTAATTTAAATATTAACAGCAAAGTATTTCTCTGAAAAATTTATACATCAGTCCTCACGCAAGTATAAGCGCATGTTATAAATTAATTATTTAAATTAGATAGCAATATTCGTCTATCAACATTGCTATCGGAACCACCACCATTTTCCCGACGATTAAATTCAAGATGGCGTCACCAGCCGTGCTGACTGCAACCCCTCGTGTAATAGAATCCCCTTGCTCGTTTACGCGATGCGCTATAGGGGGAAGGACAGTGGGTTGCGCCCTTTCACCCTCAGAAACGCACACGCGTCTCTGTATCTATGCTCTTTTTCCGCCTTTTTTTTCATTACAATACGTTTTTATGGGATGTTTCGTGGTTACGTATGAATCTGATTCCAAGGGAAGTCTAAAAAGAGTTAAAAAAATTGAGTGTGATTAATTTTCTTCAGAAATCTTTTAAAATTTGATTTGAATTTGTATTAATTCTTTTTATTACAATTAAAATTTTGCAATTGCTTTATAATAATTGTTTAAATGATTGTTTTATGAATATATATCCCGTGAAATTAATAACATGAAATATATACGTCTTATATTACAGTATAACGAGAGAAAGAATTAATGGTAGAACATTCTGAAACTTATTTGTTGAAATTATTTGTTGAAATGACGTTTACGTTTTCAGATTAAAACATAACTTATATAAAACGTATTTTCTCAATTTACAAATGTTTAATAATAGATATCTTTACTAATTTTAATTAAATACGTTTGTTGTATAATTCGAAAAACTAAAAGATTTTTATCGATGTATATCTTCTTTTAATCGCTTTAGATCGAGGAATTATAAATGTTTTAATAATTTTTTTTTTTCTAAAGATCCAATTGAATACAAATCGATAATTGATACAAACTTTGGAATTAAGACGGAGTTACGAGCGGCACGCAAATATTAACTTCTATCCGCGATGTGACACGAATACGATCGCAACTGACAGGACTGGATAATCCTCTGCTGCGGTAACTTAGCTTTAAGTGTGCCAGATTCTCACACGGGGAGTTTCAGTAGCAATTCGGGTAGCGGAATCCCCGCTGGGTTTCCGTCGGGCTCGTTGACACCCTCCTACCGTTCTACAGATATATGACTGAACTCTCTAAAGTTCTTTCTCTAGAGGACGATCCTTTCTTCCCATTCTCTGTCCCCGTTTATGCACTACACTAAATTCCGGCGTCATTTTCTAAGGGTGCAAAACTTCTCTCTCTCTCTTTTTTTTTTTTTATTCTAAAAGTTCCTCTTTTTCTCTTAATAGCCAGCCAAGTTCTATCCTTTTTAGACACACATTCTCTCATTAGATACTGTTTTAGAATTTTTAATTCAACAAGAAGAAGCTCCAACTTTGATATTAAACTCTTCTTTATAATTAGAAAGTCTTTTATTCTCTTTCTTGTTCTTTCTTTTATTGGTCCTTAGCAGGTAGCTTGCCATCGACCTGACCTATTCTAGATCTTATAATCCTTATGAGCAGGGTTTTCTTGGATTAAACGATCCGACTTGAATGCCGGATTATAGCCCTGGAAAAACCTGCCCTAATCTCAGATTACAGCGATAATCTGTCATTATTATAAGTCGATTATAGACGCCAAATATTTATGATATCTGTCTTTTGTACTTGTTGGCAAAATAAACAGATTACTCCACTTCAAGTCTCCATTTTTTCAGGTAAAACAAAAATAAAAAACATTACTATTCGAATTCACTCAAATGGCAGTAATTTTTTTGTAATTTTGTATTATTTAACAATTTGATTTTCGTTACCGAAATTAAAACTGACATGTGGCTCAAGGCGATCAGTTGCAGCATACATCAAATGATCTATTTCTATTTCTATCTTTTTTTTTTTTTTCATCTGTTTTTCATCTGTTGATTGAACTGGCTACATATTAGCAACACTTTTATACACATACATTATATCATACAGCGGGACCAGATTCGGCAGTTATTTTTTGCGTCATTTGAATTCCCAATATGTTTACAGCCGATCTCCCGCCTAATAGCTACCGCTCCGAGGAAATCGCTGTCAGCGAATACAAATTCATCCGCTTTCGCTACCGCCGTTTATTCTTCTCGCCTGCTACGAAAAGTCCAAACATTACCTGCACGTTGCGCCGACCGTGTCGCAGATCGCATCCCTCGTGCAACGATGCACACCGCGGGTGGGCCTGTATGTCGGAATGTTTGCCCGCGTCATTGTTGCGCGTCCGACACTCGATACGTTCCTCCCGGAATCCGGTTTTAAAAAGCATTTAGAGCCCCTAATGGCCGGTCACCTTCCCTCCTTTACGTTTTACGCGAGATATCGCTTCTTTTTCGGGGATCTCGTCGATTCCTATGTGCATGTGTGCGCGCACGATTGAGTGTGTGTTCCGGCGCTCTCACCGGGAAGCTACGGGCACACCCGGGGCGCCGCTGACTTTCTGATATATGGATCGCTTGTATCCATTCGCAATTCACCGTTCAAAGACGATGAATACGCGCTGACGTTTCTCGTTACGCGCACCTGAAAACTTCGGATCGCTCGGGATCCGAAGGATCACTACGGCAGGCCAAATTGTCCGCGGGGATGAGTAGTTTGTAAACGGAAGAAGTAATGCGAGTAATATAATCCGTTAATCGAGAGAGCTGGCGAATTAGGATATGGATCACGTCAATCTTTGTTTTCAATCTTCATTTTTAAAACAATGTTGTTAGTTATAAAACCGCAAGATTTATGAATAATTTTATAATTAATTTTTGTAATAGTACATTTGGATTATGTTTCCTGTTATTTTTTTATCTTGTTATAATTATTAATGCTATATTTATTAATACTATGTTTATTAATTATAAAAAAAATTTTTATATATATTTTATAATAATATAGATAGTTTATAGATGAATAAAGAGAAAAATATAGGGAAAAATATTAAGACGATTCCCTTCGTTAATATTATTATGAAAATTATAATTATGAATCAGTATTGATAAAATATATTGCTTATATTTATTTTCTTACTTTTATCTTCTTTCGTGTTGCTGATTTTTTTAAATTGTCTATAATATATTTGCGTTAGTTATATTTATTTCTTAATTTCATATATTTTTTCACCGATATAATTTCCACTTGGACCATAATTGCAAACTAGATAAAGTATCTTCCAATCATTTGGTTTTTTATATGATATTCGTCCGCAACCGATTAATCTTGTTTTAGCCCAGACAAGTTGAGTATAATGGCCTGTATTTACATCGAATCTATAAATTCATATTTAGATTCATTAAAAAATATATTATGAAATATAGATTTACGATAAACATACTCAGTTATTTTAAATTATATTATATTTAAAATATTAGAAATTACATAATATTATATATTAAGTATAATATTATATATTATGCATAATATTATATATTATGTAATAAAGTATTTATGTTACAATTATGTAATAAAATATTTATGCGATGATATATCCTTATATTTAAAGCTTTTGAAACCATTTAAAAAGAGAAATTAATATTATAACATATATGTTTACTATAATTATAAATGTAAAAATTTATATTTATTATAAAATTTATATATGAATAGAATTTTTACAGTATTTCAAATACTTACTTATAGTTGGAAATCTGATTTCTATCAAACATTTTGACTTCATTGTACCACATTTGGATCATATTATTCAAACGAGTTTCATCAGACTCGGTGCCTGAAGAACTCATAGATGACATAGCTATATTCTGACCGACTGAAAATCTGTCTACAACAATTATACATTATTTATTAATAAATTGCGTTGCATATACAATTCATTGTAAACGTAATTCATTATAAATGTAATTGTATAAAGAATTACTTACCTACATCTCTACACTCATCATGGCTGAAATTGCACTGATCAGCCCATCTTTGTGCAATTTTCTCTAGTTCATCATCCCATTTCTAAAAAAATATATTTGCATATGTGTATAAATATATGTAAATATATGTGTCCAACATCAGAGATTATATCCAGGACCAAATTTTAGAACAATACTTTATTTGTAATTTTATTTATGTTATTTTATCTGTGTTATATCTATTTTTGTATTTATAATTTAAGCGTGTACTTTTTTTTAAACATTTATATATGTATATTCTTTCTGTGTTACACAACATTGTTTGTTATAAATATAAAATATTAAAAATAGAAAGAAAAAATTTAAAGAGAGATTTTATTGTTTTAAATAAGAATATAAATATTTATTTAATTATGCTCTCTTTATTTTAAATGTTTTAACTTGCTGTTAATAATATATTATACATCATCTTACCAAATCTGGCATGTTTTTTGCTGCAGGTTGCGGGCCGGGTCTTCCACTGTTTTCTTGACCTGATGCAACTTTTCGTCTCAATTCATTATGTTTTTTTACTATAATTTTCTTCTGAGCGTCATTAAAACCTCGATTACTCCATTCCGTGCATTGTGCCGCTGGTTCTGTTGACTATAATGTAACATTACAGAATTAGCAATATGTAAATTAAATTATTCATAAATAATTTTTTATTTCGATAATATCTTTTAAAAAATAACGTTTTTAGATAAAATAAAATTTATTTTTATACATTTTAGATTTTTATTAAATTAAAGAAAAGAAAGAAAAAAATTTGTATAATTTAAAAATATACATCTTATAGTGGACAAATAATTCTACTTACAGTATACTTGCATAATGTATGACTTGCTTTATTCGCACATGACTGCACATTGCAGTAATCTGTTGCAAACATACCAATAAATTTTCCCATTATTATAGCAAAACACAATAAAGTAGAAATTCCTTCCATTCTTTTAATTTAATGTTTTCTATTCCTTGAATGGGTCTGTTGAGACAACTTGTAGCTAAAGTTTAAAAAATTCAACTTTAAACAAAAAATAAAATTTGAATTTATATGCTAAACATTATCGTACAAAAATATTATCATTATTTTCAGTATTATTTTTTAATACGATTTTCGTGCATATTTTCTTTTTTATTTCATTCTTTTACGATTTTTCGTGATGGAAGTGATATCTTTTTTTAATTTCTGTCCCTGAAACGATATTATTAATATATAATCTGTATACAATTGCAAAATTTATATATTATCTTATAATTAATTTTATAAAATATAAATAAATAATAAATAGTTTTATCAATTAATGTTTGAAATAGTTTATTAATAATTGTGTTAAGTAATACATATATATCGATATTATTTTAAAAACATATAAATTTTATGGATATATATATTTAAAGATTTATAAAAAAAACTGAGAATAGCGACGAAAAATATAATTTAAATATTGTTTATAAACTTTATAAAGAATAAATGTAAAGAATATTAAATTTAAAAATAGATTACAAAATTTGTTTCTTTTATATGTTATTATCATTTTTATGTCACGTACTGTGTTGTTATTCTGATTATTCTGATATTATTTATTACTTCCTTAGTTACAAAAAAATTTTTATCATTGTTAATAAAAATATAGAAAAATGATTGTAAATCTATAGTGAAAAACTGAAATGTATTTATTTTAAAAATAGAAAACTAACCTTTATAAATATTAAACATTAATTTTTATTTGATTGATTGAAACTCACGTGTGCTTTGTAAAATTATTAAATAAATTTTTTTACATTCTAATGTAAAATACGAAATATAAAATGATTTATAATATTTTTGAATGATTTTGTTTTAACA
The DNA here is from genome assembly GCF_055798465.1 of Pogonomyrmex barbatus. NCBI lineage: Eukaryota > Metazoa > Arthropoda > Insecta > Hymenoptera > Formicidae > Pogonomyrmex > Pogonomyrmex barbatus. The sequence continues at coordinate 5,056,306 of NW_028297098.1, forward strand.
TTTTTAAAACAGTTTTAACATTTTAAAAACAAAATAGTGAGGTTAATGTAAAATATATGTGATTGTTTTATACAAATATGTGTAATTATTCATATGTTTTAAAAATTAAAAAAATTATATTATTTTATTTATTCTACATCTTTGTTTCTAGATATATTAAACTAGCTGAAATTATATGTATTTTTACCTTTTATCTTGTATTTTAAAATATATTTAATTTAATTTAATATTTAAACCTGAAGAAAATTTACTAGACAGTATTAAAAAGAAGGAAAAAGAAAAGAGAAGAAGAGAAACAGAAAGAAAAATTTTGCTTTTTATTATTACCATTATAGTAATTGTAACTGTTTATTTTTAGTTTAGATAAGGAATATTACAGTTTTGTATTTATTTTTAGTTTTTCTTATGTAACATTGTATTATTACATTACATTTATTATTTATCGGATTTATTGCTTTATGTCTCATATACTGGTTTATTTTGGAAATTTCCACTTGGACCATAATTACAAACAAGTAAATGCGCAACGAAATTGCTCTTAGGATCGTTATATTTTGCTCGTCCACAACCAATTGTAGTTGTCTTACCCCAAACAACTTGAGTGTAATGGCCTGTTTCTGGATCAAATCTACAAATCAAATTTTAGAGATTTACAAATATTTTAGAGATTTATTAGAAAATATGTCACAAATGCATTTTGAGAATTATTTTAATTAATGTTTATTGTTTAGAATATTATTCTATATTCTATATTGTCTATGCTAATTATGTTTTGTATCTATATAAATGCAACCTAAAAGATTAGTTTGAATTTTAATATACGTATTCATTGTCAATACTACAAAATCTGAAAGTATGATTAAAATGTATGATTAAAACATTTAATCCTAAAATAGAAAGATACTTACTTATACTTATAAACTTCCTTTTTATCAAACTTGGATACTTCATCATACCAGAGCTGAATAAGATCTCCCAAAGACGATGTGTTTTGGCCGGAAGCATATGATATGGCTATGTTTTGACCAACTTGATACTTAGCTGCAATACCACATATTATTAGCTAATAAATAAATCAATAAATTATATATTTATATAATATGCAATAATAAAATGTATTTATACATGTATTCCGATATTTACCTACGTCTCTACATTTATCATGCTCGAATTTGCATTGATTGGCCCATCTTTGCGCAATTTCTGCAAGTTGATTGTCCCAGGACTAAAAAATGTATATGTGTATATAAAATTATATATATATATATATAATTAAACAAGAACAAATTCTATTTGTAATTTTATATATCATTACATTGTTCCTATTTTAATTTGTATTATATTTTTGTGTGTATTAATATATTTATTGTAAACGTGTTTTTTTATATATTATATTGCATGAGATTATAAATAATATTTTATTTTTATAAATCTTTTTTTTTAGTTATATATGATCGAAGGAAAATATTTTCATATTTTCATATATTTTCTTTACAAAATTTCCATTCGAATATTTCTCGGGACTAAATTCTTTTAAATATAGATATTATAAATAATTATGTATGTATATATGTATGTATATATATGTATGTATATATATATGTATGTATATATGTATGTATATGTATGTATATATATATGTGTGTGTGTGTGTGTGGTGTGTGTGTGTGTGTGTGTGTGTGTGTGTGTGTGTGTGTGTGTGTGTGTGTGTGTGTGTGTGTGTGGTGTGTGTGTGTGTGTGTGTGTGATGTGTGTGTGTGTGTGTGTGTGGTGTGTGTGTGTGTGTGTGTGTGTGTGTGTGTGTGTGTGTATTTTTACCTAATGTTTCTCTAAATTTTACATATCTTAACTTACTATTAACAATTTTATTAAATACTATTTTACCAAGTTTGGCATGCTTTTTGCTGAAGGTTGTGGACCTGGATTTCCTCTTGTTTCTTGACCTGATGCGACTTTCTGTCTCAGTTCGTTGTGTTTATTTACTATACTCCATTTTTCATTATCATTAAGGCCAACGTGTGGATTATTTCCGCATGTTTGTGCTGGTTTTGATGACTGCAATATAATTTTATAGAATTAGCTAAGTACACTCTAATATATTAAAATCAAATTTTTATTAAGCATCTCAATTATAACGCTTTTAAAGAGAAAAAAATTAACAATTTTTATTTAGTTGAAATAATATGATTTTTTTATACATTGGTGTTTAGAAATCTACATTATAAGCGAATAGTCTATTACTTATAATTACATTTTTAAATATCTTGTCGCGCTTCTGATAACAGTAAACACGGATAATATACGCTGAATTGTCTTTTCGCTCAGACGCACGCTTTTTGTAAATTTTTATTAATTTTAACATCTTATTAATTATTGAACATTGCAAAATAATAGAAAACTTTTCTGTATACAATATGATATTATACTATATAATATAATGTATATATGTATATATAAAATATGTTTTCTGTTCTCTTTTAGCTATTAAGATCTTCTTACTGGTTTTTAAAGAACACAATTTTACACAGAAAGGAACGGCTTTAATTTATATACTATGTGTTACTATTTAATAAGATACTTACATTTTTTTTTGTTCTTTTTTTTGATTGTTTTTTTTTGTTATTATAATTAGAAATAATAAATCAAAAATTTAAAATACATATAAATAGTCAGTCATATTAATATCTAGATGTATCATTTTATTGAAATTATATGACATGTGTAAAAGTCAATATGTTTCTTAACTTTAATATACATTTAGCTTAAATCTTAATAATAATATTTAATAAATATCTTTTAAGAGAAAGACGAGAACACTTGAAAAAATAATTATATAGTACATGAATCATAATATGAAGATATTATTATTATTATGTATATTTATTTTTTTAATATTATGAAGGTAATAATTTCCAACAGTTTCTTTAATTTTCCTGATACTTTTAGTATTTTGCAAAATGATGCCTTTATTAAATAATATGCTTAAAAATTTTTATAGCTTAAGTAGAAGTCACAAGGACTTTAATAAAAAATAGGATATAAAATTATAAAAATATTTAATGCGGGTAATCATAATAAAAAAATACAAAGTTTAATTAGATTATTAGTATTAATTAGATTATTCTTTTTAAATTAATTTTGAAAATATTATAAAAATTTTATATATTTCAAATTTGAACAAAATAAATCAGATATATTTAATTTAAAAACATTTTAAAGATATCTTTATTGAAAATATCTAAGATGTTTTTTAAATGTTTGTGTTTAAATTTTGGATTTTCTGGATATTAAATATTGCTTTTTCTTATTTAATTACTTAAATTTTTGATTAGGCTAAAATATTAATTCTGTGAATAAAAAATTTAATTACGCAATAAATTATATAAATTATAATTTGTTGAAAAACGTTTTTAAATATTACAAAGAAACTGCGCTAACGATGATAGCGAACTTACAAAATGCTATTCATATTTGTTGCCGTTGTTACTTACGGTAAATTGACACATAGTATGAATGCTATTTTTCCATTTGCATGATTCTATGTTGCAGTAATCAACTGCGGTTACGCCTGTAACCACTACGATTACAAGACACAGATTGTAAATTCCTGTCATAATAATTTTTTTATTTGATATTCGTTAATTTTCAATCGCTATTTTGTCGACTTTCTGGATTTCCTTTCGAACTACTACTAAAAAGTAAGACAGAACACAGCTACAATTTATATGTAGCGCGTTATCAGTCACCCAACGGCCGTACCAATCAGTCATCCAAGTTAACATTTTAATTTATTTATAGTTCGAGCATATGTTGCATTTTTTCTTATTTCTGTTCTCCATTGTCTCTGTTAAGAAAACATCACTTTATCACTTGTACACATGTATTATGCAAACATTAAAGATATTATCAATGTATTGTATACTTTTCTTAGTATCTATCTATCTACTTACACTTCAGTACTCATACTTCAGTACCTACGAAAAACAAAATATTATATTTTTTATACTTAATCACTATTTACTTATTTCTTTTGCAAACACAAAAATAATAATAAATATAATAATAAAAATATAAAAATATAATGTATAATAATATAATGTAATAATAAAATTGAGATATATTAATTATTATTTTTTCATATATCCTACTGCAAAAAAATATGATTTTTATTTTGCATAGAATAATGGTTTTGCTGTATTTAAATATGCTGTATTTAATTTTAGACACAAATCTAAAAATAATTTTGTAACATACTTAATATGATAATTGTAAAAATTTTTTGTTATCAATTTTAAACATCTTACATAATTATTTTAATAAACATTATTTTTAAATATGATCATCTATATTTTCTATGTGACCATCTATATTTAGATATTTTATATTATCTATGACTATATGATTATATGTAGATATTTCAACAAAACTATTCTTTCCATATATGAAATTTTACTTGGCATTAACAACATTCAAATACATAATTTTTATTATTTATTTTTATATCATTATACTGCCAAAATAAAAAAGTCATAACAAAAACATAAATTTATAGTTTCTTTATATTTTACTTAGCTAAATAGTATTAAATATTTAGTTATATTTAAACAATATAGCTGGCAGTATTAGAATGTTAATATTATTAATATAAAAAATTTATAATACATATATGTTGAACAAAATTAAATTGTTTTAAAATAAATGACTCAAATGGTAATGAAATATTAAAAAAAAATAAATTAACAAGTGTTATTGTCTAAACAAATTATAATAAGCATATGTAATAACAAAAGATTGCCAGATTTAACAGCATTTATTTGCATCTTTACGCATCTTTGTGCGCCTTTAATACATTCAATTTTATAATCATAATTAAGTAATATGCAGAAGTGTATTAAAAAATACTATAATATGCAATATATATAAAATGTCACATTGACAATTGTTTATCATTAAAAAAGTATTCAGTAAATAATGCAGTAAAAAGTTTTATTATAATGAAAAATGTATAATAAATTTTTTTTATTACTTGCTTAGTTGTCAAAAAATATTACTATAGGAATATATAGTATATTTATTCTTTTTTTTTTTAAGATTACAATTTAAATAGTATTATTTAATTAAAGAGTATTAAATGTTGACTCTTTTTTACGTAATAACATTTACGAAGAGTAAAGTAAAATCTTTTTATTGTTATATATAGCGTACATTTTTTTTAGTAATCACAAAAATATATAAAAATAAAAACTGTATATGTTTAACATATTGTCAAACGCATTATAATAAAGATGTTTTAAATTTTATTAAAAACTGAAAAGATTTTAATAATTCCTTCTTATTCAAACATGTAAAATTTCATTAGTCTGATAGTTTGATGTAAATTAACATGTTCGATAACAAGACAAGTGATAAGACATTTGTTTTGTGCGACCTTGGAAAATTAGTTAATGCACACATGTTCATTATAACACTACGTATCTGTTTCTATTAGAAGCTATTGATAATATTTCAACTACGTCGTTAGAAAAATATATTCATTTCAACTACGTCGTTAGAAAAATATATCACACATTTACGCATTAGTTTTATATTCACAATAATTTTAGTAATTAAAAATATCTATTGATACGATTCGAATAATTTAAATATTGTTGAAATTGGATATCCTTTTTTTTTCTGAAAATTATTTAGAATTATTTTAAATTTTTTATATTTTTATTGCTTTCACTTGCTTTCAGAAAGATACAATTACATTTTTCTACATTAAGTGATTTACTGTTAAATCAATGTCACAATTTCTTATAGAAATTCGTGTATTAATAAATTCAGAATTATCAAAAGCTATCAGATGAATTGAAAAATCACACTCTAGTCAAATAAGCCTCGGCTTATATTCATTATATGCATCAATAGAACAGGACGACTGAAAATAATTCGATTTCGAGTCGCGCACTTCACTGAGAAATCATCGTTTTTTTTTCTTTATACTCTTTTCCATTCTTACAAGACTGTTGGACGTCAAAAAAATAGGGGCCTTGGTGGGCGGGTGGCTATTCGAATCTCTAAGAGATGAATGAAAGCCAGGAGTCCATTCATGTGCGCACCTGACTCCAAGCTTCGAATCGTGAGAATCGATCCGGAGATTTTTCGAGATTTCTTTCTTGTCGTAATAGGTATATTCCGCTTAAATATCTTTGGGAATATAGACAGTGTTGCACGGCAATGACGAGATTTCAGGAAGCTTTGTGACTGCTATGTCTGTATAGCTTTATATTGCTAGATTACATACACATCTATCGCGTACATCGTCGAAAATGTGCAAAAAAATTCAAGAAATTTGTGTACTATATAATTTTCGCCGAATTTGCAATAATATTTTTACTAAATTCTGTAATTATTAGAAGAAATATTAAGTAATCTAGATTGCAACTAAACTACTAAAGCTAATTTCTTTTTTTTTTTAAACATTTATTTTATAAATTATTGATAAGATAGATATTATACTACAATATAAAATGTATTATTTATTTAAAATTAAAGTATTTTTTATTTACCCATTAGATAGATTAACCTTAGCCTGATATATGTTTAAAATCAAGAAGTGCCTATTATCTTTTCATTTCATAAAGATGAAAGGAATTGGACATCTTGCTATTAACTTCTATAATCTTTTCTGCAATAAATGTGTTGAATTCATAAATATAGAAAAATGTTAATAAATTTAAAAATATAGCAATTTCTATTAATGAACATATCGATTTAATTTAGGAAACGTTTTAGGAATTTAGGAAAAGAACAACGTCTGACACCTGTTGCGTTTTGTACAAACTTGTGTGTTCCTATTATTCTGAAAAGATATACCTGATCCGACACAAATTAAGTGCACACAAAAAATTTAGTAGAAGAGCTGACTACCGAATCCTCAATTTCTCATCTTCTCATACAATCTGAAAATTTAATCTGACACGCATTAATAATTATCCTCATCACACTGATAGATAGATTAGTCTTATGAGATTTATGAGATGAAGATTAATCTTATAAGAACATAGTAGATTTTATTATATTCTTTCTTTGCCTGAAATATTATGTTATTTATATTTTTCAGAGGTAAAGAAAATTGAAAATTATTTAATAAATTTAATTTTTGAGAACACAATAAGCAAAAATGTAATAATATAGTAAATTTAGGATTATTAAGTAAAATTAAAAAAAAGAGAGATATTTAAAAAAATTTTATTATAATATTTTTTAAAATTAAATTTTTTCTATTTTTGTTCTTTGTTTTATGAAATAAAAGTAAAAAAATTTTTTATTATGACACATTTTAACCATACAATATTTTATACAAAAATACATTAATGATGTTATTATATAATGTTGTAGGATATATTATAGGAATATTAAATAAAATTAAGAGCAAATGTATTATTATAAAAAATACATAAAAATGTTCCAACATTTTATTTTTAAAAATTTATATTTCTTATTTATTATTTTTTTATGCGTGTCAATTTTTTCGTAAATGTCATCTTCATGAAAAAAATTGATCGTTAATGTCATCCATGTTCTCCATCAATATGATCTTCATATATTTTGTCAGTATCTTTATGTTTCTCATTAGTGTCATCTTCATGTTTCTCTAATCTCTCAGATTCAAGGAGATCTTCTTCTTACCATTCCTCGGTAGCCATGGTCGGGGTGTCCGAAATTCAAGATCGATCTTTTGTCTTTTATCGCCACTATCACAGTGTTTTCTAATTCTCAATAGAAAAATATTTGGATTTTCCTCAAGATCGATTGTTCTTTCCATTCTTGAACTTTTAGTTTGTCTACTCGGATAAGTTGTACGCGCACTTGTAGCTTTATCTATTATGCGTGGATACAAAGTGACCGTGCGACATCCTATCTCCTCGCAAGTTTTCTTTATCCCTGGCATGTCCTCTCGAGGAGTATGACAGAATTTTAAATTTCCGTCAGCCATATCGAACGTGACACCGTCGTCGCACTTGATGCGGCTCGACGATGCCGATTCTTTCGAGGCTACCTGACTAATGCATTCGCACGGAGGATCGTACTCTTCTTTGACCGGTTCCTTCTGCATCCTGATGATGACGCGATTGTCATTGATGATAGCTTCGATTTCCTTGTACGGCTGCTTCTTTCTAACGATCTCCGATACAACTTTGTCAGTTGGAGTTTGCTCTGTATTGGACATTTCAATGTTCAACTTTGATTCACTTCTGCTCCTTGGAAACTGCTTGCTCACGCTTTCTTTTGAAATCACTGCTGCGCTTATTGGTCTACGTGAAGGTGTCGAGTATGTTCTAAATGCATCTACAGCAACAATGAGAACATTGTGGAGAAGCTAATGATAGGTGCGCGAAAGGAATACGCTCTAAACATGAGCGTAGGTAGAATATAATGAAAACTTTTACGATTAACGCAGCAACAAACTTCGCTTTCGAATGTTGGATAGATGTGCCTTGGTTTTTTTATCGTTTCGAATTGCGGACAACATTGTGATGCTCGTATTTGTGAATGATGTAAAGTTCTATCTAGTCTTCTATCTAGTTGGAAACAGCAAGGAGAACAAGGTGCTTGCAATTCGATTGGTTTAGGGATTAAGGAAGGTTTTACTGGACAGCCACAATTGTAAGTTGCCGTAATCATTTTTACAATTCTGTTTTTACGTATACAAACAACAGGACATTGAGTAACATGATGGTAAATTATTACATAAATTTTGAACAGGTTATCCTAATGGTGACATGATTTAAATAATTGATTTGTAGAAATAGGGAAATGGTAGTTTTCAACGTGCATTTGTTTCCTAACATAAATATGACAAATTGAAAAATCGATTTCAACAAACTGTACAGATCCTAACCACATTTTTATACAAAAATGGGACGTTAAATAAATAGTTGTTTTACTTCAAATCATCAGTAAAAATGCAGTTTTCTAAAGGTAAATATTAATAATTTGAAGAAAATAAACTTTAATTAAATTTGGGGTTTAATTTAACATCAGCTTCATCCTATTTTTATGTTTGTTTTTATTTTTTTTTTATTATATTTAATTATCTAATAGAATTAATAGAAAATGAGAAAACTTTATAAATTATTTTTCTAAAATAAAATACGTACGTATCTATCTACAATTCTACAATTTTGTTAAAATAATTTTAAAATGTTTTAGATGTATGCCTCTATCCTCCAATATCTCATTCGCCTTGTCCGCCATTATCCTCGTCAAATTCACTTGTCAAGGATGTTTGTTCAAAATATTATCAAGAGATCGGTGCAGAAATGATTAGTAACCAGTTAATTATCAGATTGGAGAAAGATAAAAATAAATCAAAAAAGAAACGGGAATGGGATCCACCTTGCGATTGTGTCGAAATTCAGAGACCAACGAGTAAAACAGGCCCCAAAATAATCAACGCAGATTATGATGATCGTATTATATTTCGCGTTCATTCGGCATCCCGTTTCTACGGAAAGAAAGAGCCTCCTTATACATCACAAACGCTCGCTTACAAAGTTTGTTTGCGATTCAAAATTTAAAAAAAGTACCGGTTTTTTATTCGCGCAAATAAGAAAAAACAAAATAGATCAATATATAAATTAAATTTAAATCAAAGCGTACATCGAATCAGAAACTATTATTTATTTTGTAAACATTTTTTTGTACATTTATATAATTTTTTAATTGATAAATATAGTTTTATCATTTTTAATTTATATAAAATCTTCAGAAGAAAATATGAAAACAAATTGAAGGAAACAAACATGTTAATACAATTTATAATTTTAATTTCTTTTTGCTAAAAAAGATATATAATTAAAATTTTTGCAGATCAGATCGTGCAGTGATGGACAAGATAACCATCAATGCAAGACCATTACGGTTTATCCTCACTTCAGCTCTGAAACGCAGGAAGTATACAGTGATCACATAACAGAGGGCAATCAGAATATCTTTTTATTAAGAGTTAAGAAGAAAGCAGAGCACTCTGAACAGAAAAATAGGAACGTCGAACTTGAACTCAGAACACCTAAACCACCATCAATGTCACCGCCTATACCTGCATCTGAACCTGAATCTGTAGTTGCACCACCGCAAGCCGTTGCCAATTTAGAAACAGAAAATATGAAGGAATTGGACACAGAGGAAGTTATAAAACAACCAGTGAAAGCAGAAAATAAAAGAATCAAACAAAAAAAGAAGAGAAAATAGTTACCAACCTAAAAGTAATACAAGTGTAATGTACTCACTTATTCTACTTTAAATAAATTCAAATAATTTATAAGTACATATCAAATAATTAAAAAAAAAATGCAATATATAATGTAACTATATTGTATAAAAAATCGAGAGAAGAAATCAATGATTTTTCAAAAAACGTGTTTTTCTAAATTTTGGATTTTATAAAATATATATAGTTTTGTGTATCTAGGCATTCATCAGTAATTTTTTCATGAGGGATGGACAAGCATTCATTTTATTTAGATGACTAGATTAAAGAAAAATATATTTATGACTTTAGTAAACCATAAATGAACATTTTTCTGTTCTGAAATTTAAAGAATACAAATAAATAAATAAATAAATTCATAAATTTTAATCAAATCTATCGGTAGTCTTTGATGATATATTCAGAAGAAAAGGCTCAGACATCATTTACTATTATGCAGGTAGAATGTTCAATGAAATACATGTCACATATTGAATACAAAACTCAGCATGCCTTCGGCTTATTCATAATAGCCGTGCAAAATTGCTTCGTTATGGCCGACTAGATGAGCTCTTCATCTTTGACTCGTTTCCTTTTTTCCTTTCCTCTATTCAAAAGAACATTATGACAATCAATAATACAGCACGCTACTGGAAACTACATTGTTAAATTTCATATTATCGTAATTGCTTATTAACCTTTCATTCTTTTAACTCCTATATGTCGAAATTCGTAATAACTTTGCAATCTACATGTATGCCATTGGGTCAATTGGGAAAATATGCAAAAGCACGTACGTTAAGAATTATTTCTGCGTATTCTTTGCACAATTGCGTAATAGCATATATGCTTTATCTATCTTTATGACGAGACACTTAGCATTATGTCTATTTTATTCATAACTTTCTTCAAATAAAAAGCTTTATTTATTATTGAATCGTGAAATAACGCAATATGGATGTCTGAATTTAGCTATTTTAACTAGCTAGTTTTTAGGGAATACCCGAAACATTTTCGACTTGTCCTCATCATATTTCCTCGGCATTGTCACCGATTCTCGTCGAGGCCGTCACAGCCGGCGAATCACGAATGTCCCGCGAGCATCGTCCGCGACAACGGTCGTGGTATCTATTCGACGTGTAAAGTTAAAACGCACAAAAGAGGGGAATGTATGTCGCGATTATCGGCGTGTATCGAGGAGAGCGAGGCTGACAATGCGGAGACGCGAGGGTAAGAAAATGCGAGGGCGGTTGCGTAAGTCGTGAATGGCGTGGGAGTTCATAAAGGTGTCGTTCACATTCTGTGTGGTCGCGTTAAGGGCGCTGACAATGGCGCTGGCCAATAAATTAGAATGCCACGAGGAAAGAACACGCTCTCGATGCACACGGGGAGAAACGGCGTGACGAGCACGTTTGCGGCGGTGAGTGAAAAGCTACTCGTTTTTCCTGAGCCATGACGGGCCTAAAGAGGAGCCTGCGGTCGCCGATGAATGGGGCGACAAGTGACCGCGATATTATACGCGGAACGACTGTCTGCGAGCTAAGAAGAGAATCTCGACGCGCGAGATCGGACGTTTTCGAGATGAAAGAACGGCGATAATTCATAGGCCACTTGAGAAAAATGCGTAAAATCGAGATGCCTTTTCGCACGGCTCGACATAAATAAGATTGAAGACGTATAGAAGAGCTGGCGGTATCTTGATTAAAGGGGACTCTTGCGCTGCACAGATATTTTACAGATAAAATGTCTGTATTAAGGAAATATGAAAATAATTCCAATAGATAAAACAAAAAAAAATAATCATTCTGATTTTATTTTTTTAATCCTACGTTGAAATACGGAAACATTTTCAATGTCAGTGTTAACAGACTTTAATGATAACCGTTGCAATAAAAGTTTTGCAGAATGAAAGAGGATGGAAATTATTAGAGGAAGAAATTAATTTTTAATTAAAATAAAGAACGATAACATGGGAAATGTTTTGATTCTCTTTTTCAACAATTTACTTTCAGTCTGGTATAATTTGCTCGTTTTCCGTTAATAATACTAATTGTTGCGAATAATGGATGAATTAATAAATCAACAGGCACGTTCACCGCAGGCGGTAACGCGCATGATCGTTCAGGGTGGTCCATCGATTGTGGCATCGAAAACTGCAACCTTGGTTGCTTGATCTGTGAACGAAAGATAGGGGGGAAAATCGTAATATCATTATATTACGTCACACAGATGCGCGGATCGGGGGTCTCGAGACCGCCGTTTTTATATTGCGGTTACTGCACCATTGTGCACCCCGATGTTCACAAAGGGCCCCAGGAAAACTCCCGCGGAGAGAAGGTCTACGACATAGCCAGAATTGCTGATTGGCCGGTTCCCCTGTCAACAGTTATGATAATCTGTACATATTTCCTGCATATCTTTTCTTTCCGATTCTTGATTGTCACCTGTCAAGGTTGACAAGGCATCCTCATTGAATTGGAAAAATATGTCACACGAATAGATTATTCTTTTCCATAATGCATTATGAGGCATCAGATAAAACGTAATAATTGCTTTACAAGAAAGAAATGTGATTTCTACTAAAATTTAATTCAATTATTTTTAAAGTTACATCACGATTTGAATACGTAATATAAATAAAAGGTAATTTATAAGGTAAACTATTATGCAAAGTTGGAAATGGTATCTAGCACTTTGCATGCTCTGAACGTTGTTAATATAATTAAAAATATTAAATACAATCGAATATAAATAGTTGTCATAGAATATAAATAATTAAAAATAAAAGTAAATTGATTGTTTAGTCTTTATCGTTTGTAAAAAAGATTTTGTAAAAAGTTAATTGTAGTGATTGTGTCTTGAAAGTAATCGCAGATGAAAAATCATTTCAATCTTTTAAATTTTCATTTGCAGTTTTAATTTTATAGTCAAATTGAGATAATAATTGATTTTTTTATAAACGGTTGATAATCAAGGTTCCTTTGTTATCAAACACTGTTTATTTTACTTGAATTGAATTTTTTTTTCTTGGTTTCGATAACTACTTATAAGACATCGTTTTTAAGTTGACTGTCAATAGAGAATTGTTTGAAAATTATTTTAGGCCCAAAAATTTTAGATTAATTTTTTTCTCCAAGTTTCAACGTAAGTTTAAAGTATCTAAATAAAATACCAAAGTAGGTCGTCATTGGAAATATTTCGTTGAATGATACAAAAATTTGATTTAAAAAGATCAGAGAGCTATACTTTATTTGACAAAAAATCAAAAAGATCAAATAACTTTATGAATGATCAACAGTTATAATGAAATTTTCAACAATTCAAAAAATTGTACAAATTGTTGACAACAATCTCAATATTAATTCGGCGCAATCTCCTTTCAAGAAAATTGCTATTTAAAGAGGTACGATAAACAAGAAACACAATTACAATGGCAAACAGAATTTTGATGCTAACATAACCGCTACTGATCTAAATTAGCAGATAAATAAATTAATAACAATATAAACTTGCTATGTATTGTAAGTTTTAAGATAAAAGATTTTATAATATGATGATAATAGAATGTTTTTAAATTATTACAATATCTAATTATATTTTAACAAGTTTGCAATATCTTCAAATGATTTCTTAATAAACATTGGAGATTTTAAAGATAAATATTTTTGTCTTAATCAATTGTTGCTGTTAATTTTATAATAATCAAATTATCCAACATTTCAATATCATTTGATATTTTTATGTGACTTTGACATTTCATATTTATTTTTAATTCTTTATGACATTAATTTATCTCAAAATCTTTTACAAACACAATATTCGCTTTTATCTGCTTTTAAAACTGCGATACTATTTTTCTTGTTTAAAGAATTGTCCGACTTATAACTATCTGAATGTTCAACTTGCCGGCTACATATTTTCGATTTCTTATTTTTATTCACGCATTGATGCGTGTTTTTATGTTCTTCTATTCGAGCGCACATCTTCTCCCTGCAACAGCACGTTCGATGTTCTCGTTGATTTTCACGATTTCGTTCAAAGCAAGAGGATTTCTTTAATCTTCGTCGCGTATGAACTGAGTCAGCTTTCACGCATTTCGAAGGATCATGCGGACGTGTTCTTCGATGTTTCTGCATCGGCTTTTTGCGCACACAACACTCGCTCGAATCCACTTTTCTAAGATTCTTCGAGAAACTTGGGAAGCTAAAAAAACAAGAAGAACTTAATTTAATAAACACGGAACAAACGTGTTTCAGCATTTTTATCGGTCTCTTTGCTATCTATGAACTCGTACCATACCGAAAAGAGGATACACCAGATGCATGCTATGCAGGCGCTGTTGCATATGGTAATACAATCCACCATTTCGCAAGAAACTTCACATTTTGCAATTCGTAGAGCAATGTTCACAGATTCATACCCTTAACAGAAAAATTTTATTTTTTGAGATACAATAATAAAAATTTCCAATTAAGTATTAAAAGCATCAACGTTACAAATTGCTATACAATAACAACATAATGATGATACATGAAGTATAAAACGATTAATAATCACTGTTCCCAGCTGTCAATTGCAACTCCAAAACACGATCAGAAAAATAAATTCAAAATTTTCGTCAATTTCTCGTACATTATTATTGCTTTCCAAATAAATTTAAAATGTTAGAGATTATCACGTTACGCAACTACACGTTTTATATGTCTCTGATAAATTTTTGTGTTTTATATATGCATTTAACCTATTTGTTCTTGTATTTCGTATACTTTTTAAACTTTGAAATATTCGGCATGTAAGTTAATAATTTTTAATGTTTTAAAAGGAAAGCTGTTGTTAGATGCTCTTTGAGTATAATAATTGTTATGTTTTACGCGTTTTAACGAATGTTGCGCAATCAATTATTGATATGCATTCATTATTGTAATTTCATTTTATAACGTTAATTAAGGTAATATACGACTTTTAAAATATTCTTGCGGAAACTTGTAATTTGGCATAAATATTTCCATAACCGGATGCACAGCGCATCAATTACTTTAATCGCAAGCTAGATAGTATAGTTGGAAACTGTAGAAACACAACACAAGTAAACAATTGTATATTAATGACTGTGATTCCATCTTGCGAGTCAAGTTAGTAGTTATAATAATCGTTTAATCAATTTCTCAAACGCATTCTTCGTTAGTCAATAATAGATTTTTAATTAATTAATTAATTATATTAAAAAGCTAAATTTTAATACATTTATTAAATAAATTACAAATGAATAAAATAAAATTAATTAAACTAAGTAAAACACTATATATTATTATTAAAATTAAGACCAATTACATAAATAAAATTTATATCTCAAGAATTAAATCTTTTAATGATATTATATTATTTGACAAAATTATAATAATATTATGAATTATAAATTTTTTGTTAAATAAATTATTTATGTATGATATGTTAAATTATATGCATCTTATAATAAAGTCAAAGGTTTTTTATTAAAAAACAAAATAATAAAATAAGAATTTCTTTCTTACAAATTGTTCAATTGTGCCAGTGAACTTTTGATTTCTTTCCGCGCGCTTTCCGAAATTTATTACCTTCATGCAAGATCAAAAATTGAAACCGATACTCATCTTCGTAAACCAATCACGTCGAAGTTTCGTTACGAAAATGCTGAGACGGGCAGTATTCTCTACTTAAGTTTACGCACGTATTAGGTGTCACGAACTTCTGTACGTGAATATTCTTCCTATGCGGTGTGTTACATACGTATACGATACTCGAATGGTGGGGTTTGGTTTTATACTACTAGCATGAGGGAAAAAAAGAATCATTTTACTTCGAGCAGATAGAAATTCTGAGGCGACAGGAATCGCGGAAGGTTCTTCACTCACCGAGTTCGGCTTTGCAGTGCAACACGCGCGATTATTCGTTTACGGTTGTGTGATTTTTCGTCAAGTATTGCAAGGAAACGAGTAAGTGTAGTAACACTCAAGATTTGTCTTTCAATCGCATTTTTTTTATTTTAAATAATTATCAAAATGAATATCAAATAGAAATTTAAAAAAAGATAAAAGTTTTTTAAATTCTTTTTTACTTATAAATTAAATTGAATTCGATAAAATTGAAATCTTTAAGGAATTTTTTAAGGAAAGACTTTATGAAGAAAATAGATTTGTAAATTTTTCTAAAAGCAGTACTTTTAGCAAATTAAATTTACAGGAGCTGAACAGTTTCAAAAATTTAATTTAGGAAATTATTTTCTAAAAAGTTTTAAATAGATTTTTAGTTTAAAGATATTTAAAATCAAAAGTATAATTTAAAATTTTCAATCATGGAAGCTTTTCACACAGTAGAATTGTTCGGCATTATATATAGGATATTTTAAAGATGTCGCGATAATTTTAAAATATCCCTATGATGTTAGATATTTTTGTTATATGAGTTGATTTCAAATTAATCAATAAAGAGAAAATAAACAGATATTCTATTTTTAGTTTTATTCTCGTAGTATTAGTTTGTAATTATCTCTTGTCTATGTCTATTGTTTATGTCTATGACATAAGTATGTTTATATTTATTTATATTTATATTTGTTTATTAATTCCTTTAGTAATATCTGCAATATATACGCATATGCATCTACACATATTATGCTTTTCTTTCATAAATGAAATATTTAGAACAATAAAAATTTATTAGTTGTTAATTATAAAAAATAAGAAATTTGAGCTATCATTGTTCTATTCCTTGCAATAAATATTTGAATAATATTAAAAATCTTAAATTTCATTTATTTGTTTAGAAAATAGTTTTATTTACTTTTAATTGTACTTATTGAAGGCGTGAGTAAATTTGTATAAAGATATTGCTATCATCTTTTTGTGAATATCATTCACTTTTGCGGTAAAAGAAAATGTTGATTGTGAATTAATATTCAAGGAGTCGATCTGCTTTCAAAAAAATGCGCCTTCGAAAGTTGGGAATAATTTGAAATGAGGTCAACCTTGAGATCGAATTCATGTCACGCATTCTTCTTCTTGACGTTTAACTGACTCGCCCGTGTGTATTAATTCTGATTATTTCCTCACCTTCTTTAAGCAAATATTTTAAAGAGATAAATATCGTTTACTTGGCTCTGAAAACGGATGGAACCATCTTTGTAAGAATGATAAATCGCGCAAAACATACAACATAAAGAATGCACCTAACTAACTTATGTAATATATTTTTGACTAATCAAGTGAACTAAGAAGACATATAGAAATATGTGAATTACAAACATAAATGTGCATAAAAAAGCCGCAAACATATTATCTATGTTATTATGCATTTTCTGTATTTTATTCAACTCAAAATTAGTATCTTTATTAATATCTTTTAAATTAGTATCTCAAAATTCTGTGAAGTCTGTGCTATAAGCGCTGTTCATCAGATAGTATTCAGAATTCGTAACTAAATATTTGTTCGTTAAAATGAGAAAATTAAACTGACAAGACGCATGAGCCAACGTTATTTTTAACAGTTCTGATAGGAAAAGTGCGAAAGTAAATGACAGATTCGATTTACAGAGATTTGCTGCAAATTCCGTTAAAGTTTTTACAAAGTAACTTCAAACATCAATGTATAGTAAAATGTAAAAGTTTTTTAATATAACGATGTAATAACAATATAAATTCTATTGCAGTAACAAATATATTATTGGAATTATTCTTCTCTTGCACCAAATCTTGCAATCCTCGCATCGTGTGGCTAGACAACAATATCGATTCGGTGGTTGTCTCAGAAAATCATGACGTTGTTACCCCCAACGCCGGCGCAACAGAAACGTATAGACAAGGAACTTCCATCTGATCCGGAAATGAGAAAACAAGATATCAAAATGCTTCGTGAATGGCTCTCCAAACAGTCGCATTTGCCAAATCACATAGGTTTGTTCAAATTATTTTAATTTAATTATAGACAACAACATACAATTTCAATGTTATAAAAATACTATAATTTTTTAAAGTTTTGAATTATAATATGTAAAATATTAAAAAAATATTAAAAATCTTTTTCTTAATAGAGTTTTTTAACAAATATTAACATTTTTTATCTTTTAAATATTATTTAAAAATGAAGAGAATAAAAGAATTAACAACAATGTTAACAACAATATTAATTTAAAAAATATACATTTTTATGATCTCTCTCTCTCTCTCTCTCTATATATATATATATATATATATATATATATATATATATATATTTCTCTATATATATATATATATATATATATATATATATATTTCGCTTATTGTAGATGACGGCAAACTGGAGAGATTCCTTTACAATTGTAAAAATAGTATTGAGAGATGTAAATTAATTTTAGAAAGATACTATGCTGTCCGAACATCCTTACCAGAATTTTTTGCTGCTCGTGACCCGCTATCTCAAGACATTCAAGACTCATACAATGCAATGTAAATAAATCTTACATTTTTCATGATTTCAAATAGATATCGAAAAATTAAAATAGCTAACATTTTAGGACAAAGCTGGAAGTTTTAATTAAAACTTTGTTGTATGTATTTCTAAACCAATATTTTTATTAGAAACTACTTCGTTCTGCCATCATTAACCGAGGAAGGATACCGTGTCAGTATTTTTCGATTACGTGAGACCGACGTGGAAAAGTTCTCCTTTCAAGCATTGGTTAGACGAGTTTTAATGGTACTTGATATTCGTTTGATGGAGGAATTCTGCTTGTCCAATATTATGATCATAGATCTCGAGGTATTACATTGCGTTATTATCTTTATTTGAAGTTCTTATTACGCTTTATATTTTATCTTTCATATTAAATTTTTAATATTCTCATATTAAAATTATAATTGTTACGTAATTATATACGTATACCCGCGAACTTTTTAGTATTATTCAGTTCTAAAGTTTAAATTCCATAAGCAAGTACAAAACAATAAAGTAATTGCATTTTTTTATTAATATGTAATAAATCTATAAATTAATACTTCGAAGAGAAAATCTATAAAGGATTGAAGGATTGATTACAGAATTAAAGTATAAAATACAGAAAGATACATTTAAAGTATGTTAAGTCATCTGATTGTGCTAATGTTATTCAAGGATTATGTGTTATTTTATTAATTAAATATAATAAGGAAAAATTATTTATAATTGATAAAAATAGTTATTACATTATTAAAGAAATTTTTTTATATCTCTTTTTAATTCTTATTTTTAGAGATAAACATTTTTAATTTATTTACCAGTAATAATCTAAAATTATTTAATATGAGTTTTATGTAATTTATCTAAGAAAGAAATTTGTTTTTTCAGAGATGTAGTATGGCACATTTCGCAAAATTTAGTCCGACGCAATCTATCGTGAGGCGAGCAATGTTGGCAGTGCAAGATAGTATGCCTTTCCGATTATTTAGCGTTCACTTTCTTCATGCACCGTCATTTATAACTAATATAATCAATATATTTTATCCATTTTTAAAAGAAAAGTTGATTCAAAAGGTAAAGACAAAGATTTAAATAGAATAATCATAAAACAAGATTTAGCAATGAATGTATAAATATATTTTTTATTTTTGTAGTTTCATGTTTCTAACGGTGGCGGGGAAGAATTACATGCTTATATAAACAAGGAAATTCTTCCTAATGAATGGGGTGGTAAAGCAGGTACTTTTCAAGAATTAAATGGTAAATATAACCTATATATTTTCTTTTATTTTAATTTTTCTTTTTTTTTTAAGGAATCATAATATTATCATAATTTTTTTATAGTTACAAAAATAATTATTAAATGCTTATATATACATAAATAATTTTTATTAATTTATATATAAGTAGTACAAATTGAATTTATGATAGCATGGTTTCAACAAATTGCTCTAATCTATAATGTTATTTTTTTCTCTTATACACACGTAGCTACATGGCAACAAAAAATTGAAAAGAACAGAGATTGGTTTCTCCGAGATGAAAAACTGAGTCATACAGATGAGAAGCTTCGTTTATTGGAATCAAATACATCCTGTCTTTTAATGGAATTTGAAGGAATTCAGGGTTCGTTTCGAAAATTGAATATAGATTAATAATATCTTTATTATAAAAATTTTATATTATTACATTAAAAAAACATTTAAATTTAATTTTTTAATCTATTTAAATTATAAATTACAAGTAGCATGTAAATTTTAACAAATTAACGAAAAAAAATGTAATGTTGCATATAAATGGGTTGTTAGCGGTAATGGCAATTTTCTACTTTTAAGAAGAAAATTTTATATATACTCATCGCATATAGAATTAAATATTTTTTGGGGTAATAAAACAGAAAAGCTAATCTATTATTGAAGAACATAAATGTATGTTTTTTAAATAAAGTAAATATTATAAAACTTTAATTTTGTTTATTAAATTTATATTTTTAGTTAATTGATTCGGGTCAATTTATTATCTGATGAACGAAGCTTTTATTTTCATTGGTTATTTCATGATATTAGTCTCAAGATAGCGCCACTTTTATGTTTACCACTGTTAGACACAATGTTTTTATATCAAATATCAAGTAAATTATGTTATTCATTATTCAAATTCCTTTTATTTTTATCAATTTTAATACAATTCAAATTTTATAAAATAATTTGAAATATAATAGAACAAATATTTTTACATATATATTTTTTTAAAAATATGTAGCATATATAATGTGATAATATAATAAAAAATTAAATTTTATACATTTTATATTGTTAAAGAAGATATTAAGAAATATAATAATGTTAATAGATAACTGAGAAAATAACTCAATGTTTATCCCATTCTTTCATAAGAAAAAATAATATACAATATGAAACGGGAAAGAAAGAAATTATACAATTATATGTAAAGCTGTAATTATTGCGAGATCGAATAAAATATCTAAAAACGTTGCGCGCCATAATTTGCATGACCCAGATATGGTTATCGATGTAATAGTGGGCGTCTAATCGCCTGTAGTAGATGACTAAATCAATTTATTTCGGTTTGCTAATTTATTTTATACAATGTAGTAAAGATTATAATAATAAGTAGCGTTTTCAAATTTTATATTTTTTCGAAATTATTTGTGAATTACATTGTTAACATGTATGTATTTAACATTAAATGATATTAATGATGCCAATATCTCAATATAGTAAACTTATTTCAAGTTCATGAACAATAAGTTTAATAGAAAACAAATGAATTATTAATATTTAAAAAGCTTATATATACGTGTATATAATACGTGTAATATATATATATATATATATAAAATATTAATCAATTTTGTAATTGCAGTTAAGAGATAATGTAATAATTTGCAAATTACCATTATGAATTAAATTGCAATTAAGAAAAAATCATTATATATATTTTAATATGTTATATTTTTAAATTTAATACCAATCCATTTAATCATTAAACTATTAAATTTATAAATTATTACATTTTGCTGTCATTTTATTTCTAATTTATAAAATTTATTATAATAAATGGACAATTTTAAAAAGTAATCTTTTAATGTGCGTTTTATCTGCGTTTGAATAATATATTTTTCGAATAAAGATTAAACAGATAAAGTAATGGTAAATTGCAACAATTTTGTCTTAATTTTATTAAATTAATTAGCTATTAAGTTTATTTTAACGATTTGATTATACAATTTTATAAAAAATGCAACTTAGTTATTTTTCATCTTGACAATGACAGAAGATAAAATTGAAAAGTAATATCAACGTCATTTGGAAATATTATTTATTCATATATCCAATGCTTCTTAATTAATCTTCTAGACTTATTTATACTTTCAGTTATCGACTTTGTGTCTACTAAAGTGACGCCTACTTCATACAGAACGTTGAAAACAGAATATTCAAGTATCGTAAATATATTCTTCGCGAGATAACTATTATTAATGTTTTTCAAGATCAATATCAAAGAGAAATGCAAAGCATTTCAAGTGATAAAAAATGAAATCGCCGTGCAAAAATGCAGAATAAAATAGCGCAGCTAACTAAAACAGTATCTGAAGAACTTACATATGTTCGCTGCGATGCATAACATTGTCTTCTTTCATCCTCGCTTAACTAACTTAATAAGCTAATGATGCCTGCGGCCTGATGCATCGAATAGTGCCTCTGTTGTATCTATTTTGATTCGCGCCAAATATGACATTCGAGAAACGTTTGTTTGTCGCCGTACCTATTAAGGAGCGTAAATCGCGAGGGGCGTCTGATTATATCAAACTTTTTCCACTGCCCGCTATTTGAATAGTTGTTTTCTTCATTTCGCTCGTGCTTCAGGAATGTAATATACGATGCCAATTCTGAGCACACAGGGGATAATTAAAGAACACGAGTTAAAGAAGATACACGCATGTGTTTTGTTTCCGCGCTCCATTGTTGATTTAGTTCTTTTGTTTAACCACTTGGCGCCTATTTCGATCCTCTTCCTGTCTCCTCTTTATCTTGACATATCGCGAAGCGCAGAGCAAGTGCGCATTAAGTGCTTTATCAGATACAATTCTCAAGGCAATTTCGCGAAAGTCTTATTTGTGCTTTATTAATCGTTTGATTCTGTTGCGTTATCACGTCACGAATGATTCGTCATTCATTGTTCGTAATGGGACCGATAACGCAATGATAAATAATTATTCCGTGTACAGCCCGAGTTTTGATTTGCTTTGAGCGTGCTCTGCATACCTAAAGAATCTTAGCGCAATAAAAGGCTGTTTAAGTTGCTTCGCACATAAATAAGACCAGGCATACACACATACACACACACACACACACACACACACACACACACACACACACACACACACACAGTCAAACGTTTATTGCGCGAGGAAGCTGCTTTCGCCAGATAAAATATACGTGCACGAAGCGCCGATGCAATTCTGATCTTACTTCATGCAAGCGCATCAATTCTGAAGAACGCAATGGATAAACAAGTCGATTTTTCCATACTGAACGACGCACTTTCTGTTCTTTTTTGCTAATTACATGCATTAATAGCGCTCATATCGCTATCGGTTATCAATGAGGCGCGCTGCCTAGTCATAAATCGCTGTCGCTCAGGTCGGAAAATTGTTTAGCCTGCATGTATAAATATCCACATATTGTTTACATTGCAAGTTATATAAGCATCCAAGTGCTCAATCGATATTATATATACGCATATTTGCTGTTGCTAGCAAAACATTAAATGCTAACTGTGTGCAATAAGAAAATTCCATCAGCATCTTTAAAAAAAAAGATAAGAAAGATATAGCGCATATCATCTCAATATACAGACAAAAAATTCGTGGTATACAGATGAAAAATTTTAAATGTTAATATATTCATAAAGTGTGCATTAATATATTCATTGAAAACTCAATGCTATGCCAGAAAGAATTTTATCAGCCACTTTGTCAAGTAGATGATATTATTTGCCGATTCCCGAGATCGAAAATAGCTCTTGTGACAATCTTTCAAGGTTCCGTTCCATTGACTTCAAGGTAAACTTTGCGATGTAAGCTGCGTGGCAAAACAGTTCCGTAAACGTGCGAATATATCGCTATCGTCAGGTATCATAATGTACATAGCACCCGACATGCGTCGCACGATCGTGGATTACTTATCAATGGACCGCATATTTATTCTCCTCGCTCAACGCGTTAATGCATTGCGTATAAGGCGCCGTTTCCCGTGTTGCGATTTCAGTTGCGGCCGAACAGTCAAGTCAGAGGGAATTTCGCGCTTCGGTCGACTTGGCGAGAGGAGCGACTGTGCTACGTGGGAGGACGCACGTTGCTGCATTTGATTGCTCCGAAGCGTGTTTGTCGCTGCTTATTGGTACGTGCAAGCAGGACACGCGATCGCCATTATACGCACGTTTGAGTAATTTCGCGTATTAGATTTCCTGCCGGTGAGACCCCGCTGCGTTACGTAAGTATTGTTGCCGCGTCGTTGATGAACGAAAGTTGAGTCAATTAATTAATCGGCCAGATACACTCGCGGTGCACCGCGTGTATTCGCGACGGATCGAAGAACCATTAATTTCACACTAACTCCGGCGAACTCCTCAAGTTCTCAAGTTGCATTCACAAAAAACATATATCTATCAAACATCCGTTCAGTACAGTAAAACTTTGTTTGTTAAAAAAATTGGAATTTTGATAATTCCGGAGATAATCTTGAAATGGAATAATTTATGTAAAAAAGAAATACATCCAATTAAAAATGAAAAGAGAAGACAAAGATTTAAAAATCAGCTGTCTTCAACTGATCTACAGCTTCAATGTTTGCTTTTTTTTATTTGTCATTTTATTTAAAGACAGTAGATAATACTTGATGATTTAAAAATAGATATCTTTATATTGAAAATAAGGAAAAAACATGATTAAAATCTATGAAAGCTATTAATTAACTTAGAAGAAATAGCTTTTGAATCAGAGAAGCTTAAATTAATTTTAAATTTCAAACAAACACTGCTTATAAGAATATAGGCAGCAATAGGAAACTGGTTTTTACTGCGGCAATTGAAGATATGATAAATTTACGATGCGCAACCGTTGATCCACGTCGACAGCTCGATGATCAATGCAATTCGCCTTTATTCGAGCGCGATCGTACGTGTGTCAACGGAGCGATGCACGTGATCACAATTGCAGTTGATCTCATCCAGGTCGATAAACATTGGTTTCCTCGCAATCAATTGGAGTTTGCGGAGGTTGCGAAGTTTAACGTGGCGCTTTTACGCGCATCTCTGTTCAATTGCTGAAACCCCATAAAAGCTTTTCATTGTCTCGCTATTACATACGCGAACGTGACACTGTAACAATTAACAGTGACGCGACGGTGAATGGTGGTGAGTCGTACACACAGTTACAGCCCTGTCGCACAGTGCGGCGGCAAAGTGGATTGATTTTTCGCCCCCTGACGTCACAACGGATCCAGCATGCGCATGATGGTTAAATACGGTGCCGATATCGGTACCGACGCACATTGCCTGCCAAATGAGAGATAAAGTTTGTTACTTCATGACTAGTTATTTTATAATGACCTATTTTACCGCTTATAAGCAGCAAATTATTTTCACTGCCAAAGAGAATTTCACCAGTGTTATAATACAATATAACAATTATTATTACAATAATACTATTGGATTTTATCACTTAAAAAATAAATAGGATAATTTTTATTTTTATTTAATACATGAATTAATGTGTATATGTAGATACATAAATAAAATTAAATTTTAAACACGTATTTTTTACACTTTTGTTATAATCATTGTAAAGAAATATTACGTAACTAATTTATGTCAATTAGCGTCAAATTGTAATTATTATCTGATATTGTGCAAATCATATTAATGTTAATTGACAATTAAACAATTAAATTTTATTTCAATTTATTAAGGTTAACATCGAAATTGGAGAAGCAGGAGTGATTATAATCGACAATAAGCTAGCTTATTGCTCTATTCGGACTCGATGAGGTTGTTCGGAGTTTCATTCAGCAAATTCCATTGATGATGATCAAACCCTTTAAGTGTTGCTAACAGCTATTGACATCGATAAGTAATAGTTATACAATGGTTATACCAGAGAAGGGAGGGTAAGGTCTGACATACGTGAAACAAATAGTAGAACAAATAATACCTCAATATGAGTGTATAATCGCGGTCATAAATATATTTTTTCTTTATTAAGAAGATATTAGTCTACCATTAGCATACAGCAAAATGGAATTAATTATCGCGCATCTTTAAAAAATTTGGAGTACGTTGTCGCCAGATGATTTTAAATGAGAATCTGTTTGAAGATGATATTTTCTTAGAGATAGATTCACTTATAAAAGTCGAAATCGATATGTCGCGAGAAAAGAATGTAGTCGAAGGAACGAGAGCAGCGAGTCGCGAAACATGTTTATGAGTAGAAAATAACATCAAGATCACGGGTAGGGAGGAGACAGGGAGGAGAAAGCGAACGAGAGGGACGGTGGTATCACGGGGTATAGTTGTGGTTCGGATACGCGGGGGAGCGTCGGGGTCACGGTGGGTTCATTCAGCGATGTGCAGTTGGCCGGGTGCCGTCTGACCCGTCTCGTCAGTCGTCGTTGCTGCTTCTATCTCTCTTTCTCTATCTCCTTCTTCTCGTTCCCTCTCTGGGCTTCATCCGCCGGCGCGTTGGAAACGCGCGTTCTCCCTACCCTTATCCTACCCCAACCCGTTGTATATACCTTCTCATCGTCGCCGACGCTCCTGCCACTGAGGCAACCCCGAGCGCACGTCCGTCGACGACGGCGATTTCCCTTTGCTTCACCTCCACCACGTTTCGCGGTTGCTCGCGGTGGTGTACCTCCGCGCACGGCACACGTGTGTCGACATGACGGCAGCGCGACGTTCGACCATCCTCGTCGTCCACCTGGCCGAGCCTCAGCGGCAACGCGCGGTGGCGGCAGTGTCAGCTTCAGCCTCAGCGGCGGTGGCGGCGGCGGCGGCGGCTTCGATCGGCCGACGGTTCTCGTAAGCGGAGGTGGGTCGTAAGCGGAGCGATTTCGCTCGAGCGGTCAGTCGTTGACAGGTGGTGCGCAGTTCTACTCGGTTCACGCTCGAACGTGCGTTTCTCCGATGCGTACGTGCTCTCTCCGCGGGGAGAGATACGTGCGCGTCGATCCACGAGCGCTAATCGGCGCCCTTGTGAGTTAGCCATCCGAGGGTAGGGGGGACAGAGAAACAAATTGACCGAGCGGAAGAGAGAGAGAGAGAGAGAGAGAGAGAGAGAGAGAGAGAGAGAGAGAGAGAGAGAGCGAGAGAGAGAGAGGGAGAAGGAGGATCATAGAAGGGTGGATGCGCGAGACACGAGTAAAGGGACGTCCGATTCAGCAAACGGGGATTTCCGATCGCGCGACCGTCCTCTCGGAAGCTCTTATCGCGGAGAACGTTGGAGAACGCGGGCGCGGGGGGAAGAAAGAACTATCCCGTGACGGAACGGTATCGTTGAGAAATCGGCAAATTTTTCCGCCGATCGGGATACGATCGAGCGTTAATTCAGGGGCAGATCGGAGCGAAGGTCCAACGTGGAGCGCGGTTTCGGTTTGAAGAGAGTGTGTTCTTTCCTTCCTCGTCTCGGTGGAATGCCCCTCCTCGAACGCCCGCCCTGCCAGGACGTCAGCTGGAACTTGCGTGGAATGTCCTGGTTGCGCGATGTGCCGCCGCTGCAGCTTCTAGTCCGTCGCCGCGCTCCGACAGACGACAGCGGCTGCAGACGGGAGGAACGGAGGAGCGGCGATCGTTAGACTTTTACCCATCATTGTTACACCGCGATTCGCGACGTGGTGCAATCTACCTTTGTCCACCCTACACGGAGGAAAGGGTGGCCTTCTGCCCTTCTGTCCTGATAAAGGAGACATCCGTTCGAGTACACCCCACCGTCAACAGGCGCGAGAGTGCACGCGGGTAATAATTTCTTGAGTGCGACTGAATTCGATCTTCTCTTTTCATCTTTCTCCTTTTATCGCTGTCCCTCTTCTCGGCTACGCAGTCAGTCTACATAGATATACGTAGATATATATATATATATATATATATATATATATATATATATATATATATATACACATTCTATGCTCTTTGCTCGCGCGAAGGAACGTGCCTCGTTAAACTCGTCGCGTGTAACATCCATCAATCAGAGTGAACGGCCAGCATACATCTGTCATCGAAAAAAGAGAGAGAAAGAGAAAGATAGGAAGAAGAGGAAAAGATCTCGGGTCTTGGACTACTTCGCGTTGTACGATTTTCGCAATTTTCTAACATCATTTCGCGGGGGACCATTGTGAGTGTGTACGTCGTGAGAAAGACGTCAGCAAGAAAAAAGATGTTTAATGTAAACTGATCTCGCGCAAAGTTCAGATCCGTGCTTTGGCTGAATGACAAAGTTGTAAGTCAACGTCGACGGCGTTGTTTCCATTCCAGTCATATTCACGAGTCGGAGAGACGGTCGTTCTCTCGATGACGACCCTCCCGTGATATTCCCGAGTATTTTCAACGAGACGTAGATATTAGGAAAAAAGAAACATCCACAATAAAATTTAGATGTTCGATTGAGCATCGCTGCGTTCGGTATGCTTTATCGTCGCGTGGTCGTTGACTATTATTCCACCTATTTATCTCTAACTTCTCTCTTTCTCTCTTCAGCTCTATCTGTCCATCTCGCTTTTAACTTATATAAGAGAGCACTGTCTGCAATGCGAGTGCGAACGTCCCCGCCGCGATGCAGAGACGAGCCTCGAACTCGCGGTACCCTGGCCTTGCGATGTTAATGTTGCTAAAAATGTTTAGGATTCTTAAGGTCGCGGCGTGAAAATCGATTCAACATAGACGTTACACGTATCCGCACGTGTTACGGGCAGAGTATACACATATGTCATCGTTATCATATGTCATGTGCATATACATCACTCGATTGTACACATCATTCGATCAGGCGAGTTACTACCTCCACTCGCTCCAATCGCGAGTGCGGCCAATGTATTTCTCGTTCTCATCGTAATAATCTTGTTATTACCGCAATAGCTCTATTGTACCTGTTTTTCCTCGTCGCCACGATCATTTTTCCTCAAGCGACGCAATTCCGTGTACCTCCCCGCAATTGGTCACGCCGATGATACATGGAAACGATTATGCTCCGAGTAACCATTCGCGAGGACGCGCAAAGTACCAATGAAGATCGGAACTCGACCATCGACCCACAGCCGCGCGGCATAGTTAAAAATTGATTTATGCCCTCTCGCATCGAACATTGTACGAGACGCGCCGTGTCGCTCGGCGCGTTGCGGTACGTCATGATCATTTGCCCTAACGACCGCGCCGATTGTTACGTGTATCGCGATTTAAGCGGCGCGTGCCAATGCCGTTTGCGATCCTATCGCTCGCGTCTCGAGACGAGCTCGAACGGTCTCGCAGCTCCTCCGTCGAAATGATGTCGAAGTGACGGGACCAGAGATAAGGGCGTCGGAAACGCGTGACAGAATCTACGTATCTACGATCGACAGGTACACGTGATACGCGACACGCTACGGATTTCCGGCGGAACGTGACTCCGATGTGAGTTTCGGTGACAGGCATCGCGACGGAGGGCTGGCAGAAGGAACACCGCGTACACCGTCGCAGATTCAGCCGCTGAAAGAGGTCGGCAATAAGAACACCGTTTACCTAATTAATGCGGCCGACGGACGGACGCGGCCGGCTCGTTGACCCCGCGTGCAATTCTTGGACTTGGACCGTCCTTCGGCCGGATTGATTTACACGCCGCTCGGCGAAACGGCGCGGCGCGGCGCGGCGCGACGACGCGACAGCTCGATAGCGAAGAAGGCAAGCGAGGTAACGAGATAAAATGAACAAGGAGAATGGAAGAAAGCGGAGGGTAGTGCGCCGACCCGCAGCTACCCGCCTACTCGATTTTTTCCCATTACACTTGCCGACGGCGGCGGCCCGGTCCTCTCTTCTACTCGCTCGCGGTTGACCTCCCTGCGACCCGTTTCTGCAATGCGTCAGCAACGGCTTCTAGCAACGCCGCCGCCGCTGGCGCGGTATCTACAGTCCGTTCCCGCACGTTCTACATCCGTTCTCCTCTCCTCTCGCGACTAGTCGACTAAAATGCGGGCACATCAGGCGTCATATATACCTCTACGTTCGCGCTGAATCGCGTTTTCCATTATACAGAGATACTTCCGGAAGGAACGTACGTAGAAATATCACAATAAGTAATCGTAAAAAGGTGGGAGATAAAAGGGAAATAATTAACAACTGTTAAAATTGTACACACTACGAGCTTTAACAGATATTATGATATAACATTGATATGTTTGATATTTAATATTATTTAAATGGTAAAATTCTCTATTGCGCGCAAGAAATTATTATTATTATTATTTACACAATTATTAACACAAATTATTAACACAAAGGGATATTTGAAAAGGGATTTCACGAACCCGTTAAATTTGCTATTCGTTGCGAATCTACGAAAATACACAGCAATGTTATTAGGATTTGACTATTTAAAGCGGACTAATAGTCGTTTCTGCTATGTATATCGATGACGTCAGGACGATATTTCTCTAACTAAATACGCTCTTGTAAATGCACATATATAGGATAGTGAAATAGAAACTAAAATCAATTTAAAACCTTGGAAATAGCTCGTCTGACGTGTCATTGATTAAAGTTTCAGAATACACAAAAATACATAATCACATTAAGGGCTAATTAGCTATATATGTTACATTGATTATACATTAATTTCTTTGTGTTTTACAACAAAAGACAGCAAATAAATCTCGTAAAATGTTTTTTTATAAAATTGTAGCTTTATTTCAAATTACTTTGTGTAATTCTGCTAGCATATTTTAAAGAAAAAAGCGGAAAAAAGAAAATATTAATAAATATTACAAAATACTTTTTTAAAATTGTAACGCTACTTTAGGTTATTTGGAGTGCCTCCGCTTATTCTTAAAAAATTTGTGAAAAATTTAGATGTCATTTAGTTTAGATTTATTACTGCATAATTGACGTAATTACATTAATTATTTCATTGGTTATTAATAATAGCAATTTCATTGCTATAGACTATAGACTATTGACTACTGACTATTTCATTGCTTATCACAATAGTAATCTTTGCATGAAAAATAAATGAGTTTCTTTCAATTAATAAAGTACAATAACAACAAAATTATTATTAAATTGATGAAAAAATTTATGAAATTTAGATGTTTTAAATTCTGAAATTAATTCTGAAATTAGAAAGATGCGACAACAGGATGCTTGTTCAAATATCGTATAATTGATAATAAGTGTTATATGTTAATTAATTTTCTAAATTGAGATGGTATTTTAGGACATCAATTGAGAATTAAATATTTTTAGCTATTATCAAATATATACTATAATATATTATTGTTTTTTTAATAACAACGGTTGCGATATTTGATCGAAAAAAGCAAAATTTATTATAATTTATATTGTTGAAAACACTAAGGAAAGACATACAATTTATAATTAGTTTAAAAAAAATTGTAGCATTTGTCGTTTTTTAATTCTTAATTTGTTAATAAATGTAATTTTTACTTTCTATCACGTTCAAATTTAATTTGCTTTAATTTGCTTTTGTTTTGAACAAATCGTTTTATTTCCTCTTTGAGCCAAACGCTTTTGTTTTAGACAAAGCGTTCATTTCAATTATTGCCTGTCGCAATTTTATGGTGCGTAGCATAGCAGAAAATACGAAAACAACTTAACGTCATATTGCTAAAGATCGATGGAGTCCTGCTAAAAGTTGATGACGACTTTTGCTGCTTCTGTACTGACGTAAACTATCTGTATATTAGCTTGCTTTGTCGTACACGTAATAACTGTATTACACGCTTGATTTATTACATATTGCTTGGAACACGATTGTACTAATTTGTTCACATAAATTATATCGCGTTTGCAAGCGTGTCAAAAAGCTGCGGGACACAATGACGAAAGGTATTGCATTTAAACATTTCCTTAGGGAATCAGCACGTGTCATTTCTTAGAATACATTTACTCTTGCAATACAGAAACTCTTCTTGGTATGACGTTTGGTAATTTTAAAAAATTAAAGCCAGTTTTAGCTTGGAAGATTGGCTATTTACGACTCATAATAGATCAAAAGAACTGAGCTATCTATAGCATCTATAGCATATGCGCGATGATTGCTGCATAATATCTTAGCCTCGTCACCAATTTGAACCGAGATACAACTCTCGCGTATCGCGCAGCGGATCACACAAAATTACAGCAATAACGATCCAGTTGAGAAGAAAACATCATTCGACGGGATTTTAAAATGTTGTTCCATTGCGGCGGATTACGCGGTCGTCATCTATTTACCGATTCAGCGTCGTTAACGTTCAATAGGACGCGATAAGAGAAACGATTATATTTGCAGATTATATGATATCTAAAAATACGAGGTCAGATTGACACGCGAAGAGCCAGATTGTACTAATTATCTACCACCCTTAGCGATCAATAATTTTACATATGAAGCTCTTTATCGATGCGATCGGTCGGACACGGAACGGGCGGATATACATATTCCATTTCCAATTCATTTTTAATCGAGATGTATGATGTAGCCGATTCGTTGAATGAATGGAGAGCGGACACTTGCCACAAATTCCATTTCGTGAAAGTAGGTCTCGTCCAAAGACACTTCCCGGAAAGCGTCAGCGAAACAGGCGGACTATTGAGCGACGAGCCTTTCGAGTTTCGCATCGTGACTCAGTGAATATTACGTTTTGCATATCTCGAGTAGTTGTCATCTAGTATTATCGACATATTTCCTCTAGACGCACAGTATCGTAACAAGCGGATATTATAACATTATACTCTGTTGTATGCAGCGAGCGTTACCTTGGGATGCGTTTGACATGAAAGTCGCGGGGAAACTAATTCAAGTTTTCTTACTATGCGCCTTTACCTATTTCGCACGACAAGATTAAATCTGGAGTTGTGTTGATTGCGAACAGACTATAGATTGTCGGTGGCGACAAATGAAATAAAGTTTAACTTTGATTACTTATAATAAAACGTTATATTCGCTATTCAACTTTATTTTCAAGGATATTTGTAGTTTAGAAAATGGCGTGTTGTAAATTGTTGCAAATTTTTGTGGAGGAAAATCGTTTCGGGAGAAAAACATCTCGAAAAGATTTAAATTTATATTACAGCTATGTTGTTTAAATTTTAACAATAAAAGTGTATATAACATCTAATTGCGAAATTTAATATAAATTTTTATATAGAGAAAACATTTGGATTTTAATAGAAAATAAAAATTGAGTTTATCAATAATAGAACTCAATTCTTTAATATCGGGAAAATCGAACGATGTTTAATAATTAAATATGACTTTATCTAACGTTGATGAATATTTAAATAATATATGCGTATATAACTGTCTGTGGGAGTCTTGTTGCTTCCAAGCATCTTTAAATATGCTGCAGCATATTCCGATGGTTCATCCATATAACATCGATATAACATTCATATGAATCTATAAAATTGAATGTAACGATGAACAGACAACTTCTTTTGTACAGAAATTAGAGTTACGAAGTAAAAGCCGACGAGATGTTGAATGGAAATTCATAAAAGGGGGTTTAAATATAGCGTGC
Organism: Pogonomyrmex barbatus; assembly: GCF_055798465.1. Taxonomy (NCBI): domain Eukaryota; kingdom Metazoa; phylum Arthropoda; class Insecta; order Hymenoptera; family Formicidae; genus Pogonomyrmex; species Pogonomyrmex barbatus. The sequence continues at coordinate 5,089,780 of NW_028297098.1, forward strand.
AGGTACCGAGAATGAAGTTCACCGAGCGGCGAGGATTTTGAGAATGAATTAGGCAGAGGAATGCTATATCTGTGCATACAGGATTAAGGCAATATGGAAATTGAGATTAAGATCGCGAAGCTTCGATTCTAAATATAGATGAAAACCCTTTTCTAAAATTAAATCACATTCAAATATATATACACATAGTAGCTACCCTAATACGTATTTAGAAACGACCTAATGTTTCAGATTTTTATCCTGCTGTGCTTAAAATACGTTTGCCAATACGTACAACTATCCTTTTTCTGAATACATTGCAATCATGCAATCTTCATAATTTGTCAAAATTATCGTTTTATTTTGCTATGATGAATGACGGCATCCATCCAGTCGTAAATTATTTTCGGCACGAATATAATTTTCTTCTCCACTTTTCTTGTTTTCGATTGTCCTAAAATATGATTGAAGAGGTCAAGGAGATTTGAGAAGGAAAGAATGTTAAAATATAATTATTAATCTAAGTTATAATCTGCTCATAGTAATTACGATTTGCTATGCCAATGCAAAAAGTTAAGTAAACTTATTTATTCCAGAGGGGGTGGATATAAATCTTTGAATACTTCATATAGCAAACGCAAAAGAGAGTATTTAACGTGAAGTATATAGAGTAGATATAGAGTATATATGTACGTATATACCAAAAGTATGTATATACTTACAATCACGACATTGTGCAACAAACAACTATGAAAAGCACGACGTAACATTTACATGTCCTCGTTCGGAGGCTAAGTGTCCACTTAAGAGCTTTATTGTCGTGACTTTGCTTTCGAAGAACGAGCGTCCTTCTCGATATACATGTTACATTATGGAAGATTGAGATATTATCGGGACTATTGCAAGTGGAAAAGACTATCGAGTGAGCAAACATCGCGTCTGCCGCACACTGACGCATCGCTTCCGTGTTTTTAGTTTTAGCACATATCCTATCGACGGCGAGGTCGAGGACGTCGTGTTCGGATCCGGTTGTCGGATGTGGTGCACGCACTTGGCGGCTACGGAGACGTCAGCGGTAGTATCATCTGTGTCGGAGACAGCGGAGAACTCGAGCGATCTGGCAGGTGAGAGGGCATATTGCATGAGCAGGGGAGACTGCCGGTGATGGACAATGAGCAACCGCACCAGGAACTGGTCAAGTGTGTGGTCGTGGGTGATACGGCAGTCGGAAAGACCAGACTGATCTGTGCCAGGGCCTGCAACAAGCACGTGTCACTGTCACAACTCCTGACCACTCACGTGCCCACGGTCTGGGCGATCGACCAGTATCGGATCTACAAGGATGTGAGTCCGCATATGACGGATTATGGTCCCTTCCCGTGCTCCTTCTCAATCTCACTTAAGGACACGTTTGATGCAATTATTGCTCGAATTTAAATCGAAGTTATGTGTAATCAGTGATAGTATAAATTTAAGATTTTATATAATATAATTAGACGCGAATTTATATATTATAATTATTATTATTATATATACGCGATTTTATATATTATAGTTAGTACGCGAAATAGTTTAATGAAAATCGATGAAAATTTCAAAGTGTTACAAGGTAATTCTTTCTATTCGGATTTGAGATAAAAGCATATTTATATTTTTATCAAATTATTTGTATATTATAGTTATTATAGTTATAATAAATAATATAGAATATGATATGTATCAGGTATTGGAGCGATCTTGGGAGGTAGTAGATAATGTGAACGTGTCTTTACGTCTCTGGGACACATTTGGCGATCACGAGAAAGATCGACGTTTCGCGTACGGCAGGTAAGACTGTCACTAAGCGGAATTTTTACGCGAATCGATATTAATTGGAAGGGTTGTACTAGGTCTGACGTTGTGTTACTATGTTTCTCCATAACCAACCCCGTTTCCTTGCGAAACTGCAAGGTAATGTGGTACCCCGAGATAAGGAGGTTCTGCCCGCAGACACCGGTCCTATTGGTCGGATGCAAAAACGATCTACGATACATGTACCGGGACGAAACTTATCTCAGTTACTTCCGCGATCGCAGTCCTTTTGTAAGGTAAATTATTTTCTTTAAAAAATTAATTAAGAAAAAAGTATTTAAAAAATTGAAAAAATTTAATGGATATTCTTTTTGTAAAATTCAATTCAAAAAACTTAGAAAATGTCAATTTCTTCAAAATTTCAAAACTTCAAAATCTTTGATTTTTAAATTTAAAAAATTTTTTAATTTTATAGTTTTGTGTTTTTAAATTTTTTTTTGTTTTTTTTTCTAAATATAATATGGAATTGTGAAAAATGTAATGCAACGATGTATTTAATTTTTATCTTGACTAATTTTCATATTTGACTAATCTTTAATCTTATAAAATAGATATTAATAAAGTCGAGTGTTCTAAAATACATAAAAAAAGATTTTTTCAAAAAACCACACATATTTAGTTATTTTCATTGATCACGACTTTTTTTAGTCACGAATGAAATTCATGTATAGCTATATCCAATTTTTTTTTAGCTATTTCGTGTGAAACTCATTCACTCGCATCGGTGCTTCTTCAACGGTAATCAATTTACTGAAGTGTATCGTAGTATTGATTCTTTTAGTTCCCGTGAGCTTCTTCGAGCTTCTTTTACCGACAAAAAATATTCATCACGATCAGTTTATACCGCAGCAAATTTCATAACGGCGCTGGTTAATCGATTGCAAAGCTTAAAATTCCTTGAGTAATCGAGTCGAGTCAAAATTAATTGAACCTTGACACACATTATTCCCTCAAGAGGAAGCCAGAAAGTTTTTTGTAACTTTTAATAAATCCTCCTCTTTACACAGCTATGGTCGGGAGGACTTTATTGTTTTTCAATTTCATCTTTTTTATTAGTAATATCTTGACGATAACGATTACATCTTAAATATAATTTACTTCAGTTGTGATTATTTACAGGGCTACGAGAAAGAGCGATTTGGTGATGCCGGATCAGGCACGGGCGGTAGCGCGAGAACTTGGTGTGTGTTATTACGAGACAAGCGTTTTCACTTATTACGGTGTAAACGAGGTGTTCGAGAATTCGATACGTGCCGCCTTGATTGCACGCCGTCAGCAGCGTTTCTGGATGACGAATTTGAAAAGGGTGCAAAGACCTTTGTTACAGGTAACAAAAAATGTTGCGATAAATTTAGCTTCCAGTACAGAGATGAAGAGATGTTTTACTTATTATTTCGGAATAAGATATAAAATTAAGATTTGATAAAGAATTATTTGAAAAGAATTCACAGATGTTTAATCGAGAACATCATTTGTATTATTTTCTATGCAAATGATAATAGACTATGATTTTACTTGACAGGCGCCATTCTGCCCACCGAAACCAGTACCACCGAAGGTATGCCTGGCTGCGAGTACCTATGAGGAGAATATGAAAAGTCTATGGACGAAGCCAGTTCACACGGATGTCACTCTGGTAACGAGTAATTGCACGTTCCTGGCTCATCGGTGCTTGCTCGCCGCTGCCTCGCCGGCGTTCCACCGGCTGTTCTCGATGGAACTCGCCCAGGAACTGACCCCACGCAGCTCTAGCGAGTCCAGCATGGTATATGCCAGCTCTATCAGGTTCGGAGGTAGTAACAGGATAACACAATAACACATGTTTCCCTTATTGTCTCGTCAAGGTGAGCACTTTCGGCGAGGCCACCGTCGGTGACTTCAACGACGATACCGAGTGCCTAATTCGTATCGATCAAAGCAAACCCGCAAAGTGAGTTAATGCTTCCTCGTATGTTTATTCTTGCGTCAATTAACCCTTTATTTGGCAAGCCGCAATCAACACGTGACAAAACATGTTTAATCTTGCGGCAGGCGTTGCTAACTAACATGCTAACGTGCGCATTAAATGTCGCTTGAGCTTGATGACTAACAGAAGGGCAGGCGATTGAAACGCTTCGATCATGCATAACTCTAACATAGTGACATCGCTTGAAAATACTATTGCCAAATAAAGAGTTAGATGCAGCCCCCCTTAGCATTTGCACGGTCTTTAAATATCGGCACATTCGACTTACGTAGCGACGGAACAGAGTTTGCAATATTTCTTTAATAAAAAAAAAAAAAAAGTTTGTATACTTCATCTCGTTCAGCGAAGATGAGTCTCGTACAAACCGGTCACGTACGTTGCAGAGTCTGGGAACAACTTAAGCGACGATCGAGTTTTCAAGTACTGCCGACGATGGATAATCAGAGGAAGAGCAACGGCGCGACGAGGGAGCTGAATCATCCTGCCTTCCAAAATATTCGTATATGTATGGTGAGAGATATTGATCGTTGCTCCCGCATCACGTGAGATTTCGCACGAGGAATCGTCCTGTCGTTAATCTCGAACACACTTTACAGACTGAGAATGCGAACGGAGTGCAGCAACCTATGACCGTGATCACGCTGTCGAAGCTGATCACGCCGCAGGCGATGCAGCAGTGCTTGCAATTCATTTACACGGGCAGCTTGGACAAACGGTATCACGATCTACAAGTACGTTGGGTCGGTAGAAATTATCATAAGAGAAAAGGTACATTCGAGAATGTAAGAAGACATCCTTGTTTATCTCCCGTGAGAAGTAAAACGCGCGTAAAATAAAAGCGAACGGAAGAAGCAGGTATAATCCCGGGTGAACTGAACAATGAGGAGCGATCTAGCCCGCAGGCTTACGACAGATAAGATAAGATAAAGACTCGATCGAATAAATATCGATTTTCAGCTTGATTGCCCTTGCGGTCGCGCAAGCTGTGTTGTTTCTAAAATAATTATGCAGCGATATATTTACGTTACGTCAGTTATGTAATTTGAGAAATACCAGCCGACCAGTCGGCTGTATTTTCGACGTTTCGCGTTTGATAAGAGACACGTTGTGTACTTGTATAATCTCTTAAGAGCGTGAGCTAAAATCGTAACTGTTGCAGAATATACAGTAACTAACGCGGCTCTATTCTTTCAGACAGCTCCTATCGGGCTTCTACTGGTTAGTACAAAGCGAAATGCGTTTGGAAATTTGGCAGTCGCATTAATACATACGTACACGTTACATGCGCACGCACGCACGCACATAGTAGCCTCATCTAGCTGATCTGTTTCGACTTCAAAGATTTAATAGCGTGATCATATCATCATACGAGCATGCGTCTTTCTAACTACGAGTTTTCAAACTCGACATATTTCCGAGAATTAAAATGCTAAAAAAATTAACCAAATGCTAAAAGAGTAATTATTTGTTAACACACATTAATATCAGAAAGCTAAGAGGCTGTTGAAGTCTGCCAGAATTGTTTACGTAGACGCGTATTAACAGTCTTCTGCAGAGATCTATTTAATGTCGTGCAATTTAACGGCTAACTACATCAATCTTCGGCATTTAGGTCATGCTCATTAAGCTTATAGTAAACGAATCATCGCTACCGTAGTATCGTGCGACCATCGACATCATCGAGCGGGAAGATCCTCGAGGACGACCTCGATCGATTATGGGAGGAGGGGGGGGGAGGGAATCGTGCATGGATACGCTTCCAATTGTTCTCACCGACATTCTAGATTCATTGCCTAGTAGGAGGTCCTTTAGCGACCCGGAACCGATCTCAGATCTCGTGTCTTTCTTTCTTTTTTTAATCGATTTCATTCTACGTCGATGAAAGTCGCGATGGTGCATCGGCATGATGTCGCGGTTACTCTTGCCCGCAGGAGATCAGACAGGCGGCCGAATTCCTCGAGCTACCGCAATTACTCATGGTGCTCGGTAGCATACAGACGCGGGAGCAGTTTGTCAATAGCGATCTCAATAACCGATACAAGCAGGTAGTTAGACAACGATTGGAGGATATCTGCCTGGAGCAAGGTGGGTGCTGTTCAAAACAAGTGAAAAATTATCATGATGTTGAACGAGCTTCCGACTAAAAAATATAATATATTTAATATATTATAATGCTCTAGGTCTCTTTGCCGATGTAATGTTCGAGTTGGACGACGGCAGCGTACCGGCCCACAAAGCGATTCTCACTGCCCGATGCGACGTGATGAAAGCCATGTTCTCTGGCGATTTTCGCGAAAGCAGCGCAAAAGTCGTAAGTACACTCTATAAAATATTAAACAACTTTAATTGATCGTTAATGTTATAATTGATTCAACGTGAATATTTATATTATAAAATTAGCCTAGAAGTGCCTTGAACAAATTAAGTATAATGCGATCGATCAGAAGTAATTAATAAAAATAATTAATTAATAAAAAAATTAATAAAGTAATTAATTAATAAAATTGCATTTCGCGATTGCAACGACAGATAGTCTTTCCTGGGGTACGGGAGTACACATTCCACAAGTTGCTCTGCTATCTTTACACGGACGAAGTGCCGGCGATCTCCTCGGCCAGATGCCTGAACCTATTGGAACTAGCCAACAGACTCTGTCTTCAACGATTGGTGAACCTAGTCGAGAGCAGAGTGATCGAGGATCTTGAGCGGCTTTCGCAAAACGAGGGGAACGACGCCGTCGAAAACTGCCTGAGGCTGTTGGAGCCGTGCAAGGTTGGTTCGTTCACGCATTTATATCAATCAATTAAGACGCGTTTATATCGAGCAATTAAGACGCGATAATACGGCGGTAACGGTGCCCGTTTAACGCTTACTTACGATTTCCAGCTACACAATGCCGATCAGCTGGCCGATTGGTGCATGAATCATCTTTGTGTTAACTACAATAAGCTGTGCAAAATGTCGCCTCGCAGCGTGCGACTGTTACATCCGGAGAACCAGGAGTATTTAAATGAGCACCGATGGCCGCCGGTCTGGTACGTACGAAGACATAATTCTTCTTATTCTTTGATTTTAAAGAAACCTAAAGAGTTGTTCTCATGTAAATTTTTTTACAATACATGTTATTCGCCCTATTAACTTCATTATTTTTATGTAAATAAATGATCTTTGTCTACTTCAATAACGATTATCGATAAAAATTTAACACAAGAAATATCAAAAAGTTGTTTCCAATCAAGTCATTTCTATTTTCTAAATTAATATCTTTCTGTTGAAAACTATATTTTTAAAAAAGAATTTTCGAATATTTGAATGTTTTCTAATTTGTCATAAATTGCTCTCTTTATCCTGCTGGGATATTAAAATAAAAGCATTTTTAAATCATATTTAAATACTAGAAAAAAATATTAAAAAATATTAAAAATATTAATAATTAAAAAAATATTAAAATATTAATAAAAATAAAGACGGTCAAAAATAGCCACTTGGCACTTCTAGTATTCAAGATCGCTCTCGTTTAATCTCCAATTTTGACAATTGCGATTTGTTTTTAACAGGTATCTGAAAGACTATGATTACTATCAAAAGTGTTTAGCGGAACAGGCCCGTGAGAATAAGCCGACATTGAAGCGGAATCGCAACCAGTCCGGCTGTCTGTGTTTTTCGGGCTCGAATAAAACCAGGCGGGAGGGTAACACCGGGAACGGTGGTGGCACAAAGTCGACGACGTCGAGCGAAACTCCTGCAGATCGGCCGCTCTTCGACGCCTCCACCGAGTCCGGCGAGCAAGCCGTATGACAGGAGTCAAGCGGCCTCAGCCGCTCCGTCAGATTCATCCTGGTCCTACCCGTGCTCATGGTCTTCATATGCACTATTTTTACCATTTTGATACTGCTACAGATTTATACTTAAGCGGACCGCAAGACACCAAAGAGATCACGCGTAAATGCACGTAAATACACACACGTAAATATATATAATAAACAAACACATATACATATATATGCATATGAGCAAATGCGAGACACACATGTATACATACATACATACATACACAGACACACATACATACGCAAAACACGCAGATACCGATGATCACGCGACGAAAGCCGACTTAGAATTAGCTAGAAGATGCAATCGATTTTAGCTCGTCGTGGTCGAGTCTTGAGTCCTATTCCCTATCTCGTATGTGATTTCCCTTTTTTCTAACTGGAGCCGTTCTCCACGTCGTGCATTTTTGAGAGCCCGCCAATCACCGGGTTATCGCGAGCGTCCGCGAATTTTTCGTACGCAAACTCGCAGATCTTTGCGACGCAACTCACATACTTTTACCTTGCGCAAGTAAAACGAGAACTGTATGTTTCGAGGAGAGACTTTATACTTTCTCTACGCGCGTTGATATTCCCAGAGTGTATACATTCAGAGACAAGATTGTGTGGATGCTGATGCAAATAAAGATCAAATCACTTTCGTTTACTTCGTATTTTTTCTTATTAAAATAACGATTGGTGCGAATTACATATCCATAAACAATCGTTTCACGTATATCACAAACGTCTTAAAGAAATGGCAATCTATAAGAAATAGGAAAGCGAAACTGAGTAGACAACGTATTATTTTTGGTCATATTGAAAAAGAAATACACACACACACACACACACACACACACACACACACACACACACACACACACACACACACACACACACACACATGTAACGATTAAAATCGTCGACTATTCCTATTCTACTTTAGTCATAGAATTTTAAGCATACTTCCATATGAAAAATATAAAATCATATCAAGATGCTAGATGAAGGATATGAATAATGGATATGAAGAGAGTCTAGTTAAAGTAGCTACATAGGATTGCTTAGAATTAATGAAATCACGTTGTATATGATAAATCTGTATATGTGCGTACGTTTGCCGATGTTTGACGTTTTTCCACTTCTGCAAAACGGGGTCGTTGGTTAAACGGGAAGATCAATGATAGGTCTGACCATCCACTCATCGTTGTCCCTGATTGTATGTTGTCAACAGTGATTTTTGTAAATGTCATAACATCTTGCATCATGCGAATATCGCCGCCTTCGCCGATGCAATTCGCAATTTTCGCGGTTTTATTGTTGGAGGATTACGTATCTAGCATCGATCGCGTATGATTGTCCCGTTTCGGCATAATTCTCTTCACAAATCGGTGATTATCGTGACAATCGTTCGCGATCTACGATCGATTGTAGTGATTATTATGCGTACATGTATTTCAAGAGCGAAACGTAGAGGGAAAGTATTGAATTATTATGGGTTTCACATGGAGAAACGCAACGTGCGTTTAAAAGGAACGGGACGCATGGCATGCGTAACATAGTCATCCTATCGTCGATGTGTTAGACTGAAGAAATGAGCAATAGCTTTAGTCAGTAGCGCAGCTAATAAGCGGTATCGTGAAATACAGCGGATCAGCCAAAGTCGATCACTTTTCACATTTCGATCTGTTATCGCTGTCTGTTAATACTGTTAATAGGACAGAGAACAGTCGGACAATCGGCGCCTCACGACAATCAGTGGCAATTAGCCAAACTGCTGTCTCGTGTCATAAAACGGAGAGGACGTGATAGACTTTGGAAAGATTGATCGATTTTCCGCTATTTTATGGTACAACAGTGTTGGGCATTTACGGATATACTTAGATAAAACAATACATTTTGAGGTGCATTGGCCGTTTGAGGAATATTCTTTTGTGGTTACACAACTAAAGTTTTCAGTAAGAAGACTTATCAGTAATAATAATCTCTAATTGTGCGTTACCATTCTGTTTACAATAGCTTTCGTTCGAGCAATATAAAACACAAGTAGCAAACTTGTAAATTAATAAAATTGAGCTTTAAAAGGAAATAGAAAAATATAAATTGGCCATTTTTAAAAATCTGTTGCACGAGAAAATGTTACACTTTATTTAGGAATAAATATATCGCTGAGTCGGAAGTGAATAAAAACTTTCTCTAAATAGAGACTCACGAATACAAACGGTCAATAACCACGATGGCCAGTAAGCGTAAGGACTTACACTCTCTCCACATATAGAATACTTAAACTGTCACCTTATAGGTAGAGCAATTGAATTAATATAAAGAGAATGAAAGACATGGATTATTTCTTATACCTAAATGTAGTCTGAAAGTCATTGCAAAGTTGTCTAGAAGACGTCTTAATTTACCGTGACGTTATTTAGACGCCTTTCGAACATTCGTCTCTCGGACATTCGTGTTGTCTGAGCGATAGCTTAGTTACACGTAAAGTGATAGTTTAGATATTCTGCGCCGTGATTACATCATCATTGTTTACTCGAAGACGCCCAAGACTGGTATGTAGTTAAGAGATACGCGACACGAGATGCCGTACCGTGTAAGTTTGTGCAAATTTGTACTCTTTACGAAGAACATACGACGATAAGTTCTGCCTCTCCTTCATTCCAGCCGTAAAAGTCTGCGATAAAAATCGCTATGTTCTTTCCTTTCATAGAATTTATCTGAGTAACTTGAGTGAATTTAAATAAAACTTTTTCTCTTTGCAATAGCGATTTACAATTGTATTAGATTGTTGTGATCCATTTATTTTCGCGAAGAGAGGGAACTGATCAACGCCAAATATCGCGACAGCTGTATTAACATATCGATTATGATAATGAGTTTCTGTTGCGATGACGCTATTATCATTGTCATCGCGGCAGTGATGAGATTTATCATATAGATAACGAAAGAGAGAAAAAGAGAGAGAGAGAGAAAGAGAGAGAGAGAGAGAGAGAGAGAGAGAGAGAGAGAGAGAGAGAGAGAGAGAGACAGAGAGAAGGGAGAGAAGAGAGAGAAATAATTATATTTATAAAAGACGAAATGTATCTAATTTTTTAGAAATTTAGATAAGGCAAAGCTTCCTATTTTCTCGTCCACGAAAAACACGTTTCGGCCGGGAATGTTTTATCTGAGATTTATTTTATATTTATCTTATTTTTTCTTTTTTTTACAATTTTATTACGACATTATTGAAGCACGAAATATCAAATTGAGATAATGTATAAATGTATAAATGTATAAACATCTATCTCAAGTAAAGTTTGATTCTGATTTAATTTCATTGTGCAAGCGATATATTAAATAATGAAATGATAAATCGAAAGAGAAAGAGAAATTTGGATTTCTTTGCATACTTTTCAGGGAGTAACTTATAAAACTGATTCTTGCGCACATTCGAAAGAAATGTAATATTGCCCGGCTGTAACGATCGGATATTAGCATAATATTAACAATAAACAATATTAACAATTAGTCGTAACATTAAGTCGTAACATTTAGTCGTAACATGTAATTGTTAAGGTAATTGGTGTTAAGGTATTAACATTAATAATTTGATACTCGTTAGCTCTGATTATTTTGCATAATCATCCTCGTACTTTTCAAACGACTCGCTATCGTGAAACATGGTAAATTATAAAAAATTAGGTCAAATTTGCAAAAGAAAGTAGGTGAAACAAGAGATGGGACGATGAACAAACGAAGAGGGAAAGAGGCTTAGGGCTATTATGCACACAAATGAATTAGAAATGAAAATGATTCTTTTCTGAAAAATGTGGAAAAAAGCGAATATTTTTCTTTCCAATTCATTTCGATTCATGATAATTTTCCGAAAGCGTTTTGTCGCTGATACACGCATTCGCAACAAGTTACGCTACTGCCTGATAACTCCTGAATAACGGAATTACATTTAAGCGAGGAGAGACGTGGAAAAGAGAAAGCACTTCCAGCGTAATCGGATACGAGACGCGGTGCATGTCTGTCCCAGCGAGGATGAGAATAACGTCCCACTTGTACGCTACGTCAATTTCGATGTCAATGTTGTCCTCTTCGTCGCTCATGTATATATAATATATCTAGCCATAAGTGTGTATATTTTATACTGAAACTGGATAAAACAGGAGGCGAGTAGAATTAAGAGCGGTCATATTAATAAACGAGTCGAAAAAAAAACCAAAGAATTCGCGTGCGATTTTCTCGCGAGCGAGAGAGTGACAGTGGAACAATTATTTCCTCGACGTTATCGAAGCAATATGAGAGACGAGACAGACTAATATAATAAGTCACATTTAATACATAATGCTTTACTAATTATTTTTTTTTGTTTGTTCTTTCCCCTCCAACATCGCTTCAATGACGTCATGGACATGAAAATTATGAGAATAATATCTAGACATTGTTGTATGTCGAACGAATGAGTTGAATAATGTAAAAAGTATCATGCAATTTATTTATTTACACATTCGATTATTCCATTTTTTAAGGACTGACACGTTTTTCAAATCATTCAAATCTTTCAAATTGTTCAAACAGGAATCTCAACTTATATTGTGTCTGAGTTATTTATTTTTTTGTGATGTGAAATTAATTTTAAAATAAAAGACCTGTGAAATTAATTTTAAAATAAAAGACCTGTTGGAAATTACGTTATATCGGGAAAAAGGTCAACAACGCGAATTTTTAAATCTGTTAGAGTATTATTCATTAGAATTGCGGCTATAAAAACAATGTTACTTCGTTGAAATGAATTTTCAACAGAGAAAAATCGAATCTGAATCTCTTTTAAGCAGCATCTTACAGACATATTTTTGTTAAATTTGTTCACTCATTTTTAGTTACATGTTAATTCACGTCTGCTTTTTAATTCATTGTCTTTGCATTCGTCTTTATGTCGAGCAATGTTTATAATATTTTTAAATTTTAATTTTAGATTTGTATAAACCAACAATTTAAAATTATCGTGCACTTTCTTATCGTCATAATAAGCGATATATTTTTCTAATAGCGATAAATGAAGCTTTATCATACTATAATATTTAATATCTGTTATCAAATGTTTCATTTCCATAAATTTGCATCATTTGCTTTCAATGATTGCTGATCATATAGAAAATATTATTTATCTGTGATATTTCGCTTTTGCATCATTAAAAAGAATGCGATTCATTCCAATTTAATTAGAAACACTGGCAAGATTCATTCCAATTTAATTAGAAACACTGGCTTCTTGATCTCATGACAGACGAATCCTCTGTATGCTATTAAGAGACTGTTCTAAATAACAACCATAAATATGCATAGCTAAAAATGGTATATTTTCTTTCTTATTTCTTCTTTTCATGATTTGTATAATGCATATATAATTTTTTTTCTTATAACATTTTATAGCTTTCTCTTCTTATAAAGTATAAAGCCTTTAATAAGAAAAATTTTATATGGAAAATATTTGGTTGTCCAAACAAATGAACTTAAAATATAAAATTAAACATGATTAATCTATTTTAATATTATCAAACGTGAAAATATAATTTACAAATGTACGAATATTGTATATATATGTACGAATATCAAAGTGTTTATTCATTTCTCGCTCAAAACTATTTCTGAAAGAATTGCTTAAAATTTTAGCGGTTTCATAAACATAAAATACATAAAATATTTCTAACATATTTATACTTTGATTCCGAATTCTTTTTTCCGTATATTTTATACACTCGTTTTTCTTATTGCATCAATTATAGTTAACTTGTAATTTACTTGTAATTTAGATCGCAATGTGTTCTATAATTATGTATATGATTTTGCATTCGCAATCAAATAGTACATGCAGGTCCAAAGAAAGAACATAGGTTTTTATAGCTGTCGATGTAACAAGGACAAGTAATATTAGCTATTAAATATGACTTATCCTGTAATCGTAATTTAGTTCAGCGATGTCCTAAGATGTACAAGAACACGAGAGACGTAGTTCAAAAAGGATCGGCCGACAATCCACATTGATTAATTTCGCACTTCTCTAATCGATCGAACCGATCACGATAATTTCTGCGTTTCGGTTCAATCTGTACTCGTGAATGCGAATCGTCGTTCTACGCTCATCTACCTTGAGGAGTGATAATAGCTTTTCATAATATGTAATATGTATGTGTGTGTGTGTGTGTGTGTGTGTATGTGTGTGTGTGTGGTGTGTGTACACATATTGCATATACATACATTATATACACATATACACATACACATGTATGTATGTATGTATATACATACATACATATATATATATATATATACAGTATACATCACGTACACACATATATCCACACACATACAATATCACGCACTATTTTGCGTATGGACGTGATAAATATTTAGCAGATACGACTATATTATTTGTACGAATAATCTCATTCAAGGCACGGGATGTTCTTCCGCATCATTCATGAATAAATAAATTTATTTACAATATGCCGTTAAGAATATTTTACCAGACATACTTTTACATGGTTTTAATTACATCTTAATTGTAAAATTTTATTTTCTTTTTTAAATATACTCTTTTATTAAACAATTACAGAATATATCTGTTATTTTTGAATGTAAACATTTTCTACACTTTTCAAAAATTTTTTATTTTACAATATTTTTATATTACTAAGAAATTCTAAATATATTACCACCGACGAGGTATTATTAAAGACAGTTGGTCTTACAGGAGTTAGCGTGACTGCTAAGCGGGCCCAGAGATATTGAAGAACAATATTATATCATTTTGACTATACTAAGACTAACAAAGGAAGGATAACATTTATTGATTACTATTATTATGACGGATTTAATTTTAAATTAATAGTAAAAGATTATTAATTTAAAGTTAATTGTTGAACTGTCTTAAGAGATATAATTATTAAATGTCACGGGTGTTTTTTTCTTTTTTAAATGCTACAAAGTATCGATATATTTAAAATAAAAAATTTATTTACAGAAAGACATTTTATATATTGTATAATTTCAATATATAAAATTTGACCTAAATTATAAAAATGAAAAACAATATATCAAGTTTAATGTCTAAATGTGAAAATTACAAAGGCGACGAAAGGTTTGATATTGCAATTTTAACTTCATCATACAATTCTTTATATTCAGGATGTTCCTTTATAAGTACCATGAGACTTCCACGCTTCATGCCCATTGCCGCACCGAGATCCATTCTGGATGGCGTAAAACAATAAGGAATATTTTTATCTTCACACACAATTGGTAAATGGCACATGATATCTACAGGATATACATCTCCAGCAAAGATGACCAAGCTAAAATGAGAAAAAGACAAAATAAAAAACATTTATATTAAAAGCTTATTCTTCTTAATTTCTTTTTATTTTTTTTCTCTGCAATATAAAAAATTCAACTAAATCCAAACCTAATATCTTATAATCTAATATTCTATTGAAAGAACCTACCCTATTTCTCCTTTACGCAAATGCTTTTGAACATCTTTTAGTCCATTTCTTGTATATGTTTTATGCTTAGACGCTACAAAATAGAAAATTAATTTGCATACAATTCAATGCAACATTTCTTAACAAATATATGTAACTTTATACACATAACTTTATATAAAAAAATTATGAAATATTATTTCATACAAAATATTATTAAATAATAGTAATAGTAATGTGAATAGCTCACCTTTTCTTATACATTTATAAATTCTTTTTACTAATTTCTTTGGTGCCATTGGCTTTGCAATAGCACTTACGAAACGAAGTTTATTTTCATAAGAAACTTCAGGACAGATGTTCTCCTCCTTTACTATAGTCATATCAACCTCCATTTTAATGTATTTATTTAAAGGACTGTACTCGATGGCGCTAAACAAAAAGAAAAAGTATTTAGAGTTAACGAAATCTTTTATCTGTAAATATCATTAAACTTACTATATATATATATATATATATATATATATATATATAGTGTGGTGTGTGTGTGTGTAATTTTTTTGCACACATATGCAACGTTTATAACCTAACACACTTTACACGTGTACATGCAAAAAACTTTTATCTATCAATCATTGGTATTAATATCTTCTTATATTTATTAGATTACCAGAAAGTTAGCTAATATCGTATCCTAATTTTCAATTTTCCGAGAATTTTGCGAGACGATTCCTTTTCCGAATTTTGCTTTATAATTTGGACAAATGTGGATTACTCCCGCATTTTATAAACTACTACGAATAATGGCTGCATTCAGTAGACAAAAGTTCCGTGAGCATTCAATGATTCTTTATTATGATTGGTTTCTAGAATTATATCTAGCGAAGAACTAGGCAAGAACCAATAGCTGCGTTCAATAGAAAAAGCAGCTTTGCAACTGTGTAAAAATCTTTGATATAATTGATTTTTGTTTTTTATTTCGTTCCTCACGGATCTAAATAAATCAATCATATTAAAGAATTTTATATAGTTGCAAAGTTGCTTTTTCTGCTGAGGACTTTCATCACCCTCTGATTAAGTTAATCGGCTAGTTGTTCCATTGGAATTAACCAATCGCAATTTGTCTACAAATTTAACAACAAATCAATCGACGATCATAATGACAAATCATAACAACAATCAATTTTTTTGAACATTTTTAAACATTCTTATGTTATATAAACATAATGTGATAAAATTTTTAAATATGTAATGCTGAATATAAATATCGTAAAATTGAAATTATATATTGTATTATTAATAATTATTAATTATTCCACTTGTTTATTACACAAAATAAGTTGAAAACAGATATATCAGTTTGCCTGGTTTACATGAGTCGTTGCTCCATATATTATCTTGTTCGCTACATTTTTTCTACATCTCTCAAGTCAGTTTGATTCGATACTCTGTTCGGTAATATCGTAGGCCGATGGTGTATTCAATCGCATTTTCAAAAAATTTATCGACACGTATGTAGCAGTTAATTAATTTATGGATATACGCAATAATTTTTTATGACAATTGATTGCGCGCGAACGTGAGTCTTATTGCAGATGTCATTAGCAATTTACGAATGAATACAAAATGCTTCTGAATTTTTGCGATCCACGTTTACGTCCAGAAATCCAATGCAGCGCAATCAGTACAGAAGGGTACGAAGTGACTAATTTAATAAGCGGTTCTTCTAAAGGATATTTGGCATACGCCTGCATCAAACCACCGATACACATAGACATTACGTTTCTCTGCAATGTGAGGATCAATCATATTCTGATCTGGCCATCCGTTGGGTCGCAGAAGTCGTCAGGTTTTCAGCTTTATTCTAGAAACACCGACGACAATAACACTCCATATTCCTTGCTATCCAGTGGATTTCTGAGTCCTAACGATGCTGGATTATTGTTCTATCCATGCGAGATCGATCTCGAGAGGATATCCGTGCCAGAAAATTTTTTAAGACGTTATATTAAAATCTCCATGGGATACTTAACTAAAAGCGCTCATGTTTTACGTATAACAATATGTAAAACAGAAAACTCAGTACCTGCGTTGGGAAAAGTGGAAGTATGGGGAACGGTATCACCACGCTGTGGAAAAGATGTTACTGCCAGTGTGCATGCTTTATGGACTAAACATGAAGCTGCATTGGCATCACCTGTAATCGAACATAAAATTGATACTACTGTAAATGTTAGAGACAACAAGTACGTATAATTATATATATATATATATATGTGTGTGTG
The DNA here is from genome assembly GCF_055798465.1 of Pogonomyrmex barbatus. Lineage (NCBI taxonomy): Eukaryota > Metazoa > Arthropoda > Insecta > Hymenoptera > Formicidae > Pogonomyrmex > Pogonomyrmex barbatus. The sequence goes on from NW_028297098.1 coordinate 5,107,151, forward strand.
TGTGTGTGTGTGTGTATATATATATATAATATGTGTGTATGTGTGTGTATATATATATATATATATATATATATATATATTTAATAAATAATTATAAAACAGTTTTATATATATATTTTTTTTGCATAATATTAATTGTTAAATAATATAAATATTTTTCATATATATGTAGACAGAAGAGTGATATAGCTCTTGAAGTTCCTGAAAGCTTCTTAGATCCCATTACATGGGAATTAATGACTCAGCCAGTTATACTGCCTAGTGGCAAGATAATAGATCAGACTACATTAGAGAAATTTGGAGAAAAGGAAGCAATTTGGGGTAGATCATTATCAGATCCATTTACTGGCATTTCATTTAGTGAGGATCGTAGACCGATCTTGGCAACTGCACTGAAATCAAGAATTGACAAGTTCCTGTTGGATAATAGCAATCAGAGTGAAATAAAAAAGATACCAAGAGTCTTGGGCCGTAGTTCAGTTTCAATTTTAGCAGGAGATAGAAGAAGATTAATTGAAATACCAAAGTGTGTGTTAAATAAGAATCCATTAAAAAGAGCTGCTGAAGATACCAAATCAGATATATGCAAGCAAATAACAGATAATAATTCACAGCGTATAAAGAAACATTGCCATAAACTGCCAGCAATCATTTCCAAACGATCCACTGCCAATATTACAGTAAAACCGAAACAGCTCACAAAGATTTTAACTTCTTCCGAAGTAGCTAACAATGATTCTTTTAATTATCAACAAAATGAATCAGACACATCATTAGCTGATGACAACCTTTTAGATAACAATGTAAAGAGTCTATTATCGAACATGAAACGTTTCAATACACCAGAAAAAAGAGAAGTTCATAACATATCTAATATTTGTGAATGTTGTGATAATAGTATTCTTTATAAACTTCCATGCAAACATGTAGTATGTAGAAAAATATTATTATCTATTGAAAATAGTCAGTGTAAATCTTGTGGACTTTCTTATAAATCAAATGAGGTGGAACGAATTCACGATATTTTAAATAGCTAATAAGAAGATATAAAATATAAATTGATACAACTCCATTTTTTAGCATTTATTACAGGCCGAATTTTGCCCACAATATGCAAAATATATTGTAATACATGAATTGTAGATCAATATTACACACAATAATTCACAATTTTAGTGATAACAAAATTGCTCATATTTTGGCACATACAACACAATTTATATCACGTAAAATTTATTATAATTGCGTATATGTGTATTTACGTATACATATACAGTCACATGTGTAAATAATGTTTATAAAAATTTATTTTTTACTTTCCTACATGACTTATAAATAAAGCTTATATTATTTTTTTAATTTGTACGTTTTTGCATGAATCCTTTTTAAATAAACAACGTTGTTATAAATATTTTTATAGAATTTGTATACTTTGTTTAGCTTATACGCTGGATTTATAATAAATTTATATATTATAAATTCGTAACATATGTCCCCTATATAAAACAAAAGCAATAATTGCGCAATATATTTTAATAAAAATAAGAATAATCATTCAAGTACATGACACTTGATTATGTTTACTTAAAGATTTGAGAATCACTTTCTTTAATTCATTTTTTAAATTATAATACTATTTGCCTATAACTTTAAGTTTGAATTATTCCTGGAAATATGTGCTTCAATATTCAAAAGATGAAAAGAATATCAAATTTGGATTTGAATTGATATAAAGAACTATATATAAAATATTTTTTCAATCATTGAATTATTTTGCAATTTGTTCTTTTTTGAAATTATATTTTATTATAAAACGGCAAAACCGGAACCTTGATTTTGTCGCTTGGCTTGGTTGAATAGTGATAATAAATAATTACGAGTATCGGGGCAAACGTAAAATGTAAGTGTATGTTCCGGATGTGGGGATGCTCTCTCGAAGGTATCAGACTGTCTGTCGCTATTAGTTGATACACTAGCCAAACCAGTACTGCTTGTTCGCACGTATTCCTCTACTCGCGCTCTCATTTCTTGATTCATCTTAAAGAAAAAAAAAAAATGAAATATATATTTATATGAGATTTAAATAATTTCTGACTTTCATGAACTTAATATTTTACCTCGTGTTCAGCCGGTGATAAAGGTCTACTCAATTGTATTGCGGTCGGTGGACAATACAAACACAACATTGTCGACTCCGTGATATGATCGACACTTGTTAGTTCTTTCAAGGAAAATATTCGTTCTACGCTGTCCTCTGCCATATTAACGAGTAATAAAGCTTGTCGCGTGAGGACAAGCGTCACTGCGCGATTACTACCCTGATGAATCACGTAATCTGCGCTGGTTACATGAAGGATGCTGTCGTGGCTGTGATCGAGTAAGGGTGACAAACGCCAGGTATACCGAACAGACGTGCTGTTATTGCCAGTAGTATACTGTACGACTGGTCTCTGACGTGGCTGTAAAAATGCATCAAAATCAGATGCGGAAGAGAAATGTGAAATTAAAAATTAGAAGATATCTATTGTTTGAATTTACCGCAGGCAACGAATTCCACCCAGCTCCTTGTAACAATCCTTGACCTGTGAGAGCAACTAATTCAGCAGCACCGCTCAGTGGCTTAGTAACGACACCAACTAAACCAAGTCCAACTCCGGTTACTAAACTTTTGGTTGTCGCCTCACCTGACCATACTTGCTGTAAAGGATGATGCGCCAAGCCCGCCACGGCCGCTGATTAACAGTTAATAATATAATTAGCTACTGCATTTTAGATATTTGAAAAAAAATATTAAAAAAATTAATTACCAAGCAAACTCATTCCGAGACCAGTTAAACCTTGATAAAGTCCTTGCGCCATCCCTTGAGGACGCATTCTGCGCGATTCTTCTTGTCGTTGAAGATGTTCTTCGTCCAATGTTAAACGATCCAAATTTCGTGCGACACTAGATGCCAGTTTCGTTACAGAATTCACGGTACCTATATACACATACTGAGATATTAATTATCTACTCTCTGTATATATTTAAAATAATGTAATAAATATTAAATAATTTCTATACCTGCTGTGACATGTTTCATTAGACTAGCTGATCCATGTGTAATTCCAACGATAAAACCCCATGGACCTTGTAATAATCCTTGGAATGGCAACGAAACAAAGTCTCTGAGACCGGATCCAAGCGCTTGTGCCAGACCTCCCGGAGATCCAAGTATCTCTAATGATCCAACTACCCAGCCTGGTAAAGCAAGAAATGAATTTTGTTATTTATCTTATTATTATAATAAAATAATATATTATATAAATATAATATATGTCGACCTGCTCCGAATATGGCACCAGATAAATAATGCATGGTAAGTGCATTGCCAAGCCTGTAAGGGGTAGTCAGTAAGTTCTTTCTTTCAAAGGTACCAAAGTATAACGGAGAATGATCCAAAGCAATGTAGAGCCGCATAGAAGTATGAACGCTTAATAAAATCGATAACGGTTCTATCACAAAGTTTTGTAATCTCAGTGGCTTGCTTAATATTTTTGAATCGATCATAATGTACTCCGGTATATACATTGCGTTCGACGTAATTACTGGTTGTATCTTTTTAACACCGTCACTCAGTACCAAACGTGGTGGTATCATCGAAGTCGCATAATCTAATAATTGCGTTATATATGTATCCTCAATGTACGCACTAATAGGTGCAATTTTCATACGATATTCCTTTGATGCTGCAACAGAGATAAATATATTATTCACGAAATAAATGATTTAACTGTTTAGAAAAACAATATTCCTTATCTAAATATTTCTCCTTTTTAATAGATATAAATAAATATGAGATATATATATATATTTCATAATAAATATAAGATATATACCTATCGTACTTCCGTTTCTTTCCCAGACGTACTCGATGGCGATCAAAGAATCTTGTTTAATTTTTTCCATGTTCGTCATTAAACAATTATTACTAAAAAATGCCATTTCTTTGTTCGGTAAAGGATTCTGATTTATCAGTACTACAGGAAAATCAAAACCTCCTTGATCGAACAATTGATTATCTAATTGTAAATCACCTATGTAGCAATAGAGATTAATAAATCTGGCCTTTGAATTCACGGTGACGACCAAATCCGTCATAGATAAATTTGCGACTTCGATCCTTTGTGCATTTTCATTGATATCATGGAGGATAACGATAGTACATGCACGCAGATAAGCTATTACAGAGCCTTCCTTTGAATTAATTGAATTAGCGTCATCGGTAGACCTCAAACGATTTTCGTCAACGCAAGCTTTTGTATCTGCCATCTTTGGAATTATCTGTTTTGAACTGGACGAGGCAGGTATCTGTTCCATCATCAAGATATCTTCTTGAGCCGAGAAAAAGCTCGTTAACGATGTTGAACTACTCGAATTTTGTACATATGGTAATAACTTGTCCTCTTCTGATCTTCTCAACGGTGGAGAATTATTGTACGTGGTGTCATGATCTTTCGCCGCATTTTTCTTTCGCAATAATCTGCTTCTAATGTCTTGGGCGGATATTTCAATTTGGGAGATAGGCACGACGCTTATGTGAGTGGTGTAACAGCGATTATACATTATGAGTTTTACGTCACCATAGGAAGGTAGTCGTAGATATTGATCTATCGGCGTAGATGACAACGCAGATAGATTAACACCTCTCGACCACTTTAGATTCGCCTTCCCTGCTATCTGATCGTTTTGCACGGTGGAAAATAATAACACGTTCGACGCGCTCGGGACTGTAGTGTCAGGTAGTCTGTTACTGACACAGGGAAGAGAATAATGGGACGTTGCTCCGCTGTCGACTTCGCATATCCATGTAAAATGAACGCTGTCCGGCAATATCTCGTTTCCTCTTTCATCCGCTTGACCCAGCAGGATCTTAAAGCCGCAAGCGTTCTCGATTAACAATTGCGGATGATCGTCGTCGTGTATCACGATGAACGTACTGCCTTTATCCTCCTGCGTCGTCACGATGACTGGGACGGTGGACGAACCGTTCGGAATCACGACGGATTTGCGACTTATAGTTTGGTCCACTCTGATCGGGCAGGACCACCTGTGGCCGAGGCTAAGAGATATGTATAACACAAGCGGTTCGACATTGCTCTCCGTGTACAATGTGTACCACTGCACGATCGGTGTGCCTTGTCTTTGGTCCTCGGATGGCGAGATATTTAGACTACAAGGAGTGAGGTCATGGGGTAACGGCAGATCCCGTGCTTCCTCGTGCACCGCAAGCGTGGCCACGCACAATTCCTGAGACGTCAGATTTGCGATCACATGGCTGCTCGTAATCCGTACCAAACGCATGTCTTCGTGCATGGACGAACCGATGTTCAGGATGGACACGCTCGTGCCGCAATCCACGGATGTTTTGATGTTTCCTTCCACTGGCACGAGACCGCAGATTCGAGGCATGTAGAAGCTCTGGCTCCAATCGGGTCGTGCCAATTGTAATGTTGGGGACGTGTAGTAAGTGTCGCCGATACCGACACCCACGTGAAAAGTGCTTTCCAACTTGGGCGGCGTGACTATGCCGTAGTGAGGGATCTGGCAAAGTTCCGTATCCTCCGATACTAACGAGATGTGGCAGCCTAGCGAGTTCATTACGAAGCACCAAGGCTGGAGTTCCAGCAGCAAAGTGCTAGAGACCAGTCCTGCGTCTTGGTACTTCACTTGTACATGTGTCTGCGGCTGTTCCGCAGATATCCATTCCTCGATATCATCTCCTTGAAAAGGCCAGTTCACCTCGTCCTTTCTATCCTTAAGATCTTGCAGAATCTTATCGATGTCCTCGACCTCGGGTCTTCGAAAAAATTTTCGTTGATCCACGGAACTGTACGAAAGTGGCACGTAAGGATTCGACGCAGAAACTCCGGATTCCAGTTGAAACGTCAGCTGGTGAAAGTGCTCGAACGTACCAGGACAGTATAACTGCTGACACTCGCCTCGACCGTTCACCATCGTGCTCGATGACATCTTCAGTGACGGCGTTTCCATTTGTACTTTAACCGGTACAGGTAAATGCGATCGGATCATATAGAGGGGACTTAGCACTGCGAGGATTTTCACTTTATCTTGTATCATTTGCGTCACAATCCGTACCCAGATACTCAAGAATTGACCACGTTCTTGCAGAGGTACTTTGACGAGCCACGGCTGGCCCCATTTGATGTTGGGTTGCAATGGAATATCTCCAGTCCAAGACAAATGCGTTAAGTTAGTAAAACGTAGCCGCATAGCCATCTTTTTGTTGTTTTCAAGCATGATAGATGACGGAAAGCTCTTGCCCGGAATAGGATATACCTCCTTGGACACTGTCACTTTTGAGCAAACTTCTTCGTATTTTACCAATCTCATCTCAAAATTATCTATTAATTGATTGGAAATTACAAGTTGTCCCGAAAATGTTACAAGCTTTTGCGTGGCGGAGAGTGATGTAACGTTTACGAAGACTGCTGTATTAGTCACCGAATTATTGAATTCTATCACCTGAATTCCATCCTTGTTAACAGGAAACGGCCGACTCCACACCCAAGCATTCTCCTCAATCGATATTCGTATTGTTTGATTGCCAATTTGTCGCCAAGAATAAAAGTTACATTGTCTGCTCTCAAGAAGTATACTATCTCCAGTACCACTTTGACCAAAACGTATGGGTATATTGCTATCGTTGGCAATTACGTAACGTGTTAGCACAATTACGTTCTTTTCTTCTTCATTAAAAGACGCCAACCACAAATGAGTGGAAACTGCAAGAGTGTGAGTTATTGTTGGGCCTAATTTCAATGTGAAAGGGTTGCATGTTAATGATATGTCTATTTTGTCCGACAACGACAATTGAAATCTTCCTTCTAGGGCGTCCAGCACTTCTTGCATAGTTAAATGACTGTAATCCAATATGTGTATACTCAGGCTGCCGCCAATGTCGAGCAATATAGAATCATCTATCCATTTATTTAATACCAGAACAGCTCCCTTTTGTTCCACGGACATGAAACATTGTATCTCGGGAATTTTTCCATTCAAGATATATTTATCCAGTGGTGGTGGCAAGTTGTTGTATACAGTTGTATCAATATGATTGTACAGAGATACATGAAGAACGCCGATATTCAAGGCGATTTGTATATTCGGTATTAACAAAGGATTGAAATAGGAATCGATGCGTAGACAAGCAGCGAGAGCACGAGCAGAAACTATATTTTTTGAGAGCGATCGCTTGCCGTTGGATAAAATAACCACGCGCCATACACAAGCTACTGCTCGCGCTGGTGCCTTTTCCGGGAGATCTAATCGATACGAATCAGTTTCCGATAAATAAAAATCGGCATAACGCTGATACGACATGTGGCTATCGCTCCAATACTCAAGAATGCAAGGAATTTTGTCAATATAATTGCCATCGATATCCGTTGCCTATAAAGAAAAGAATTAAGAGAATAAGAGTACTGTTTCACAGCTTAGAAATAGAGAATATTATTACATCTTTAGACATAAAACATTTGCCGAATTGAACGCTTAGCTGATTAAGTGTATTAATTTACCTCAAATGGAACGGGAGATATGTGTATTCTTGTTAAAGTGCGTGGTTGCGGGTATCGCCAAGCCATCGCTTGCTGAGGATAAACGAAGAATACTACCTGTAAAGATACAAAGAATTATTAAATTTTTTGTTTTAATCTTATTAGGCTTTTATGTAATTATTCAACTCACTTGATATGGAAACGGTAATTCATCCGCAGTGCCATCGACAAATTGGAATGCACCTGCTTTCAGATCATCCTTGTAGTGTTGTTCATTCGATAGCACGATTTGTTTTTCATTTTTATTTTCACTCGTAGACAACGAAGTAAACTCAGTTAAGAGTAACTGACAATCTTGCATAACCATTTTCATAATTTTTATCTGATCCGGTCCGAAATCGAGATAAAGACTTTCACTATCTGCTTGTATTTGTATTTGCGGGATGGTCTCGCTATTATACGAAGACTCCCAAAGTAAACAAGTTATTACATTGCAACACCACGGATTTAGCAGCACCTTAATATTTCCATTTAAAATAGCAGATATAATGAAAGAGTCTATGGACAAATTTGAATATATCCTGTCTGGTCTCACAAGCGTCGATACATTTCCATTTAATGATGCTAAGCTGATAATAATTTCTGCTCCGGTATCAGTTTTCAAAGATAATACGATCTGTCTTGTATTTAAATGCAAATCAGGTACACAGAATTTCCTCGCTCTTGTTGGCGCTGTTAAATTTTGAGAATCCATATGAAAAATGTCTTTCTTTTCTATAGGTACTTGCGTAAGGTCGTCATCAATAAAACATGATAATACCTAGAACATAAATGCAAGATAGAATTGGAAATGCATACAAGTACATAACACATTCTTTATTGAGTACCTTATTTCGTATTTCATAGAGTTTATTGAGTCGAGACAAAGAGAGATGTACTTTTGTCGGTCGTCCCATTTCGATGAAAAACTGGCGGTTCTTACTTAGAATCATTTCAGATTTTATTGTCACAAAAGAAGGCGGGATACCCGTATCTGGATGTGGATCTCCATGTTTTGTTTCTATCATATAAATTTTGAAATCTTTTTCGGTCGGTATCGTGTTTAGATTTTGTGTATCACCAAGCGCTGTTGTTATATCGAAACAAGACACCTATATATTGTGTAATAATATTAATAAAAATAAAAAATATTTGAGATAAAATATTTAAACAAATTTAACATAAATGACATATTAATATTTGTAAGTAATATTTGTAAAAATAATATATACTTGTATCTTTTTAGATAAATGTTGCTGAGAGAAATAAATATTTGGTTGATTGATCATTATATAAAGTAATGGTTGCTTTACACTGTCATTGTCATCTTCACAGTCAGTTTTGTGCATATCCTGTAAATAATATGAATATTTTAACAATAATTAGATAAATTATTAATTAGATAAATTAATCTCGTAACTCACCACACTATCTTCTAAATCAAGGAATGTATTCTGGACTTCATACAAAATAAGTGTTATTTTTCCACAATTTACTAAAAATTCAAATGGTGAAAGTATCATAGTTTCAGTAACTGTAGGTCTTCCCTAATATAAGAAAATTATAGTTATTATACTCTAATATAAATATTTGAATTAAATCATAAAATGGTATATCCATAACTTACAATTACTGTTGAATGCATGCTGGACATTTCAAAATCAATACCACTGTCTTTTGTAAAATCAATATCTGAATCATCTGATGTCTGTTTCAACCAATTAATTGGTTTCATATTTTGAGGTCCTGAAGAAAATCTTTGAACTACAGTATTAGAACTATTTTTGTCATCAACTTTCTCAAAACTTTCAGATAATAATGTTATAAATTCGTTATTGAGCGTCGATATTAATTTAATTTGATCTAAATTTATTGTCAATTCTATATCTGTAATACAATTTACTTCAATGGCGCTTCCACAGACTATTATGTCTCCTTTAAATGTGACAGCTGGTGCAATAATTAAACAGAGATCAAATCTAGAATCAAATATTAAAATTAAAATAAGAACAATAGAAAATTTGGACATGCATGTTAATTGCATTACTTTGTTAACACTGAAGATGTTGAAAAATATGGATCTAGACTACTACCATTCCCGAGCTTATTCCATTCTAATGCTGGATTCTCGTTCATTGTATACAAGTATGATTGAGACATTCTCTGAAAATGATATACATGATATAATTATCAAATTTACATTAACAAATCTATCGAGAAATATTTTGAAGTTTTGGATAATGTTTACAGTATCTCTAAAAATTTCGGAAACAATATAGTTTTGATAACAAACCTTATTAATGCTTAGCTGATAATTCTTCCACGTAGTGGAATATGCACATACTCCTTTAACGTTAATCTGATATTGACGATCTTCTACAGCGGAGCCTGGTACATTTAATATATTTGCCTGAGCGGCCAATTGATAAATGTCGATGCGCAATGGAGTTCTGCAAATTGGATTTTCCGCATCCGGTGTAATACGAATACCATCCAACTATATAATATATAATATTCATATATAAATAATTTTAAATATTGTATCGCTAATAAGGTATGCAAAATGTATTATAACCTGAAGCATCAGTAAATCATGTTGTAATTTATTTGTGTCAGTGCAAGCTGGCATCATGAGACGAAAACCTTTGAATTCTAAATGTATTAATGGCAATGATTCATTATTTAAATTGGTTATACCAAGTAATGGTGTTGTCATGTTTTTACTGTGGATAGTTTCTGTGCTTTTCTCGATAGATGAACCGAGATATGTAAAAGGTTTCACCAATTGAACATATTTACTAATTACACTAATTGGTAGGATTATATCAACCATTTGCATTTTGATAAGTATTTCAGAAATATAGCCATTTGTAGATAGCGTCGAATCAATTAGCAGTTCTTTCTAGATATTCAAACATCAGGAAGATTTTATTAATTTTATTAATTTCACAAGTAAATAGATAATCAATATTCTTCTATATTAAAATTTAAATATTGTTGGATTATTTAATAATAATAATTAATAATGCTTGAATAATTATACTACCTTTTGAGGCTTATGACACTTGTGAGTACCCCAACGTGTGTACACATTTCCGGATTTTGCACGTGTAAGTGTAAAACTCACAAAACCAGAATCATCACTTTTTTCTAAATTATCTTCCCTTCCACAGAGTATTAGTCCAGCATATTCACCAATGTCCCAGTTTAATGTATGTGGACTTCTATTAAATTCCAATATAAATATACGAATTAAATAATTATATAGAATAATAAAAAAATTTTTATTAATTCTTTTTGCTAAGAATTTATAAATGCAGCAACATTTTATAGAAATCTGTTACCTAATATAGTGAAATATTGTAGCTGTTGTTATTTTATTTTTTAATTGCATATAAACTGATTGCAAATCTAAAGATGTTATAATATCTTCCAATTCCAACATTAATTTTAAAGACGGTGTATCTTCTTGTCCCATAATGTATAATTTTATTGCTACTTTTGTTATGGTCCACTGAATCCATGCTGTTACAACTAAATCGTCTTTTTCTGTAAAATTTGTATATTAACAATAAAATTAAATATAACAGAAATATATTTAGCTTACCCAAGTCATCTTTTGATGTAGACATAGTTGAATTGGTAGTATCTTCTTGATACATCATTTGAGTCGGAGTGGATGGAGTTTGAGGTATAGCAGGAAGAACAATTTGCATTTCATTGCTCATTTGTGGTATAATTGCATTATCGTTTCGAGAAGTACATAAACTTTGTAATATTTTTATAATATTTGAAATTATATTGCTCATAAAATTAACCTAAGAAACAAAAATGTATTTAACATGTTTTTGTGCACTTAATAATAAATAAAAGAATAAATACATTTTTATTACCTGATCCTCTGAGAATGAAATAATAATAGGCGAATTATCAATGTGTACACAAACACTTAAAGCAGTAAGTATATTTAACTGAGTTGTAGCAGTCTTAGTTGTAAGAGCTATTGTAGCATTTAATGTAACTTTTTTTATAAAATTTTTTTGTATTTGCTGTTGTAACGTATAACAATGAAAATCAATAAGACTTAATGTCCATGGAAAACTTTGCATTCCTAAAATAGTAATAACAATAATATATAAGAAGTTATGTTTTATCGTGACATATTTTATTATAAATAATTTAATATAAATTTTATATAATTTTGTGCGTGTTTTTTTTATATAGAGACTTACGACATGTCCACATCGATTCCGGTAATTTAGCAGGAAGATTCTGTAGATATGGATTCAGCATCTCAGCATTCAGATTAGATGAGTGTATAAGAAGACTTGGTAGCTTTATTATCATTATTTGTAAATCTTGATTTTCCATTAAAGCTCTATCTTTCGCTTGTTCTATACCTTGTAATATATTTTATTAATTATTTTTATGCTAAAGTGCATTAATATTTATTAAACAACCAAAATTCATTAATAACAAAAATGAATCTAAAAATAACTCAATTTTTATTTTTTTCTCTTATATATAATTAGAATATTTACCATCAGCTCCAATACCACTCATTGTATCAGAGGGTATATAAATGATAATATGTCCTATATAACCATTTAGCACAAGATTGCACCACCACGAATATGTCTCTGCTAATCTCATCAATATTCCCGGTTTCTGTAAGTTTCATTTTAATATACGTAAATTACCATATTATGTAAAAGAAATCGTTTTGGCGTATCAATAAACAATAATCGATTAATATGATCGTATATAACAATACATATATAAATAATATATTTATAAATATTTTAATACCTGTTGTTCTCCTTCCAGCTTAAATTCACTTTTCTTTTGCGTTTCATCATTTCGTAGTGTTTTTGATTTTTCTGTCATAGCTGATCTTTTTTTCTCTTTGTCTGACGAGCTATGTACGCTTTCGTGTAGACTTGGAAATGTTTTCTTCCTTGTTCCTGTATCAGATGATGTACCTTCGGTAATGAATTGTTGACTATCCGAACGTATATATATGTTTCCTGATTTGTGATAAGTGATACGATATTCCAACCATTCCAAGAAAAGTGGATCTAAGGAAGCTCTGATTTCGGCAATTTTAAACGAAATGAGAGGTGGGTGCGTTTGCATTTCAATGTTTTTAGGAAATTGTATTACAGCAGACAAAAGTGGTACATTTCCTGTGTCGCTAAAATATAAAGATTCAATTAGTGAAAATTTTTGAAATTAATTTTCCTAGATTATATGTGCACACCTGTCACGATTTTCTGGACCCGAAAAAATAAAGGCTTGTTGAGAATCATTAAAAGCAAATATTTTTATAGAGTTTATATTTGCTTCATTCGATATCGTAACTGAAGATGATACATTCTTACAACTTATATTTTCTAAGCATAATTCTAAGTACACTGGACCTGTAATGTATAAAAAAATGTTATATTATATTTAAAAAACAAATACTAAAAAAATTCATAAAATAAAGAATTTAATATAAGCGTACATTTTTCTTGACAGGCATCGTTAAAAAGTGTAGAACACGTAAGTAGATTCGTTGTATCTGTAGAATAAAAAGCAGAAGTTACAATCGATACTGCAGCCATTAATTTTGCCTTAGTCCCCGTGATGGTAACACTATCCGATTGAAAAGAATATGACTTTTGAATCATGTCTATATCTCGCCAATACTGAGGATACAATAATATTTTTGAAGAAGCTTCGACCGAGTAAGGTATTACTATTGAAGTATCGCAAGTTTTTGTTAAGTGAAGTTGACTTTTTGCTCCAGTCACCTATGTAAGTATTTTAATATCAATCTTATTAAAGACATTCATAATAACATTACATATCACATAATTTACTCACTTGTATATCGGTATTCGCATGGCATTGAGTAAACATTTCTGGTGATAGCTCTGTTAATTTTGATGCACAAGCCACAAGTCTAAATGGATACATTGGTTGTATTATAGTGGCAATTGCTTCATCACATTCAATGCTTACAAAAGGATCATCCGTAAGAGCTGGAGATAATGGCGTAGTCTGGAAAGACATATTATTCATGTATATTTCAAATAATCAGCAAAAAATATAATAAAATATCATACTCGAGTTTCGATAATTTTACGTTGCCGTGGCACTCCTACGATGCAATGATCTGCCAATTGTATTTGTAACGATGCTCTTTTCAATACAAATTTTGTTTCTGTCATTGATACATTTTCTCTGAGCGCCTCATATTCTTCCAATGTGACTGGAGGCAATTCATCGATAAGAGGATCTAAAATTGAAATTTAAATGTAATTTATAATTTTATTTATAATTTTTATTTAGTATAAAATGATAATTAAAATATGTACATTAACACATATATTTTACCTGGTTTTATTATAAGATAGGGATTATAATCATACTTTGCTGCAGCTTGTTTAATAGTATCAATACGATGAAAAATACCAGAACATAATCTGATTGTTAAATCTCCAGTTACATATCTTACTACTCTGCGTTCCTGAAAATTGCTGTAAAAGGTAAGTCGTTTATAACAATTCTTTTCTTTCGTATATGATTATTTCGAAATTTTTCAAACACCTGTATTCAAAATTTGATCCAAATTCGAGCAATTTTTCAGGAGTTATGTCATCGGGTAATTCCACATAATAAATATAATCCATTACAAACGCTGGGCATCTTTCTAATAATTTTTCGACTAAAAACGATTATTAAGAGTTTAGTATTTTCTATATATAAGATATATATTTTCTTGTATATTATACATTTTTTAATCAATGATATCATACTTGAAGTTGTTGATAAGTAATGATCTATTCCTGGCTTGTAATTTCTTTTCTTTCCCTTATTTTCTGCGGCCTCTTTATCAAATAATGAATCTTTTAAATAATCAATATTCAAATTCCCAGCTGTTACGTAAAGAGGCGGCTATAATAACAATTTATTTCTCAAATATTCCATTTAATTTCATATCTAACAATAAAAATTTTATCACTTTACCTGAACACCATCAGCAACTTCTAGATACCCACAGCTGCATGTACCTCGTGGATAAAGCTGTACGTACGCTATTCCAATTTGGAAGGTCGTCATTGCAATTCCTTGAATTAAAGTATCTATCACAACTCCATTTAATCGAAGTGATAAAAAAGATTTGTACCTAAGTTTTCGAGATTTATAAAATAACTGTTCTTTGACACTTTCAACAGTCTGTAAAAATACATAAGTTATAAGTTCAACTTTTTTATTTTCAAATTATTTAAATAACACTCTATTATGTTTGTACCTTAAATGTTAAAGTAGCATCATCTATATAAAGACCTAAATGTATGGTATGACCAGAATATGCCATTTGTTGTTCAGCAGACCAATTATTATCAACGGGTAGAACAGATGATACTATATCCCAAGCCCAACCACCCCATCCAACCGCATCTGTAGAAGTTCCTGTTAGCTGATTTGTATCATCTGAAATTTTGATAAACATATTCTCAAACATATTCTCAAACTATTTGATAAGGCATTCAAATAATATTGTTGAACCTTGTGCAACATCTTCTCTCTCATCCACAGTAATGGAAGATTTTTCTTTGATTGGTGGAAATTGTTTTGTTTGTAACGCCATTATTAGAGCTATCAGTCTGAGGAGCATCGGTACTTGTTGTTCGGTCATACTAAATTCCATTTTCTCGCAATGAAGATCGAGTCTTGTGATGGATGCTCTTTTTAAAGTGTTGTGATAATTTATGATCATGCGGATTGTCATTGAGCATCGATACAAAACGGGATCCTATATGAATTAATATTTCAATCTATATTATCTATATTATTTCAATTATGAATATTCTTATCTATTTTATTCAAGATTTTTTCAGGAAAAATGTAAAATACCTGATATATTTCTATCTTTCCTGATGCGTCCATTTTATCTAAACACAATGTCAAGTCTTGGATAGTAATAACTTTCCTAAGCATTACCTCTTGAGTGTTGACTTCTATATATTTTAATTAAAATATATCAAAACACTTTAATTGCAAATATAATTTCATGTTAAAAAGCAATTTTTAATTGTATATGCTTATATGATAAAATATTTACCGGCAAATGCTGGCTCCCATTTATTGTCAACTGTTTGCATACTTAAAAATCTGACATTTATACTAAGCACAATATCTTCCTCCACATATTTCAAGATAAGATTGTTGCAATGAATGGTAATATTATTAATGACTTTTGTAACTATACTTTTGATATATCCAGGTGGAGCTTCCTCTCTGCCAAATTAAAATATTATATATATTATACAATATAAACAACTAAATAAATATTAATAACTATTAAATAAAGGAATTCAACCAAGTAAATATTAATAAAAACGTACAGAAATAAGAATAAATAAGGATAAAATTTTATTACAATTGTAGATCATAAAAATTGATACTTACTGTACCATCTCTTTCTTCTTTTGTATCGTCGCTGTATTAGTTTCTGTGGAATTTTCATCTTTCAATTTTAAAATGCACTCTGAAAAAAACATATTGAAGAATAACATATTAAAACATTTTCAAGAAATATAATATTTTTAATATATTAGATTATATTATAATATTAATATTTACCTATAGTATTAATAGTAACAACTATTGGCTCAGATGTAATTTTTACCCAAGGAACGTGTATCAATAATTCATGAATATGACCACTAACAAAGACAAATGGAAGATTAAGTTGTTCCTCCAATACTTCTAATCGTAGATCCAAATTCTGAAATGATGCATCTCCACCCCACAAAGATACCTAAAAGAAATGTTTTTTTCTCTAAAAAATATCTTAAATAATTATCTTAAGTTTGTTCTTCGTAGCTAAACCAGTGTACATTTGTGTATTTAAAATCAGATAAATATATTTGAAATTTAGTGAAAGGAGAGATGGAAAGTTTTAATACAGTCCAATATTGTGACAAAGAAAGAAGAACAGATCTCTTGTTTTAAGAAACGTCATTAAATATAGCTTATTTCATATATTACAAACTCATTGAATACTTTAAAACAAGACTAAGTATTGTTTTATAGTTTGAAAACAAAAGCAAATATTTTACATTTTTTAATTTTTATATTTCATTTTTTTGCTTCAAATATCAATATTATTAAAAAGGAAATATATGTTTTTAAAAAACATAATTTACAACAAAATTAACAAAGCAAAGTCCTTCTCACGTGTACATACCTGTGACTGTTCTGGCTTAAAATTTTTTACATATTTTTCTACATAGCTGAGAATTACTGGTGTTATGTAGGATTCCAATTTAAACATTGTGTTCGGTGAAGTAAAACATCTAGCATAGTTTCGTTGAATTTCTCAATTGAAAAAAATCACCATTGCCTTACCAAAAATGCTTTCTCATAATAATAATATGTGATATAATTTATATCATCATTTATATATTTTTATGCAATAAGGAAGCAGGAAATGATTTGGAGTAAATATTATATATTTTGATATAGGCATGTAGATTTGTCTGAAAATTGCAAGATAGACTTGGTTTAAAATTCATGATATAAGATTGGATTAGATTAGATAGAAATTAACTTGATATTGTTCATATTATTATATACAAAATAAAATTCAAAGAGGATAGTGCTATATACATTTACATGAGTTGTGCTTAAGGAATAATAAGCAGATATTAATTATAGGTATGTGTTGTGCCATTAAAAACAAAGATTTACTCCTCTTCCAACATGGATAGGTGAAAAACATAATTTACAAGAACCGTCAATCGCACGTGAGAACAGGATTGAATTTGTTGAAAAATCAATGTAAAACTGACGTAAAATTGTGTATTTTATCATTGACGTTATCGTTTATTCGTTCAGTAATTCGCGCGCGCGGAGGAAATGGGTTAAATGGAATTATCTTGTTGAAGCTTGAAAGAAAACAAATTTATTCACAATCGAGTCTCTCCAAATGGAATGACCATTCATATCTCGTTAGAATGCCAAGATGCAGAACGATATAAATACAAGAGATCAACGTGGTAGAACGGTGTACTCCCGAATCACACAGCTGATTCGCACCTGTCAGATGACAAGCCACGCGACACGTCACGAAACTGTTGCACGAATTTCTCGTTTCTCGTCGCGAGCGCAGCAAACGCAACGACAGCATCGATTCTTTTCGCCGAGTGTAACTTTCAATTTAAAATTTCAGCCTCGCTTGTGGGTCCTGCCTTAGAGCGATCCATACACGCGTACGACTCTCTTCTGCTAACCTTTCTTTACAAATATGGTACCGCTCGCGTCTAGGTCTAGGCCGCCACGGCATTGATGCGAATCGCATCAATCGCGAGCGTCCTCTGGGCATGCGCGCACGGTATCTAAATATTTATCATAATCATCATAAGCATCATAATCATCATGCGTGCGTCGCTATAGCACAATTGTCATGCTTACGCCGACGTATGTAGATATGAAATGGAATTTGTAATAAGTGAGGCGCTTAAAATTGTAATGCTCCAAGATCTATTTTGAGACGATCGAGAGATCTAAGCAATTTCCAACATTTCTTGGAAGTTAGTCTTTGGTTTAGTTAATCTTTGGATAGGGAGTTGGATAGGGGGCTTATGCAAAATTACGAAATTCTTTTATAATTAAAGTGCGTATAAAGATGAGGGTGGGCAAGAGTAAAATTTCACGTTAAAAATAAAAGTAAAAAAGAAAAATTTAAGGGATGCTGGAGAAATATAAGAGAATTCTGGGAAAAACCCACATCCATGAACATAAGAGAAATATGATTGAAACCATTAGATAATATCTCAAATAAGATGATTGCCCTCTAGAAACAATATGTAAAAACAATATTGTGTCACACCTGAGAGAAATCTGGAAGAGATTATCCCGGCCTTTTTCGTAGATCAAAACTTGTTGTCTATTATCACTAGTAAATCCATTTTTAAATTTGGAATTACGTAGATATATCCATTTCCCAAAACTGCCAATAAAATCGCATTTTGATGCATATTCATGCTGCATTCACAATTCATAGAACAATATGCTTAAGCGCAATATGTTAAAGAACAATATGCTTATAATTAATTGTATATCTCCGTATAACAATTTTTGTTGTAGAGTAAAATACTGATTAACTTTAACATAGTAGTACATATATTTATCAATATGTACATGGAGTTTATAAAATTATTATTGCATTTTATTATCCATAATTCGCCCACTTTTGTTCATGAATAATAATTTTTTGTCCAGCGAAAAAATTATAAACAAAAAATTAGAGAATATTAGAAAATATTAATTATGTTTTTTCTGCTTCTTTTGTTTTATCATCAACAAACAGCAAATTTCTCTTTTTCTTTTCAAAACTGTTTCAGATAATTGTTTTACAAAATATTTTTATTATAATTTTTTAATGAAAGGTTATAATAAAAATATTTAAATAATATTTTATAAATCTATGTGTTACACTCACACAAATAAAAATGAGCAAAAATAAAAAATCAAAAATAAAAAAAGGATTTAGAGAATATGTAGTGCATATAAAGCACGCGTTGGTGTTCTAATAAATTTAATAAATTTATTTGAAAAATATTCTATGATATTCATTTATTTATCTATCACGTTATCCTTATACGCATAATTTCTGACTGTAGAGGAATTGTCAGAATTGAACATATCCATAATCGTAGTTATATTTCTTTTTTTAAGTTTTTCTATTCATTAACATTCGTGATTTCTTCTTCCTAATAATGGCAAATACATATTCCGTTTCGCGAGATTACACGAAACCAGCTATTGATCAACGAATTGCAGAGTTAGTGAAAAGGAGGATTGGTGCAAGGGAAGATTTACCTACTGAGAGTACAAAAGAGCGTCTTGTAAATATCTTTATAGATTTATAATATTTCAGATTGTATGTATATGTAATATATTTTGAAATATTATGTTTTAGTAGCATTCTAATATAATTGAAATCTTTTAGAAGTGGTTTTTGCTATTTAAAATTCATTAAGCAGAAAAACAAAAAGAATATAAGATAATATTTAAATGTGAAACTGATCTGTAATTTTTTTACGCTAGTGTTACGTTGGTAGAAAAATTTGTTCAACATATATAGATCTCTTTACATATAGATCTTTTTATTTTAGGCAAAAGTCAAAGAAAATCGTAATGCTAGGCAAGGGTTATTGAGAATTACACATCGACATGTTTTGGAGACCATTGCATATATTTTAAATACTGATCCTGAATTTCTAGAAGAAGGAATTCTCGATAAAGATGAATATGTGAACGTATTTAGCAGTTTCTTTGCTGAAGATGGAAGACGAGCGATTATTGTATATCTTCAGCCCATGATTCCTCCGCCATTTGGTATAATAATGGATATTTTTCTATTTCTTTTGCGCTCAATTTTAACCCACTATCGAGAGCTATTACGTCAATAATTTTTATCCTACATCACGATACTATACATAAAATTTACATAATCTCAGAATCTGGGCGATGGACGCCGCAACTCGGCAAAGAACAGCAAATTATACGTTGTTGCATAACAGATGGTACTACTGAAGAATTCTCAGGCAGGTGTGTTATAGTTTATCGATTAAAGTCAAACATGGAATTTGGAGTCAAACAATTATATGATGTAAGCAAAAAATTAATATAAAACATTGTCATGAATTATCTTGATTTTATATAGCATTTTTGAAATTTATTTTATATATTTATATATAAATTTTATATATTTATATCTAGTTTTACATATTTCTTGCTTTTTATTTCCTTTTTTCTCGATATTTTGTTTATTGCTCTTATTTTATATCTAGGAAACATATTATGCATACGCAGAAGTAGATCCTAAATCTCGGAATACGTTGGCAGGAATATCTGATTTAATTTCACGTTTGCATACCCGAACATTAACTGCTAATACGCGCTGGGGAGAATTGTCGAAGAACGAAGCTGGAGAAAAGATAAAAGATGATTTTATAGGCGATTTTAAAGATTTTTGCGAGTTTCTTAGTAGTAAATAACTTACAATTCTTATTCTAAATACCGTGTATATCTTTTTTTTTTGTAAGACTTTCTTTTCTCTTTCTACAGTGACTAAAATAGATTTGGAAAACATTGTATGTTTTCAAATTAATTTCGATTTTTACCAGAAGTATTTGATATTGCCCGAAAATATTAAAGAGAGCATTCATAAGCCGGACGTTATTAAAGCAGCAGAAGCTGATGTCCGAATATGGAAGAAGTTGATGGAACGGGTATTACTTTCATCATGTATCTTTTAATGAAGTTTTGCGATTTTATAGAGCAATTTTCTAGGTCGTTGTCGAAAGTCAACAATTACGCAGAGAAACTGAAACTGTAGGACCATCTGTAGAACTTGCATATTGGAGGCGATTACTTGGCCGATTTTCATCAATAATGAGTCATATAAAATCTCCTTATACCCAAGCATTTATACAATTATTAACAGAAGCGAAATCTAAACTAATCAAAGTACAAAATTATAAATTGTAAATTGTAATATGTATCGCTATGTTTCATACATATCGCCGCGTTTTACATACACAGAAATGGAAGATGTTAGAAGATCATGTTACGATGATACACATTCTGTCGCAAGATAATGTGAAATATCTGTATGGTTTAGAAAAATTCACACAACCGTTGTACAGATTGGATCCAACAAAAATTGGAGATTACTTACCTGCGCTCATGTATGCCATAAGAATGATTTATGCTACGTCTCGATTTTTCAATACGAGAAAAATGGTTACCGCTGTATACGTAAAGGTATTTCTTTTTTGAAGCTGTTAATCAATCAGAACTTGAATCATTGTTTTTAATTACCTGGATTAAAATAATTAAAAGTCAATTAATTTTATTCTTTCGATAAATTATTTTTAAAAATTGTAATATATAAAAATATATAATTATGTTTTAATAAATAAATTATTGTCTTTATTAATTTATAATTTTGACTTAGATAACAAATCAAATGATACTGGCATGTAAAGCATATTTAACAGAGAATGGAAAATTAAGCATTTGGAATGAATCAAAATGTACTATGATATCTAAAATAAAGGTAAAGATAAGATAAAACATATGAAATTGATATTTTTTTGTCAATGATAAATTAAACCATAATATCAGTGATTATTTCATAGGATTGCATTAAGCTTTGCGAGACATATCATAACTGTTATGCTGATATGTGTAAGAAGGTCGAAGAATCTCCAGACGAGAAGCCTTTCGAAGTGTCTGAAATGTATGTTTTTGGGAAGTTTAGCAGTTTTAAGACAAGAATAATAAAAGTAAGTAAGTAATAAGATATTAATACAAAAATAAGTCACGATTATTCTACCGAAGAAATTATATTATTATTTCGTAATATATAATATAGATCGTGGATATTCTTGAAGCAGCACTCATGTACTCCATTTTGCATAGTTCAACTATAGAAGGAATTAATACATACGCACAAAAGTATACAGATCATTTTGAAAAGATTTCTTCGCAGGAGTATGATCCCTTAGATCATAGAAAACCGTATTTCGATGCTGATTACGATGAATTCAAAAAGAATATAGCGGAAACCGACGTGGAGCTTAGAACGTTTTTTTATAACTGCGTTTCTCTTGTGCCGAACATAACGCAGAGTTTAGATTTAATAGCTAGGTATTTGAATGTACTTTTTTTTAATTATGTAGAAAGATATTGATATATATTAGGTTTCATCAGGTTTCAAAAATTGCATCTTAAACAACTGAGAATTGATAGAAAGTGCTTAGAACTCATCTCAATGTACGAACGAGAAGTCGAAGATATTCGCGATAAGTATAATGAAACTAGATCCGATCCACCTATACCAAGAAATACTCCACCCATTGCCGGTAGAATTCTGTGGATTCGACAATTATATCAACGCATTGAAACTCCTATGAATATATTTAGATCATATCAGAGAGTGATTACTCATAATTCCATGCAGAAATGTATTAAAATGTACAACGCGCTTGTCAGTGTGTTCATTCATTACGAGTTAATATATTATAAAGCTTGGTATGATTCGGCTAATATTGTGAGTTTGACATTATTATTTAATTTAATTGCTATATGGATATTTCTCAAATATCCTTGCTTTAAATTATTTTTGAAATTAAATAAATATATTTCTTTATTTTCTTTTGACATAAAATAGATGTAATATTTTTCAAACTACTTTGTTTCATAGAACTCAAAATAATTATAAACTTAAAAAATAAAAACATTTTATTTAAGTTAATTTTTTAATTTTTACATAAATTTCTAAGGGTTTTAAAAATGTTGTAGAAATTGAACATGTAAATTATTATTATTCTAAACATATAAATTATAAAATAATTTTAATTATTAGGTTCGTTTAGCATTATCATCTCCTATGCTTGTGCGTCATCCAAAGACAAATAAATACTGTCTAAATTTTGATCCTTATATTTACGAAGTAATACGAGAATCAGAATATATGTCTAAGTTTGAATTGGATGTGCCAGATTTTATACAAACTCTAATTTTTTGCAAAGAACAGATAATTTTATTCTATGAAAGAGTTAAAAAGTTGCTTAAGAAAAACGATACTCTTAGGTATGTAAATGTTATATATGTAATAATTATAAATTTCAATTTTTGCGTACATATATTGCGTATATATTTATGCGCTTATTTCATTTTATATGTATAGACGATCTATTCCAATCTTATTTTTGAATTTAATGAAGATAGCACTTGTCGATCTTGAGATTGCTTTTCAACCTTGTTTATCAGTAATTACGTGGTCCTCATTAAAAATTTCTAAAGCATGCGCTAATATAGAAAGAGAAATTCAAATTGCACAAATATTCATTAAGGAAGTGACAGACATGAAAGAAGCAAGAGTGGACGAAATATTTGAGTCTATTGCAGAAACGATGTTAGTGAAATTAGAAGAGTACCCAAAAAGTCCAGAACAACTTTTATCCGATAATGTAGCTTACACAGATAAAATAGCAATTGATTTGGAAATAAAATCTGCGGTAGCAGAAAAAACTATTGTCATGATTATTAATAACTTTATGGATCTTATAACTGATCCTACTGTGCAAGATATTAAATATAATTGGATGGATCCTGAAAAAATATTCAGGCAATTCGGATCCGAAAGCAGATTAATAGAAGCACCATTCGAGCCGGGTATTGTTTCCTTCAAAGATTATAATTATAATTTTACATTATTTTGAGTTACAATTAATAAGTTGTTTATAAAATATAGGCTTTGGGCATATCCAAAGAACACATAAAGTTAAAATAAGTCAAGTACATAATGATTGCATGGAACTCTTTGCGTGTTATAATAATAAATTAATAGAAGCTTTAGTAAAGTGTACAAAAAATTCCTTGGATTTATTAAAGAAGAAAGCAACTGTTATGAGGTATTTTAATATGCATGTTTATATATATTGTATTTGTATTATATTTTTTTTCATTATTTATAAATATATATTATTTTAAGTATATAATATAAGGATATAATTTAATATTTATAAATTATTGATTTTATTTTAGTGTATTAGTTGAAGGTGTTCTAATAGATGAGCAAGAAATTCCAATTATGATGACATATTTTATTTTACAAATACCAAACATTATAATTATTCCATCAATAGAAGAATTACAAAATCATTTCGGCAAAGTTATAGCAAATATAATAGAAACACACAAGAAAGTATTTATGTGGGGACAACGATATTCTACAAATACAAAAGCTAAACGACATGGTAATAATAAACCATTATTTTATAAAATACTGGAAACAATAATAATAATGATAAAAATATATAGTTACTAGATTGATAGATTTCTTTAGATATATTATTTCTGTACTATAATCAGCAATCTTTTAGAGTTTAATTATAATATTATATAAATATTATATGTTAATAGAAAATAATAAATTTATATATTTTTAATCATATTTACATTTATTTGATATTCATTGCTCAACTAGATAAAAATGATTTGCTCGATACTTATTTCCAAAGTGTATCTGACCACAGAGATATAATCCGCAGTTCATTGAGTTTACAGGGTTTAATATTAATGTTGAAAGACGATATTTCCAAAGTTGGCAATGTATGTATAAAAATTTGTTATGTTTAATTTAATTTATTTAATTAATTTTTTTATTTGTATAATTTAATTAATTTATTTATTTTAATTTATTTAATTAATTTATTTATTTGTGTAGCAATATTGTATGTAGTAATTAATGTAGTAATATCTATAGGTATAATATAATATTTATAATATAATTATAATCTATATTAAGGTAATCTATAATTATTTCTTTTTATATTAGTCATATTTACGATATTCCTACATATGGGCAGAGAATAGAGACGAAATTATAAAAGGGTTTGTTGATTCTAAACCTCTTCTACAAGAAATTAAAGAAAAATTTATAGAATATGAAAATTTAATGATAGAAATCCGAAATTTACCAGATCGACACATACTTGGACCCCTTCAAATTAATACAGGTAAGCAAAAATAATATTTTCATAATTACCGCATCAATAAAAATATTTTTTTATATTTATATTTATCTATATTTTATATATATATAATTTTTATTTTTTTTTATTATAAATTAATAAATATTATTATTTAATTTAAATGCAAGAAATTGTTCTAAAGTTATTTTATAATTTATATTATAGATAAATTAAAATTAGCGTTCCTCGTTGAAGTAAATGCGTGGAAAAAATCGTTGGGCATTTTTTTATCAAATAAATACAAGGAAAAATTACAAAAAATACTAGACTACATTTTTGAAAAGACTAAAATTCTCTCACGCCATGTTAAAGATTTAGAGGATGTTAGAGTTGCAATGAAATGCTTGGCAGAAATACGAGATGATTTTGTGCCATTAGATATGGAATTAATCTTGATTGAAGAAACTTATACATTAATGGGAAAATTTAACATTGATATATTAAAAGAGGACCAAGACATAGTAGATGGATTAAGATATAATTTTAGCAACATGCTTAATATGGTATTATTATCTTCTTTTTTATTTAATTTTTAATATACTTTAATAATTATTATCTTTTAAGATAATTTTCTTCATTTTGCTACACGATAAGTAATAGCTATATTTTTATAGGCGAAGCAAGTACAAGCAGTTATATGTGAGATGCAAGAGCCATTGAAAACGGAACTCATTGAAGGAGTTGCAATTCTTAAAAAGAAGGTAGCTCAGTTTGACATTGATTTTGAATTCAATGGCCCAATGGTTGAAGGAATACCTGCAAAAGAAGCCAGCGAACGGTATAATATTTTATCAATATCTCATATTTTCTGTGAAGCTGCATGTATTTTAATTTAAAATATTGACTTTTATAATTGAATATTATTTACTTATTATTATTAAAATTTTAGAATTTAACATTTAATTTAGTAAAAATAATTTTTAATTTATATAATCAATTTATATTAATGATAATGTTATTTTTAATGTTGTCTGTTGTTTTAAGACTTATCCTATTCCAAGCACGTTTTGAAGAACTGTGGGAAAGATATGAAACTTACAGCAGTGGCGAACATTTATTTGGTATAGAAATAACGGAATATCCAGCTTTACAACAGAGAAAAAAAGAAATTAATTTATTGCAAAAATTATACACTTTGTACTTACAAGTTATACGTACTATTGATAGTTATTATGATATTCCGTGGTCTGAAATTGATATTGAGTCAATTATATCTGAACTGACGGAGTTTCAAAACAAGTAAACTAATCCAAATTACATAATATATGTAATAAAATTTAATTATACAACTTATACAATTTAATATCAATATTATTTTAGATGTCGAAGGTTACCTAAAGCTATGAGAGAATGGCCAGCGTATATTGATTTAAAGAAAAAAATCGATGATTTTAACGAAATGTGTCCATTATTAGAGCTGATGGCTAATAAAGCAATGAAAAGCAGGCATTGGGAAAAACTATCTAAACTCTGTCAATATTTCTTTGATGTAGAATCTGTAATGTTTACTTTAGCAAATGTCATGCAGGCACCTTTATTGAAATACAAAGATGATGTAGAGGTATACTTGAATAAGCAAAATTTTCATTTTCTATTAATATTTCTTATTGTTTGATCTTTTTTAGTGATCTTTTTTGAAGTATATAATAAATTATAATAAAATATTATACAGAAATTATATTTACACATATTATACGTTTAGGACATATGTATAAGTGCAGTAAAGGAACAAGATATCGAGATTAAATTGAGACAAGTAATTGCGGATTGGTCGGTTATAAATTTGCAATTTGCTCCCTTCAAGCAAAGAGGTGAACTGCTGTTGAAAGGCATAGAAACGGCTGAAATAATAGCGCTATTGGAGGATAGTTTAATGATTATGAGTTCTTTACTGGCAAATCGGTACATCAGATATATGTTTAAACCTAAAATTATTGGAATTTATGACATACACACATGCCACATTTACGTTTGATATTATACAGCTATAATGCGCCGTTTAAGAAAGAGATACAATTATGGCAGACTAAGCTTAGCAATACGTCGGAAATATTGGCAAAATGGTTAACTGTACAGAATCTGTGGGCTTATCTGGAAGCGGTGTTTATTGGCGGCGATATATCAAAGCAACTGCCTGTTGAAGCGAAACGCTTTAATGTATTCACCGAAAGATCGTGTTGACATTGTCAATGAAATAATATGAAATATATAAATGTTTATTATTACATTTTAGACTATTGATAAGGCTTGGGTCAAGCTTATGTTTCGTGCTCGTGAGAAATTAAATGCGGTGGAAACGTGTACCGGGGATGAAACAATGAGCCAATTTTTACCTCATTTACTGGAACAACTAGAATCATGCCAGAAATCTCTTAGCGGGTATTCATACTATCAGCAAAATAAAATAATTATATTGAGATTGTTAAACTTAATTATCAAACATTTTCTATTAATACAGTTATTTGGAAACTAAACGAGTTATTTTCCCAAGATTCTGCTTTGTATCAGATCCTACTTTATTGGAGATACTTGGACAAGCAGCAGATTGTCACACAATACAGAAGTATCTTGATGGATTTTTCGATAATATAGCAAAGGTAATAGGACAATAAGATAAATTGTAAAAAATAACAGTCTTATTTTATATTACAAAAATAAGTTTTGTTTCTGTAATAAATTAATTTATAGTCTATGCTTTAACAAAAATAAAAAAAAAGCTTATTACAAGCTTATTATAGCATTTTTTATACGTAGCTGAAGTTTTCTGAAAAAGAATATGACAAGATTGTAGCAATGTTTTCACGGGAAAATGAACAAGTAGAATTGGAAAGGGAAGTTGCATGTATAGGAGGTGTAGAGAACTGGTTAAATGTTTTATTACTAGTTCACCAGCAGTCCGTTGGTGCAGTAATTTCGCTAGGACTACAATCGTTTCATATACCTGAATTTGACATCTTGGTATTAATAGAAAATTCTATTTTGCAAGTAAGTTAATCTAATGTAAATATAAAATTCAATAAATAAAATAAATAAAAATAAATAAAAATAAATAAAAATTATATATTCTGAAAATATCTATTTCCTTAGGTGGGCCTATTAGCATTACAAGTCTTATGGACGCGTTATTCCGAAATAGCAATCACAACAGCCAAACGTGATAGAACGATAATGAAAAGGACCAATCAATGGTTTCTGGACTTATTAAATAGTCTTATAGAAGTAACTGTTAAGGATCTTATAAAATATGCCAGAATAAAATACGAATGTTTAATAACGATACACGTGCATCAGAGGTAATGATTCTGAATATTTTTTTCTAATGTCTAATGTCTAATTTTCTTCTAATAATTATTAATAACAATCTTATAAAAAGATTAGAAAGTAAAATTATGTTTATAAATTTTTCAGAGATATATTTGATGAGTTATGTCGTCTCAGAATTCGTAGTATACATGATTTTGAATGGCTAAAACAAAGTCGATTTTATTATAACGAAGAGTCAGAAGAAATTTTAATCCGGATAACCGATGTGGAATTCATTTATCAAAATGAATTTTTGGGCTGTACAGATCGACTTGCAATTACGCCGCTTACGGATAGATGTTATATAACACTAGCGCAAGCTGTGGGTATGATATTTGTATCAGAGGAACTCTATGAAACACCATTTATATTATTATTTACTTTATGTTACTTATTATTCTTTACAAATATTTTATTAGGAATGAATTTTGGTGGAGCTCCCGCAGGCCCCGCTGGTACGGGTAAAACAGAAACGACGAAAGATATGGGAAAAACATTGGGAAAATATGTTGTAGTCTTTAATTGTTCCGATCAAATGGATTTTCGAGGTTTAGGCAGAATATTTAAAGGGTTGGCGCAATCCGGTAGCTGGGGTTGCTTTGATGAATTTAATCGAATTGATCTACCAGTATTATCAGTTGCTGCACAGCAAATAGCAATCGTGCTCAATGCACGAAAAGAACGAAAGACTACTTTTCTATTCAGGTACAAAAGAGAAAAAAATATATCATTATTTGTTATATAAAATTTAATTCTTTGTTTTGAACAGTAGAAATTTATATCTTTACAAAATAATGTTTTCATTTTTTTTCCTTTATAATGCTAAGTATATAATTTTTAAGAAATGTTTATTTACTAAATAGCATTTCTTAAAAATTATATATTTTGTATAATCTTCAACAAATATTTATATGCTAAATAGCTTTTATTCGTAGAATAGAGATTATATTACTTTTAACAAACTGACATGTTTTATTTGCAGTGATGGTGAAACATATAAACTTAACTACGAATTTGGAATATTTATTACAATGAATCCTGGATATGCAGGTCGACAAGAATTGCCGGAAAATTTAAAAATACAGTTTAGAAGTGTGGCAATGATGATTCCTGACAGACAAGTATGTTGAAATATTATTATCCTCTCTTTTTTATAACGTGAAAATTGCACGTATCTGTAAAAAATCGGATTTAACTTCTCTCGGTATAAAATTTAATTTAACGACAACATCACATGAGTTTAATTCTATTTGCTTAGATCATAATGCGAGTAAAACTCGCGGCATGTGGATTCAAGGAAAACGTAGTATTAGCGCGGAAATTTTTCATATTGTACAATTTATGCGAGGAGCAACTCAGCAAACAGGTACATTATGATTTCGGATTGAGAAATATTTTATCATGTCTACGCACACTTGGCGCTCAGAAACGCGCGCATCCCATGGATTCTGAAGAAACCACAATTATGAGAGTGCTACGGTAAATGCATGCTATCAATTGTGTTATATATTTTTTTCCAGAAACTTATATAAATGTAAACAGAAAAAAATCTAAACCTTACGTTACCTACGTTACGTTATCTAACTTTACGTTAATTTTCTTTAGTGATATGAATTTATCGAAATTAGTAGATGAAGATGAGCCTCTTTTCATGTCGCTTATTGAGGATATGTTTCCGGGTATAAAATTAACAAAGCAGATATATAAAGAATTACAAAAAGCAATAGATAATGCTACTGTTGCGCTTGGTATAATGAATCACAGCGAATGGAATTTGAAAACAGTACAGGTAATTTTAATAGTTTCTCTATTCCTTTATTTTTATGTGTGTGTGTGTGTGTGTGTGTGTGTGTGTGTGTGTGTGTGTGTGTGTGTGTGTGTGTGTGTGTGTGTGTGTGTATTTGTCATACTTTTTATTTACTTCTAATTTTATTCAAAAGTGTTATTTAAATATTTTATTTCATTTTATTATTTTATTAAAAAAATTTTTAGGCAATTTTATATATTTCTTCAAATATAATTATTTTGCCTAAGTCTGTTTAAAGAACCTTCTTTTAAAATTTTTTAAGAATTTAAATATATACGTATAATTAATATAAATTATATTAGTAAGACAACAATAATGATAATGTTAATTCATAGTTATACGAGACGTCGCTAGTTCGTCATGGTTTAATGGTTCTCGGGCCAACAGGATCTGGTAAAACACAATGTATATGGGCACTAATGAGAGCTCTAACGGAGATGGGTATACCGCATAAAGAAATTAGAATGAATCCAAAAGTTAGTTAAAACTTTTATATTATAGATATCAGAGATATCAGTATAATATAAAATAATATAATGTTCTGCTTCTGACTTATTGAAAATGTATGGACAGGCGATAACTGCATCTCAAATGTTTGGAAGACTTGATGTTGCAACAAATGATTGGACGGATGGTATATTCTCTATTATATGGCGAAGATCCACGCAAACAAAAAAGACAGAAAATTTATGGATGGTACTAGACGGTCCTGTTGATGCAGTATGGATTGAAAATTTAAATTCTGTTCTGGATGACAATAAAACGTTAACATTGGCAAACGGCGATCGTATTGTAATGGCACCAAATACTAAATTGGTGTTCGAACCTGACAATGTGGATAATGCATCCCCAGCAACTATATCGCGTATGGGAATGGTTTTCGTCAGTGCTTCTGTATTAAAATGGAATTCAATTTTAGAGGTAATATGGTTCTGGGGTTTTGCAGTAATGAGATATATTTTATGTGCGAAAATCTAATTTGACGTGTTGTAATATTTTTAAAATAGGGTTGGCTTAAAAAATATTCCAACAACGAGGCTAGGATGTTACGAACGTTATTTCATAAAATATATGGAGACGCTCACACATTTGTTCAAACAAAACTTCAAGCTAAAATGACGCTTTTAGAAGCACTTTATATACGACAATGTATTGACTTATTGGAAGGTTTGAACGTCGGAAATTCTGACCCGACTAGTAAATATAAAATTTTCACTTTTATATTTGAATATTTGTATATTCAAAATGACAATGCAATATTAACATCATAAACAAAAAAAATTTTATATTTAATATTTCTTTTATATTTAATATTTCTTATAATTTTGTAATTTTATCTTTTGTACTTTCTAATGTAGTATTAGTTTGAATTCACAAACTTTTAATAATTTTCGTATAATAATATCTATGAATTAAATAATTTTACTTTATAGATTTTTATTCTAAACAATACTTGTTAAATATGTCAATAAAATTGTAATTTCTAGAAATATTGCCTGAGCAT
Source organism: Pogonomyrmex barbatus (assembly GCF_055798465.1). Taxonomy (NCBI): domain Eukaryota; kingdom Metazoa; phylum Arthropoda; class Insecta; order Hymenoptera; family Formicidae; genus Pogonomyrmex; species Pogonomyrmex barbatus. The sequence continues at coordinate 5,138,967 of NW_028297098.1, forward strand.
CATGTCGAGAAGATTTTTCTGTTTTCTCTCATGTGGAGTTTGGGTGCAATGTTAGAACTAGATGGGCGATTTGCATTGCAGGAATATCTTGTAAATCATGAATCAAATTGTAACTGGCCGAAGTATACAGTTCGTATAATTTTATGTTATATTTAATTCGCTAAAGCAATGTGAATTATTATTAATATTTTTGTCTTATGCATATTTCATTTATAGGAAGATGAAACAATTTTTGAATATCTAGTATCAGACGATGGACGATGGATACATTGGAGTAAAATGGTGCCGGAATTTGAATACCCCTCTGATTATGTTTTGGAATATCATACCATTCTTGTTCCTAATATTGATAATACCAGAACATTATTTTTAATTGATATTATAGCGAGGCAGGGAAAAGCAGTATTATTAATAGGTAGGCAAACTCACAGCATAACTTTAGTAATTAGCTTTATTTAATAAACATTGTTAGCATTTATTTAATAAACAATGTTTGGTTAGATTGATGACATTGTTTTGATATTAATTACATAATATCAATTAATTAATAATATTATAATAGGAGAAGCTGGTACTGCAAAAAGCGTAATGATGAAAAGCTACATGTCTAAACACGACCCAGAATATCATTTAAATAAATTTTTTAATTTTTCTTCAGCATCTACGCCCAATATGGTTCAGGTAATAATTTCAAACATAAATCTCTAATCTCCAACTGAAATTTTTAACTTAATGATACGTTACGAACTATTACGGACAAAATATCGTTTTTTAGCGTGTATTTGAGAGTTATGTTGAAAAGCGAGTAGGTACTACTTATGGTCCGCCTGGTGGACGAAAAATGACTATCTTCATCGACGATATAAATATGCCAGCCATAAACGAGTGGGGCGATCAAATTACGAACGAAATCGTACGCCAGTTAATGGAATACAAAGGATTTTACTCTTTGGATAAACCGGGCGATTTTTGTACTATGCAAGATATTATGTTACTTGCGGCGATGCATCATCCAGGAGGAGGACGCAATGACATTCCATCACGATTGAAACGACAGTTCAATATCTTCAATTGCACATTACCGTCTAATAAATCTATGGATACAATTTTCAGTAGGGACAATAATTGTTCACTAGCAAATAAGGAATATGATCAGCACAACTTCTATTAAATTTATAAAAATCATAGGTTCCATTGGTCAAGGCTACTTTTGTAATACGAGATTTTCCGAAATTATTGTTAATTTTTTGCCGAAGCTCATACCGCTAACTCGAGTATTATGGCAACAAACTAAAGCAAAAATGTTACCGACTCCAGCCAAGTTTCATTATATTTTCAATTTGCGAGATCTCTCTCGTATTTGGGAGGGAATACTCAGAATAGAAAGGGCCGAGTGTGAATCTATCACGACATTGCTAAAATTATGGGAGCACGAATGTATGCGCGTGATAGCGGATCGGTTCGTTTATTATTTTTATTATCAAGAAACAGAAGCATTTCTGCTTACTTTTATAATGACAATAAATTTCTCATAGCTTCATCATTGCCGCCGATACAGAATGGTTTCAAAATACATTACGGCGAACCGCAGAGAAGATGTTAGGTCCCGATTTTCAATATTATTCTTCAGTTGAGACGTATTTTGTTGACTTTTTGCGCGAACCGCCAGAACCAACAGGTGACGAGCCGGAAGATTTTGTAATAGAGGCACCAAAGATTTACGAAGAAATACCGAGGTATGTCGAGCCGAACTTCTTCGATATGACAGATAAGCAAAGTTAAATATTTTTACGTCACTCGTAGCTATGATTTTGTCATCGAAAAAATTCGACAAAATATGGAGCAATTTAATGAATACATACGGGGTATGTCTCTTGATCTGGTCTTCTTCCACGATGCTCTGGTGCACTTGATACGAATATCAAGAATACTTGGAGTTCCCAGAGGCAATGCATTGTTGGTAGGTATAGGAGGGTCTGGCAAGCAGAGTCTGACGCGACTGGCATCCTTCATTGCGGGATTTAGTTTCTTTCAAATAACATTGTCTAGGCAAGTATTGAAATTTTGTTAAACATATAAATATCCTACTAATAACGTAATCGAAAATTATAGAATACTGAGAGAATAAATTATAATTTAATTTTTAATTTTTTTTTGTTATATATTGAAATCTTCTTTTATATGCAGTTATGTAAAATATCATGCGAGTTGATTGAAAATGTACAAAGAAATAAAATGTGTATTATTATATTTTCAGAATTTATAATGTAGCTAGTTTGATGGATGACTTGCGGAAATTGTATCATACCGCTGGCACTGGCAGCAAAGGTCTCACTTTCATTTTCACCGACAATGAAGTAAAAGATGAAGCATTTTTAGAGTATATAAACAATATACTAAGCGTTGGCGAAATAGCCAATCTTTTTCCAAAAGATGAATTAGATGATATTTTGACAACTGTCACGCCGTTAATGAAAAAGGACGATCCTCGACGACCTCCCACGCAAGATAATCTTTATGATTATTTTATATCACGAGCGAGAAATAATCTGCATGTAGTCTTATGTTTTTCACCAGTAAGCTTTATTACTGTCGGTATTAAAAAGATCTGCATCTATTCTTTTTATTTTTCTATTATATGAATTATCATTAATTATTTACGTAGGTCGGTGGAAAATTCAGATCTCGGGCATTAAAATTTCCTGCCCTTATATCTGGCTGCACGATAAATTGGTTTTGGAGATGGCCAAGGGACGCGCTATACGCCGTTGGGGAACACTTTCTAGACACATATAATGTTATATGCACTCCAGAAGTGAAACAACAATTAATGCAAGTTGTCGGTGATATTCAAGATAATGTAAGCAATGTCTGTACAGACTACTTCGAAAGGTTGGCTTTCCTATTTTTTAATTAGCATTTCGTCGTGTGAAAATAATCAAACTAATTTAATTTTAATAAATGCAGATTTCGACGTCAAGTATATGTCACTCCGAAATCATTTTTGACATTTCTCGACAGCTATAAAGTATTTTATAAGCAACATTTAGATGATATTAATATGCTTGCCTCTCGCATGAGTAGTGGTTTGAACAAGTTAATCGACGCTGCAGCTCAGGTTGATATGTTACGGCAAGAATTGGAGAGAAATCAAGCGGAGATTGTAGCAAAAAATGTTCAAGTGGATGCGGTAAGCATTGCAATATATTTTTGTAAAATATTCATTTTGTCAGAGATTTCATTTCAATAATGTTTTATTGTACGTAATAATGGAATGTGCATTTAGATCCTTGTGACTGTGAATGAGAAAAAGAAAGAAGCTGAAGATGTGAAAGCAAAAGTGCAAGCGACCAAAGATAAAGCGGAAGCAATTCTAAAAGTGATAGCAAAAGATAAGGCAGTGGCAGAACAAAAGTTGAAAGCTGCAGAACCTGCTTTATTGGAAGCTGAAGCTGCATTACTGGTATTATGACCAATAATTGATATTATTAATGTCAAATGTTCATTAACGCAAACGTTTATTGATAGCAATATACATATTTCAGACCATAAAAGCAGTAGATATCGCTACCGTTCGTAAATTGGCTAAACCACCATATTTAATTATGCTCATAATGGACTGCGTTTTGATTCTCTTTGGACGGAAGTTGGAACCAGTCAAACCGGATTACGAACATCAATTTCTAATACCTTCGTGGTCAGAATCGTTAAAAGTAAGCCTTATTTATTATATAATGATATCTGTATTAATAAATAATATTGAAAAGAAGATCTTTTTTTTTTAATTAAATACAAGACGTTTATATGATATTTTTCGTAGGTCCTGGCGGATACTAGATTTTTACATAATTTGCAATATTTTCCAAAGGATAACATTAATGCTGAAACTGTTGACTTAATGATACCGTACTTAAATTATCACATGTACACTTACGAAGCTGCAAAACAAGCCTGTGGAAACGTTGCGGGTCTCATACAGTGGACAATCTCCATGGTTGCTTTTTATGAAATAAATAAAGATGTGCTGCCTTTAAAGGTATTTTCTATTAATAAACATTACTGTGAAATGAGTGCAGCCGATGTTATTATTTGGCGTGTAATTAAAAAGTAAAAAAATACTTTATACTTAATGCATTCATTTTCTTCCAATTTTTACACGCTACAAAATAACATCGGTTGTTTTCCAGCTTTGACATGTGAAAATATGTGGCTTTGAAAAAGATAATTGTAATAAAAAAAAGCACTTTGTAGGCAAATCTCGCTGTACAAGAAAATAATTATGAGAAAGCCAATAAAAATTTGCTTGAGGCGGAAGAATTATTGACAGAAAAAGATAATGCCTTAAAGGTGGTGCAAAATGAATTTGATGCCGTGATGCAGGAACGACAAGTAAGATGACAATATTAATGAAACATTGGACGATAGTTTAACAAGCATATTTAATATTTTTTATTAGAAACTTATTGATCAAGCAGCAGTTTGTCAAGCAAAAATGGATACTGCAACCGATATGATTGAAGGATTATCTGGAGAAAAAATAAGATGGACAGAACAAGTGATTGCATTTAAATCAGAAATAGAACGTCTCGTTGGAGATGTATTAGTGTTAACTGGCTTCCTTTCTTATTGTGGGCCATTTAATCAAGAATTCCGAGTTCTGTTGCAAAGAAACTGGTTTGAATTTATACAAGACAGAAAAATTCCAATTTCTGTTACTATAAATATTGTTAATTTGTTGACAGATACTGCTACGGTAATTTTTTTATATAATAAAATAATATATATCATAAAAAATATAATTAAAACTTGTAACAAACAAATAATTATTTAATTTGTATAGATTGGTGAGTGGCACTTGCAAGGTCTGCCAACCGATGAATTATCAATTCAAAATGGGATAATTGTAACAAAAGCATCAAGATATCCTCTTTTAATTGATCCGCAATTGCAAGGCAAAACATGGATTAAAAATAAAGAAAAAGAATTTGATTTACAGGTATAAAGCAATAGAGTAAAATTTAGAAAGCATTAATATGTTTCGATATATTTTGTCAGGTAACATGGTTTACGCACAAATACTTTAGAAATCATTTAGAAGATTCTATATCGATAGGACGACCATTATTGATTCAAGATGTAGGAGAAGAAATAGATCCTATATTAGACAATTTGTTGGAAAAAAATTTTATAAAAATAGGAACCTCTTTCAAAGTAAAGATACTTTACTCTAATCATTTTTTTATAATTTTAAATTTGAATTTTATATACATAGTTTAAAATGCATTCATACTGCTTAAATTTATGTTGTATAATTTGTAAAGTTTTATATTTACATAGATTATTTTTATTATAGGTCAAATTAGGTGACAAGGAAGTGGATATTAGTAAAGATTTCAGGCTTTATATTACAACAAAGTTACCAAATCCTTTCTACATTCCAGAAATATTTGCCCACACAGCTATAATCGATTTTACTGTTACAATGAAAGGTAAAAACAAATTCTATTTTTTATATAGTATTTTATAAATCTATTTTTTAAATTTTAATAATTTTCTTAAATCTGAATTATGCCTTTTATTTTACAGGTCTAGAAGATCAACTGTTAGGAAGAGTCATTTTAACAGAAAAAAAAGAATTGGAAGCAGAAAAAATGCAATTGATTGCTGATGTAGCTGCAAATCATCGAAAGATCAAAGAATTAGAAGCAAATCTTTTACATAAATTGGGAACTGTACACGTATATATCTCTCTCTTTCTCTCTCTCTCTCTCTCTCTCTCTCTCTCTCTCTCCAGTGCTAATAAAATAATTTTTTAATAAATAAAGCTAATAATAAAGACATCTCTGTAATATTTACTTTATGTTTTTAAAGGGCCCTTTAATAGAAGATGTTGAACTAATGTCGGTATTAAATATTACGAAACAGACAGCAGCTGATATAAGTCGAAAACTAAGTATCGCAAAAGAAACAGAGTTAAAAATCGATGAAGCACGTGAAGAATTCCGACCGGTTGCGACACGCGGTAGCGTTTTATATTTTCTAATATGTGACATGCCGCATGTCAATTGCATGTACCAAACGTCCCTCGTTCAATTCTTAGAACGATTTGATATCTCAATGGCCAGGTAAATACAAATATTTCCATTTCCATGTAATAACTTGCATTGATGCTGGATGTTTCTAACATTGTAAATACAAGTGCTATAATTCTATCGAGTAACGTATATCAAATTGTAATTCTTGATCAGGTCAGAAAAGAGCCCAGTCAATCAGAGAAGAATAAACTACATAATCGAATATCTGACTTACGATGTATTCAAGTATAAGGCGCGCGGACTGTACGAGATACATAAATATATGTTTATTTTGTTGATGACACTAAAAATCGATCTTCAACGTGGCAACATCATGCACGAGGAATTTCAATATCTTATTAAAGGCGGCGCGGCGCTGGACTTGAAAGCAGTCGAGCCGAAGCCTTGCAAATGGATCACGGATGTAACATGGCTTAATCTAGTTGCGTTGTCGTCATTACGGCAGTTTCAATATATCATATCTCAAGTGCCCGCTTCCGAGAAAATTTGGAAACATTGGTTTGACAAAGATGCACCGGAGGAGGAAGTTATACCAGATGGTTATAACACTTTGGATACATTCCGTCGATTGCTCTTGATAAGGTAATCTGCCGGTACACCTCCGCATTGTTAAAAATTCAGACGTGTAATATCGTAGAAATCGTATTTTGTATATACAAGTAGAATACAAAATGTGACTTCCCAAAAATATTTTCTGTTAAATTTAAGCATTTTTAGTACAAAAAATATATACAAAATATATGTTTTTGAAAAATTTGATACAATATATAAAATATGAAATTTCAAGAAATTTATGTGACATTTTTTACGTATATTTGAGGACTTGTAAAATAATATGTTCGCAGAGCTTGGTGTATGGACAGAACATTATCGCAATCGAGGAAATATATAGCATCTTCTTTAGGAGTGAAATACGCAGAGCCCGTGATCACGCTTCTGGATGCAATGCATAGCGAGTCAAGACCAAATACACCAATGATCTGTTTCTTAAGTATGGGATCGGATCCCACACCTAATATCGAGCAGCTTGCGAAGAAAATGGAGATCGTTTGTAAAAGCGTATCGATGGGACAGGGTCAAGAAGTTCATGCTCGTCGACTGCTGAATAGCGCGAAAACTGAAGTACATTATAGAAAGAAACGCGCCTCTCCTTCGACGTTGCATTATTAATTTAAACAACTTGCAGGGTTTCTGGGCTTTATGCCAGAATTGTCATTTAGGCTTGGAGTATATGGCGGAATTGGCAAACTTTCTTTTAGAAATGGAAGCGCCACATCCGAATTTTCGCGTGTGGATTACAACGGAACCGCACAAAGATTTCCCGGTTTCATTACTGCAAATGTCTACGAAATATACATACGAACCACCACAAGGCATCTATTTGCATTTTCTTTAAATAAAGATGCATTTCTATGTAAGAAGGTGTAAGAAAAGCATAATCATGATGTGATTTTCGCTTTAGGAGTACGCGCTGGTTTATTGGCGACATACAGCGGCATGAATCAGGAAATATTGGACCAATGTGACGCTACGCAATACATACCGCTAATATACACCGTGTCATTCCTGCACACTATTGTTCAGGAAAGACGGAAGTTCGGTCCTCTGGGATGGAACATACCATACGAATTTAATTCGGCGGACTGGCTGGCGTCTTGCATGTTTATGAATAATCATTTGAACGACTACGACCCGAAGCGTGGTATAAATTGGCAGAGCGTGCGGTAAATGAGGAAATTTAAATTTTATTTTTCTATTTTTTTTTCTTTTTAGATTAGAACTCTCTCGACATATTTCCATTTTCAGTTATATGATAGGCGAGGTGCAATACGGCGGACGCGTCACAGACGATTACGACAAACGACTATTAAATACCTTCGCGAAAATATGGTTTAATGACGCACTCTTCGCAGAAGGTTTTGTTTTTTACAAAGGCTATCCGCTTTTGATATTTAAACAAGTGAGCGATTATCTGAAGGCTATAGATGCCATGAGTCCTATAGATCCACCACAAGTATACGGCTTGCATCCAAACGCGGACATTACGTAAGATATTGACGTGAAAAACTACGTGCGGATGTAAGAATAGTTACGCAAAGTAATCGAAATCGCACGCGCTTGTCGTACTGCAGATATCAGAGCAACACAACGCAGACTGTGTTGGATGTAATAATGTCCGTGCAGCCGAAAGAAGCTGGTGCTGTTGGTGCGGAATCCCGAGAAGTAGTTGTTATAAGACAGGCGAAAGAAATGCTAGAAAAAGTTCCGCCGCTGTATGACATGTTTGAAGTTAAAGAGAGGTCTATCAACTGTCTTTGTATTTTAACTATTAATTATTTTTTATAACAATTAATACGATAATGATAGATTAAAAACATCTTTTTAAACTTAATAAGAAAAGATATGGATAAGAATTTGTTGACGTTATCGCAGATTACACGCAATGGATCATACCGCCCCAATGAACATTTTTTTAAGACAAGAAATTGATAGAATACAAGTGGTTATAAAATTAGTACGTCTTATACTTAAGGATCTTCTGCTGGCTCTAGAAGGTGTCATTATAATGAGCGAGGTAATTTTCTTCTAATTATGCGACAGTTATGTAGAGTATTCCGCAAAATAATTAAATATAAATATGTTTTAAGGAGCTGCGAGATACTTTCGATAATATATACGATGCCAAGATACCGAAGATCTGGAAAGCTCGATCATGGGAGTCTGCTACTTTGGGATTCTGGTTTACGGAATTGTTGGAGAGGAATCAACAGTTTTCGACTTGGCTGCAAAGTGGAAGACCGATAAAGTTTTGGATGACTGGATTCTTCAATCCACAAGGTAATCAGTATCATTCCCATATTAAACAGATTAACTTGGCAATATGGACATTTAATTTAGTTAATTTGAAAAAATATATTTACAGGATTTTTGACGGCGATGAAGCAAGAAATCACGCGGGCTCATAAATGGGCTTTGGATAACGTCACGCTTCATAATGAAGTCTTACGTAATATGGCAGAAGAAATCAAATCACCACCGCCTGTATATAACATAATTACATAAAGCACATATAAAATAGTTAATTCAATAATTAAAGATTTTTCAATTTTCGCGAAATAGGAAGGGGTCTACGTTTACGGTCTATTTCTGGAAGGTGCTGGTTGGGATCGAAAAAATAGTCGCCTGTGTGAATCGGCAAATAAAGTGCTCTACGTATTAATGCCGGTCATACATATTTTCGTCTTACATAATACATCAGACAAAAGCCCGAAATTGTATCAAGTAAATATGGCCAATATATTTCAGTTTAGTTATAAATAAAGTATAATAAATATAGCGTGTTACATAATAATATAATAGATATAGCGTGTTACATAATTCAATGCTCTCTTTCCCACAGTGTCCCGTATATAAAAAACCTCAGAGGACTTATACGCTACTAATAACACCACTCTGGTTGCAAACTATAAAAAGTTCCGATTACTGGATATTGCGTGGGGTCGCTCTTTTATGTGACAATAAATAATTCATTACAAATAAAATGATGAAGGTATTATGTAATTGCAAGCTCCAGAAATAAATTTACTGGGTAAATCTCTACTTTTTTTGTAACGGAGAATTAAATAGGATTTTAAACTAAAAGGGATAAATGTAAGCTATTGACAGAGACTAACAATAAATTAATATATAAATTTCAATTTCATAGTTGCATTTATAGTCGGTAATTTGTCTATCGATGAATTTGAGTTACCGACGACGAGGAAATTACAAACAGAAAGTGGTGCACTCTGTTTCATATAGACGAACCGTGATGCAGAAGTGTAAAATTCAAATTGATAATTGAATTGTACATAGCGCGTAATGAGTGTTTTATAAGATCCACGTCATTTGTAATTTTGTAATCGCGTATCAAATTAATTATGCAAAAATGCATAATTGATATCGTTCACTTGATTCGTGATGTGAGTAATTAATTACATTGTTCCACAAATATCGCAACCGCATCTTGTTCGTCGTATCAGATCGCTCTTGACTTCTTATTATGCCATTTTTCGCTTTCGGAGTTTTCTCGAGAGATATTGTTACAAGAAACTTGAATAAAAATGTGTTTTTTAAGAGAGAAGTCATACTTTTAAAATTTTTTGTGCATTTCGAGCGTTTTGTTTACTTCAAATTAAACAAGAGAAAAAAGTTTTATGTTTACAATTATTAAATGAATTTCATAAGATGCTCTGAATAAAGTTTAACTTGTGACAAATAAATTATATTGTGGTTAAAAATTGTTTAAGAACGTAACAAATTTTCCATATATGAATACATGAATGCATATAAAAATTATATATAATTATATATTATTAAGTGTATTTATATATAATATTATTTATATATAATAATATATCATATAATCGTTTCATATAATTATATATTTTGATATGTGGATGTATTTTACATATTATTATATATAAAGAATTTTTTACCAGGACTCCAGCCTACCAGGACTCTATTTTAAAATAATAAATCTCTATGTTATATTTCATTTTATGGTTGTTCCATCATCCTTCCAGGGCTTCCATTTCTTATTAGAGATCAGTTCGTTGCACTCACAATGCAACACTCGCGAAAACATGGTTAATTACGATTGCATGATGCTCTACACGATATTTCTGACCTTAATCATACACGACGTGCACACACTGTACTATTGCATTGGATGGAAAACTAATGTGAAAGCAGTATGAAGGATTATGATTCACTCGACATAAATGAATCAAACAAATTAGTAGAACTAACAAAATCTCGAACAACAAAAGATTTTATCAAACCATGAACAATCTTCGTAATTTATATTCCACATAATTGATAAATGTTAAAATACGGCTGTGCTTATTAATTAAATGACGTATTAGCGTCATTCAACTCACGTTTCATATATGCATTTCATTTATGATCAAAAAAATAACATTGGTATTCTAATATAATATTATTAACAAAATTAAGTTAATGATTAATCTTTTGAAAATATAAAATTATAATCTAATATTACACAGGCAATATATTTCAAACTCAAAAATTGGGCGAAATACATGTATTATTAATAACAATTAACGATCGATATAATTATGGTTTTCCATTACTTTAATTACTCGATTTTGTGATTCGCATATTACTTCATCAATCCAAGAGTGTAAAATAAATTGCGCTTAAATCAAAAAATATTCAAAATAAAATACAAAATATATTAGAATAAAAAAATTATTATTGTGTTTGCAATAAAAATGTAATAATTTGTAATAATTCCTTTCATCACTGTGCGAAATATTTTGATAAAATAAAGTCGATATTTACAATTGCAAAAATTGATTAAAAACGAGCTGATAATAACTAATGCTGCATTGCTTGCAAAGGATAGTAATAAAAATGAAAAGATAACTAAAATAATCTAGTAATATATAATGTAGTTTATAATACTTTCTATCGAAATCCGAATCTCGTTATGCAAATGACAGTACGATGCAGGCGGCTTTGCGACATGATAGCACGCGAATAACTAACATTAAAGTGAATAGTACTAATAATAATATTAAGACCATATAATAATATTAAGACCATAATAATATTAAGACCATAAATTTTGCCCTAATTTACCATAAAATATTTAATATGTACGAAGTAACTGGAAATAGAACATTTTATCTTTTGTACGTTAAATTAATTATCGATGCACAATTAATATAGTATAGGCTTTTTGTTATTTAAATAATTCGAATCAAATGATCCATATATCGTTTTGCGTTATCAATCTCAAAATAATAAACAAATTATTTTAAGAATTTAAAGTTCAAAACATGGTAGGATAAACGTTTAAATAAAGAATTTACAAGAAATATTTAACAAATGTCATTAAAAAGATAATTATTACATATAATTCTCTCTATCGTGAAATTACGATTTATAATTCACGTTCTTTATGATTTCGATTCCTACTCCGAGTAAATGCTTCAAAAGTAATCGTCGCTTCAATAACGTTCTGATGAATCTTTAATCGCGTGAGCTAGTACTCATTTACCGTTAATTATCAGATATGATAACGTTGAATATATTCTGGTACTTGTCCACATTTCGAGGCATATGCTGCAATGTTGAACATTCTATTCCATGTATTTGAAATTAATTTCAATAGCTGTTAATTTTGATAAATAAACTGCCATGTTCTTGCGCTTTGTAGATTTAGTAGCGTTGTTTAAAATAAATTTTAATTAATTTAATTAGGATTAAACTTTTTAAAGTAAAAATATTATTAGTTGAGTCTTAATTCATGAGAGATTTTCCTTCAATCTGGTTAATGGTAGCATATGAATATATTACTAAAAGCAAATTTTAATTGTGCTACGCAGATTATTTATATAATTCTTTCTTTTAGTAATTTGGATGATTGCTTTGAAAATTTGAAAAAGATTATTAAAATTATTTAAAATAATTTTAATAAATAAAAGATATATTAAATTATTGCAAACATATTGCTTGTAATAAAACGGAAGAAAACAACAATAAAGTAATTTTCATAAACGTTTTTGTGATTAAAAATAAACTTTATTTCAATTAAATATTAAATTTATCATGACATATCGTTGGTATGTTTCCCTTCATCAAATTTTGGAAAAATTAATTTAAAATAAATACATTGTTATTAAATCAACATACAATACATAAAAATTTTTATCGTCAAGATTATCTGTAGGGAATACAAGAGAATAACAGAAGTCATACTTTTTTCTTGTCCCAAGAAAAAATATTATAAAATTAAAAAACTATGAACAAATATTTACATATAATTCTTTTTTAAATAATAATTAAATTAAATAATTAAATTAAATAATAATATAATTATATAATTTTTAAATAATAATTATTAAATTGCAAAAAACAAAATTCAAGTTATGTCTAAGAACTTTATTTGAGTTTTTCAATTGAATCATTTTTTAGCAAAAACATGATATAAATAATATACGAATATAAAACTGTTAATTCTTTATATTTTTAAAATAAAAAATTATTGTTTCAGTGAATAGAAAGAGAAATTAAGAGAAATAGAATAAAAAGGAAAATAAGATTAACTGTATTAAAAAAGGGGGTAATTTACATATTAATCTTTATAAATTTTCAAATTTTTAGTATTGTTCTAATCATGCTATCTCTGTGATTAAAGCATAATGTGTTTTTGTCATAAAACAATTCACTTTTTATATTTTTTCTTTTTTTTAAAACGCATGACGTATAAAAAATTTAAGACTACTATTTTTGATATTCCAAAAGTATCTCGTTTATGATATGAGTAACTACTTAAGTTCTAACGGGCGAGTTATTTTATCATAACTTCGCCGAAAGATTCTTTTTAGAGATTATTTATTATTATGTTAGCTCTTCTTTTTTACAATAGACATTTATAACTTGAAGTATCTTGTTGAGTCAGTTAGGGGGACTTTTGTCATTAACTCAGCGGTTTGTCTCGGCGAATCATGGAATGCGCGCGCAAGCGCATCAGTGGGCCTAAATTAGCGCAAAGGAAGAAAATAGTGAAACATTTTGTTCCGCAATATCCCATTACGTTCTATGGCTTTCAACGTATCGTCGTGTTATCCAGCTGATATATCTCGTATGTCTATCCACCCTTGCGCCACCGTTAATAGCAGGCAATTTCGTGTTCCCTCGGCTAACCCGTGTAATTGAGCCAATGTGTGTTAATCAGAGGCGCCTCATTTGCCACGGGGAATAGTCCAAATTGCTTTTGTTACCTGGAATATCTTGGTATGCGGCAATGCCTGTATTGATTCACGAAATTGACACTCTGCTTGAAATATGCAAAACGCGTAGTGTTGCGCGAATTGCGAAGCGCAACAAACATCGATGTATTTCGAATAACATCATATTTCTTCGATGGAATACACTCACTTTTCTATTTTATTCACTAATACACTTCAGACATATTATATTAATTCATCAGACATGTGTAATTGCAGTAAGTAATATTACACGCGTAACAAAAGCATTTGGTTTAAAAAAATTTTTTTATTTTATTTTAATGTAATGTGCGATAATGTTAAAACACAAGAGCAGAAAATATTTCACGCAGGATAAATAGCTTGCGACAGATTTTTACGATATAATTTCAGTGCATACCTTTCGCGCTGTCACGTTCGAAATATTTCTATATTTCCATTTTACAAAAATTTGTAGATTTGTAAATATTAAATGAGCGACATAGCTGTCATTATAGGGATTTAAATTCTACATTTACTGCTGATAAAATTGTAATAAAATTTTAAAAATTACGCGTATTGATTTAATCCACTAATTCAGGATCGTTATGGTAATGAAGATCTACGATGTTGGCTCGATGTACTAACTACATGCTAGAGCCTAGTACAATAATGTACTATTGCCAGGGGATCACATTGGTCCGAGTCAGTGCAGTTAATTTTCGATAGTACCGAATCACCCTCGTGGTAATTGTCGTCCATGACTTCAACCAATGGTCATCTTTGTCTACTTGTTCTAGACGAAAGTAGCACACTTTGACCTCTCGCGGTAGCAGTTGCAGTGTATTCAAGTACGTGAAAATTTCATTTTCTCGATGTCATGAATCTTAACATTCTATTTAATATTTTAAAATATATATATATATATATATTTTAAAATATTCAAATTTCATAATAAATATATAAAAAAACTTTTAGACATTCTATCTTTAACACTAAAAATCTTAAATATTTGAATTCTATCTTTAACATTAAAATTCTTAAATATTTGGACGCATCTGTTAATTCATTGTTAATTCAAATTTTTAATTTCATTTACATATTTCGTAAAGTTCAATTATAATTTTTTAAATTAAGAAATTAATTATTCGACATTCCTTTTTGTTTGTAGCATTAATGCTACTTTGCATTTCTTTATGGATCTGATAAATAATTATTTAATTCTAATTATTAATATAAAGTTAACTGCAATGGTCTGAATTTCAAATGTAGAAAACGGAAAAAATTTAACACATTTTATTTTGTAAAAAAATTAATTTTTTTAAGACTGGATTATTCCAATAGGAGGATTAAAATGAATTCTGTCTTGCAAGAAAGAATTGAAATGGATTTAAAAGTCGGGAAACCAACCCAGAATTTAAATTTCGCATTATGAAATATTATTCATAGCATGAATTAAATTTCGCGGCACGGATCGCTGTCAATTCCTCTAATTTAAGTTTTTAAATGATTTGTTATATCGAATAGTTGTAGTTATCATTTAAATCTTTATCATTTGGATAATTTATTGATGATTATTGATGTTACATTATATTTCCTCCTTATAATCAAGTATTAATATAATGTACGAAGTACATTAAATGCATAGAATGCAATACTCTTAAATAAAAATGTGAAATTTATTACAGCTAAAATTTAGTTTATCTATTTTCAGTAAAATACAAATCAAATATGACAAATATTAGAAAATATTATAATGATTAAAAATTTATATATATATATATATATATATATATATTTATTGTTTTTATTCATTTATGCAAAGTTTTAGTATAAATAAATTTTAAGTATAAAAATTAGATTTGTATTCTGAAAATTTTTATAATTGTCTATGTATTTTAAGAAGCATATGTTCTCCTTTCAAAATTATCGCAACTTGATTCTTAAATCAAATATTCTGAAAATGTCAAATTTATTTTTTATAATTTCTTTATGCCATAGAAATCTTCTGACGTTTGTCCTTTTTACTCATCAATAAATCCGTTGAAATCGATAGAGACGATCGCATAATCGTACCTAATAGCGCATGAAGGTGGCAACACCCAAGGGATTTTTTGTTTCCCGCACCATTAAGGATAATGTACGAAATACTCGCCAATGTAAGGATCTCTAAATTACGTTCCCACAAGACCGCTCCAGTCATTAAGCAAGAAATCTAATTTTGTTTCTGAACATAGACGCGTTAACATTTATTACCGTCAAATAAGTCATCAATTTATTCCTCCTTTGATATAATTATTTTTGATACATTTAAAAATCATTTGTTTGATTTATACTCTAACTTTTCTTTGTGTCGATTATTCAGTTTAACATTATATCGTTTTTTAAACATTTCAATGTGTAATAAGCCAGATTTACATTAAAAATTCTAGTAAAAATTATAAAAAATTATAAAAATTATAAATTAATGTTCCAAAAATTATCATAGTTTTAAAAGAATTAATTAAAATTTAACGTAACGTTTGGTGTTAACTTTAACATAATGCATAACGTGCATAATGTGAGAATTTTCATGATACTAATATTTAGTATCGCGCCTCGTATTTTTACGCAAAGGTATCGCCGCACGGAGATCCATGGCGACGTTGCGAACATGGCGGTGGCCATAATTCTGTCGACGCGAAGCGTAGTATAGCCGAGATGACATTTGTTATCTCGCGCAGGACACATGAGCGTCTGGGAGAAGTTTTCTACTCCTCTTAATCGTCGGTCGGCTCGGAAGTTTCTTTTCTCCGCCGCCCAACTCGTCGCATTTACTTCCAGCGAAGATCGCAGCAACTTTTCCTTAATATAACTAAATGACTGGTCTGAAGGCCGTCGAGAGAATGTTCTCGCGAAAGTTGGCGCCGCGAAGATGAAGAAGCCGCAGCGGTTCCGAGACCTGCTCTCGGATTAGACCAGTTTACTGAGATGATGTCTCGCGCCCCGTCTCGTAACCGTCACGGTTGCTCACTCGAAAGCTCCTTCGAAAAATGTTTCGCATGACGTTCGATAAGATTCTTCAAGGATGCTCTCGAATCTCTCGGCAGCATATTGCCAAATAATAAAACTGAGATATTGAAAAATATTTACTATATTTTAAAAACATTACGATTTATCTCATATTTATTGTAAGATTGAAATATTTATCCGTTTAATCTGAAGTGAATTGTATTTTACGATATCGGTATTTGACGATATCGATATTGTAAAGTAATATATTTAATATAAAAAATGTTTGTAATATATATTGTATTAAAAATAATGTAAAATATTACATCAAATTTTTATGTAATCCAATTCCTTCCACAATTACATCATTTTTGGGAGAAATAATGAAAATTAGCAGCGTCACAAAGTTTCAGTTTCTCGCTGAGAAAAAGCTAAAGTTCTATCGATAAAACTAATTCGATAAATCTTTGTTTGAAAGAATGATTTTGAAGTTGGATTAACTATGTATTTCTCGAAAATAAATAAATTATAGGGTATGTTCATTCCTCTATCTAGATGTGTTTGGCGTAACATCGCGCATATCCCATTGGTACCAATCGCGTCGTATCAATTGCGCTCTAATTGCATCGCGCTCGGCCACAATAGATCGCCGGGATAGATCGTGCCGACGACTCTTTGTCTGGAAAGGGAGAGTCCTCGGAGCGCTCGTTATCCCGATCGCGGGCGAATCTTATCTTCTTTGCGGTCGGTCTAGCCGCGCGTGCCATAAATCTCGGTGCGAGAGAGGTGGTCGAGCGGTGTTACGTATGCGGGACGAGTCCGGTCGTGCAACAACCCCCCTTGTTTCGAGTCCGCCGCGTCACCCTTGAGGCTGGCTCTCCATTCTGACGGTGACCACCATCTCTAGCTTGGTCTCTGGACCAACTCGAGACTCTGTTGTGTTTCAGAGAGAGAAAGGAAAAGACAGAGAGAGAGAGAGAGAGAGAGAGAGAGAGAGAGAGAGAGAGAGAGAGAGAGAGAGAGGGGACAGATCGAGGGAGAAACGGGCTTCCAGTTTTCGTGGTATGTGCGGTTACCAAACACGTTAGCCGCATATGTGCATGTCTCAGGAACGGTGAACGCGTCTCACAGCGGTCCCGCCGGTATGCTCGGGACAATAATCGTACCGTCGAGGATGCGCAAACATTGTGCATATATGCACCGCATGACAACGTCCAGCCGACATGCGCGTCCTTTGCATAGAAATCGTCACGTGTCTTGCTCTATTTTCTCTCTCTCTCTCTCTCTCTCTCTCTCTCTCTCTCTCATTCTTTCATTTCTCTTTTTCTCTCTATGCTTACACTCTCTCATGGTTGTATGCTCGCCACTATTTGCATCGTATTCTGGGATATGCTAGTCTATATACCGGCAGGACATCGTGTCTGCCTCTCTCATATATGGCGACATTTTCTGACATTTTCTGACTTCGGTATGCGGTTCTTTTCATCGCGTAGCTCACTTCCTGCTAGCGACGCTGTTGATGGACATTCAACATTGCGACGTCATGATTTCGTGAAATATAAATCTAAACGAGTTGATCGACCATTCTAACGAAACGGAATTAAAAAGGTAAGAGCGAAAAAGCGAGGAAAAAACATGACATAGTGACAAATTGTTGTCACTGATTTGCTCATCGCATCGAAATAATTTTTTTAACTCGAATGAAAATCGAGAGAGTCCTTATAATGTAGCAATCAAAGGAAAATTCGAGAGGAAAAGAGAGATATGATAATTCCTCGAACGAATTCGAGTACTTTTCGATATCGTCGTATTTCTTAACCGAGGCCGTTTACTCGCTGGCTTTACGTAGCGTGGAGTTTCCGCAGCAATTATTATGCTAACGAATGTTAGCCCGCGCACCTTTATCCCACCGCAGCGCGCCCGCTGAATGGCTGGCTGGACTGCGAAAATTTGCAAGAAGGACCTCACGGGTAAAGGATGCGGTTGTAACTTCCTTTTTTTTCCCCCCTGCAGACAACTCTAATTGGGCAGTGGTGCGTGGAGAAGGGGCGTATTCGTCGAGCGCATACGAAGCGCTAAAATTAGTCGGCACCGCGATTTAGATGTAGTATTTCCACTTTCCGGATATCAGTACGATCCAATTTATCTCGATGGCGTTTTCGACGCGAATTCACCCGATTCGCGCGTTCGACGAAACAAACAAATTTCCGCTATCGATTCATCCGCGCGAGAAAGGGAGAGAGAGAGAGAGAGAGACAGAGAGGCACGCGAGGTGCGCGCTATCGCCCTGCGGAAAATCGTCCGACCCAAAATTCTTTCTCGATAACACCGCATCGACAATGCGCGGCTTATCGAAATTTTTCCTTGTTGCGTTGCGAAGAGAAGAACCCAGCTCGTCGAAGTTCCGACAGCGCGCAGCGTTGGAGTACCGAAAAATATTTCCGACATTTTTGTTGGCGAGATATTTATATCGCGATTCAACGGAATCTTTCTTCTTCTTCTCCGAAGAAAGATTATGCCACAGTATTGGAAAATCGTTTCTTAAGAAACAATATATATTTGAAACGAGATTTCCATTAAAAATTTAGATAACAAATTAGAATTAAAAATAAAAAAAAAATTCTGTGTGTATTATAAATCTGTATTATAAATATATTTCTATGAATACGTAACCTTTTAAATAGATTAGATAGGTTCCACGAAAGATGTGTTGCCTCGGCTGTGTTGTAAGCGTGCATTTTGAAAATTGCTTTTTTTATACCTTAATCACGTTGGTTAGCAATTTCCTTCTTTTTTAGTTAAATAGACTTTTTCATAAAAGTTAGTTCTATTTTCCTACATAGTTTGGTGTTTTTTAATAGTAATCTCGTTCCTTTGGAATATTGTTACTTCTCGCTGTGCGTGCAAATGACGGTTCCTGCATAAAATCCATATTTTTTCGCTTGCTCTCAAAAAATTAATGGGCGCACCACCGTCGAGTTATTTTTGCAAGCTGCAGGACAACGTTGAAAGGACGAGCAGCATCAATGGCGCGTTCGCGGCTGACTTTGTCGTTGTCGCTAAGGTTCACATCACAAGAAAAACTCGCGAATAGGGGAAAAGCAAACGCGTCTCCGACGTGAAAAGGTACGCGACGAAACGTAAATTGTCTGTGACGTGCGCCATTAGCAGAATATATTCGCCACGCCTCGTATACGTATACAGCAGATGACAGTCTACTATATAATAGAATACGTGAGTAGTAAACGTTTTTGCAGAATACTACCTCACACCTATTATTGCGAACGTTAATGCAGGTATATTTTAAAGTCGCTCTACGCAATTAGTACTTCAAGTGATGATTCGTCGCAAATCGGAAAACCTTTTACGAGATATTCGGTGAAGTTAGCAGGCTGTGGCAGTTACATTTTTTGAAATATCTGCCCCTGCTGAATCAATTATTGACTTGTTGATACGATAATTCATACAAGAAATTTTATTTCGCTTGAAAGTCATTCTCCTTGATCATTTTTATATCAGACTCGAATACGAAAGTCGATTATGATAGTTCCACGTTAGTTTCGAATAGATGAAATAGATTTCTGCTTTTTAGCGTGATGTCAATCTCTTCGGTTACATTGCGATTGGCGCCGTCTCTTCCACCATAAACCGTGATTTCCGAGCATAATACGAATCGACTGTGCTTCGAATTCTATTATTTTATCGACCGATATTTGGAAAGATAGGCGCGAAAATTGCGTCAGAACTCATTGCCGCTACCATCTCGTACACTCTTCTGCCGTCCGCGCGGACGCTAACTAATCTGATTAATATCCGATTTGGACGATGGATAATGAAAACGGCAGGTACGCCATGACACCTACATCCACAGGTGGCCAATTAATTTATAAGCGCACACACTTTACGTGACATCGACATATCCCGGGCACGAAGTCAGGTCTCCCTTTGATCTGCGAACAGGTACGGGGACGCGATCCCTTTGTGCATGTGGCCGCACAATACATACGCACCCCGATATGCGGCGCATCGGCATTTTCGTCGGAATTTCGGTTTCGCATCGATCGGAAGTAGCGAGCGTTAGCGTTACACGCGACGGATGCAGTGCATTTCGCTATTGTTCGCCGCGCCGCGACACGACGCAACGCGACGCGACGCAACGTGACGCAACGCGACGCAACGCGACGCGACGCGACGCGATGGGCGCCGTGACATTCGGCTGCCGCGCGCGAACTTTCGTTTTACTTTACCATAGCTCTCGGTTTAATAATCGTAATGGAAACAGATGCCGAGACGGATACACGTGGTAAAAGTGCTACCTTTCGATGAAGTTCGTGAGCTCGCACGAGTTGTATCGTGCGAGTAAATAATCTGCCGTCGCCGCCGGCGACGGCGGCAACGGCGGCGGCACTCGTTCTTGATTAATCAATAAAACGCTTCGCGGCGTTCGAAATTACGAGCGCGGATTACGAGCAGCGACGAATCAGTCATAAATCCTGCGACGCGGCGTGATGCTCACACGAACGGCCGTTTTCATGAAATTTAAAACGGGGGGATTACAAACGGAGATATTTTTTACGAGGACGCACGCTTTATCGGAACATTTTTGCGCTCGATCGGCCGAGCCGCTTTTTGTTGCATACCGACGGTCAGTTTTGCCGTTCGAATAATTTTGGCCGTTTGTTGCACGGATGTTGCGGCGCAAATCTCGCAACGTGATTTACTTGTGGAATTTATCTGCGTTTTATTGAATGCAAATACATGCAACGCTTCTTACATTTTATCACATTCGTTGTACATTTGACGCGATATCTCTTTTTCTAAAATCATCCTACCATCTTTAGGCACCGTGGCTATTTTTATTCGATTTATTTCGATCGACCAAGTGTTCGTTGCCGCGAGATCAGTAAGAGTAGGACTAAAATTGCACCCCTGAAATCAGACAAGACAATAATTTCTCGAAACCCTCTGGGGAACGAAGAGAAACAAAGCAAAGTTTCTTCGGGATAAAAAGAATTGTCATAAGGGCTGAAGGGAAGAAACCTATCTCTGCGAATACGTTATACATTTTTTTTCATTAGCGAACAGTTTGACATTAATTTGCGCAATGTTACAACTTTAATTAATTTATTTAAGATTTTATGATAATATATATAGCATCAATTGCAATGCTTACGACTGACATTTGCGGTGACCAAAAAGATGCTTATTATGAATATTTGTTAAAATTCCATGATAATAATGTTAAGTTGATTGATAAAATATTAATCGCATCTGTATTGTGGGACAAGTAGATCTGATAAGTTTTTTATGGGTGATGCTTTCTTTTTCACAGTCACAGTTATTTAGCCGTATCAAAATGTACGAGTACGTTTCTGCCGGTTTAATGATATAACGCGACAGGACATCACCGAGAAAAACAGTGATGGCAGACGGTTTAAGAGCTTTTACAGCATGCCACCGTGGTCTCGCAAATCACTCGAGGAAGATTGCGATAATAGTACCGCTTTAACGCGGCAAAATATCGTTAGCCCTTCGCTACGTTGTTAGCCTCCATTAAATTGCCTCAGCACGATGACAAAGCCGACATCTCGGGATCGAAAGAAATTTAATAGAGGATATTACGATAACAGCGCGTGAAAGACGCGAGACTCGCGTCGAGCCCAAAAGATGAGAACGTAGACGACAAGAATTAAATTTCGGTGTGTGATATCACCGCGACACTTTAAATTTAGGGAAGCGCTCGCATTTGATAAAGGTACTTATGACAAGTTTCAAAATATCATATTATATTCATTCTTCAGTGATATAAATGACTAAAATTTCGAAGTAGACGTGTTTTCGAAGTAGATGATAACTAGCATGCTAGTAATATAGTAATAGGCAACATACACGGGAAGAATAGTTTTACTGGTAAAAATTGACCAGATATAGATCTGAAAATAATTTTATTGAATCATCAAGATTATTATATATAAATTAAATATGCTAATACTGCAAAAATGATTTATCTTTTAGCAATCAATTTGAATGTCGTCCATGATAATTTTGAAGACCCAACAAAATTATTTTCAGATCGTATCTAATCAAATTTTTAAATTTACCAGCAAAAATGTTCCTTCTATATAATAATATGTAAAACAAATCAATAAAGTGAAATAATGTACGATCATTAACTTCTTTTAAGAACTTGTTATATTATTTTTATAAAAAATATTAATAAATATATTATGTAGTTAGCAGGAAGAAGAAATATAAAAATCACTCTAATGAAAAGTTTTCATTTGAAGTTAAAATCAAATGGACTTGTCAATTGTCTGGTGCCAATCATTGTACGGTCTACTCTATTTAGAGAATGCAACTCTCGGAGAGTGTATACAGTATATATCCTTTGTATACATAATGCAATTAAATTCACTGTCCGCATATATCCGTCCGTGATTTTTTGAACAGGACTTCGAGCTGGCGGGACAAAACGCAGTCTACAGGCACGAGCGAGAGACAAATAACCTGGGAACAAGGGAGAAAGAGAGCAAGAGAGAGAGAGAGAGAGAGAGTGAGAGACAGAGAGGAGGGTATAATAGTATAAGGGCATAAAGCCGAGACGGCGGTGTCGTACGAGAGGACGAGGGACGGCACGAGGCAAGGGCGCGGTATGCGTCTGTGAAATTCAACCAAGCTGTTCCGCTGGTAATAATGGACGAGAGGCAAGCGTTGAAATGCAAATTAGAGCGCGGGTCGCGGACAGCTTGATACATGTGCGGGGATTGTGGTTTCGCGCGATGCGCACCGCCGCCTATACTCGCGGAATAAAGGAGTTTGTTTTGGAATTTTGCTCGGCGCGGGGGACACTATATAACGTCACGCGTGCAGGTTACGCTTTCCTTCCACCCTCGCTTCCTCCCTTTACTCTTTCGCTCTCTCTCTCTCTCTCTCTCTCTCTCTCTCTCTCTCTCTCTCTCTCTCTCTCTCTCTCTCTCTCTCTCTCTCTCTCTCTCTCTCTCTCTCTCTCTCTCTCTCTCTCTCTCTCTCTCTCTCTCTCTCTCTCTCTCTCTCTCTCTCTCTCTCTCTCTCTCTCTCTCTCTCTCTCTCTCTCTCTCTCTCTCTCTCCCTTACTTGGTCCGTGCATCAAGCGCGTTTGCGGATAACATTCGTCACCGACGAAGAGCCGCTGGAAATGATCGTTGATCGTCGCACGCGCGTCCTGTAAACTGTCCTTCGTGCCTGTGGTTGTTGTGACAAAACGTGCAATTTCCATGACGGCCTCGGCGATAACATAACGCGGCGTTACGGCGCTTGTTACGTCAGTCTGGACGGAAATGAAAGGATATCGAGAGAGGAACCGGGCGATGCGCAGTCCGTTTCTTCGGTAACGGTAACGACGAAGCGGCGCCGCTCGCGGAATGAGAATTGAAATCGCTTCGACAGATGGATATTTTTTCTTTCTTTTAGATCGCGACAGAATGGGTATGCATTCGAGTTGTACGCGAATCGCAACTTTATCATCACTTTGTTTCTACGTTATTGGTGAACGGAATAATTTCTTATATATACATAGCTATTGAAACGGAAGTCGACATACTAGCAGAAAAATTGCTGCGATCCTCTCATAAGAGAGATGATGCTGACATTTCGATATGTCTGGAATAATATGTGAGACACTGATATTATCTGTATAGAAACGTTGTAACATTTTTGTTATTTTAACTTGAGATTCTCCGGAAATATTAAGGCAGAAAAATTGAGATCTCTGATTCAGCTGTAATGAGTATCGTAGATTTTAACTTTCGATAATATTGAAAGTGCTCTATAAATTTACCGTGCAGAAAAAAATCAATTAGAATTAATTTTTGTTCGGGAGGATGCTTCAAGTAAGCGTTAAGAAAAGATATTGCTCGATGAAGTTTTTGTGACAGCAACGTACTTGATATATAGCACTGCTGTGTAGCACCATGAATTTCCTATCAACATTGTGAATTCTGAAACCCTAACCCCCTCTTGAGATTTGTGGTTTGAAGATAATGCCTTTTGAGTTCCTGCACCTTGGAGATTTTAACTTTCGGGATTGCGGCTATGAGTATTACAGAACAGTACGAAACCTCAAGTTGTAGAATCAAGAGTAAACTTACAACCAGTTAAACTTATTTGTTAATAACAATTTCGAATTTTGAAAAGAGATAAACGAGAATTTCGCTGATATGACTATGTAAATTGCATTTGTCGATTAAAATAACATTATTTCTGCTTGCAACACAGAAACATTTGGAATGCATAAAGAATTGGACGAAGATACTGTGAATAAATATCCGAACGAATTTTATTTGCTTTATCAAAGCGAGCATATGACAGGGCGATAAAAGCTGTAGTTAATAAATTTGTGCAATGCAACTTTTTTCTGGGTATATCAAAGTCACCGAGAAGCTCACTATGCCTTGAAAGTTATATTTTCATTTGTGCCGGGAGGTAAGTTATTAGCATTCGCTTTTGCAAGATTCAAACCGGTTGTTCGCCATCTGCGATATCCCACGGCAGTGCGATGCAATTCGTGAAATCGAAAATATCAGCATCGCAAATCCGAGGTCGCGTGCGCTATCTTCCTCTTGGAATTTATCGTTATGGTAACGCAACCTGGAAGCCGCTTGGCGTGAGGCTTCCGGGCCGAGTTCCCGATTTCCGTATCAAATGGCCAACTCTTTCCTGCGGCCACATTGTGAATTTATGAGGCCTTTAAGGCGCGGCAATCTGAGATGGTCAGTTCCACTTTCGAATTAGCTATTCCAAGGAACATATCAACCGCCACTATATTTCTTAGTGACATCGTTATTCACAACGCCTGTCCTTATTCCTCATTCAATGATCAATAGTATAAATCGCATATAGATTATATAAATTGTATAAATAATTATGGCAATTTGTTACAATAGTAGAAAAAAAATAATATAGATAAAAGATATTGAGAATAAATATATAGGAGATATATTCTTTTTCTTTATGTCTTTCTTAAATTCATGGTTTGTAGTTAGTAAATATTTCCGAAAGAAAATTTGATATAAAAATAATAATACCTTAACATTATTAATAGATATCTCTATAGAATTTTTATAGATAATTTTATTTATTCCATTTTAAATCTCATTACAAGTCTTTAATTTGTGCGTTAAGTTTAGTATCTGATATTTTTATGCAAATATTACATACTCGTAACTGATATAATCTGCAAAACGACTATTTCATATTACAAGAAATAATGTAAGGTACAGACCGAATAATATGATATGCTTGGCAATTAGTTTTATTGTTCGCTTAACTGAGCGAAGTTGAAAGGATAGGAGCGCAGGTTATGACTCTTGAGAAATGCGCCTTTACCCGGAATTTGTGCGGATGACAGTGAATTAGGTGTCTTTTGCTACAATAACCCATAAACATTCCTCCTTCCTTGCGTCGCGTATTTATCATCCTGTCCGAGTAATATGCCGCGGGGCGGCCCATGCGATACACGTATATTCTCATCGGGTACAGAGATGAATGCACGCTCCGGTGATTCGTTTAAACGTAAAACCCAAGTAATAAAATTGTTGACGGAGACTGTTCGATCGAGTACAACATTCGTGGACAATGGGAGAATCGCGGTTAAGTTTTTTTACAACGACCGAGCATTGACGTATCCATCCTGATGCAATAACGTCGTCACGGACGCGAAGATGGGAATGCGAATTACAATTTCCCTTATGATTTATTTTCGATATAAAGGAAATTTAAATGCTTTTAGTAATTGGAAGAATTTTATATCTTTTTTGTACGCATGAAATAGGAACTAAATGACTTCATAGCAAATTGTATTGAAATTGTTTAAATCCTTTTTAAGATTTATATCGTGGAAAAAATGAAAATAAATAACTATATTATAAAATAATGTATATATATATAATATATATATATATATATAATATATATATATATATATATATATATATATAAATAAAAGCATGATTAATAAATAAAAGCATGGTAATATGTCAATTAAATATTGAATATCTAGAAAGTTGCATTTATAAATTAATTACATATATTATTATATTTTATGTTATTAATTGTTATAGAAACTAAATTATATCCTTTAGGATTGCATTTAAAATTTCTTCGACATAATGTAATTTTGAAATTAATCTTAATTTCTTAACTCCAACCTCATGATATTCATTGTAATTAAATCGCTCTTAGACAATTTTGACAAGAAACCAGCCTGAAAATTGGTGCGAGCGCGTTTATCATGCCGTAAAATCCTCTTAGCCAGTCTTGGCGTAAGACGCGAGACTATCATGCCAATTAGCGTGCAATACATGGAAACCTGAAATTGCGAATGGCACACTTGAACGCATTAGCGTGCGTCGTCGCGGAAATCGTTGGCACGCGGTTTGGATTTTCTAAACGGATTAATGTATCCCCTGATGCTCGTTTCTTATTAAATTTCCGCGGTCAGATATCCATAATTATTGTCATAGTAATCGCGTACTCGCGACCAAATCGGAAGCACTTGCTTATTCATTTTTTGAATCTATCACTAATCGCGAATAGTTTTGAAACTTCTTAATACTAAAGTATAAGTATAAAGTATAAATAAATTTTACGAAATATGTTAAATATTAATTATATTAATTCAAAGTTCTTCACTTTACTCTTGTAGTTATATTTCTAGCTCTAGAGACAGGACTAATCCAAGCCATAAAATCATTTTCGAGCAAGAAATATCCGCGCTGAGCTCGCTTGAAACTCGAAAGCGTTAGGGCTTTCCAGAACCAAAGCCGCGGCGGAATTCTATTACGAGATTGCGCCAGTTTGATCCAACCAGTATCCCAAACCGTCGAGTAAAACCATGGCCGACGAATTCCATTTTTAATTTTCACCCCTATGAATGACGGTCCCCCCGCTCGGCTTTCGGCACGCGTGCGTCTTGACGGTGCACGACATAACACATGCCAGGCCACACAACGTACGCTCATCTCGCGCGACATATTTCATGGCACATTAGCATATTATACCTGCCTTTGTATCAACACGGACAAAAAACATGTTTGCTCGTCAGCTTATCAGATGTTAAGTCCGTCCCTCTTTGTGTGTCAACTTAATGCTCCTTCAGCCTCTCGGCTTCACGTCGGCATACCACTCGGCTTTCCTATTTCGCCCAAAGCCCACCGCCTCCTTGGCTTGACAATTCACCTCCTGTATTTCTCACGCTCTCTTTATGTTTTCAGTCCTACGCATTTCTCTCTCTCTCTCTCTCTCTCTCTCTCTCCTTTTGTTTGCCTGTATATAATACGCCTTTGTCTTTCATTTTGTAATAAGCTTTATGAGTATTTTGCTCCCATAGGATCATCTTCGTACCAGAACTCGAAATAATGACATTAGACAAGTAAATATCACATAATCTTTCTCAACTATTTGGCGCAATCGCCGGTTTCTCATGCTTTATCCGTAATAAGTAAACCGTGCGGTCCAATTGGTCTTTAATGCGTCCCTATTTTTCCGGAGCAAATAGTAGCCTTTCTGGCTGGAAGAATCGTCGCTCGGATTTACGTGACTCGCCGACAATGCAATGCTCGATGCACATCGCAGATTTTACTCGAGTGATGCGAGAAGGAGAAAGGAAGAGAGAGAGAGAGAGAGAGAGAGAGAGAGAGAGAGAGAGAGAGAAAGTGAATAAGAAAGAAAAAAGAAAAAGAAAGAAACATTGGCGGTTCCTCAAGTAAACAGCGCGTCTTGATTGTCTGCTCTTTCGCATTCTGTTGGCGATCTCTTCGACCTCGATATATACAAGTTGCATAGTAATTGCTACATCATTTTTTGTATTCAGAAGAGTTCCGTTTGGTTATCTTTTCGAAAATTGGATAACTCAATTCATTATCCAAATCATTCACTATATTTAACTTAATTTTTCTGTCTTTTTATCATTGATCAAGTCTCTTTTTATCACTGACAAGTTTTAATCCTATACTCTAGATTTATGATTTTAAGTTCAAAATATTAAATATAGAAAGTTTTTTATTGTGGAATGAGAAAGTGCTTTTTAACTGCGCTATACGATTCATGAAATATACGATCTGGAACCAGAGAATGCGATTAAACGTTTTAATATCTTTCATGTATAATATATTATCTGTTTGTCTGTGTGTATCTAAACAAAACGCAAAAATTAGAAATAAAATATTTTTCTTCTCAATAAAATTCTCCTTTTCTTTAACTTTACATTGAATGAATGATCGTGCTAACTTTGAAATCTTTTATTTTTCTTTCTCACCCTCGTTTTCTATCGTTATCCGTAAAATGCTCGCAAAATGTCTGAAATATGTATGAAAAGTCCGAGAAATGTTTGACAAATGTTTGACAAATGTTTGAAAAATCTTTAAAAGATATTTGAAATATACATACGAGGAGATTATCGATATAATAATAATAATATTAATTACAAGCATTTTAATACTTATTTCTATTTAGAAAAAGATTCCTCTTTTCTCCTTATACTGAAATGTAAGATTTATCTGAAATTATTTCAGATAAATTTTACCAAATGATCTTATTATATTTTTTATTAATAAAAAAATAAACAAGGCTTAATGAATCTATGACCAATATTTTTAATGTGTTTTTATTTCAAGGTAATTTTAAGTCTTAAGGTGCTAATATGATTTTGTGATTGGTTCGTGATTTTTTAAATCTATATTTGAGATAATCTTAAATAAGAATGTTTTAATAACATATAAAATTCTGTAGTTAGTTTTATGATAATGTTATGTTTTAGTAAGTTTTATAATTACGTTATTAAAAATCCCGTAAAAGAATAAATAACGTGCGCAAAGTACGTTTTAATAGTATTCTAATTGTCTTTAAAATATAGCGAGATTAGATATATTTTTTACTTTATATTATTTTATATTTGTTATTTTGAATATTTCTCTAAATTTTTATTATTTTAAAAAAGCTTCAGATTTTATACTTGCCAAAGTTAAGTTTAAAATAACAGTTGTCAGAAAAAATGTACAAAATACATTTTTATTAGAATATTCCATTATATGTTGAAATAACGTAAATTGTGGCTATTTTCCGTAACACAGAATTCATTTCACACTCGGTGATAATTGTCAGCACAAAACGCGATTGCGACATTCCGAACGTTCAGCGGCGTAAATGCTTACGAGGTGTAGATATTGGGAAAATAGAGAAAATTGCAAGCCATGCGGAACTTCGAGATGCCGTGAAAAAGCGCGAAACGGTGAGAAACAGAGAGCAACTCGTACTGTAATTATGCTTGCCTTTTTTGTTCGTCGTTAATTCCAGTTTTCAAAGCTGACGTGAACTAAACTTGCGGGAATTTATCAAACGAAAACACGCGCACACTCTTATATCAAATAATATTTAAGTAGATTTCTCTAATGGGGGTCAAGAATCAAGAATCATTGTGAAAATATAATCGCGATTGAGTATTTTCGAAAGGAATTTAGTAACTGTACTGGTAAAAAGTCAAAATATTTTACTATATTTTATTGAAATAATTTGTATATACAACAATAGATTAAATCTTAAATAAGATGCTATAAATCTCGTTTTCTCGGAATTTATTAAAATATATTTCTTTTCAGTTATAGAAGTTATTTAGATTCTTCCCTTTTACTGTTACCATTTGTTTTCCTGAACGTCTTATTATATGCGTCTAACTTTTGCCATTATTGTCTTACTTTACTTTACTTACTTGGATAACTCTCTTATAATAATTCTCGTTACAAACACTTTTCATCATTAAGTTCTAAGAGTAATTTTCTTTTCACTTCATTCGTGATGGTTTTATCAAAGTCCACTTCATCTTGTTTTATACATGCAAGTTACAAGATTGAAAGATTTACGACATTTATTATTTATGTATATTTGTGTTTTTTGTATTTTAATACGTCGTTACATGACAAATAAAGAGAATATTGATTTTTTTAAATTAATATTCATCAGACTGCGAATTCGACACACAGATTGTGTGTTTGTAAAATTAATATTTATATAGATTGTGTTCTCATTAACATGTATCATGCCGCATAAATTTTATATGATTTGTTATCCACACCGTGTAAGTCATTGATCATACAGTATATTTATTATATTTCTTAAATTATATTCCATAATAATGAATTAATTACAAAAATTATTGTTATAAAGAAAAAATTACCCAGTACCAATATTGCAATATACATCATAAATATGTATTAAATAATATTAACAAATATTTTATGACTCTGTTTTTTTTTATGGCTATCAAATCAGTATTTAATCGGCCTGAGTGGAAAGATCACCGTTAACCTATGCGGCACAAAGCGTTAACGCTTGCAGTTTTGCAAACATTAAAAAATATATCTATTCATTACTTGACAGCTTCACGTGTAAAACAGATCGACCAGTAAACGATTATACGTGTAATGAATTTAGCGAAATCAATCAATTTGGAAAATGCGATTAACAGCTGTCTAAAGTACGTAAATTGCTTTCAATACTTAAAATGGTTGGTATAGCGTAGTTCGGATATCTCACTCGGTTTAATCATTTTAACGGTGGGTCAAGCGCGACCACTTCATCCCTTCGGCCATATTCGAGAGAAATTTGCACCTCAATTGCATACGGTCTTTTATTCATCGCTCGAGCGATTCGCCCGCGACTTCTCGGCGCTATTGCCCCAGATCTAGTCTGTATACTTCTCGCGAGATTAAACCAGAGCGATTAGCATAAACATTCTATAAAAGTCAAAGCGACTCTTTAAACGGCAGAGAGGCTCGATCGTCGAATATCATGGGCAAACTTCGGATTTCATTTTGCGATTATAGAGAGGTGCTCGCTACAATATAACGCATTCTTTCGGATTCTTCTTGGTTTAATCGTTTTAAAACCGTTAACGTATAAGAGTTTTATAAGAGTTTTATAAAAGTTTCATATTATTTCTTTACGTGCTAACATGAATGCAATATACATCATAGGTATTTACTTAAATAACATTAACAAATATATTATAATTCTGTTTATAATTAACGGCATAACGTACAATATTTGTAGAGCATTAATTAAATTTTTGTATTACATTGCATTTATTTAAAATAAAAGTGATATTATCAAAATAATCGTGTTTCAATCATTAAATCTAATTAAGTACCGAATTCTGTTTTTATTTAGCATCTTATAATATTTTGTGATTATTAAAGCGTAATGTTATTGTTATTTTATATTAAAAAGATTGATATAATTTTTTATTCTGATTATTTTTATACTAATTATACACTTATACTAATTATTATTATATAATTATAACAATTTATAGTCGTATCTGCATAAAAATTTTTAATCCTAGAGTTCTTTCCTTTCCTACTTCTTCCACTTTGATTATGCCACGCAGGTAAAAACTGGCTTTAGACTATTATTTTTGCAGTTTATTACACTACATCAATTTAATACCTTTGTCATTCGTGGATGCTTTTCGTGTCGCAAGACTATCGCGCAATAGTGACATCACTTTTATATTGAATCACATATATTTTTTGCACCTTGAAAGCCGCATATCGGAGATTCAGTGTCGAGCGTTACGATTTGTGCGCTCTCGTTGGACGCTGTTGTGCTTGCAATGGCGAAACACATGAGACGGTTGGGAAGCCATCAATCGACTGGTCCGCGTCAATAAAAACCAGCAGAATCCTTTTATTTTCGCAGTGCTTAAAGTCTTTAGTGCCACGGGGTCGTATTTCGAAAATCGTAAAGCGCAGTAAGAGAGCTCTCGTTTGCCATTAAACAACATAACTCTCGCTGATCGTCGGGGCCGGATCTCGCAAATGTAATTACGCGTTTTTAACGAGATAACACGTGCGAATTAAATATCACATGGCTCTTTACCAGCGATGTGCGAAATTTTAGCGAAAAATTTCTGTAGCATCATTAAGAATTTATTACTTTGTTAAAGAGTTAATTTATTATAAATTATGTTGATTACTTCCATATGATGATTTATATGAACTAAAAATGTATACTTAAATGTATACTTAAAGTAATATGGTGAAAAATTATAATACATAGAACATAAAAAAGATATGTTTTTATGTTATATACAAATTTTAAACTTTTTGAAAATTTTTTTATTAAGTAAGATTTACAAATCGTAATTTTGTTTGATATAAATATATTCTAATATAAGCTTGATAAAATTAGTAAGTTGTTCTATCTGAAGTTATTTTTAGAATGATGTATTGCGAAAGAATATGAAATGACAGTCAATTTCTCAAGTTTAATTAATTTTGTGTAACGCGAGATTCACATAGTTATATTTTTTGCTTGTAGAACCGCATAAAACACTGAATCACAAGTAACGTCATCTCGTAGCATGAAAGGTCGAATTTGGGTGAATTCCATCTCGATGAAGTGTGAAAGATTATATTTCCGGCAGATTGCGTCACATCGCAAGATCAGAATGATTTCAAATGCAGATACGCAAGAATATGCGAATCTCTCTTTTTCATTGTTTTTGATTTACATTCGTATATCTCGTTAAAATACAGAAAGAATTGGATCAAATATTAAAAAAAAAAAAAAAAAAGCGATCTACGCGCATTTGAATTTAATAAGTTCAGTTCCTTTACTAGTGAGCCGTAAAATTTGCGCGTAACGATCGCAATTTATCCGTTTGCTATTTTTGAAATCTGTTTCCACGTAAAACTCGTTTCAAAGCGCGTTCCCAATTATGAGATCAAGCGGAAATAAACCGCATTCTCGCGAATTCACGAATTTAATTCTCGCACATAGGATATTTTTGTCTGATATTTTTAAAAAAATAACAGACTGGTTTTGCGAGAGCCACGGATTTTCGTAGGAATGTGAATCACGCTTCGTGTCTGGAACCGACGCGACGTTTCCACATTTTATGACGATCGATCGCGCGGGTTTGCGCGCCGTCAGAGACCGTCACAGCGCGCGCGTTTCCGTATTCAGTCTTATTTCATTCCCATGCAGGAAGGATGCCGTTAACTTTTAACGGTCGGTTAATACGACGTCGCATTCTGCGACTCGCTTCTAACAGCCGGCTTGAATGCAGACGGTCAGGAAATATCTCTCGATGATGTAGTAACTGTCATATAATGCGTACATCGGGAACTATCACGTTAAACATTTTACATGGTATCAAATGGTCGCCGGCGTCTTAAGAAGAAATAATTTAATAGCGTAAGGTATATGCACGGCAACAAAAACACATCTCGAAAATTTCGTGCGACTCAATCACATATCTTTCAAGTTCACAAATATTATATTAGCAAATATGAGTTGTTTTTAAAATTTTTCGTTTTACAATAATTCTTTTTTTTATAATTTTCTCATTGTCAGTATTGAAATAAAATATACAGTTATTGATCATATAAAAAAATCATATAAAAAAATCATATAATAAAATTATCAGAAACTAATTAGGATAATTTCTATAACTTAGGAAATAATTGGTACATGCAATATATAAATTTAGCGTGTCTATTGGGACTCATGAAATATAAATATGTATAAATTTATATGTAAATTATTTATTATTCCCTTATACTATTCCAATTCCCGAAATATTTGAAATAAATTAATATGTAATTTATATATATATATATATATATATGGATACGGAAAAAATAATATTATGAGATGAAAAGTACATTTGTTAACAGTTAATTGGAAAAATTAAGTAATTAAACAATTCATTATTATTTATAATTAATTATGTAATATCATATATAGTATATAATATTTTAATGTGTTTTTCATTAAATTAATTTTTTATCATATATATATATGGATAAATCAGACAAGTTTCAACAGTACATTTACGTTTTATTTACTGATTGCATACAACGTGTATGGCATAACGTATCAGTACATTTTCAGAGACACCTGCAAAGCATTTCTACAAAATTTTGAATCGGAACGGGATCGTGTCGATTTTCAACTGTAGCTTTCATCCTCTTGTATTTACAGTTGGAGCGCGTTTTTTAACTCTTTTTGCTCGAATCCGCCGCATTTGTCACTCGCGTGTGAATTGGTAGTAAACATTTCGCATTTGAGTATCAAAAAATAGGGGACTGATCATTATCAGGCGACTGTTAGCACGCATGCTTGCGCGCGGAAGCTAAGCCGAACGAAACGAGTATCACGGTTGGTACTAATTTCCGTTTTAATTAACATTGCATTTGCGTAATTAATAGCTGTCAACGGCTTAGATGGCGTGGCTTAGGTGCATATCCTGATCTAACGATGTAAACGATGTTGAATAATGCCGATCTTGTCATTGATCACATGCAGTTGCATCGATATCGGTTGAGATAATTAATCATTGTCAATGCTAATTATCGATTGCAACGTTGATACATAAAAAATATAAAAGGAGACATTACTTATTCTATATTGTTCTTAAATTCATATACGTAGATTTAGTCTTGATCGATTTAGAGTTAACAACGGCTCGAAAATAAGTTGATTTTAAATGTAAAGTATAACACATACATATATTATAAAACATTTATCATATAATTAATCTTATTCTCGTACAATTGTTCAATTCATTTAAATGCAAGAGATAAACGTTTTAGTTTTGTATAAAAAAAGATTCTAATTAAAAGTGCTTGTGTATAATCAGTATAGGTAGGCATAAAAAAAAAATGAATTTAGCTATCGTTTTAATTTATCATTTTAATAATATAAATTACAATTCTCTCTGTGTATTATTTATTAATATATCTGTATTAAATTACTTTGGTTGTTAAGATAATTTCTCCAGCAAATCATGTTCACGAACTTGTACAGACGATACGGTTAGTACTATCAATTAGGAGATGGTATGCAATATGCAAATTTAGTGTAGGTGTTTATTGTATGTGGAGACGGTAACTTCCTCGCGGAAGTACTAGTTGATTAATGCTATCCTATTTGGTAGCGAGCTTCCTCACCGGACGAGAATCTTCTACAGTTCCTACACAAATGTAGATAATCGACCGCGATCTTTTACATTAGTTGTTCAACGAGCGTTCTAAGGAATTTTGATCGATCTACATTCATTGGGAATTAAATCATGAACGTTTCTGTCTGGCTTTAGTTGTTGTGTCTGATTGTAATTCTTGGACTCGATTCTTGTCTCTTCGATAAATACTTTTTTTTTATCGTAGAATAAAGCTGAAGAAAGAATTTGATTATCACTTGTAATTAAAGTAGGATGAGCGGGAAAGCGAGTTACGCAAACTCCAAATAATCAAATCTTCCGTTCGAGTAGAGGTAGCAGTTCTATTTCAAAGGATTTCCAGAATAGTATATCGTACTGTGATCAAGAGAAACATTATCTCTCTCCTTCTTCCTTTATGTAAGAATATCTAAATTTAATTAAGACTTGGTTATGAATTCTCAATAGCACAGCAATTACAAACATACAAATATCAATTTTTAAATTAAAATAATATTGTAATAAAATTATAATAAAACTAAAATAAAATTTAATAATCATATTCGTTTTCTTATGTATTATATCTATAATAATGTACATGTATATTTACGGAAAAATAATAAAAGTCTTTTTGATTTTTATAAAGATATTTATATTATATCTTTAGATCCATGTACTATCTGTACTATTAATAAAAGTAATATCTTTTTATATAAAATTGTTGAAATTAGTATTTTTCATTGAATGCAGATTATAAACAAAAATATATATAATATGAAGATATCACAATAATTTTGAAATTACAATATCAATAATATAATTACAGTGTTTAAAAATTGGTGTCTAATTGGTGTTTAAAAATTAAGTACAAATTAATCGTTCATTTGTCCATTTGTTTTAAAAAGTTTATAGCTGTAATTATAAATTTTTATTGTGAGCTAAGAAGAAATTGAAGTACTGCTGCATCGTGTAAAAATGATATTTCTATCATCTAATACTGCTCGTCGATCGAAGAGCCAAACGAGTAACGGCAGATGTTATAGCAAGTTCGTGGAGCGGATGTGACACGATCTAATCCAGACGAGGTAGCAACGCAGCACCCGATTCCATCACAAAATTGGATGATACCGTGCCACTGTCACAGCGGGGAATCGCGGAAGTTATTTAACGTATTAACTCCCTGCTTGTTATTTTAGCTGCGGATGCGTTGCACCTCGAGGGAGAGCGAATCCAGTTTCCAAGAGTTGCACGTTGGCAATTTGTGATGTTCTTGACTTCCTCAGCTCCCCTCGAGGTGCGGCCGTGCTTGAGATCTACTACTGTCACTGATATATATACACAGATAGAATGATCCTGAATACATGATAAATCGGCGTGAATCAGTAGACGCAAATTCTATTATACATATTAATGCAACAATATACGTATCTGATATAAATTTTGATTAAATTTTATACAAAAAAATATTTATTAACTTTTTAATACGTTTTTATACATTTAAATATCAAAAAAATATAAAAGTCTCCAGACATACAAATAGACTTTTTACTTTACAAATAGAAATTTAAGAAATTTTTTTTATAAATTATATCGAAACGTAAAAATTGGTAAAGTAGAAAAGAAGGCTTGAGATTTTTTCTTATTAAAATATCCATATTCTTATTATAATATCCAAAAATATAATATCCAAATATAAGCTATTACATTTTATGAAATTTTAATATTGGATACTCGAGTATTGTGTGTAGTTTGATAATCATAAATTAGAATGTATTTTTCACAAAGTACATGTGATTTAAAAGATTTCTTTGCTTGACAATGTGATTTTCGTGAGTCTTGGAAATGTAGAACATATTTCGATTTACTGCGTAAGCAAAGAATCGCGAAGCTAGACGACAAGAAAAACAGACGTATATATCTTATATTGTCAAGTTTGTAAGACTAGGTCTGCACGTAGCTTACAAACCGACCGATGTTGAGAATGCTGTATTGACGGACGCGTCCGGATCTGTTTTATTGAGGCCAGATAACGGATCTCCATAATACCGTGACCTCCTCCTCACTTTTCTATTACCCGTCTCGTTCTCGAGCAGGCATTGTCATCTGCGATGGCTTTTCAAGATAAATGAGTTTTGAGACAATAGGGTTGACATTTAGGACTGACAATACTCGACGGTACGAATGCGGAACGTGACTGGATAAAATGCGTCTAGGGATTGTGAAAAGTTAGAGCTACGGTGATATAGTCGAATGTTGTAAGATATAAGTAAGAAATTCAGTTTCCACAAATCGAACAGTTTTAAATTGCCGGTTATTGTAAATATATATATATATATATATACTTATTATTAAACGCATAATTTATTTTACAATTATTACATTAAATATCAAGATAATTGTATTTCGTTTAAGTAAAAATATTGATTTTATATAACAATCGTACATTCTGCTTGTTTATTTCCTTAAGTTTTTAAATGTTTAATTATAATTATAATAATAATCATACAATGTAAAATTTCAGTTCATGTAAAAGCTGTAGCATAACAAAGTTTTATCATAGCGATATATACAATTTTTTTTAAATCAAATGAGAATGTATGAATAAAATTATATGTGTAATTAATAAATTAATTAACTGTTACTTGTGTGTGTAAAATTCATTCTGTATTAACACAAAAACAAAAATTAAATTATACTGACTTATGATTGAAATTTGTGATTATTTTATTTTAAAGCCTCAATTTTTTTAAGTTTATACATATCGCCTGAATTTCGATCATTAATAATATTAACGATTATTTCTCGTAATAATATTCGCAGAATAATTGTTGTCATCAAGAACCTTGCTTTAGTTCGCTAGAAGATAAGCTTCGGTGATGAGCCAGCCAGAGAAAAAAAAAAAAGATAAAAAGTTTAAAGGAGGACTCATTTAGTCTCGAAGCCTCGGCATATTATTAACTACCGTATATGAAGATACAATATATACCTACTCTCAGGGATGCTGGAAAGTTATGGAATGGGCTTGACCTGTAATTTACCTACTAAGTGTTTGCGTACCTGCCTGCACAGTATGTAAAGTTAGCTAATTAAACACTTAACGGAAGTTTCGAACAAATTAAACGAATACCAGGGTGCTAGGCGTCATTAAACATTCCTCGAAGTTTTTATTACTTTTTTGTTCCATACCGCGAGGTACCAGTCGACATTTTGCGATTGCCTTGCGAGCCGCTTTGGTGTATTTTAGGAATTCCCCGTAAAATATTATCGTCGGGAATATGCTGCGTTCCATGAGATATACACCTACTTGGGGTTGGGGGGGTTAAAAAAACAGGAGCCGCCTTTAAGAGTTTATTCCGCGGAAGTTAGTCTAACTAGTTAGTCTAACTAGTTAAACTCGGTTTAAGAAGATTTAAATGTGTTTTGCACTTCTTCATTATTTAGCTTGTAGCCTTGGCGGCCCATTCTCCCAGTTTCCGAGCGGGACGAAATAAAAACGCGATTGTGCATAAAAACATCGGTTTTTCGTTGGCTGTCTGCGAGAAAGCTGGCGGAACCGTCCGCGAAACGCACACGCCATGCAATTACAATACGAATTACGTCGTGTTTCGCGGTGCTTTCACGAAAATACGGAAACAAATTGTCGATTTATTTGCGCATTTGCATAAAACACGAACCGGCACAGCCTCTGATACGCATCTAATTATATTCCAAATGAAATATTCTACTCTCGCGATAAAATAGCATCGATGTTTTTAAGTGTGGTACGCGCGGGTATAAAATCGAGCTGTAATAAATTAACGGATAAACTTACGATAAATTTCGTCCCGCGATCGATAAAGCTAGTTATAATGCCGCATA
This sequence comes from Pogonomyrmex barbatus, assembly GCF_055798465.1. Taxonomy (NCBI): domain Eukaryota; kingdom Metazoa; phylum Arthropoda; class Insecta; order Hymenoptera; family Formicidae; genus Pogonomyrmex; species Pogonomyrmex barbatus. The sequence continues at coordinate 5,178,641 of NW_028297098.1, forward strand.
TTTTACTGCTTATTACAGCACGCTTTTAACACGCGTCTACCACATTATCTTACATTAGTTCCGCACATCTTAAGAGTACCATATGCTTCGCATTAAGAAAATTATTTAAAAAAAATAAATTAATTAACGTGCTAACATCAAAAACTTAATAAAATAAAATATACAACGCACACATATAATAAAATGTAATTTAGTCGTTATCATTTCATAGCAGAATAAACGTACACTTTCGTAGTGTTAATTGCGCAATTGTCGTGGAAATTTTCTCAAGAAATTGAACGCACTTAAACAGAAGTAATATATATGCTCTTTGAATTTATAATTATATCAAGAGAATCACTAATTACATCAATGTTTCTAAATATATAATAACATATTTTAACGATATAATTGATGAACACTCGTTGATTTCGAGTGATTTCGCTTAATTGAGTTCTTATCTCATCGTGCTCCGTATCGTTTTAGCACGACGATCGTGAAACAATTTCCCGGCGGAGAGCACGACACGATAATGACTTCAGTGGCCTTTCACGCAGAGTTAATCAGCGAAGGTTTAAATTTGTACACGCGTAAAAAAGAGATAGAGCAAGAGAGGCTAATGAGATGAAGAGAATACAGCGATGAAACGGAAAAGAAAGAGGCAGAGAGCATGTGAGAAGCGAGATAATTGTTGCGAAGGGCGCCTATGGTAAATAATAGGGATTATGCACGATTCATTAAAGGGCATTTTCACGACGTAAGAGTAGGCCGTGGCGGAACAAAATCGTCTTCATTTGCAAGCTGTTACTAGCGTAGCATCTGCTGCTAAACGCTGTAAACAGCTTTACTCATAATGGCGGAAGGAGTAGTAGTTTAACTTTGGAATAAGGCGGCCTAAGAGGCTTTCGATGTCGGCGTTTGCAGCACAGGCTACTCGTGATAGAACGTAAGCGCAATAATAGAGAGTGGTCATCGATTGCATTCCATTACCCATGATTCTTCCTTCCCGTTTGTTTTCCCTACCAGATTGCTTTTCGTTAATTGAAATTTTTCGACGAGTAATCGTCGTCTGGGCAATTTGAGCGATTGTTGAAAATATTTATCAGCAATTTGAAGCGCATGTTCGCTCTAATGAGCCGCACGATGATATATGCGTCCCATTAAATTGCGAATATGGTATTGTTCTCGCACTTCGACTGTAAACCCGACGTTTATGTCGCGATAACGGCGGTAGTTGTCACGACTGGAAACTACTATTCCATGCCAATATCGCAGGACTATCATCTACACATCATCAACTATATTATATCAAATGCATTGCCTTACTTTATCGCTTTCTTTCTTCTTTATTGAATTCTATGAGAAATTTAATACACTCAGTTAATACACTCCCTCTACTACGAATAAAATGTATTTTATATTTGATAAATTTATTTATAATGTAGTTATTGAAAATTTGGTATTTTGATATTTTTACGTTGAATTTTTACAACAATTATTTTTATTAAGGAAAGATGAATGAATGTACTGTATGAGTTTGTATCTAAATATTTTTATAATTTATTGGAAAAAAAGAAATTGACAATCAACTAACTGATTAATATGGACCAAGTTTGGAGCAAGGAGTTTGAAATTTATTATTCGTATTGTTACAATCGGACGTGGATCGAGCTTGACGAGGAAAATATGGAAATCGAGGTATTGTAAAAGAGGAAGAATTCGTAGGGAGGCGAAAGAAGAGCATATTGATAGAATAATTTCCGTCCTCGTTTTGTTTCAACGAACGACAATGTGGACACTCGGCTAGTGGATTGCGTAAAAAGAATAAAAATTACACGCGTTTGATTCAATGGAAATTCAGAAATATCATATCGTTTCACTTTTAATAACATGCCTGCATCGCGATTTCGTTTCTTTCTGAACGCGCTTTTGTCCTACCAATTGCATTGTCTACGCAAATTGTCCGCCCACTCGTTGATTCAATCGATTCAATTTATTTTAATCGAGCTATGGACTCGTGACAATCTCGTGCAAAAGCAGGTTTAAAATTTTCAATAGCGCGGTATTCTACTATTTATTTTATACGGTTTGCGGATATAAGAAGCATCTTCTATAAGAGAAATAATTAAATAATCGAAGTAGAAACTCCATCATGAAACATTAATATCATTTTGCTAATTATCGTCGTATATTGCATGCGTGCGTACGTGTTCCTACATGTGTAAAATCCAATTAATGAGAATTGTCGTATGAAACGTGGTATATTTTAAAAATGACGATGTTTACTTCTATGTGTTCTTCACTCTCAACTATGTTTGATGTCTCGAGATACTTCTGCCCTCTTGTCATCTTCTTTCGTTTAAGTACACGCGAATTCTTTGCAGAGATGGCCCTTGACGTTACGAGAGTCGCTATTTTATTACTAAAGTTATTTGTCTTTCAAGAAAGTCCTTTGTTATCATCTCTTTGTTCTCCCACTTTATTGACTCATCCTCTTCATTGTTGACCGCGACATTTTGATGGTAACGGCCGGGATAAAGATTGGACATAGATTTCGAAGTGAGTTCTTACATGGACCTTAAAATCCTGTCATGAATGGTGCAATATCTCTTTTCGGTTACATAACTGGTTTCTTTCTCGATTGAAACAAATTATACAGGAAGGCAATTTCGAGAAAGATACGTAAACATTTCATCAAATTTTCAAGTAAAATATTGTGAAATTAAAAATTAAAATTGATGATTTAATAATATTGCAATGTATAATATTTAGCATGGTACTTGTACATTTAACAATTCGTGTTTATTACATGTTTGAATTATCAATACCATATACTATGATTAATACAGCATATTGAATTAATAATTCAAATATAGTTATAATATACATGCGAAAATTCTTTGTGAAAAAACAAACTTGTTTTAAAACAATTTGATATCCACATATTACAAATGTTTTTTCTTCTTGTATTTAGCGTACGTTCCGAATGTCTTTCCAAAAATCTGAAATGCCATGCGCCTGTTAGTAAGCATCGACACTTCGCTTAAAAAAATAGCGCGCGGTCGCGATCGGCGGAGATTTGTTTGCTCGGCAAGTCCGGATTCGAGAAAGTCCGAAAACCAATATTGTCGAAACCAAGGAAGCGACGGCTTAGGTCCACCAGCCCACTCTGGGGTTGACTCTCCGCGCACACCTTCCCCCGCAAGTTGCAATATTTCACTGCCGTTTGGTAAACATCTCTTCTCGCAGAGCACCGAGTGTATTACACAACCCCAGAGCTAACGTTTCCCCAATAACCATTTCTCTTTCCAAGATTTCGTCGGCGCTGTCGCATTGTTGGCAAAGCGTAATACTTTAAGTAATTACCTGCTATCGTACACTCACTCGCAAACACACGTACACTTATACGCCCACACGTCCATATGCTTCTTATTAAACTGATGGTCATTTATTCCATCTGAATTCACTTTTAATAATTCGATTTCTTTTTTTTATTATAACAGTAAAAATTGTTTTCTCTCATACATTATATGATATTGATGTATTGTGTAATATTATAAGTATACTTTTAATATACAAAGTGTAAATGTTTGTTTAGAAATTTTAATTTTATTTTTCGTGCTGTTTATTAAGTTCTTTTATTATTCGTTTTTAATATTAAGCGAGTAATTATCCAGGGCATTAAAATAGTAGAGAAATGAGACTAAATAAATTTTATTGTTCTTCTTGTTAAAAGTAGTAAAAGGATTAACAGTTTGAAAAGTATAAAAAAGTAATAGGAACAAAAGCTTCAGTTGTGCATTTGTTTCTTCAACAACATTTTCATATTCATCGAAATCGGAAAGCGATAATTGCTCTCTCGCGCAGATTTAAGGTTCCTTTTGACGCATTTTCCTTTTGCAGCACGAATTTTCATCAGATTCGCGACTGCGCCGATTATCAATATCTCGCGGACAACTCGCGCTGTTGAAGCTGAATCTGCGGTATCGGAGCAAAGCGTTGATTAAATGCGCTCCGACTGCTTTATCACGAGCACGCTACCCGTTCGGGGGTCTGCTCACTTCGCACGAGAGCATAAATAAACTTTGTAGTCGTGCAGAATGAGCTTGCAATATGAGCTCACGTAAGCGGCTGCGATGCGCAGCGCGCGTTAAATAATTTTCGATTTATCAATGGAAATTCCATACTCCACGATAGTTCACGACCATTCATCGCGGACTCTCTTCGCTATTAACTTATGATTAATGAGTTAATTATAATTATTTAAGCTCAGGTTTCCGCGAGAAAATTTCCGAGTCCATTTAGAGTCTAGTTCGTCTATTCGAAACAGCAGGGCGCTCTTCGTCGGAGAAACTTCTGCGCTTTAATCTCGATACGTATCGACGAGGGATTTCGCGACCAGAATACTAAGAACCGTTGGTGATGTCGTTCTAAACAACTTGAAAGGCGAGAAAAAAAAGGTCTGACTGATACAAATGACCAGCTCGTTATTAAGATGCCTCATTCGCGAGACGTGGATCCATTTATATGCGTTAAGACACCGTAGCTTTTCCAGGGAAAACTTTTAACGAGCGCGGACAGCAGCGGGTTTCGTGCGAGGCGCGCGCGCGGGGGTGCGGGCGCGGAATGGGGGGGTGGTCGGCATGGAAACTCGAGAAAGTTTTAATCTCGACCCGACTGCAGTCGCGGCGAGGCTTGTAACGCTTTACGGTGAGTACCCGAGAAGTCGACTCGAAAGTCTAATTTTACGTTCGAATTAGCCGCGCTGCGATCTTTCCCTGCCGCGGCGAACACTCGGCACTCCGCGGGGGCACTCCACGGTATATCGGAGGGCCGAATTCTTTTCGCTTCTCGCATCCAGTCTTCATCAGTCGGATTTACGAAGGCGGCGTCGGATTTGGGGCGGCTATTCGTAACACGCCAGGTGCGCGTCCGCTCGTAACTTTCAGCCGTCTCCGCCGCTTCTGTAACCTACATTATTGATCCATTCGTGTATAGAACACTCAATAGAATGTGTAACGCCTTCCTTTTCTTTCTCGTCGAGTGACGTTGGACTAAATATCGGAGCACAAAACCGCGCGTCGCGTCGCGTCCACATCGCGCGCGATGTATGCTTCTTCCTTTTGTATCCGATGATACCAGATATCGCAAGTAATTCGATCATAGAATATATATATATATATATATATATATACATATAAAAGAATATATATATATATATTTTTTATATATGCATATAAAAGAATCAGTTTGCACCGAGAGTCGTGACTTTCAAAGCAGCGCGAGAACTGTACGAATTATTGTCCCGGTCTGTCACTGGGAATTGATGAAATGCTTAAAACGGCATGACGCGTCGGGTGTATGGTTGACGGACGAGAAATATTTTCATTAACTAACTGAATTTTTCAGAATTCTATGTAACCATATAACGTAACGCTCGAGAAGCGTTTCAATTTCGTGACGTATGCTGCGGCTGACAGGACACTTATATTTTTTAAATTGCCCACACAAAGTGCTGCTTTTTTTTTATCTCGACAACGCAGAGCCCCCGCAAACAGGTTTGACACGCGTATGTCGCTATCTTGTTCGGATAATAAATTTCTAACTGGTAACCAACACATAACATGCTGCAGTCACGAACACTTCGTTTATGGTAAATGTTCGGGAAACGAGCTCTCCTATTCGCCGTTGGAACGCATGTATTTTCATATATTTTCGCTCTGAATAAAATATTGAAAATATCACAAAAGGATTCTTCTTCTGGAAAAAAAAGCCTCGTTTATTCATTAAAAATTTCCGATTTAACCTTAATTTATAAAATGAAATCGTCATTTGCGCGGATTATATATCGCGAATGGTATGCATAGATATTTAACTGAGGAATGTGAAATCTCACTCGTGCGGTTTTATGACATTGTTCTGCAGGCGGTTCGACTGTATGGACTATCGAATGTGGGTCGTCTATTAAAAAGCTGCGAGAATTACGTACTTCACGACGTATTAATTAGTCTAGAGAGCTGATAAAAAACTGCGAGAACAACGCATATGGTAAAGTTTATTAGTTGAGCGCATATGTGGTGCGCATAATATTCATGTAACGCAAAAAATACGCGCGCTGCATTTTTATAACATACCCTCTTTGTTAGATATAATTGACAATCGCGCGAGAAATACACGATTTTTATGCGTTCATTAAGAACAATCAGTGTCAATATATATATATATATATATATATGGCTCTTTTCTAAATTTTACATTAGTATTATTAGGCGATTCCTCTCAAATGGAACTGGCAAAACGCGAGACTTAACGATTAAAGAGGATATACTTGTTTACAAAGAATATCGAAATTCCGATGAAATAGAACCGATGAAATAGAACCGATCGGACCGTCAATTTATCATATACACGCACATGTATTAATGTAAACGAAATACCTACATAAATATCTGCGAAATGTGACGCGAGAAAAAAGGATCGTTGATTGATTTGCAGCTGGCACGGTGCGTGATTCGTTCTGTCATCACCGTCGGCTCTATCCCGCCCTGTCCCTTTCTTCTTCACTTTCCCGCTTTCTTTTTCCTTTCCCGTTTATCACGACGTTTGTTTTTCCAATAAATTTCCAAACCGGGCTGAAATGAAACCCGGGCGAAATGAAGCGAAATTAATTTCACCGACGGCGTCTGAACTCATCAGGAAAATCTGCGTGTCCGTCACTCCACTTAAATCGGCAGTGCGCGACATGCTGGATTGGATACAGGAAAAGCAGACCGAATTATACGTGATGTCTGAATATTAAACCGCTGCCATTTCAAATGGAATCTGAATTTGAAAATTTTCGAAATCGATCACGCTTAATTTACAGCTGTGACGGCGAGATAATTTATTTAAACGTGACATTAGTTCTCCTCTGTTTTCGCGAGGAAATCGGGTGTCTTATTTAACCGTGGAAGATACTTGGTATTCCGTCGTGTAGTTTAGAAACATGCCATTTGTACGATGCACGTCACCCGCTGTCATCGTAAAGAACAGTCATTTTACTTTATCTTCTTTTATTACTTTCATATGCTTTTATTAAAAGTTACGTAAACTAAATACATTTTACGTTAATCTAATACATTTATTTAATTAAATAAACGCAAACAATCTTTATTATCATTGTTCAAATAATATAACACATATATTTTATATATGCCAATGTATTAATATAATTTTAATAAATTTTGTTGCAAACGTTGGTTTAATCTTGATGGTTGTAAATTCAAGTACAAATGTTTTTTAAATTATTAACCGTTTTATTTTTAATTAAACGTAATTCATTCATGTAGTCTCTATATATGTTTTATACGCATTATTTACATAATTACAAAATAAACGATACAAATAACACACATATAAAATCTTTCACAAACCGTGTAAGCATTAAATGTAACTTTTGTTAATGCTGATTTTGAAACTTCGTCTAATTGCGTGTGATTAAATTAATAAGTACCTAATTAATAAGTACGAATTTCGTGCGCGTTAAAGATTAATTCATTTCATGTACCAAACACAGAATGGTTATTAATAATTTTCAACGTTCCTGGCGCTACTTTATTCTTTCGTTTCCAGCGCACGAACGTAAAACCCAGTTATCAAGTGCACGCGAATAATACCGGACGAAGTTGCGCCCCGTGGCCGGACAAAGAGATGCAAATTGTGATTTCATATCCAGCGGACAATGGGATGGCGCAGCATTTGCATTTTTAATTTCTCTCAAGTGCCAACTTCTCTCGGCGGTCGGGCTCAGTCTAGTCGGTTATCAATTTCTCGGATATCTCGAAGGTCGCCATCGACCCGCATTTGTTTTTCGTTCTTCATAATTTACGATTGTCAACGAGACCACTCTGCGAAATTGAACACGTAGATTTCTTGGGTCTCACGCACACACGCGCGAAAATATGCGCGTTGCTACGTTGCAAAGCAATACATTGGCAATGTTTCTGCGTTCTTTCAACATCCCGAGCATTATTTTTCCTTCTTACAACGATAGATCTGATAGATAATTGATATAAATATAAATTACTAGCAATCATTTGACTTCTGCGTACGTTAAATAACGCAGTTACGCAATTAAGTTAATTTTTTTCAATTTTTGAGGGCATGCTATTGTAGAATTTGTAAGACAAACTAGCTACAGAATATTTCTACAAACATATTAAGGTCCTGCAAAGATTCTCGTAAAATTTTCTATTCTCCTTCTGTTTTACTTTAAACGTGTTTACTGTTAGCGGCGTGTAAGTCGCATTTCTGCAATTAATTTTATTCTCCAAAATTAGAAAGCGTTTGTAGTGGAAAATAAAGTGCAACAACAAGAACACGCAGAATCACATAATAAAACAACAATTGTGGCTGCGCAAAATTCCGCGAACAGTTAGCGCGCCATATCGTATATCATTAGATTACGTAATCTCGCGCTTGGCGTTGTGTAATAATGGATCCGGGCAAATTTTGCTGCGTCTGAGTTAATTGCTTGCAGTAATTCAAGCCATTTGCCATAGGAACGTAATTTCAGATTAATATTTAATGTGTAAAAGCTTTGTTTACGTGTGTAGGTCTGGTGGGACGTGGGAGTTTTTCCGGTCGCGATTTATCGAGCGCGTTTAGCACGATTAATCCACCCATACAGCTTGCGCCATCGCAATCCGTTGGATTCTAAGGATTCCATCGAACGGTCGAAAGTGTTTTCTTAAGTAAGTATTTAGTCGCGTAACTAAATGCTAAATCGTGAGCCTCATTGCGAATTCTGTTGGAACTTACTTTTCCATAAACAAAAAGCAGATGGAAGAAAGACGGAGGATACGGGGTGAGATATCGATTTCGGTGTACTACGTGGATGGAACAAAGACACACGCGAGCGTGCGAGGAGGGATAGAATCATTGTGTGAACGTGAAATTTGAAAGCTGCGAGCAAATCGATGAACGTGTATACGATAAATTGCGTCCGCTTCTCAGATCTTTTTACGCGTGACACAAACCGTTAGGTCAATACTGATCAAGCTCGTTTTAATCGCGTTTCAATTATTTATTTCTTTCGCAAACTTCGCTCCCTCGTTGATCTAATAATGGGTGGAATCGCGTGATTACGCATACATAAATGCATCAGCAATCGTGACCCATTAAGCGGCGATAATTCCATGGGAGAGGCTGCACTTTAACAAGCGTGAAATTTTGAAATGGCAAACTCCGAAAACGCTGATTCAGATTCGCTGCTCAAACTGAATCATCCATTTACAAGAATGCGTCAGACATACACAATTGCTCTAAAAAATATGTATACACATGTGAAATGTGGAAAAAAATATTGCAACGTAGATCGGCGCGGGCAATGCCGGCGGATTATATTTTAGTCTGAAAAATGACTGTGTTTTGTAGTTGGAGATAATGACAGCTTGTTCGGAGCATCAGTGAATTCAGACAACTAATTTGCTGCCGCGTTTCACCCTCAAGTAGGGCGTTTATGATCCGATAAGAAAAGCAGGAGGGGGTCACGAAATTGCAGAATTAACTGCCACGGTAGGGCCGATGTACCGAGATATGCGGGATATATGACTTGATTCTAGAGATTGATTGGTAGAGTAGAGCATAACTCTCTTTGGCAAACGTTCACAATTCTGAATGCCTTTAGCTTAATGAGTTTCGCATAATGTAGCGTATCTGTCTAGAGCTAAATGAGGCATTCAGCTCAAAGATCAAATTTTTAATTAATATCTGTGATATGTCGATTTCTAATTAACATCTGTGATATGTTGCAATTATTTCGCAACAATAATTAGCATATAATTTTTAGAGACAATTGTTAATTTTAATTAGTGTTTATTATTTATGTATAAGGAGATTGATTATTCAATTTAGCATTTTTAACATTTATAGTTAATATAAAAATTAAAATACAAAATTATGCGATTATTATCTTGATAAGCTTTAAACTCAATTCAAGATTTACGAAAATGACACTTTCTTTCATAATTATATTGTAATACAAACAAGAAGTTGTTCTTTTTAAACATATACCTTTTCTCTTTCTTTATTCTTTGCCACAAGCGATCATATTTTCTACATCTTACACTTTCTGTTCGAATGAAAGAATCTCGAAATTCTATTACAAAATATCACGCTACATTTCCCAATAAATTTTTAATTGAGATAATACATTGGTTTCATTACTTTGTAGCAAAGGAAGAAAGAACGAAATTGACGCAAAGTCGGTTGAGGGGTTGGGATCGGGCCAAAGAAAAAGAAGGGCGAGGCTTAGCGAATTGTAGCGGAGAGATGAAGGAAATATAGGGTGTTTCATTCATATCGTATTATCTTTAACGACCAATTTGTCAATATAAAATTTATTTCTTTTCATTTTGAAAAAAATCAAGGACTATTATTATCACAACTTTTTAATTTCTACCACATCATATAAAACCATTAAAATTTTATTTAAATAAATTTTATTTAAAAAAACTGAGAAATGTTGTTTTAAAATGAAAATGTCGATTCTCTAAATTCTTTTCTTTTGTGGTTTCAGAAATTGTTTCTTATCTCAATATTTTTGTTGGGGAAAAACCGGTTCCAAATCGATTGAAGAATTTGTCATAAAAAAATAATGCAATAGAGGTGAAACGCCTTGTAGATGAAGAGATAGAGGACAGGAAGGGAGAGGGAGAAGAGCGCAAAGGATGATGTAAGTTTCTAACCATGCGGACAATTCTATTCCCGATTTCGACTACGACTCGCCTCGCCAGCGTCAGCGCGAATTGATGTTTGCCTCCGTTCAAGCGAGAAACGCCATCCTCCGTTTTTATACCATTAGGAGAACGTCTCGTGGTTCCGTTATGTACGAAGATGGGATTGAGAAAAGGGGGGAGAGAATGTTGACGACGTCGCAAGGCTGTGAATGATTTCAGTAATGCTACGATTAAAACATCTCACCGATCATTAATGATCTTTACAGAATATTAATTCGGATGAGTAACGTTGCAGAATTGTAAGAGTTTTAATAAAATAAACAAAAACGAATGTTTTAATAAAATTTCATTCTACCTTTATGAAATATTTAACAAATTGTTAGAGAGTAATTTAAGAATTTTTTTTTTATGTTATCTGCATGAATCGAAATGAAGCAAATGTTTGAACTTTAAACGCGGTAATATTTCAGATCAAAATTTGATAATCGATTTGTTCCTAAAATGGCATTTGCTCCACATTTATGCTCGTATTCAGTGACGCATCATCGATTTTTCACGAAATTCAGCTCAAACAACAAACACGATGTAGTCACACTGCGACATCGGGCGAGGTTCCAAGCCGATCTAACTGCTTAATTTATATTCTCGCGCATTTATGGGCTGCAGACTCGGTTATCGGTTGAGAGAATCGGCAGCGGAGTAACATTGCTTACTATCGAAATAGGCCAGGAAGCGAGTTCCAACATACCTCCATCCTGTTCGTCCTATTAGTTATAAGTGGCAGCAACTTTACAGCGCATTGACATAAGTTACCACCAGGTCCCATTGCTGTTGCTGCATAAACTTAGTTAAAATCTGATCTTACATCCTTGCGAAATAGAAGAGAGAGAGAGAGAGAGAGAGAGAGAGAGAGAGAGAGAGAGAGAGAGAGAGAGAGAGAGAGAGTTGCAACTTTCGCGAAATACGCGTTGCAAGTCAGGCGGATTCTTTCGCGCGTGCAATTACATTCGAAATGGTAGAAATTATAAAAGCAAAATTACATTGCATTATTTAACATTCTATTGAAATTTCATATCGCATATTTATAACCCACGTTATAAATTAATGGAAAAGATCAGATAAACTTTTGAGCTTTTCAATATTTCAAAACGCCTGCGTATAATCAGATTCCAAAAATTATTTTAATATATGGATATTCTTTTATATAAATGTGCTAAATAAAATCTTTCTTCTACCAACTTAAAGTAGATTCTATTCTAAATCGAAGTTGGATTATTCACGGAGATACATGTTTAACACCGAGGCTGACTAACAGCTGCGGGAAACGACGGTCGTTCGTCGAATGCGCGCCAAGAAAAAAATCGGCTTTAAATTACTCCAAAAATCTGCGTGCGAATGAACGTTCGGGTAGCGGAGAGACGAGCCTGTGAGAATCATTGCGGTTTACCATCAACGACAGAGCCAGTCGACTATATAAATTCGAAGGCAGCCATTTCTGCAAGCGCGTTTCTCCGCCTCGTCACTTCGTCGCTCCACGACGCGATTTTAAAGCGCTACTGTCGGTTCGCCGATCGGCGCTCGGTTGTGCGATATAGCGGTAGTCTGGTATGATTCCCGCGGAAAATCATGAATATATTCAAGAGGCACGAATTTCTGGAGGGTCGTCGTTCGCTGCCATGAGGGTGAGGGTTCCGATCGGCCGAACGTGGAGGGTTGAACTCTTTAGAAGGGTTTGATTTCCTCTTACAGCAAATAATTTACATTGGCCATCATCGAAAATGTATGATCGTAATCTTATAATCATTTTCTCGTAAGATGGAAAACGTTTATGCATGTTATGTTGCAAAATGGATTTTCTTCATCTGTGCATTGTTCGTGCGATAAATCAATGAATCAATTGTTAATGAAGTTTTTAAATTTTCTTCTAAATATAATATAGACAAAATTAGCAAGTTGAGAAAAGTGTATCGCGATTATATTTTTCTTGACAATTTTGAAAATAAACTTTTGCTTAAGTAAAGATTTGTGATTGCACTTTATTTTTTAAATATAAAATTTTCAACATTATCATGATAATTGATATATTCCAGCTGACATTCTGGTGTTTACTTTACCATTTTTGTTCAATTAATTGGTTAATATTACACAACCAACATTTTTATCTATTTGAATACCTTATGCGCTTAATTATTAAAAAAATATTTTAACTTTGATTTGAATTTCCATAAAATTTTGAATTTAAAAGTTATTTTAGTAGAGTACACACAATTCAAATATTAATTTGTCATTTCTATCTAAGATAGCTTTTTACTGTCTTAATTTTATAGCAATGACGATTATTATTTTTCAACGGCTATATCGACATTGACAATGAGGCTATCCGTATGCCGATTTACGTGGCTTTTCTACGCAGGTTTATCGTTAACCAGGCAGCAGGTGCATGACAACTAGGGTAGCGACTCTCATGTGAAAATACAATGTCGGTTCGCGAAACTCCCGCAGTTGCTGGTGAAAAAATGTTGGAAAATGGTGAATGGATGCTGAAGCTGTGGCTCCTTCTAGGAAATTGAATTTACAATTTCGCCCCCTCCTTTAAATGTCCTCTTTTGTCGGATAAAAGCTGCCTGCCCATAATACGCCGACATGTCAACAGCTCGCTCGCTCGCTCGCTCGCTCGCTCGCTCGCTCGTCGAGCTTTTCTATGGAAGCCGCTTGGTCCTACAATGCGGCTCGCCTCTGACATCGACCTTCATAAACGACGTCGAGCTATCCTCTACCTCAACCCTCTTTATTCAGGTCCTCGTGACGTCCTCCCTTCCCCCTCTCCCTCCCCCCTCCCGCCATTCGAAAATTGTGCTGAGATTAATTCTTTCCTCTTTTCCCTGTCTCTTTGTCCAGTTTCCGCGATGTTATTATTCAAAGGGATTTTTCTTTGTTTTTCCCCCCTTCTTCTTTTCGAGTTAGAAAAACACCGCTGCCGCGGGCAGATGTCGATTTTCGCACATTCATGGCCGTCATAACTGACAAACGACGTTATAATTACCCGGATGTCGATTTAGCGATGACGCGAACGTGCGCGCTCGATTATAGCAATTATTGTTTCTTGGCTGACGTATTTCAGGCACGAGCCCGTTAGGTAAATGGCTAAGTGATCCTTAAACAGGGCGCCACGTTTCGTTCAATACGCAATACCGGCACTTGACGCGCAGTTAATTGATTAATATCGAGTCGCGCGCGCGTGCGTGCTATTGATACACCGTAGGTACCGAAGTAGGATCTATAGATTTATGGATTTTATTTCGGCGTCTGCACACGCCTCCCTTTAATATCAGGAGATTTATGTAATATCACGCGTCGGCTTAAAGTATGCGTTATCGCGAATATTTTTATAGTGATATATCTCGGCGAACGGCGTTCAATTTTAATAGAAATAATTAAATATCGATCAGCAACGTTGCATTTCCTGACGCGATAAATATTCCCGGGAAACGGGAAATGGTGCAAAACAGTTAATAATTTCTCGAGAGCATTCCGATAACTGGTAATGCGTGAACGGAAAAATATTAAAGTCATAAGAAAAATAGCGCTCGATAAAATCTGTTTTTAACAAATATTGACTTCTACTTTGTAAAAAGATATCTCGAGGAAGTTTGGAAATTCTTTGCTTGCTACTCTCATTAATTTAAAAGTCGGTGCTCTTCTTGAAAAGAATGTCGATGCTGAGTCGGACGATGGAATTGCATTTCTATAAGCCGGGAAATAATTTGCATTTTGCAAAAATATTCCATACAAGCTTGAATATTCACTAGATTTGTATTCTATACACCTGAACGTATCGTGTGGTACCAATATTTTAATTTTCGATCATAAACTGCAAACCGCAGAAAAGAAAATTGCCGGGTTACGAGTTATTAATTCGTGTCCGGCAACGTTGTCCGTCACGTTGTCAAACGCACGACCAAACACACTTGAAACCAGTGCGTATACATGGTGAATTGTTTTACGAATATAATTGATGGTCGATATACTCTCAGCACTGCGATTAGTATTCAACTAGAACAATTATCCGTTATTAAGATCCGTATAGACATCCATACAGTAACAAGGAGAATCCTTAGAAATCGTATTATGGAACATGTGACCTAATTTAGATCTAGAATTAGTGAGGAATTTGTGAATTTCGATTGTTAAATATTTTTCTATATTATAAATTTATAATTTTTTATAATTTTATAAATTTTTGAATATAACAGTTTATAAATTTAATAAAATGTATTGTAAATTTCATTCTTCTTTTAATTTAATTTTTCTTTTTATTTATAAAGAAAACATAAATAAAGAGATCTATGTTTATACATAAAATATTAACTTAAATAAGTTACTAAAATTTTTCCTTGCTGTTATTTCTATTATATTATTTCTATTATTATTCTATTAATTAATTTACAAAGAATGTATTATAACAGATGCATTTTAACGAGAAAAATCTTTGCATCTTGATCGTAAATTTAAAGTGAATTATAAATTTAATTTATAATAAAAATAGGAATAAATAGTCTGCAGTTAATTAAGCAAAATAATATGCAGCATGTAGAATTTCTTGCTATACGATTTTATTTAGCTACACAGACTTCTTGAAATAAAATGAGAACGATCCAAGAGAACGAGTGCAAACTGTACTTATTGGCAAATTTTTAATGCACGTTTTTCTTTTATATTCAATGTTGACTTAAATTACAACGTTCCGTACACATTGTATTCTAGGAAAGATACGTGACTTGTTTTCGTCTATAAGCATATTTCACGAATATAAAATCAATTTTTGTTAGTGCAGATAGAGAGACAATCATTTGTCTCCCGATCTGAATTTTAGATAATTCAGTAATTAAAATATTAAACTAAATTTCTTCTAAATTTCTTAAGTTTATCACAAGAAGCAGCTCGTTATTTGTATAAATATTTAAACCTTACTTGGCAAAATTATTTAGTTTCCTACATTGTACAGTTATAAAGCGCTGAAACCTGAATACTAAAACTTTATTCCTTTTATTTGGATTGTCTACGTTTCTAGCCGAGAGAAATTACACACTCCCAGAAACATTTTATTGTGCATAAAATAGATAAACAACGGGAAAGAAAAGCCACGCGATGATAATGTCGTGTACCTTGGGAGAAATTTCATTCACCTTCTCGAGTATATTGCGGCAACGTTCCTGCTCGCCTTAACGATCGCTCGAACAATGAAATTCACTATCGCTGTATAATGCATTTTTACGAGAAAACCTTAAGTAATTTTCTTTTTTTTTTATAATTTTGCATCTTACATTATGCGGCGTAGTCTATTACATTTTTAAGAGGGTTTACGTATTAGATGTGTGTTTGAGTTTTTCCTTGATGCAAGTTCAGCGCTGTGAGCATTATTATGTTCGCTTTGGAAGCAATTATCATGTTTGACCATGCATATGCAAAACAATTCCTTCATAGAATACATATTGATACGCATTATGATATAATTAGTTTCATGATTTTCAAGTACCTCCATTATGTGCGTTATTTCTCATTTATGATATTTATGAGCTGCAAAGAAATATAATTGCTCCCTTATTACTAATATATTTTATAAATAATGTAGCTGCGAGGCATAAATTTGGGATCAATAATTCTGTATGTCTCAATAATTTCCAAGTGTTTATACCGGCCATTTTAATTGAAAATAACAATATTAAAGTTTAATAACTCCTAGTAAATATTACGCTATAATTTTAATTAACTAATTAAAACAAGCAACATTTACGAAATTTTTGCTTTTATAATTGCTGATAATACAACTTTTAATCCACTTCGGCACGTCTGTATTTTGTGTGTTTTGACTGTTTTGTTGGAAGCGAAACACTATTTCTCCGTTAAAGTCTTTACATAGAAAGGAGAGGAGAAAGGGAAGGGTGATGG
This sequence comes from Pogonomyrmex barbatus, assembly GCF_055798465.1. NCBI lineage: Eukaryota > Metazoa > Arthropoda > Insecta > Hymenoptera > Formicidae > Pogonomyrmex > Pogonomyrmex barbatus. Next base: position 5,195,287 of record NW_028297098.1, read on the forward strand.
TTTTGCATTGAATTTGGCGCGGTGCGTGTGATGCAGCCGAGCGAGGAAGTTCCTTTTAGAAAATAAATCTTTAGCGCAGTGGAAGTTTAATTTTATCGCCGTCACGGAGGTTCCCTGCTAGGAGAAGGGCCGCCGTCTCTAAAAGGACCGGACTAAATTAAAAGAAAGGATCTGAATGAGACCACGGGTGCTGAAAGTAATCACTTTATCTGCAGCCGCCACTCCAACCCGCTGGCTAATCTGAGCCCGCGTTTTGGGGCTGAATCGCCTGTTTGGCCCGTCCTTCCACGTTCGCGAGTCTCATTTCCATACTCATCTTCCTAGGTGATTCTCGAAAATCGCATACGATCTTCCTCTTGCCTCTCTTGCGTCGTAATCATACGCAGCCGGACGTTACTCCAATACTCGCGATAACGAGTTTATAACTTGGTTTATCTCAATTTTTACGGTAATGTGTAAATCTACGTAATCACACATGTTAATCAAAATAACTTAGAATAGAAAATAATACAAAAATAAAAAGATGTCTATTATTCTTTTTTGGTTAATCTAATTTTTATATTTTTAATATAAGGAAAGCGATATTTATCTTGTAATTTTGTCTAAACATTCCCCATACATATGCTACGAATAAAGTTCAAAATTGTAAAGCTACATCTATACAGAATATTCCAATATTAGAGATTCCTGATTCTTGAAATAGGGTCACACATATTGCGATACGTCCTATATAATTTAGTTTGAAAAGCAAAAATACATATAAAGAATACCGGATTGAAAAATCCCACGTTCAAGATCAAATCCTACCACTGTCCATATCTGCCAACGAAAGGCGCGTGACGTTAGTCTCTTTGTTCGAGATTACAACTGGAGATTGAAAATCTAGAAAAATTTCTATTATCGACCGGTCAGATTAGCGTTACAACGTTCTTTGTTCAACATGGAAATTTCTAACAAACACGGCGATTCTAAATTTTCATTTCGTGTTATTTATTCCATGCGTAGCATCAATATTATACATTTTATACATATTGCAAAATCAATAACTGCGTATTGTACAAAAACATCAGCTCTGAGGGCAGCGCAATCATATTTGCATTAAATCGAATGTGATGGAACGCTTTGATGATAATACCGCGAGATCGTTCGTCGTAACCACGATAGTCGATGGCGCAAATTCGCAGATTTATTCCATTTCCCTTCAGCTAGACCGCAGACAATTTTCACCGCGCCGAAACCTACGACCCTTACAGGCCGCTCCGTCGAACTTTAATTCGCGCGATCCGCGCTGGTTTTGAAAGGGACAGCTCCGGTTATAAATCTGGTTTGGACACATCCGATTATTGGAGGCAGGGCCACTGCTATTTGCGACGCAGCGCGAGATGATGCAGCGGTTCCTTGCTAAGGATTTATGAAGCAATACTAAGTTTGGCAGTGACCCAACGGACCAACAAGTCTCGCGACACCTCCCTCGGATAAACAAATGCGGAATGGCACTCGCGACTTCTCGCTTGTTCTCGATTGTCACGCGTTGTGAGAAAGAATAATTTTCGGAATCTCTTTCTCTCCAAGTCGTCACGAGATTTATAGATCTCACGAAACGTGTGCAATTCTATCTGCAAAATCATTGAGATACTTTTCGCCGGCAAATCCCGCCGCGCTCAGTTTTATGGATTGCTTACTCTCGAGTTGTGAGATTATCGATATCAAGTGTTCTACGATTTTCCTGTCCATGATATATGGTACGTATGGTATGGTATCAAATGTAGAAATTGATAATAAAAAAAGTATTGTTTGGCAGAAGTTTAAAAGATTAATATTCTTTTGATGAATAATGTAACATTGAACATAGAGATTATTTAACATCTTAAGTATCTTCGATAAGATCAGATTTAAGAAATAAAATGAGCTTTTAGTTTTTGATTAATAATTATTATAATGAGATAAAATAATAATTTAATTTTAAATTTGATTTCAAAGATACTTAATGTTAAGTTTTCAAGAGGTCTGATGAATAATGATTCTCAATCATATTTTCTAAGAAAAAAATCGACTCCAAACTCGTCAAGGTATAAAACCTTCCTACTGGATCCTACATTTTACGATAAATCCCATGAATGCGCAAGCACGTTTCCTGCAGACGCGTATCTAAGTAGAGTGTATATGGTACAGTCGCCTCTGCACACTCCTTCCCTCCTTCCTTCCTCTCTCTCTCTCTCTCTCTCTCTCTCTCTCTCTCTCTCTCTCTCTCTCTCTCTCTCTCTCTCTCTCTCTGTCTCTCTCTGTCGTCGATTAAATCTCTCTCCATTAAAATTATAAAGTAAGACAGAAGATCATAAATTTAAAAAGAATTAACAAACTTAAAAAACAATAAAAATTTGATACAAAATAAAAATATTTAATAGAACATCTGTGCTAAAAACAGAGAGAGAGAGAGAGAGAGAGAGAGAGAGAGAGAAAGAGAGGAATGTTTTATTTAATATCTTCTTCTTAAAAAGAATTAAAAATGTAATTACTTTAATTTTTAAATAAAAATAAAGTTAAAATAAGGAGTACACTATTCCATTAATCTTTAAAATATATACGCGTATAATTAACAAAGAAGCGGTACGTGTTGACAATAATAAAAATAAAAATTTATCATTAAAATTTTAGTTGAAAGAGGATAGTTTTATTTATTTGCGTGTTTGCAAACGAATAGTTTTATTTTTCTATTTTTCATATAATGGTTTTTCTGCAATTTGCATGCTGCGGAATATTCTAGTTTTGATGAAAAAGATACCGTTTGGAAAATAAATGCGTGGTCTAATTCTAACAAACATTAACGCATTCTGTTGCACGAGACGAAAAGTTAAACACTTTGTTTTTTACATTCACGACGGAGTATCCTGGTTTGAAAAATCTTGCATGCACGTTTGGTATCCTACATTTGCAGAGAGAATGTTTCCTAGAGTGATGTTGAACATACCAGTTTCGAGAAACTGTAACTGACGTTGTTCCACTTCGCTTGCTTGTGCTCGGCCATTCGCGAGAGTACGCACACGCGTCGTATCACATACACAGTGTCGTGGTTACTCGAAGTCTTGAGAATATCGGTGGAAAATGTTTTGGAATAGTCCACAGTTTGACGTACGTAGGTGAATTGTTTTTGCTAAATTATTTCTACCGAGTTGACAATGCGACGTCGATAGAAACGTCTCGCGGCACGCGATAATAAATTAAAATGAAGCAGTAAATTCCATTTCCTTATTATTTTTAAGATATCCCTAGAATAGAGTAAGAAATTTCACTTTAATTATGGAAAAATTATGGAAAGTAATTATGGAAAATTGTTGATTAACTGTTTTGTTAAAAAAAATTCTGTTGATATGATTTTTATTTTTCTCAGCTTTTATATTAGCATTGATGTTCAAATATTATATTAAAATTATTCAGGAGCGTAATTATAAAATCGATTTAATCAGTTGATCGCGCAAAAAAGAATAAAACTTTGGGATGATTCCCGATAGAAATGCTCTTTCTGGTAGAAAACATCAGTGTGCATTCAACCGGCTATATGCGATCGAGCGTATGAAAGTCCACAATGCGCCGGCACGTTAATCTTTACAGGTCAAACGCATAACATCTCTGCCTTCGGCCGGAAACCACGCACGGTACGTACACACCCGTGCTTCAATAACTTCGTGTAAAAATACGAATACGCTGGAAATTCTTTCTGGAAGTTACAGGGAAATACGTACACGGCAATATATCACTGTGAACACGTAAAAGACACTCGCATCCATATAATATTCACACACGTACGACGGTGTGTGAACGAAGGCTATCCACGCGTTTGGAAAAACAGCTCGGTTATGTAATTTAACTTTTTTTTTACAAGATACAAAATATAGGCAAGCTTTTAGTGTAAGAGTGCCGTTTAGCGATAATATTGAACAAATTTAATATCATTGATCATTTATATTTAACATTGAAAATAAAGTATATAGATATGTAATAATAGTTATATATAATATAGTAATAATTATTTTAGAGTATAAAATATCTCTCTTTATTTGAATACTAGTATTTTTCACAATAAAATTAAAAAAATTTAACTAAAGCGAAATTTCATAAAGAATAAATAGTATTCATTATGCTATAAGAATAAACATAATTAAACATAATTAGTGTGATTTTTGTAATCTAATACTATAAATACTTTATTATTTTCTTCTTCCTTCCAATTTAAAAAAAATTTGCAATTACTCTTAGATTTTATAAATATGTGATCTTTAATTTTGCAGAAATAATTTTCAGTCAAATTATGTCGATTAATTTTTTTTAAGAAATAGTTTATAGACACGTTTCTAAAATGTATTTATAACTTTCGAGATAATTGATGTACAATTTCCAAATGTCATAATATTGATCCTAAATGTGCATTAAGCGTATGCATTGTCAACAATATGCAAATGTTAAGTTCTCATCAAACCGGTCTTGTAGGAAACTTGGGACAGTAACACGTCTCAAGGTATTAGATCGAGCTTACTCGACAGATTCAATTGGGCACACTTGCTGTACATGAGAATACCACTTAACGTCGCTTGCTAACCTTCCATCGTGCACGTATTGACATGCGGTTAATCAAAGTGGTCTAGTACCATTGTGCTATTCGACAGTACGATTATGTGGATAATAATCGTATTTCAACAATTCCCAAATTGTGCCCTTTAGGACTACCATTCCCTAATTGGTCTGATAACAAATTAATCTTTACTCTTACAAAGGAGATTTATCATAGCTTAGTTTTCAGTGCACTTTGTAAAATCGATTTCTCGATACCTATTAAATGTATCTCATTAGTTTAAAGCGTTACGAGCACGTCCGAGTGCTTTTCTCTGAATTAGTCATTGTCTAAATCGAAAATTTAAGAAAAGATGCGATTCCATATTCTGCGTTATATTATGTTAATATAAATAGAATATAATAAACTGTTTTACATTTCCTGACAATAATATTATAATAAGCCGTCTGCGTTATTTTGTTGGTTGCTATTTTTTGAAAAATGGATCACCGATTTGAAATCCAATTTAGTTCAATGTATATACTCAACGGCTACTTCTCCAGCGAATACACACTTTGTATTCTTATCTCCTTTTTCCATTTGAACATTGAAATAAAATATCCTGTGAGCCGGAGAGACTTTGCATCAGCGATCATTGCACGCTCGAGCTGACGCCCTTCGCATTGTATTTCGGACAAGTTAAATTCCGCCTGCAGACAATATATAAAAGGGTACATAAACTTAAGACATCCGTTTGCCACTAGTCGCTCTATTTCATTTATTTTTTGAAATTACAGCCAACTGTACAATCGCACGTGATTCCTTTTAAACAATATCATTTTAAAATCGATGACATTTTAATTGCGTCAATGTGATGAGGTAAAAATGTTTTTCAAGATGATTATCTTTCAATGCATATTCCATTCAGTGTGTTTTCCACATGATAAATAAATATAATTTTTATAAAAACTTTTTTATGAGAAAAAGAAACTGCCGGAAAATATGAGAGAACTTTCTCGTGTTTAATATCGATCGACTGGACCGACCAATCGACGTACTTATTTTTATGGAGAATAATTATGCGAAGGGAGTTCGGAGAGTTCAAGTTTTTGCTAAACGCCATTCAAGTTTATCGGATAAGAATGGTGCGATAAAAGCTAGATGAACGGTTTATGCCGTCTTACGTCTGGCATTTCTTAAAGCGCAACCAACCAAGCGCATATCTCACCGCCAATAGTATCTAAAGCAACGTATGTCCGCGAGAATTCCCCGTAAACAAGAGCATTGCAATAAAATCTGCGAGAGTCTGGCGAAATTACTTCAGGTTCGTTTCATTCGACAAATTTTTTTAGCAGAGATAACGTTTGGTGAAATTCTCTAGAGCAAGAAAACACGATATTGCCATGAGCACGGCCGAGAGATTTCGTGATTACGTGAATGTATCTCTTCTCCGTTTTAGTATAATGTTTCATAAAAAACAGGCACATCCCTACTAATACCAGATTAACACCAATACTAATTCATTCTAACATAGCAGGAACATTGTAAGAATAGCAAATAAGCTCTATCTACAGTAGCAGCTATTTACTCCTATTTTGAAAATTAAGCTAAAAATTTGCTTCCAGAATTGATAGAAAATTAAAAAGCTCTTTCTCACAAATTTGATAGAAAAAAATATTCTTATATACAATCTTTTTTAACATTTTGATTTGAGCTGTAAAATGTTCCCGTATATGTTATATCTAAATGAAAATGTCGAAACGCGGGTTTATAGTGTAATAGGGCAATATTCGGCGAATTCAAATTTCTAAATGCTTTACATTACGGAAGTGCAGACGTAGTTGTCCAAAAATTGAACAAATCTAAAAAAAATCTAAATGGACTTATATTTGAAAAAAAAAAAAGAGAGAAAATTGTTCTATTACGGTGAAAATATTGCGTTTCGCTATATGGATTTTTCTCTTTTAGCTATATTGCACCGGAAAAGTCTCCGTGTATGTTATTGCATATTAATTGAAGAATTTTATATACGTTTTTTTTTCCGCACTGTAGCGATTCTACGTACTGTCGCGCGTGCACCGTCGATTTCGCTGGACCAACCAATCTGAATGCTAGCCGTTCGTGGTATCCTGCCCTTATGATGCCACAGTTATTGCATTACTGGGAACGAGCATTCCGGATACGTTGCCTCGCACCACGTCATGGTAGCGGTAGTCCATCCGCCCCTTTCCCTCTTCCCGAAACCCGATAATTTCCCTTGTTAATACATAGTTAATACATAGTTTGCGGAGACGTCTCTTTCCCATCGGCAACTTCATTTCGTACGTCGGTATTAACTTCGGTAAATGAGGTGTAAGCAATCTATCTCGTTATCGCGCTTCCACGAGGAAAAAAAAACACCAATATTGATATTGGTGTTTTATCAAATCGCGCGCACGTTGTCAAACCGTTGTTAATAAGAACCGCGTGAATAATTATTAAAGATAATATTTATGCATATTACGTGTGTGCGTAGCATTCGAAGGTATGCCAATAATTATAATAAAAACGAAAACGAAATATCTATATAAAAAAAGAAATAGAAATTGTCACATAAAATTGATGAGATCATTACAATTATTAACGAGACATCGTCAAACTTTGAACTTTAATTTGAAACAAGTCTTGACCAAATCTTGATCAATCATTGACAGTACACCGTGGGAGATAGCAGAGACTTAATAGCTTCCTGGTCATTGAATCGTCCATTATGTCCGTGCTAATCCAAGTTCTTGATCCGCTTAAATTATACCGCGATTGCATTTGCACCTCTGCCAGTAACCACGCGACGTAATAGGATTGCGAGCTCGCAGCCGTACACGCGGGCGTATATACGCCGTGAAAAGCGCGCGAGGACGCCGTTAAACAAGTAGACATCACCCATTATCGTTTATTCTTCGTACACACGTAATTCCACTCGGGCCGACGCACCCAAGGCCGCGCGATGCAACTGCAGGCAGTTTCATCCGGATGCGGATGCGTTACCGTTTAATAGGTATATTTAGCTATATATGTATATACTTGTACACGCCGGGTGCACGGCTTTCTATACGTTTTCGAAAGAGAAAGAGAGACGCGGTTGGCTGATGGCGAACACCGACGGGAGACTGACGAAACGCGTTGGTGGAGCAACGGCAGCGGGGGCGGCCCAACGAGTTCGAGCTGTACAAGTACGGATTACGAGGTAGATATGTACTAGGCTGTGTGTACCTACGGATAACGAGCTTCCTCTCTTCCTCGTCTGCCAGTTACCGCTAATGAGCTACCGTTCTGTTTTCTATTCCTACGTGTATAAAGGCCTAGCTCTCCTCTTTCACCACCCTTCCTGTCCTCCCCCTCCTCTCTCTCTCTCTCTCTCTCTCTCTCTCTCTCTCTCTCTCTTTCTCTCTCTTTGCTGCGTTGCTGTTGAGGATACAGGATAATCTCTCCTTCATATCGACGCTAGTTGAAAGGCGAAACCCGAATAGATTGTACGCGCATCGTACTACGCGTTTAACGTGCATGCGCGCTTTGTTACACATATTCGCTCGCTGTTACATCCGAAACAGTCGCTTATCGGCTTCGGGGACCTTTGAAGCGTGCGATTTAGCGCGCCGCTCGGAATATGATACAAGGGATGTAATAGAGTTGAATATTTTTTTAAACTGCACGTGTTTGGCAAATAATGAAATTTGGAAATTTAATTTCAGTGAGATAAATACGTAATAAAATCCAATTAATTTCAAATAAATTATGCATTGAAAATGACTGATTTGGTGATATTTATGATATTAGAGAATTGAATAAGTGAGAATGAACATTAAGCAAGCTCTAGGGGATTGATTGTTATTATCTCAAATTTCAATGAATAAAAATTAATTTCAATTTTGCCAATGTACTTGTCATCGAGAAGTGCAAAAATATCTCGGATACACTATATTGAACATTATTGGTTGTACGAAACGCATTACATATTTGAAAGCATTATGTGAATTCCAACGTCTATAATTCTGTAACAAAGCATTTATGAATTTTATCAAGCATTAACCGTGATTTTGGCGAATTTATGGCACGCGATTTCCTTCAATGATTAATTCGAGATAGATATTTAAAGTGGAGAGTCACGATTAATAAAACAACTTGTTGTTAAAAATGCATGAATTTTACGGTAAATATTTGGCGTAGTTCAACACGTAGCGCTTTATTATTCAAACAATGCTTATCGGATGAATGCTTCCGTTGTGTATATCGCGTGCTTATTAAAATCTGTGCTATATAAAAATCCTCGTCAGTAAGATATTCACAAAATCTCAACCGACTTCTCATCCGATAATTACAGAGAGAGTTTAATGTAAAAAGCAGAAAAATATTGTCGGAAAACATTATTAATAATATCCGAAAAATATTTAATTAATTATTATTTTTCTATTTTTTTATTTGTACGCGAAAATTTCGTATTGCAATACTTGCAATATTGCTGCTCGTCATGGCGCATTATGTTATTTGCACATGCGGCTGCATCGGTATTTAAATGTTAGAGAAAAAAGAAGCGAATATATAAGGAGGGCAAAGAAGGGAAGGAAAGAGTTGAAAGATGGCACACACGTCGCTTTAATACACATCTTAAGCGGTAAACGAGAACGTTTGCCATCGCGCAGCTGCTTCAATTTCAAAAGCGCATCGGGACCATTCAAGCGTTTCAGCAGCTTGCTGCAACGAAGATGGTGTTAATTACCTGGCGCGAGCGGAAAAGAGCCGTGAAAATCGTACGAGAAACGGCGGCTTGCTCAGTGTGGCGAGCAAATTTGTCGATGCAACGCTTTTCGAATATCTAACGAAATTTTGCGAATCGTCGCTATTATAACCAGCAATATCGAGAATAATGAGGAGCATCCTCGTTTCGGAATTTAAATTAATTTCTTAAATTAATTTTGCAATATCCGCGTTACTGGTGGCAAAACTTAATTGTTGATAAAAGAATTTAAAGACATTGTATTTGTAATGGTGATATTTTTTTCATTTCGATTCTGTATATATAAATTAATAATAAGTGTGGATAAATGCCTTTTTTTCTATTTTCCTTGAGTGTGAAATAGAAACTGACAATTAATGAGACTGATTTGACAATTGATGAGAATGCGTCGATAAATTTATAATTTGCCACTAACTGTGAATCATAATGTGACATGAAATTTGATTCTTATTAAGTTTGTGGTCTAATAATTTATCTAACACTTCATTCTCTTCATGTGAATTTATAGAAATATGCGAGCAAAACGTTTTCCTAAAGCATAGTTATATTTTTTTAATTGTAAATTAATAACTTTATCTCCTGAATATTCAAAATTTTCAGAAAATGTTATACTTTTATTCATTCCCTCCTTCGATGTTATTCCGTAGGTATTGGAAATGTCACGTCATGTAATATGAATTTTACGTAATATAAATTGTGCAGTTGGATTTAATAATCCATTTGCTGGATTCACGATAATTATGTCGACGGTGCATGGAATATCAGATTTGGCGTTGTGCCAGGGACTTTATTATTAACTGTAACGTGTTGGATTTACGTGGACTGGTAAAGGAAGTCATAGTAAAATCGATTAACTGCCGTTTTTGCATTGTTATGTTATTGATATATTTCCATTTGAATGGTTAATGAGATGAGAATTTTTTAAACAAGTTTCATTAAATAAAACATGATATGTGATTACAATACAAATCTCTCAAATTAACGTTTGGTAATGAAAATGTAGTAATAATGTTATATGCGTATATTCATATATTTTTATGAGATCTTTAGATATATTTCAGAGGAATAAAGATTAAATTTCTCTTTAAAAAGCAGTTACTAAAATTATTCTGAAACTACGGCATATTGAAACTTAACGATGCGAGAGATCGCAGCATTAGCCTTTGATTGTTCGCGTTCAACATAATTGTATTATAATAAGCGAGAGTTGATTTTCAAGAAACGCAGGCAGTTATAAATAAATAATCTGCTTTTATCCCTTTATTACAAGAAAGTTATTTTTTTTCTCACAGTCTTGCAGCTCGTTAAGAGTATCTGAAATCTCATTATAAATGTACGTTTGACAGATTCAGTAATGATAATTTTATTCTCTCTCTTCAACGGAGGAAGTTTTTAAACTATAGGCCATTCCGATTTTCTGTATTATTTATCATTTCAGCATTCATTTATTTACTTCATTCCGAGGTTATGCAGCAATAAACCGAGAGAAAAATGCGTGTTATATTATTCGGGTGCAGGGTAGGTTATGAAAGTGGAGCGAGATATGTATTTTTGGGATGGAAATAGAAAAAAGTAGCTCGGGAGGAAATTGAATGTTTTTAATGCGATTTATTCTAAAAGGTTTCGCTGTTTTTCACACATGTAATAACGTATATATGAAATGTGCGCAATTGCGCTATTTATTAACAGTTTTTCAATTACACGTTTGATTCGGTTGTCTCGCTGTCTCTCGCAAAAGCCAGTTTCCTCTGTTGCGCTTATACGCAATAACGTATTTATTTAGCGTAAAACCTGAATCGAAATACAAGGGATCTGTTGGGTTAATTACGACCGGTAACGGAATATCTCGGCTCTGCCGGCGGGCGTGCATAATTATTCGCAGATTGTCTGCGATTGGTCCCGATGCTTTATCGTTTATCGTTTGACTTTAGCGATTGTGACCGAATTCGTGTGCTCCATTCGTGGAAGATCGGCGATTGCCTCTAGATGCAACGGCGATCGATATGCGTTTCACACAGTGCCGCCGTCGCGGAGTACGAACTTATACGCGGCATACACAAATCGCGCTAATAACGTTACGCGTCACAGTCGCGAAAACTTTCATCAATAACCGATAACGTAACACGCGCATTCGCTCGGCGAAGCCGCACCTCGAACAATAACGTTGTAGGCGCCGACGAGAATCTAAGGAGAAATTCCGTTTTCTCGACGACGATGGAAGCTCCAGGCACCTTTTGTCTTCGAGGTAAACGCGAAAGTATAACACGTCGCTATTGTAACGACGCGTTCGTGCCTTGCTGTCAATGTACCTCGTAATCGATAACATGTAGATGTTTCGGTAAACGAAATGTTGCTTCCTGATAAGAGCCGAAGAAGGGTTCATCGATCGCGTTTTACATTGGCGCAATTTATTCCAGTAATTATTCACGTTTATTATTTATTCGCACGCGCTTCCTGCGCAACTTTGCCTCTTTTATCGCGTATCCAGAGGCGACTCAGAAGCGTAGCCTGGAGCTGGGAAGTTTTTGGACTATGTTACGAAGGGAGAAGTCAGTATTAAATTTATAAGAAACACGTTTATTCAGACAACGTACGTAGGCAGCGGGCGTTTTTTAGATAAACTTTATATATCCGGTACTACAATAAAAATGTGAAAACGTGCACTTTAGTCATCTACTCTAGTCGTAAATAAATTCAATAAACAATGACAGAATTTTTTTTGGCAGTTTTGCATACAAATGTAACTATATCTTTTGAAAACACTGAGGAAAATAAATAGAAATTTTATAAACCATTGCATTTTATTTACAAACTATATTTATATCTTTATGTTTGATATCAAATTGTTAAAAATATCTGATATGAAAATTAGGTCAGAAATTTTTAAATACTCGGCATATGTAATAATAAACATCAACAGTAGCATACTATATAAATGCTATATATGTTTTATTAATATTGTTATTATTTTGCGATGAAGAGAAAAAAACCGTCACTCGCTGGATATCTTCTTTTATATACTAATAAAAAGCTACAGTTTATTACGTAACGACAATTTTTTTCACGATGCTCATATCTATTATTCATTTTCTTCTTGAGTATTTACGTTCAAAGGTAACTCGTGAGAATAAAAGATTCTTCCGTGAAGAGAAAAAAATCAATTTAAAATTTAGAAAAGGAAAAACATGTTTATTTAAATAAGATGTATATAGATCTATATAGATATAAGAAATTTTTTATTATCTATCTGATATTAACTTCTCGAAATGAAAACATTCTTTTATTTTTTCACGTAAATTCTGTTTTTTAGAAATAACGTATTTATTGCACTCACATTAATATGCAGATAAATGCTATTATCATTCCGTCAACAAACAAGAAAATAAAGAAAAACGAAACTATTTTTATAATGCTACAGTATATTTTGTTCCTTATTTATATATACTACAGACGCGCACTGTATTCGCTCTATTTATTTTTTAGCACAATATATTTTTCAATTAAATATAAAATTAAAATAAATACTATTAATTTAAATTGCAATTATTTATATAATGTACATGATTACTTCAAATTATAAGCAACTGTCGTGTGACAGGAAAACAATTATTTACATAATCATACATCTTCAATATTTAATCGATCATAAAATATTTCAAAGAAAATACAAAATAAAATATATATTTACACATAACTTGTGACTTTCTTATTCACAACGATAATTTACAGCATATATGACAGATATATAAAATACAAATTGTTAAAATGTGTTATTTCCACGATGAAAGTCGCTCATAAAATAAGCGCAACGAAAAGCCCAACCAGCATTGCGAAAAAGAGGCAATAGTAAACTTCGATACATTTGATTATCGACTTAACATGCTTTTTTTAGAATGGATTACGTTACGTTTGCTTCATATTTTTATTTTAGTCATATCTTTCATTTTTATTTTGTGCTCAGATACGTCTCAATATACAATGCTTTTAAAATGCATTAACACAGAAAAAGAAATATTAATGTTAAATTTACTATAAACTTGTCAAGAATGCGTGAAAATAATATTTCGTCTTAATATTTCAGCTTTTTTTGGATGGAAAACAATATAAATTTTTATGATAAAAATTTTACTATTTAAATTAGCGCTTTTCTGTAATTCGTATTATTCCGACGCTTCGGTTTTATTTGAATCATTGAAAAGTGGGAGACGCGTTTCGCACTTTATTCAACAATTTATTCAGCTCTTTGCTAGGCGCATCCTTCACTTTTATTATTTATTCGTTTCTTGCGCGTCTCTCTTCATCTCTCGCTCGGTAGAAACATATTTCTCTGGGAACATGATCTCGAAGTTGGGAGATTTTTGGAATGCGCTATGGAAATCAACGTTAAATTTGCAAGGAACACATTTATTTCAACGGCTCGTGTAAGTAGCGGCACCAGTTCTCGGGAATAGGGACGCCCCGTAGCTTTATAACGACACTAATTGCACCGCCTAGCGCTCGCCAGTACAAATAAAGGGAGGAAAAAAACGAGGTGGACAAAAATTTAATTACGGCGACCTTGTTTAGTGCTCGCGACCGTCGGGAGAACGCCGGCGAGCTTGAGCATCGGGTAGGAAACTGAAACGTTGTCGCTGGTAGTGTCGTTCTTATTCTTTCCAAGCGTACATATTTTTCTTGGAGAAATAAAATTATTTTTGCGGTTTAAACATGAAAAATGAAACATCCACTCTCTGTTAAGTATGGTAATTTTTAAAAAAGAAAATTGGAAAGAATTTTTACTAATGATAGAAATGCTAAAAGTACATATATCTTTTGCCGAAAACAATTGATTTAATTTCATAAATTGACATATAAATATGACATATAAATGTTTATAAATTTTTTAACTCTATATTTTGTATTCCTCTCTAATATTTTCGTAACGCACGATATTTTATCGGAAGATCGTATTTTATTATTTTTTTTTTTTTCAATTTTACATAAATCCCTCGTTGGAACGTTATCGTTAAAAGCAAAATTATCAATTATTTGTACGCTGAGAGAATTATTTCGCGATTATAAATTTCAAATATCTTGATTTACGAATTAAGATACTTAATGTTGAAAATTAGAAATTTCTCAAAGACAGAATTCTGGGATTAAATGTTTCCTAAATAGATTCTGAAATTCTCACGAGAATGAAGTCTTGCTCTCCTGTTAGATACGTTTCTTGGTGTAACCTGTATATGCGTTACACGTGCACACCTACCTCGAGCTTCGCGGATCATGTATCACGAAGTTACGTGTCTGGGCTTTCGCGGAATCGAGTTTGTGTACGTGTCAACGTAATAATGCATTTTCGTATAGCGGATGCATGACGCGCCGCGAGAAGGGCTGGCTCGGGGAGTAACAAACCGAGGGGATGCATGCGTGAATCCATGCGACAGGGAGAAACAGGAGGGGAGGGATCGGAGGGGAGGTGCGACGAGTGAAAAGAGCATGAAAGGGGTGCCGAGTTTCCGGTAACGCCGAAAGGCAGAACTAAAGAGGATGCCGGAGGGGACGAAGTGACTACTTGCAACAGTCAAAGCAGGATAAACTATCGGTCTGTATCAGTGCATGAAGCGGGCCCATAACTTTATTTTATCCTCCCGGGGTTATATGTAGATTTATTGGTCGGACGTTGGACACGCTATTTCGGCGTTATTTATGGCCACGTCACGGTGCTGCGCGGCGCAGTAAAGTTGTAGAATGCAGCGGCGCATGTATAGGAAGTATCGAAAAGAGTGTAATGGCTTATCCCGCCGAAGCCAGTTTTGTTGCCACCCGGCATGTAAAATCTATTTATTGCGGTGGGCATGTGATTTCTCCGTGTCGTAAGCAACCCGTAAAGTCGCACCATTATTACTCTCGATGCGTTATGTGAGTGCGCAATGATCACTAGTGGAATCTATAAATTTCTTCACGAATATATCAAATAGTTGACTAAGTAGTCGATTAAACGGATGTCAATTAAAAGAACCTTATATCGGTTTAAATAGTTTGCTGATCCGGAAACTAATCACGTCTAAATATATTACAGTAATGGAGCGACTCTTACCGGTCGATTAATCATATTAATAGAAAGATATTTTCTCATATCCGATATGTCGATATGAATTCGAATCATATCCAATGAAATTAATTGGTTTCTGATCCACTATCGGAAGGAGTTACTTTGAGTTAACCGAGTCACGGTAGTCATCGTAGTTCCCATCTAATTATATTTACAATTTACATTTTGCAAATAGATAATAAGCGCGCTGACCTACTCTAGTTAATTATTATACTCTCGGAACTAATGTTTGCGCATTGTGATTATCTGTGATTTACAAGTTAAATCCCGAGGTACGTGCTGAAAATTGTGTAATATAATAATGTTAACGGAAAGGGAATATTTGAGTATTAGTTTGATCATGAATAGAGAAAGAAGGACGTGTTAAATTCACGAAAAATGGGATAACTTTTTGGTTTAACAGTTTCACTGTTCGATGTTAATGAGGAGTAGAGGAAACGAAGTTTCGTCGTTATTATCGCGCGGCGTATCTCGAAGAGAGATTTCCACAGAGGAATGCTATTGGAACAGTCATGGGAATCATTGCACCGTACCGAATCAATTAGGGAATACTTCGTGGTTTTCAGTCTGCATTTCCATGCAGGATGACCCAGAATTCGCGCATTAAATCTCGACCGCAGTTCTTTTTTAAAAATTTGAATTGATCACCTGTCGCTCAAGCGCAACTCTCCTCTACAATTTGTTTAATAATCTTTACGAGATTATATATTTTAATCAATCTACAAGTAAAATTCTGGAATTAAGAAAAGGGGCTTTTGTTTCGAGCGCTTTTTTCAGCATAGATTACGATGGGCCATGATAGCGAAGAGAACAATGAAATCAAATGGTTTTTGCAACATCCTGTACATATGTTACGAGTGAAATATTACTCAGCCGTGGGGCCAGAAAAAAAGAGAGAGAACAGAAAAAAAAATATTTTTTTCGCGCATTCGCGTACGTTCGGTACCAACATCCCTTGCTCTCTTCCGCCTTCGCCGCTTTCTTCGTTTTATATTTCTTCCTTCTCATGCGTATCTACGGAAGAAACCTGTCTCTCGAGGCGCCTTAACCCTTGACTACCGAGGCGTAAACATGGGGAATGGAAGTCGTTACCCGAACCAATATTTCCGTATGCCGTCCTTAAAAATCGATCCCTCGTCCCAGACGTTCTCGATCAGTTCCTTCCGCGCGTAGACTTTGACGTGTATTTTTACCTATCCGAGCGCATCGATCGAAGCTTCCTGCAACCCTTTGAACAATCTTTCCTCGCGCGATCGCTCCATCCGTTCGGTGATACACGTTCTTAATTCGGATGACAGTCATCCACCGGAAGTAAGCAACTCGGTATAGAAACGAATAATATCGAAGACTTTAAATCCGAGAAAGATGCTAGATATTTGCTGATCATAATAATAATTATTACAATAATCACGAGAATACGTTTAAATCGAGCATTAAATCGACGATAAATTTATGTTTTGCGGTATTCCATGGGAAACGTGATAGTAACGGTGTTTCCTAATACTAATATAGTTATAGGATCAACACGTGGACGGCAAGAAATAGGGATAAACGTCGAAGTAATTCGTAATCGGTCGTGCGTTTGCGAAACTCATCTCATATTTGATACCGCGAGGTGATAATTCATTCGACTGATTATGGAGACGACAGCAATCGGGAGGAAAGCTTCTTAAAAATATTTTACGAGTTTCCGCGAAGAATCGCGAGCAACGGCAGCAATTTCGATCGACTAGAAATACTCTCGAGCGTTCTCACCGGTATCCGCCTCCTTCGTTCCGTCTCGGCGTCGATCGGCAAGGTGGCAATCGCATGATAATCAGCGTCGCATCGTTATTGGAAATCCGATTTCCTTGCCAAATTGTACTCCGAATCGATTTGCCGGGACCAATGGGAATTTTCTTCACGTACCGTGCGTTATATACTTCCACGTACCTGAGCTTAACACTCGGGGATCGTGCCTGTGTGGCAATTCTCAGTGCCTCTTGTGCGATTTGCCCAAGTTCAGACGCTTATTCGCATTCAACATTTAGCGCTAAGCGTGACAGTCTGATTTTCGTCAACCCCCCGTATATGTATTCGACAAATAGTAAAACTCATATTTAAGCAGCTGCAATTGGCACTAAATGTGGCAATGCGAATATTGAAGTAACGAGATGAGGGAAATGTCGCGCAAAAGCTAAATTTATGTTTATGTTTCAATTACATATGTTTCAAGTATATGTTTGATTGTATATCGTTTCAGTAATCGTTTCAGAATTGAAATAATTTTAATTTTCTTTCGCAAAAAATTTAGGATTAATAAAAGTATTGATATATTCTTTAATTATTAAAATTTTATTATCCATTTTGTTCGTGCACGAAACATATAATTATAATTTTTATTTTTATTACCTCGAGAGAAGACCTAGTCGTAGTTTAAACAGAAAGTTTGACTGCAATACAGTTTTCGTCATGGAAAGTCTATCGTACTATTTGCGGTTTAAAGGTCGAGATAAGCGAGCACGTGTCGATTTACCGAGTTAAACCAATTAACCGACGTAATCAGCTTTTACCTTTATGTCTTTGAAGGCAGTAAGCCTCATCGACATAGTCGGCTTACTCAAGTACGATAACGATCAGGTTAACCTACCTGCTTACAACACTTTCGCAATAAGCAATTACGTCAAAGTGCTATTTAACTATGAGTGTTTCACACGTGGAGGCTTTTCGTGGCGAAAACTATGAGACATTCACGAATATGTATGTGATCGATGTACGAGCAGTTATCATAACGAGAAATAATTAAGCGGGCAATTAACAGCGATGCGATTATTACATTTAACCGCTCATTCGCGACGCGATTATTGATCAGTACCGTGTTATACAGTCATCAATAAATTATTCGCTTATAATTCTAATAGTCGATTTCACGAGAAAATGACGCGACTAATTTAACCCCGGTCGTAATGCATAGGTGAAACATTACAAAGAGCTGAAATTGTTGTGACTACAGCAAGGAAACGCTAAACTAATCACGCTAAATTATTTGACGCGATTGCAGGACAATGATTTTATCATTGTCATTAACCAAATTACATATGAAAATAATTCAAAAGAGTGAAACAAGAGCGCATAATTGTGCGTCCAACAGCATTATCTATTCGTAAATAATTTTTATTCTTTCTCGATACGAAAACTTTAACTGTCTTCGTTTGTTATTCGTACTTGTCACTATTTCAATAATTCTATAACGTTTCTGTTTTGCCAAATATTTTATCGTAGCAGAATTCATCTCATGTCAATATTTTGACAGGAATTTTTATGGATATTTGCTAAAAAAAAAATTACTCGGAAGAGATCAAACCAATGGTACGTGAGAGCACGTTTGTGACTGCATATTATGTGGAGACAACATTCCATTATTGTTGGCTGTCGATACATACACGATAAATATTTTTCAAAATGCACTAATACGCGTCGCTATTCGTAACATCGATAGCATGACACGAGATTATTCTGACAGTTATAAAAAGGTAGAATGTTTCTAGTTAATTGATTGTCCTGAGGACAATTATTTTCTGTCCGAGTAAAGTTGGCGATAATTACTATCCGATTGTCGCGATTTTTACTTGCACGATGGAGTGTTCGATACGTAAAGATAACGTCATTTTTTCTTTTCAGCCGATCAAGAATATAGCCGTTTAATCTAAGGTGACGGATATCATCAAATACGCAAGAAATCTAAAAGAAGAGAGCAATTGAACGCTCCTTTTTACACCCGCTGGTCGGATACCACGATTCTCTTGCGATTTAAAAGCAGCGTGGAATAGTGGCAAAGCCTGAAATGTGGTTACGTGAGAAAAAAACCCATAAATACTCTGACCTGTTTTCGACAGCTCTCATTGTCGTCTGCACGCTGCATTCGTTTTTCTACTTATTATAGCTGGTTATGGATCATTAATAAGAAGGACTATTTGCCTGCGTGCGACTGTTCACTTTTTTATCTATCGTTACGCATTAGGGAAGATCCCCAGAGTTCGAAAGAGACGCGGGCACCACTTAGCAGGATTTTCAATTTGATTGATTGTAAATACACTATGCCAATTATTTTATATCTAAACAATTTAGGTATAAAATATTTTTATATATATTATTTAACAATTTTTTTTAGATCAAAGTTACCGAAGATAATAAGGTAATTGAACGAAAGTTTTCTTAGATAATGGAGCCTTGACTTTTTCCCAACAAAAATTTTATATAAAACCGTTATTTCAACGTTTAATAGATTTAATAAACTCTCTTAATATTAAATTAGAAGTGTTATTATTATTCATTTATATTTTTTGCATTCAATTTGTTAAGGCCTTTTAACAATTAATGATAGAATGATAGCCAGTCGCGCGAATAAATTGGATATTATTGAATTTATATAAAATCGCTGATGATATATATAAATTATATATAAATATATAGATGTTACTCCGAGCCAATGATTTAATTTATTATGATATACTAGGTGTCTAATAAAACGTTATTAGATTTTTAGTGTCTAGTCGACTTTATTAGATTTTAATTAACATTCTGTAAATTTTTATAAAAAAAATGTAAAAAATAAGAAATCGACTATAAATTTTTTATATAATAGAAATTTATAGTGTCACAATATCAATAATTTTTTTTATATTTCTTATTGCAATAAACACTAATTATTATAAATAATTATGTTTTAGATTTCTTTAATTTTTTTAGATAAAAAATTACATAGTTATTAGCTTCTCGTATTCTAGTTGGTATATCATTTTAAAGAATTATTACTTTTACTAAATTAATTTTTAATGTTTTATACGTCGATTGTTTTAGGATACGCCGTATATTGTAACTCGTTGGACGCATTCGGATAATAATTTTACCAAATTTCATATAATTATTATTGATACGACAATCTAAACATTATGATGATTATTTCAATAATTGCCTATATGCAATTGCATATACGCAAAATTTATTCGAACACAAATTACATGCCCATTAGTAATGCGGATCTTTAGCTCCTTCTCTTTATATACTTTTATGCTACAGATTGAATCATAAAAAGTACAATCTGTCGTGCTGAATATTCGACACAAATTATTTCAAAAATTTCCTGTATTTTTTGCGCCACCGGATTCGGAATGTCACACGTCTGCGATCCCACACGCTTTCTGTTCCTTTCACGAGATCCATCCTCTTTTCCGAGAAGGAATCTCCGGTTGTCCGGTGTGTGTATCGGAGATTCCTCAGGCTTGTAACCACATTCACGGATATAGAATCAACCACGAAATGTACCGTGTTCGTTGTCGATAAAATATGTAAAACAGATTCACCTGTCGAGCATGGACAATACACGATAGAACAATAACATATCCGCCATTATGAATATATGACTACTTTATTTGCGTTTAAATTTATTTATTCCACGTCCGCATGCTTTTTGAATTATATCATATAAGGTGGATTTTATATCGTACTTGCGTTTTATAAGCGCAGTGAGATATTGCGGCGTTTACGCTTCAGAGTTGATTGTATCGCTCGTTATTACGTCAAAGGTAATTTATCTGTTTATATCACATTTTCACAATATTACCATATCGTATCAAATGTGCAAGATTGTTACTTTTGTTTATATCGCGGCATTTATTATGCCACGGTACATAAGTGATATCAAAATAATAATCAGATAATTGCTAATAAAATAATAGAATATAAATCAAATATGGAACGATAAATAAAATGATGTATATTTAGTTGAAGAAATTTAAATAAGCATCATTTGCGTATAAAATGAGGAGTTTTACGTGAAACACTGTGATTAAATTATTGCGAGATATATAATCGCGCGATATATAATTTCCATTTAGTCGATAGAATAAATATCATATATACGTGTTGTGTATATGTGATTCGTTCAGAGAAGTTTCCATCTTTGTTTCTACCAGTGCCGCACCATGAATTTACCCGATGCAAGAAAGGACGAGCACTTGGTGCACTAGAAAGAAGTTTCGTGTTCGAGAAAACTTTAAAAGTACAAAATCAAGAGTGATCGTTAAATGAGAAAATGTATTGCTTCAATAATTTTAAATCTCGCCCGCGAATGTCTGCAGAAAATGCGGCGATCGAAGCGTGACGTTTTTCATTCCCCGCATACGCGAGAGTGCACGGTTAACTTACTGATTTCAGAAACTGGGTCATCAGTTCCAGAACTGGGTTTAATATGCGAATAATGTTCAAAAATACATTTACGGATATCGGATTTTACGAGTCAAGTTTGAATCACGTCAAATCGGAATTAATTAAAAGCAGGAAAATGCATTGACAAAAAAGATAAATGAAATTGCAGTTGATGACAATCGCAGACAATTTTCCATGTTAGGTCTGACAGAATATTTTTTCATTTTTAAAAAGCACTATCAATTACCAGATACATTTTAAAAGCTTAAAAAGATTAAACGAGTAAAGAAATTAAATGATAAAGGAGTAATGGGAGAACAATATTTCTTTTTGTTGCATTAAAATAATACAACTCAGCTCTTTTTCCTGGGAGAGAGGCAAACGATCGTCGAGCAACATTTTATTTCTATTCTTATACGACTGTACGAGATGCAGCGAGTGATTCCTGCAATGCTTCTCGTATTCTAAACTCGTGCATCTCCGCGATACCGCTTCGCTTCTTTATCGCATCTCGTCATCGGTTCATCACCCGCGGAGCGCCGAATTTTATTCGGGCGCGGCTTTCAAGACGCTCCAGCGGCAACGGCATCGGTTCATCATTCGCCATTCGCTTCGTTTCAACAGGATATTCGAATTCACGATAGAGACGCGCCTTAGTGTATGAAGGAAAGGAACGCCGGTACACTTTCGCACTTTCGAAACTACTATTCTACCGTGATCGACAGACGAATACTTATATCCACGTTGTTTATAATACCACCGCAACTCCCATCATTTTTACGTCCCGACTTGTGCACGCATCTGTCTTACGAAGTGATCTATGATTCGCATACAATTCGTAGCAGAAATCATATTTAGAGCGATAAGAAACCTAAGAACCTTACATTATCTGACATCGCGAGAGATGAGTATCTCGGAGACCGTTTTGTGAGATATTAAAATAAAATCGCTCTGTTCTTTTCGTTTTACGAATAAAGGAAAGACAGCTTTCGAAATCTAGATGAGAATTTGTTTATCTCCGAGATGTTTTACAGGAAAGTCATATTCGTGCCATTCATGGACATTTTATCATAACTCTTTTTTATACGTATATCTTTTGTATATTTCTTTTTCGATCGCGACGCGATAATTCGCAGCATAATTTTTTCTTAATAATAATAATTTTTATATAGATTCTTATCAATGCGAAATAAAGAAATTAGTAAGCAGAAATTATACAAAATATCTTTCTGATCAAATAATTATCGTGTTTTTTAGACAATATAATTAATATATTGAGATCTATTTTCTCTACAATATATCTATATTAAAATTTTTTATATTGCTTTGAAATATCATCATTTTATTAAAAGTTTTATTAAAAGTTCTATTAAAAATTTTATCAAAAGGTGTCTGCTATTTTTTAGAGAATAATTTTGTAATAGATTTTAGAAATTTAAAATAGAAGAATTAGATATATTTGTAGCTTTGAGAGAATTAAAAAGTTATCCAATATAGAGATAGAATTTTATATTTAAAAAATAAAAAAAAATTGTATAAAACCTGGCAGAGAATAGAATTCCATTTCTCGATGGTAGATAAATATGAGCATTATAAACAGGCAGGATTGAAATGAACGCGATATGTCGATGAAATTTATTCGCTTTGTCGAACTCGGTGCATTGTAATTTTGCTTTATTCGTGACCGATCATTAACGGTAATTTAATTAATAATACGCATCCTTCGGCGATTAAGATAAAATCAAACTAATTTTGAATGGCTGTCAGATATCAATGATATTCAAGATATATACGCATGTAACTTTTCGCTCGTGCGAATACGACAGCGCAGTGACATTCATCCCCGTCGTTGATATCAACGTTGGTACATAGAAAATCCATTATACTAAATCGACACAGATGTAACTTGCTAATATCGGCAGATGTACTGGCAATATTGGATTGCGGCACACTCGTTATAATGGGATTTACATTACGTGGGTGTGGTTATGATTGAATATGATGTACATCCGACGAACGGATCAACAAGTCACCAATGGCACCGAATATTAATCGAGGAGATAGAATTTATAACGTCCGCGCCAATAGCGCGTTATGCATTTAAATTAATCCCTTATTATGACCCGAATATATCGCGTTATTGTGCGACCTAATCGCATGGCATCGCTCGATTCGTCACGATGCGAAAGTAGAGCATTAATAAATTCATAATTGTATATTAACGTAGCGTGAATTAATAATGTCGCAAATATATCAAATATATATATATATATATATATATATATATATATATATATTCATGCTTATCTTGCAGAAAATGAAAGAATTGCAAATCAGTTTCGCCCGCCTGAATTTTGTCTCAAGAATGGTGAGATAATCGGAATGAGATTTCATGTTCTTAGATATGGAGATATGAATAGTCGAATAACCATTAATCATTTTAAAATAACAGATAATTTATCACTCACCAATACGATGCGCAGCAGCGGAGTTGTAAACTGCGTCAAACTGTAACACATAAAAGTATTCGAGTTAGAACGCCTCTTAAAATAATTAATATCTTAAAAGATAATAATTATCGCGCGCATAAAATTATTCTTACTTCCCAGAAAATATTTTTCTTAAGCCTTTTATAAAATTTGATAATAAACATGTAATAAATTACTCACCTCCAGGTTGCTCCGCCGTTGCCCGATGTCTCTCTGGACCTCCTCCTCCTCTCTTGTTCCTTCGTTGCTGCTTCTTCGTGGCATTCGCGGAAACACGATTAATTGCAATCGCACGCGCGTTAATTACATCAGAATACAATAATCGCGCGGTATTTTGCACGACACTCCCGATGCTAATCGTACACGCGATTATTATATATATTTGACGAATGAAATTATAATCGCACCAAATGATTCGCGTTTACATCCGATATCATCCGACATTGCGTTAACAAATTGAAAAATTTGTTAAAAAATTTGAAAAAAGATATTTACAGTTTTATTTTATTTTATCATGCGATACTATTACAATACAATTATAATACAATACAATCGAGACTCAGTATTTATTCGACAAAAGACTTAAAGAGTAACCCGAGATATATATTTGAATCCAAGCGTAAAAATTAGTATTAAAATAATAATTATTACGTGCTCAATCTTGTATTGAGATAATTACAACAATGAAATTTCCGTGTTGAATGCTTTGATTTTTATTTTTGAAATATAAATTGCGCGAAGGGTTTGCTTTGATAAATAGTCTTACTTATCGCCTCGATGCGCTAAGTTATGAGTCCATCAATTTCGATAATCACTAGTTCATAATAATTATAAGTTGAAAAATAACGCGATATATATAATACGCGAGATATATATATATATATATATATATATATATATATATATAATATAAAATACGCGATATATATATATATATAATATAAAATACGCGATATATATATATATATATAATATAAAATACGCGATATATATATATATATATAACGCGAAATCAGTACGGAGCGATTTACGGCGCGACCTTCTCGCTCGAGTCTCATTGTGCGAATGATAGCACGGCGACGTAACACAAAGTAACGACGTAAACACAAAGCGTGATGACGACATAACACAAAAACCAAGGCCTCGCTACTACGATGTGTTTACAATTCGAAATATTTATGTTACGTCGCCACGCTATCAGTCGCTATCAATCGAACAAAGAGATTCGAACGAGTAGGTCGCGGCGTAAATCACTCCGTATCTCGCGTTATTTCTCAACCTACGATTATTACAAACTAGTAGAGATTATCGAAATTGATTAACTTTTATGACTAACGACTCATTAGTGCATCGAAGCGGTGATTATTTACCAAAGCAAACGCTTCGCGCAATTTATATTTAATATAAATTAAGTCTAATATTTTAAATTCTGCAAAAATATATTAATAAATGATTTATCGATATTCCTAATTTAAATTGCTCGATTTAATAACTCGAATATTTCCACATGTTTAATCCGATTAAATTAAAGATCGATTAATTTGAAGAATTTAAAACGTGAAAGATGTAATGTATATGTAAGGGTGTGTAAAAAAAATTATCGTCCTTTTAAATTACTTCGATTTTTTACTAGAATTTTTACTATGCTATATGTATAGATCATAAAATGTAATTGTAGCTATCGCATCGATACGCTCACGAGTTGTCAATTGTGAAAATTGATTAGGCGCATGGACACCGACAATCGCCAATTGTGTGAAACAATTGCGTTCAGAATCTTGTGGTACCTGTCGTGATCGCATCTTCGGAAGTAATGGGGGTTCGTGTCTCACCGGCTCTCGAATGATAGTGCGGGGATCTTAGATCGTAAATGATGCTGTCCACAAACGAGCGACGAGCATCGTGTTTACGATGTCAGCCAGGTTAGTATCTCTACGGGAAAATTATTTAAGTACGAAAATGGAGACGATATATCGAAAATTCAGTTCATTTTCAATTTCAGATTCATTGTCGTATAATTCATTTTGCGCTTTGCTTTGTGAACTCGTTAGCGAGATACATTAATTTCATGTTGAATCGAATATTTCAAAAGTTATGATTTACTTGAATTTTATTTCGACAAATGCATTTTTCGGTAATAATACAGTATTATATATGTATTTTTGAATAAATAGTTCGTTATGTCGTCTTATCTCAATATTCATTAAAATACTAATAATAATAGATTTTATCCTTCTATTTTTAATTTTTTCATTTGTAGTGTTTATAAATTTAACATCTATATATATATATATATATATATATATATATATATATACACGTCTTTACATTTTTGTATAATTTTTCTTTTGTGAGCATGACTTTTGTTCTCCCTCCAAAAGATGTGGTTGAAGATTTCAAATGATCGTAGCACGTTAATCGCTCGTTAAACTGCGTATACATTTTACGCAAACTCTCGAAGCGTTACCATCGTCGTAAAGCGACTCGTTAAGACTTAGAATCTAACGAGAAATAACTCGTGCCGTTAATTATCGGTAGAAAAGGTTGACAGGTTAGAAAACGTACGAACAAAGAAGAAGACAAAGAAAAAAAAAAGGGAAGGAGAAACTTTGCGCTAGATCCATCTCAATGTCGAAACGTTATATACATAAAATTTATATAGGTAGATATATGTTCTCAACGTTACATAGAAAGTCTTTTTCTTGACGCGAGACAGCTGTCCGAAGATTTGCATAAGCGGCTTTTCATGATAGCTTTACTTTCCATCGCCGTGGCTCTTTCGTAATTTTGATTAACATCGCAAATTGCGATACGAAAAACCGGTCAAATCTGTCGTAGTTCCGAGATTGAGTTAAACGAATTTTTCGCCATTTTCTTTATTTTTCAGTCCTTTAAGTTCTCCATCTGGAACGTAATGTTTATAAAATGCTTAATAAGATCAATTACTTCTTACATCGAAATGATTGCAAAGCTGAAAAAAGACAAAGTTTCTTCTCGCAAAATAAAATTCTATTTGATTATGAAGCACAATTGCCGTTGTTAGAAAGAGATATTTCTTATAAAATAAACAATAATGATTGATTAGAAATAATTATTGATTAATTGAAAAAAATAGCTTGCTAAAGATGTAGTCAATGTAAAAAAATAAGGAGATCTTGTGTAAGTTATATTTGATATGTTTCCAGATATTCAGTTAAAGTCTCTTATCTCTTATCTTTGTCAATTGAAAAAAAGTATCTACGTTTAATTTTCATGACACTGCATATTGTCTTTCTGAAAATAATTAAGATGAAAACTGTGGTGTCAGCTCTCATATACGGACTGTAATCTCGAATCCGGCAGAATATATTTGGACCAATGGAATTTCAGATTCCTGCCATTCTTGTCGCTTTGGTTGACATAAAACCGGCGCGTGTCAGATTAATTCGTGATTCGGGATTTAATTCTCGGAGATCGCGGCTAAGAGGGGATGCCAGGCGCACTTGAATGTTGGTTTTAATCTTGAATTAATTTCAAGCTTGCACGCCAAAGCGACGTTTAGATACGCGTCTGTCATATAAAGCGAGTCTCCTGCGGATGAAGCGTATAAATGACAGAAATTTGTCGATATCATCGATCGACTCTGCACAGGTACTTGAGAAAAACGATTCATCCAATTCCAAAAATGAACTGCGATGTCGATGGCTTACGCAAGATTTAGCAATTATCGAAACGTCTCTTTATCCGTTGTCATTGTTGTAATTACTTTATTCCACCGGTCTTAACGAAAGAGTTTAATAGATGGAATCGAAAGTATGGACGAATTATCCGAAGGATAAACGAGTACGAGAAAAGAAGAGGAGGAGAACGCGTTTCTTGAGACTTTTCAGGACGAGCGCGAACGAGCGTTTAGGAGGATGGTCCATTATCAGGGCCAATATCCAGGATGCTCGACAACCCTCTTAACGATTTCACCCAACTACGACTATACCCTTTATCTACCTCATTCTCCTCTTTTCTACTTTCCCTTATCTTTCCCTCCCGCTTACACTCGTTCCGGAAACCCTTTCGCCTCCTTCAGCGACAATTCCCCGTGAGTTTCCTTGCGATTCGCAATCGCAAATTGACAAAGAAGACGACGGCGACGTCTTCGAGATGTTCCGGTCGTATCGTCATTTTGTCTAATTTGTCTCTTAAACAACCGCGTTTGGATTTATCGAGTTTCCTCATTCTGATCCTGTCGCAGTTCCCGAAACTAAGGTTAATTATAAGCTGCACGATTGTCTTAACTCTCGGCAGTCCCTGTTCTTCTAACTTCTAACTAACCCTTGCTCTGTCTGTCCATCTCATTCCGTTTTCTAGTGGGTACGCCGCTACCTCGCTCTTTGTCACGTCGCTTTTTTTCTCCTTCTTCCGCCGTCCGACTTGCCGTACTCGTAATAATATCTTTTTCGGTGTTTGCTCGTTACGTCCGCGTCCTTTATTTTCTTAGAGCAGGTATGAAAGAATGGCGAGAACGTGACCCCGGCATACGCAAATGCCGTCGTCCATGATAGTTATGTTACTCTACTCCGTGAAGATCGTCGGACGCTGAATTTAAAAAAAGGTTTTAGAGTTAGATTTAAATAACAGTGCATTAAAGCATTAAAGTAGTAGTTTAATTTGTAGCGAGTCCGTATCTCTTGCACCTGATGAAAATTCATGACGCTTCAAAAACTTGAATTTGCACCATTTATGGTATAAACGGGAGAAATCTAGTCCACATAAACTGTATTACGTTACATCATTACCGTGATGCAATTTAATCATTATCAGAGCTGTGAGGGACAAAGTACGCCTATTTTGTGACATCGATTCATTATCAGGGCGGTATTTAGACACTCGAAACATGAGTGTCTAATTTCTCGTTATATAGAATCAGCGATATTTATTCACTGAACGATCCAATTTAGCAAGATGAACAAGGTCGAATTTCTTGATGTGCGAGGGGAGCGTAAAAAGATAGTAACGGTCCAGCCTCCTGCTCGATAATTGATTTCGTGTGTCGCCATTCAGATCCCCTCGGGTATTTGTTATGCCGAACGATCCAAAGGGTCCCGTGGGTTTCTTAATAACAGGCGGTAGGCTCTCTTCATTGAATTCGTCTTGATACCTTTATCCCGCAGAATCCGTGTCAGGCAAGGCACATAGAATAAATTTCTTTCCTTTTCCAACCGCATATTTGATCCTGTACGGATCAGCCGACAAACATGATCATCAAGAAAACGGCATTGTCCCCCTCTTACGCTATCCATTTTTGATCGTAAATCGATATGGAGAAAATTATGATAACATCTTCTGTGTTAATGTAAATATATTCGTGATTATGGCGAATTTGAGAAGCGGACGCAGAATATTTTAGAAAAGCAAATTATTTTATTTTAATAATTTCATGAAATAAATTACGATGCTTTATCTCATTATTATAGAAAATAGAATAGAAATAGAAAATTTGCAAATAATAATGTTTTGCCAGTGGACCGATGATACTTTGCTCTGGTATTGCAAAAATTTTTATTTTCGGTTATATTCAACATCTAAATTAGAAATTTGCGATTGTTATTTCCGTTTTCCTTCAGCACAATGCGAAAGCAAACAATTTTATTATGAATAATTTTCTCGTCGCAGAGTTTCAAAACTCATGGCGGAGATGCGTTACCGTTTTACGTTGTAGTAGATAACCGGTGCAACAATGGGGACTGTGCAACGGCTTGTAAAACGACTGAAAAAAGAGTACATTCGTCATCTATGGTTTGCCGAGTCATCGACATTTTTGGACGGGGCTGCGATTGGATGAAATCGAAAAGTCAAAGCAAGTGCCGCAAACGCGCACAAAAAACGGAAAGCCGATAGATTTCCGCGATTGTAGTTTGACGCGCTTATCCAGTTGAATATTATGAAAGTCTGCTACAATGAAAAAGCTACCTTTTCATGAGTTTGACACATGGTATGCAGTCCAACTTCATTTATGCCGAATTTCGTGTAAATTATAAAACATCCAAATAGAATCTGAAATGTACAAAAAATTAAATTGATAAAAATAAATTGACAAAAAATCTGTATATATGCGTATACGAGTTTTTTTAATTTATCTTTTTTTCTTTCAAATTTTATTTGCGATAAATATAAATATGTAAAATATTTCTCATTGAAATTTTATTCTTCAAATACAGTAGACAGCATTATATACACAAAGACTAAATAATATCAAATAAATTCTTTAATGATTTGTTAAAATTATATGTATTGAAAAAAATTTTGATAAATCAAATGTCGCGTTATTTGTATGATAATCGGCAATAAATAAGAAAAATTATTTATTAAGCAAAAATTTCGGTGAAAGTCTAACGGTTAGTAATTTTATGCTATGCAACTTTCACTCGCGGCGCGTGGCACATTACGCGCATGAGCTGACGGTAAATTCAACGGATTCAGCGTCGTAAAATTCCGTATATCAGACTAGTTTTAGTAGAAAAATCCTGCTCGCATCTTCTCAGCCGTATATTTACTTCGTCCGTCTTTAGTCGAGCGATAAATCGCGGGTATGTGTCGCTCCGAGATTTAAACCAGGCGAGTCTCAAGTATCTTAAGCGGACACGGGGCACGGGGAGGGTGAGGAGGGGGGGAGGCGCTTCTCGCAACGCGAGACCATCGAATCGTCAAATCGTTAAATCGACCAGCTGATCCGCGGCAGTGGACCGTGATACACGGAGCGGAAAACGACGGGGCATTATTACACGCGATTGTTCCTCGAAGCGTTACGTCAATCCCGATTTAGTCGTCCTGTACAAGCCGTACAAGAGCGCGGGCCGTACGGACGCGTACAACACACGGACGTACGCACGTGCGTACGTGGGTACGCGCGTCTCTACACACCGAGTACACGAATCCGTTGTACAAGCACGCGCACACGGGCACGCGTGTACACATTAAAGGGCGGATATATCGGTTTTCCAGTCACGACTAATTTACCGCGCCATCGGGCGATTTATATTTCGGTGGAATCTATTGCACCGACAAAAAACCAATAACCCGGGACATTCAGTTATTCCGACTGATGTATTATTATCGGCGAATAATCGGCGGACAGTCCTGGCCGCGGTTCACTGCACCCCGGCGATATTTGCGATTTCCATCAACGCCGAGGTTCTCTCTACCTCCCGTCTACGTCGCGACCCTTTTACGGCTGTGCCATCTTTTTTTCTCCGCCGCCGTCATTTTCGTGACTCCTTTCTACGGCGGTCGCGCAGAATTCCTTCCCGTAACCGACGAACCTGACAGTAGACAAAGTTAAGCGACATACTTTCCGGGTATTCGCATAACCGGGATTCATGATAGTGCACTTTTGTTGTTGCGCAGATGTACAAGATGTTCCTTTTCATGACTTTTTCAGCTTTTATATTTTACTTTAAAACGCTGATTTAATAAAATTGTAGCATATGTATTGTCGTCATTTTTGGTAATACGCAATATAGTTATCTTTATGAATAATAAGAAAGTTTATGAGAACATTTTTTAGAGAGATAAGAAAGATATGAAGCGAAAGTTAAGAAAAATTCCTTTCTTCCTATTATTTAGAAAGATAAATTTCTTCAACTTCTAGCTAAGCGCGATAAAAAAGGAGAAGAAAAAATATAAAAAACAAAAGTAACAAAATTAAATACTACTATAGACAGTTGATTATTCGCAGAATTCAAATTTTTATCGCATATTATTGCCATACGTAAGAAATTTTATATTTTTGGTATTCATTTATTTATTTATTACTTGTAAGAAGTATTCAGTCAAGTTCATATACATCAAAGCTGTTCTTTTATCATCATGCCCTTTGATTTTAATCAATCGTCTATATGTGCCGTTTGCCTCGCAGAAGATTAATATATGCGTGTTCTAATACAATCTGATTGCATCTCCATTATTGGTTAGAATTCTCCAGCTGGCTTGAATTTCTGAATAGCATGAACCCGCAAACGCCGCGGCTGAAGACGTGACACTGCTCGATATCGATGTCTTCGTAGGAAGGTATGCCGGGGGTTAAATTCCGTAGCCGCTGCGGTACGATTTCGTGGCGACGACGAAGACCGGATAATCCATCTTGAGAACCTTCAGGTTCAATCGAAAGATACGGAATATGACGCGTTTATTCCACGCGCGAATGTAGTGGATGTGACTTTTAGCTCCGGTGGCATGATGGAGCTTTAATGTCATAGGATCTCGGAGGAAGCCAGCAAAACTGACACGGCTCCTCTGACTTTTTGCGCGGAAACGCCGCGAAACGAGTTCGACGTACTCGCCACGCTAATGAAATTTGACAGTACCTGCGATACAGTATCGCTCACACAAAATGGTATATAACGGGGACGTAGGGTTGGTAAAGATTAAATCCCATTGTCTCCATTTTTTCTTGTCGCGCTTTCGGCTCGCGAGACAGTTAATTATCGGAATTTAATATCGGACGCATACATTAAAACGGAAAAGTGTATTATTGTAAAATGTATCAATAATTAAAAATAGCGAAAATTTACGATCGTTGAAGCGAATTGAATAAAAATTATACGTAATTCATGTTCACGTCATATTACATTCGAAAGGTGAGTAATAGAGAAACTGTCCCGAGAAACTCTCGCCGAATTTCCTCAATAGCCATCCTGGCGTAACCTACGATCTGCACATCGATAGTAATGTAGGTCACTGTCGATGATGGGTTTTCACAGTGAACGAGTATCGATGTGTACTTTCTTCGCCAGATTTTTACGGTTGATTGCCGCCGAAAGTGAACTTCGATTGCAATTCTTGTCAGTTGCATTCCACGGGCGCCGTAAAATCTCACTTTTTCACCCTCGTCACGGCGAAGCACCGACGAATAAGGCCCGATACTCGACAATGGCGAGAAATGAGAAGGATGGCTTCCGATTATGAGCGCGGAAAGATAGAGCCTGACGCGAAATATCGGAAACCCGTTATCAATGACGTTGACTTAACCCAATTCTCTGCGGGGTGTTAACTGTCTTTCCTCTGTGGTGATTGCATGAGGGTGCGCGCGCGCCAGGTCGAATCGGATTTACACGACGGCGAAGCGGAGGTCAGCTAATGCAGCGCCAGCCGACTCGATCTCTCTCTCTGTTAGAAGAGATCGTAACGTAATTTCCGGGGCTAAGGCTGCAGTAATTGTTCGTCGATCATTGCCCATTCGATAGAAAATCCGTGAGAGAAAGCGAGCTCGATAAAAGATAAAAGTTGTATCGTGTACCACGATAGTTTTCCAAACGCGGCGTAGTCTATCGTTATATTATTTACAGAACCCGATATATCGGCATTTTCTGTACAAAGCTGGCGTTTCGATTATGACCGATTAAATTCGTGATTTAATTCAAACACAAGTTTTATGTATTAAAGTTTTATGTATTAAACTGCTTTCCAGAAACAATATTATTCGTTATTTTGAATTGCGAAATTTTATTTTTGTTCATTTTATATATTTACAAAATTTTAGTAACAATTTAATCTGATACTTTGTAGTACATTTTTAGAGTATATTACATTTTTGAGTAATTGAATTTTGCATAGGCAAAGCGAAACTCATATTCTGCTATCCTCGTGATTAAAATTGCTACTACGTGAATGGACTTTGAATAAAAATTTAAGTTCATCTCGCAGAGCTCACAATGGTGATTTGGCAAATTAAAAGAAGGAATATTGCAATCTGGCAAAAATTGCGCACAAAAGCAGGCATCCGTCCTTTGTTCTAAATGTAGCGCTACCCCAAAAAATAGTTCATGTTTTTTTTTTCTTCTTCACTGGAGAAGCGTTTATCAAGTGGAACGACGGTAATATAACGAAGAACGGAATTGTGCGTTTTCGAAGGCGAAGGCGACGCCTTTAAGGATTATAGGAGATTCGATGGAAAGTCGTGGAGGAAGAATCGATAGAGCGTTCTACTTTGGCATTTCTCTACGGATTGGCCGGCGTGCAGCGCCGGGATGAAATTATTTCGTTGGTGCTGAGTCGAGAGTTCGGAGCGCATCGACCGTGACCACGCATTTCCGACGGGTACTTCCAGTCGGTGGGGAAAGTCTCCTGAAAATTATCGTTTTCTCCTGATCCAATATCAAGGCGAGATAACTCTTTCTCCTTGATCGAGGGTTCCGGGGCTTAACAGGGAAGCAGGGCATTCCAACGATTCCACCGATGTTGCAATTACGTACCGCCGGACGTAATAGCGTTTAGTTATTTCACTAGTCGTTTGAATCGATATTGCGATCAGCGTGGGATCTCGATGCAAGCGCGATGATTCTCGCAACGATGCTTTCGCCGATCATTCGGAATGCTCGATATAATGCTCCGCGGATCGTTTAAGATAATTTGATTCCGGTTCACGTTGCGGCATATTAATATGACATGACGCAATGTGTATTAAAACAATAATTTGCTACTGATTTTTCGCCCGTGAAATAGCGTGCGACATCAACCGAACTTATGCATTTTCATTCGCTTGCATTTGCAAACTTTGCATTTTACAATTACCATTGTCATCATGATTCTTTCGAATAGTGCTTTCTACACAATATATTTATATAAAATGCATATGTGGATATATCCTCGTGACATAAAATTTCCTTTAACAAAATTTCTTTTATATAGAACGAAGTATATATTCTATTGTATCGTACAAATTCAAATATGATATAATATAGGAGTTCAAATTTATTATTAATTATATATATATATATATATATATATATATATATATATATAAACTGTTTGAAGTAATGCGAAAACTTGAATTTGAACACGAAATTTTATTCACAAAAGATAATATTCTTAATAAAACTGATTTGTTTTTTACAACGGCCAATTTGTCAATACATTTTGAATAATATTATAAAAGAACATACATAAATATAACAGTAACTATCTTAACTACGTAAAGAAGTCAAGCTTGTAAAATTTTGTTAGAATGCCACAGAATGTGTTCAGACTATATGCCGGATTCATATCGGGTAGTGCCACGAATAGTGCCATTGAATCTGATGTTCCCTTTCAATAGAACTTGCGTTCGTATCGTATTGGCGCATAGTTCCATTGAATTTGACGTTTCTAATTCGCTCTGTCGCGTTGCACTTTGGAAAATAGGCGGCAGAAGTTAAGGTTATTACCTGTCTGGTTAATCTTGTTTCGTAAGTGGAAGTCGGAGAGTTGTCGTAGACTCCCTTCTTGAAATGGTGAAATAATTTAACTGTAGTTTCTACGCGATATCTTAATAATTTGCGTCGATATCTTAATAATTTGTCAAATGGCTATGAATAACATTATATTATTTTCAAAGTATTGATAATAATGGGTTTCATTAAGTGTTAAAATTTAAATTACATATAGTAAATTAAAGTAATACATGTATAGCAAATAGAAGTGTGTGTGTGTGTGTGTGTGTGTGTGGTGTGTGTGTGTGTGTGTGGTGTGTGTGTGTGTGTGTGTGTGTGTGTGTGTGGTGTGTGTGTGTGTGTGTGTGTGTGTGTGTGTGTGTGTGTGTGTGTGTGTGCGCGCGCGCGCGTGCAATATTTTTTACATATTATGTATGTGTTTTATATATTTTGTATATAAGGGAATAGACTTTATTTATATTATTAATTTATTAATATTATTTTATAATCTAATTATGTTATAAATATAAGCATAACATTTATTATAATAAAAGAACATTTTCTATCATCAATTTTTATTTATTAATTTTATTCCGTTATTAGTTTTATTCTGAATATTTGACAGAATTTATAATCTAAAATTAATGAATTATTTTACAAATTCCAATGTTAATATTGTATAATAAAAACAATAAGATTAATTCATTGGCATTTATATTGTGTTAATAAAAGTTCATTTTTGCTTGCTTATATTTTTAAATTAATACTCAAAACAATCAATTAAATCAATTGAAATAATTAAATCGCAAAAGGTACTATTTTTTTCTTATTTCAGTAGAATTTAAGTAAAAATTATAATGTATTAAATTTATAATATATCTGAGAGAGAGAAAGAGAGAGAGAGGGGAAGGAGAAATATTTAAGAAATATTTTTCCAGAATAAGGAATATCACGTATTGAATCTCTGTGCTTGAAGTACTTACATACTTGACTAAATCTTGTCGTAGCGAATGCTGATGCGTTTTGATTTCTTTTTCGACATTATAGGGATATAGAATTGAAGGATTATTGAAAGTTAAACGATCATTTAGCGAATTGATGCGGAAAGTGCAGTCCGTGCATTTTCCCATGCGCAACTTATCGGCGGTCCTGCCGTGTTCACCGAGCGAGACTCTGCTTCGGTTAGACGTGGCTCCCGAAATGCTTGTCGGAAATCCCTAAGCGCATTATAGCGGCCGCGATAGATAGAGAATACGCGCCTCTGTGTACCAACGTTGATGTAATTTTAATGAAGGAACAGGGCTGTCGCCAAACAGTAATTGCAAGTCAGTTCGCGTTGGTTGACACGCACAGTAACGACGAAATTTACGTGCGGCTGATGCATCGACGTGGCCGAAAGACATCCGCTGTGACGATGGGGGAGCTTCGATGGTAGGAAACAAAACACGAATGAGGAGGGTAAACGAGGAAGCGATGGTAGCTGGAAAATTGTCTCTTGAAGCGTAACCGTTTGGGAGGATCAAAATAAATGGCAGACTCGAGGGCGAAAGGAAAAGAAAGGAAAAAAAAAGGGAAAAAACGAGATCAAAATGCAGTGTGTGAGCGGGAAGAAATAGGAAGCGCCGCTGAAGCGATAGTGATGGCAAGTTAAGGGCGAAGCGAAAAGGATAAAAGAGTGGGAGAGAGAAAGGAAAAGAGAGATAGAGAGTAACGAGAATTCGCCAGGCTAAAGGACAGGAGGATAGAAACAGCGGGAGGAAGAAATAGAGTTGCAGAGTTTGAAGGAGCATCCTCGGCGAGAACCCTCGGCTCTTGAGGTATCCGCAGAAGCGCAGGTGTCTGCATAAGTGCGTATCCGCACTTGTGTGCGCGCGCGCGCGCGCATTTGAGAGTACGGAACGTGTCGGAACATCGGGGGAATCCAGCATGTCGTACACACCCGGTACATCGACCCGGAATGCGAATTTAATTTGCGCGCATCAAACTTCCATTCGCTTTGGGAAGGTCCGGCGTTCAGCGTCGCCGTCGGGGCGTCACGACAACGTTGCCTTAACTTCGAAATAAAAGGCGTGAATATTTTCGCGACTAATTTAGCAGAGCGTTACGCGCCGTACCCTGTGCCGTTCGAGATTTCGTTATCGATCGCAGTGCGCGGCCGCCGCGCGGGAATCGTCGCTTAATGCGAGCAATATCGCGCTCACCGCTGCCTCGGTGTGTCGTGCATTTACCTGTCGTTTCGCACTTTGAGATGCAAAACGAGTTTGCCGCCACTACCGTGTCGATTAACGTGCGCGATTTCGAGGGGGAGTAGTCTGGCTTTCCGCGTTTCGCGTGGTCGCGAAAAGTTAAACTACTTTCAGAAATGATTGATAATTTGTCACTAGATGGACTCGAATATGGATGTACAAGGACAGAAGCCAGATCAGTTAATTGGCGTATCGATTATGGACAAATTATTTAACACTTTCGCACTCGCGGCTCAGTGTCAAACGAGAACGTGCATTTAAAATTACGTTCTTTAATTATTATTAAGTTTAATTATCTCGTAATCCCCTGTGCACTCGCGCGGGATATTATCGTATGAAATGGGATATGCTTTAAAAGCATTTTGAAAAATAATTATTTTTATTCTCCTCTGACGCGTAAAAAATAATATGAACCGTATGGAACATTTCATAAAAATTCATATGCCGTATATACTTCTTCTATTATAGTTCGATAATTTATTTTGCAATATACGCCTGAAAAAAAAAAATAATACGCTTCTTTAGAATATTCTAAATTCGTTCATTGAACTGACTGTTTGACAGTCAGTTTTAGGAAAATAATTAAATATAAGGAAAAATTAATTGTATCCATGTAATACTTGTCAAGAATTATAATATTTGGGTATTGTTTTAATTATGCCATTGTTTTATTTTAATATAATAAAAATAAAACAAAACAGATCTCACGTATCCTCTTCTCTGTGTAGTTGCAAGATAAATAGTGACTTATACTACACGCAACTTTCTCTCAAGTCCTCAATCTACTTTCTTCGCCGTAGAATCTACGTTGCTAACAAGCTGTCGAGACTTACAAACGTACACTCTTGCGGCAGGGAGTAGACGCGCGCAACGTTTACGAAAATCGAGTCACGGCGTACGAAAATCGAAGAGATGGACATAGGAATAAATCTTCCCCAAGTCCCGTTCTTCCTCGACGAGAACTGCATACTTATGTGTGTACATAAGGATGAACGGAAAAGTCGTCCTTCTTGCTTGTTTGTCTTTTCTTCCTGCCCTCTATTCCATTCTCGATGCAACCGGCGAAGATTTCGTCCAGGAATATTTTTGGATGGCAGCCATTGATGTCTACGGTTTCCTAAAAATATTCTCCCTCTTGAAGACACGAGTGTCATCCAATTGTATATTTATTCCCCTTTCTTTTGTCTCGACTCGCGAAACGATTCCTTCTTGGCGGCACTCGCACATGTGATTAACGTATGCCAAGAATATTGTCCCCTGCTGTTTAACGACTTCCCGTATAGCGTAGTCTTTACGTCTCGATTCACAATTTTCGCGAAAAAAGAAAACGTAAATGTAATTTTGTGATGTTTTAATGACAAGGATAAATGCAAAAGAGAAAGAGAGAGAGAGAGAGAGAGAGAAGAGATAAAAAAATTTTACTTTTAACGATAGTTTTTATCATTTTAAAAGTAAAACGGATAAAATAAAAAGTTGGAAGTAGAAAAATTCTTTTACTTTAATCCTGTAACAAAAAGTGTAAGATATTTTACATTCGTCTAAATTGCCATCGAAAGTCGAGAAATTAAGTTTATGTTACTCTTAGTGCTTTAATTGATTAATTCCTGTTTCCAGAGAGTGATAGCGAGCGCAGAGGTGTTAAATAAGATAAATGATCCGCTAAGAAAGTAATGTATACGTCAGATCGGATATGGAAAAGATTTAATTTGGCGTAAGAGAATCGCGTTTCCTCTGGGATTTAATTTCAAGCAGAAATTAATGTAGTGCGAACGCGCTTCTCACTTCCGTTCGCCGGAATGTGTGGTAGCGATTCGATATTGGCGACCATTGTCTCTTCTTCCTCCCATCCGCATACTTGCAAATTGTACGGAAAACGTAATTATATAGGTAACATTAATTAAGAGTGCAGTTAATTATCTTCGGCCCGATCTATATCTCTGCAGCTTTTTTCCTCTATAGCGTTTATTCCCTCTCTCTCTCCCCCCTCTCTTTCTTTTCTGCTCCGTGATACATAGCAGCGATTATTTTTGTAACGATGCTATTTCTTCGTGCGCCGCATCGTGAAAATCTACGCGAGGGGATACCGTTGCACGCAAGGCACCTTTCTATAAATTGCAGTTATAACGGCGGCAGACGTAATTTCATCGCGTTTAATAACGTCGTCCGAGGAAAAAGCGCAAAGAAAGTAATACGCGTATCGTCTTGAAATAATTAAAGATTACAACAATTATTGAACATCAGCTTTCATTTCCGTCTTCAGTCGTGAGTGCACGGCTATCTTTATCCATGCATCTCAAATGATTTATGCATTTTCATAATTATCCGTATTTTCAGGAATGTCAGAGGAAACTGAGATATGAATCGTGCCCTGCGCGGAACATCTGGCGAATCTGGGTTAATCGCGTTTCAGTGAAAAGTGCGGCAACGATCACGCATAATGGCTTAAATACGGTCGTGCGTAATGGAAATATAATTTCACGTTAAAGGGGCTAGAGAACTAAAAAAAAAAAAAAAAGGAAAAAGAGAAGCAGCGCTGAAACGATAAAACGCCTCACGTCCTGATAATTTAATGGCGCCGTTCAATTTACTGCACATTTTGCGCCGCAGCTGCTGGTATTTTTTTTCTGTCGTGATGTTTCATTTTCGGGCATCATTTTCGGGAACCAGCGCAGCTGCGACTCTCGAAAGTCGCGACGATACTGTTTCTCAGCGAGATCGATTGATCAAAAGGATTCTCGCCCACTGAAATATGATATATATAGTCTGCTAAAATATAAAACCATTATCAGTCCAAATGATTATGGATATGAAATTTCGAAAAGTAATGGGCCACTCGTAAAACTTTTACAAGCTTTTTAATAAAGATTTATGTATAAAGGTATTATATATAAAATTTATTAAATTGATATTAATTTCAATCTGTAATTGTATATCTGTATTTTAAATATATACAGCATTTGTGACTTGTGACATTATAGTCTAATGCAAATAACATAGCAGCATAGTCTAATGCATATTAGTTTGTCGCTGATCTTTTTTAACAGGAATTCAATTTTAATTACTTGAAAAATCTATAAAAATTTTAATTTTTACTTGAAAAACCTATACATAGAGAGGAATATAATAAATATCGAGGTCTTTCAAAGATCTTCCGTGAAACATCGCGTGTCATCACTTACGTTAAAGTCCACAAAGCGACAGCGATTATAGAACGCGATAGAGAAGATAGAAGAGCAGATTTGCACGGTGCATCAGTCGCTTCGTTTGCAGTATCCTAGGGCAGAGATTATTGTTTACATCGTCGCATAATTGCCCACTCCATTTACGTATCAATCGGCGCGTTACTGTTGTGCAATAGCCAATTAACGTATGGGCTCGCTCGTACGCGTTTCGGAACGGAATATGCGCGTCTATCAAGCGGAGCGCGCATGTGTGTCGCAGCGTGATATTAGTGTGATTCACGCTAGCCGGCCTGTGCGCGTAATGCCTGTGTGCGATTCTTGATGTTTATGCGATCGATCGCGGCTCAAAGAGTGAGTAGTCCCGATCGCACATGAGCGATTGTCTGGGCTCGCTAAATTTTTGCGCACGGAGCGATATAATATCGCGGAATTGCAGTGGGGTAGTAAACATTTTATGCGAAAAATATATTTTCTTCTTTCATACGTATCTTCTTTCTAAACTTTCTAAAGTACTGTACTTTTACTAAAAATATACTAAAAATTTGGCCAGATACAGATCTGAAAATATGTTGTCCTACATAATAATTTTCTGACCAAATTTTTAGATACTTCAGCAGAATCGTTCTTTCTGTGTAAAACTATCAAAAGGAAAAGAATGTAAAATATTTTTATTGACGTTTTATCACACATGTGCTCTCTGTGAGAATAGTGATAAATTTTTTGGAATTGGAATCGTAGGAACTTCTTCGCGAATTATTATCATGCGTACTATTCTCACTTGTTGACGGAAGTATTCGCTGAGAAGTATCTCGTCTTGCATGTCGGGTAAAACAGATAAGATAAGACGGGATAAGACGAGAACTAACAGGATTGGCTTAAGACTATCGCAATCCCGCAATCACTTGCGGTAAACTCCGTTGCTTAGAGAGCTTCTTCGACAGCTATACAAATAGAAGTGTAGATTAAAGATCCTCAGTTGTTTAAAATCTAACTGAATGTCATAGTATTTTTTATCTATTACAATTCTTCATTCATTTCATGCTTTCGACGATGACGAATGGAATTTCGAAGATCTCTCGGAAATCCCGAAGAGAACATTTCAATTTCTATATCTATTCTAAATCTAGCATAAGAGTTATTTGAATTGGAATTATTATACCGAGATCTCGTCGGAATTGGAGAGAAATAGTCTCGCACGTTTCCTGTGGCGAGCACGCAACGCGTTCGCGAGCAAGAAACAGCCTTTCCTCGTTGTGTGTCACTGCGTCTGACTCGCGCTCCACCTCATCACTGCTTCATCATGTGCGATACAAAGTGCATTCGCACGTACGCGACCCGTCGCGGTGCGTTGGATACGCATTAAACCGTTCCCGTTCGTGTGTGTACGGGCGCGCGAAGGTTAACGACGCCGGCATGAATTTTAATTGCCGATACCCATCGCCGACGTTGCAGCCGACTACTCCTCTCATGCAGCTGCCATATAACTAGTGCCGTCGCTTGCCCATACGCAAGATGAGATAGTCTGCCGCTGCATGGTGTACGGAATGATAATGATAACGATTATAGCGACGGTCGTTTAGTTAACTAAGATCGCCGTCTTGTCGGACGCACGCTATTAAGTGTCTCCTATAGCTGACTATAGTGTGCGATCCACCGCTGTCTCTCCTTCCCCTTCTCGAAAGTCTTATTTATAATTGATCTCTGCGAATATCGGCCCTATGAGCAGCATTATTCGGATGTAGAATTATTTTCTTGCTGGCAATTATAGGTTCTCTTACAAATTTCGAAGAATAAGCCTTTTTATCTTTATCTTTTTTAAAAATGTAAACGCATATTTTTTGGAGAAAAGACCGAATAAATATTTAAATAATATTTAAATAATGCTTAATATTTAAATAAATATTAAATAGTATTTAAATATTATTTTTCATATTTTAATATTTTAATATTTTAAATTTAACTTGGCTCATCACAAAGAGTTGATCGTGTGCTTAAAACAGATAGGTATAACATTTTTTACTCTGTGTCATCGAATTTATTCGTATTTTATATTCGTTAGCTATCTATATTTAGCGGTCTGTATTCGCGATAGAGTCATTGACATATTGCACGTCACGCTATCGCGCGGAACTCTAGGTGAACGAGATTGCGGCATATTTGCCAATTAAATCTGACTAAAGAGAGCAAGTATGAACATTCTCGCTCCTCGCTCACCTAAAATTCCGCATAACACGATAACACCTGACATAGTCCTGATAATATCTCATAATATGATATCTTCGGAATGTCTGAATAATGCTAATTATGAGAAATATCGTTTCATCAAATATTACAATATGCGCATGCAAAGACTTTATTTTTAAACCGAATTATAGACTCATAATAGACGTATTCTATAAAATGTTACATGGAACTATTATATATTACTATTAATCTATATATTATCGTTGTAACAAAATTAATATATATTGTTAGAAACATCAAATTCCCGTTATATTGTTGATCAATATTTGGTGATATTAAATGATATACGCAAATTTATAGTACTACAATCATTTAAATTCATTATTCTCAATACATTGATGAATATTTGCAAGTTAACATAACAAATGGAGCCTATTTAGCGGCATATGATATTGTTAAGCGGGATTGCAAATGCAGAGATCGGTTTACCAACAATGCAGAAATTAATGCATACTTATTAAACCG
The DNA here is from genome assembly GCF_055798465.1 of Pogonomyrmex barbatus. Taxonomy (NCBI): domain Eukaryota; kingdom Metazoa; phylum Arthropoda; class Insecta; order Hymenoptera; family Formicidae; genus Pogonomyrmex; species Pogonomyrmex barbatus. The sequence goes on from NW_028297098.1 coordinate 5,238,669, forward strand.
ATACATTGTATGTTAAAGGCATTTTCAACATGCATTATAATCGCGATCCGCCATAATGACAGATCCATATCCTCAGCCTGAGAGGAATTTGTGTAATAATATTTGCTATAACGAATCTCCACGTAACATCGCAGCGGGTATAATTTGGGAGGCTATTTGAAATGCATGTATGATACGATGATGTACCGTTAAACCTCCGCCAGATACGAGAATACGAATTGATGGATCAGTAATGGTTGGTAAGGCTAATCGGATCGCAACAGCGGAGGCATAAAACGGAGGATAGAATTATAATTCACATTGTTCTATTCGTAAAAGTTTAATTGAAATTTTACCGATCGACCAATCGTAGAACTGTTCTGCAAATCGCCACTCCGGAAATAATTCGCTTTGCTTTGCGATTACGTTTCTCAGAAATTAAGTTTCTACACTGCGCGAGGGAGATTTAGTAGGAAGATGCATAATTTCGGAGATCACTCTTGGAATGACACGTATCCAATGTGTCGGTGCATCGGCGAGCCCGCGTAGGATACGAATTGATAGGTCAATGATAAACGTTGGCGAAGCCAGTCGTGGAGTCGCAATAGCAGAGGCACCTCGCTATTAATCCGATGATAAATGCACGCCGGCATTATCGGACACATGTATATGGGTAACGTCGAGAGCGTCAAATTAGAAACAGCGACTGCTAATCGTGATGGATTAGTTTCTAGCGCGAGTAACGTTCTGTCCCGCCTTCCGCGAATTAAGCGTCTATCGCTCGAATAATTTGTTAAGTAATTATGACTGTCGGCCACGTGTATGTTTCGGGAACGATCGTATTTCCAGATGACGAAAACGATTCAACGCGCGGTCGACGACCCCCGATCTATCTTAAGGAAAGCTGGTAACGCATCTTACAGCGCGGGAAAACGTAAGATATAAATTTCGTGATCTCTCTCTCTATTACGACTAAGCCGAATGTATCTTCTGTTGACACTTGTCCAATCGTTGACATCTTTCTAAAGTCCCGCGAGCGTAGGACAGAAAAGGGAGGGGGCTGCAAAATTATTGATAATTCCGATGATTCAATTTATTGTGCCAAGAATGTCCGTCCCTGCCTTATCTCTCGCAGGTTAAGCTTGTCTAACTTGTTAAGTAGTTATTTCTCGAACCGACGGCACGTTAAATTATTATGCTAATAGCATCGTCGACTTGCGACGACGCGACGTATCGCCCTGTCGCTTTAATGGAATCAAAATTGAAAAACAAAAAGAGATTAAATATTGTGGAGATTTAGCGGTGCATTATTATTTTTATAAAATATTATTATTTTAAGTATTGCGTTTTATATGTCTGTTTTTTCTCTCTCTACGTTTTATCTTATTTAAGGTTGTACCAACGTGAAAATATATTATATTAACGTTATACGCACACGGGTTTCGAGCGTCGCATTATTTTCTTAATTTATTTTTTTCTTTTATATTCTTTAAAATGAATGAGGGATTAAGAAGGGAGAAATTAATTTTTTGCGCAGCTGAGACTTGACATATATCGACAAATGCGTATCGACAAATGTAATGAAGATTATAGAATATGATGCTTTTTGTTTTTTATGTGTTTTTTTATGTATTATTACAGCAAATAGTGTCGGAATAACATGCATTTGTTATTCCAATCTACGTGTTGCAATCGGAAAAGTTAAATTATATTTTTTTAATTCCGCGTATTAAAGTATTACGCGTATCCAATAATTCAACTACCGTTTTATTCTTCTTTTGTTACACAAATTTTATAGTATAATGACAATGATAATGCCAAGATACCAAATGGAGAGTTTGGCCCGTCATTAAATTTAATTATTGCATAATCGCACTTTACTCTTATTTTTTACGCCGCATAGCGTTGAAGCAATTCATATCGTCTATGCCGCCATTATCCGAACTGCCAGCATCAATTTATTACGCCAATTTATTGCTTTGTCACGACGTTTAATTAAAAGTGCAAATGGTTGGTATCATCAAGGCTCATCAGGTCGTCGCACTTTTGTATGCCGGAATCCGTTTTTGCCAGGGAACTTTTTTACCCGAATACAATCGTCTCGTGGTCACTCTCTTTCACGTAATTAATTAACGAATTTCGAATGCTGACGCGCATGAATCAGACAGAGAGCAAAAACTTTCGCGTAATTGGCTTTAATTCGATCCGTAACCTTTTTTGCGGAGTCAGTCGTTTGCTGTCCACGTTCAACTTTGCTAAAATCAGAATACGCAGAGCGGGAATTACCGAAAGGACGATTAATTTGTCTGACCTGGAAAAAAATGGAGAACTCGGAGCGAAAGAAATATGTAGATAAAATCACGACCGAAAAAAGAAAAGTCACATGCGATACCTTTCTGTCCGATATTTTTTTGTGTGAACAACTTATTGCCAGTTACAAGTAGCTGCGAGCGTCTGCATTTTAACTATTTCGCAGCCGATGGTGCAATACTTTTGAATACAAAATTCGCTCGGATTATTCTAATGATATATCAGAAAGAATTTCTTGACGAAAAAAATCCACGTGTTTCGCATTCGAATTTATGCTGATTTAATGCAGCTATTCTTTTATTTTTGAATTATGTGACAATCCCATTGAAATAAAATAAAATTCTTTATAAATTTCTGTATACAAATAGCGATGTATAAATGTGACTATTGCTTTATCAAGTTGCGTATAATTTAATTTTTACACTTTACTTCGTCTATATTTTATGTCATCTGACTTCGCGAAAAGCTGCGAAAAAATGCAAATAGTCAAAAAAACAAATATTTGTTGTGAATTTACTTGGTAGAGACGACTTATTAGTGGTTAACTCAATTTTCCCCGTAGCTTCTTTTTTTTTCACCAAAGTTTTCTCGCATCAAAGAGCTGTACGAATCCTAAGGGAATTCTCCGCCTTTGTTGTCGGCGATAACCATGTTAATGCAATTTCTTGATAGTTTACGGAAACGGTCCATATCCTCTCACTTCTAGCGTGCCAAGTCGGCGGTCTCGCGTGTTTCGTCCTGCCCTCGGACTTTTTTTCGCTTTTCCTTTCGTCTATTTTATCCACAATTCTTGTTTTTTGTCTTCCTACGTGCTACGCATCAGACAATTTTTTCTTCTCATTTATCAATCTTTTTGTTTTAATAAAGCTAATAACGTTTACCAACTTTTCTGGCAGAAACTGTATTTAGATTCACGATTAATATTATCTTGGAATATATCCAAGATCAGGATCATTTATATTACCATAGAATTTCCTTAATACATTAATTAATGCAATTTGTATCCATTATCTTGTACATCGATTTTGACGTTGAATTGAAATGAGGCTACTTGAGAGGCAAATTAAGTTACTTACTTACCATTTCTATTGCTTACGTGTGAGAATGATATGCTGATTCATCTTTTCTCACTTTTCTCGCCATTCCGAGGCATGCTCTATCGTTGTTCGAGTGCATAACGTCCTGTTTTAGTACGAACTGGATCTCTTTAACTCGACTAAACTTCGCCAATAGAAACTCACGTTAGCCAAGTCTGACCTAAGACTCGTACTAGATCGGGATTTAAAGCAATTCAAGTTGTGTTGTTGATGGAACTATCAACTATTATACAAAGTATAGCATTATGCTACGGAGGTTCTCTTGTGAAATAATTGATAAGAGGCCGAAAAAAAGCGCTCTTCCGATGAAACAAATTATATACATTTGTATTATTACAAAGACACATTGAAATCCAACAGCCAATACTCCAATTATATTTTAGTTAGTTATAAAGCGTTGACAATCCCTTTTTAGAATTCTTTAACATTGCGAAATTTTTCACTGTAAATGCTGCGATTTGTATTCTTTAGTCGCTCTTGTTACGAGACTTTAATTGGACGAAACCGGTCGCTTGGAGATAACTAACGCGGATGTAACGAACGGTAGCTATCGTCGCTGGTTACGGATTTTGATGCATCCAGTTACCGGAAGCGTGCTTGAATTGCAGAAATCATTAACGAGATGGCACGGTGCCTTTCGACTTTTCACATGTGTATTTGAACGAAATATTACGAATGTGTATTTGAACGAAATACTACGATATAAATTGACGTTTGCATTTATTTCAAACGACTATATGCGGGCCACAATAATTCGTAAATAAATTCCCATTTGTTTATCTAATTCTATTTATTGGCCAATAGTTTACGTGTACAAAAGATTAATGTGGCCTGTACGTTTGAGATACATATCATTCGCTATCATATTTATCAAAACAAATGAGAAATTTAATTGTAGTATCAATTTCTGGATTAGAAGATATTATAATTTATTATCATATTATATAAATTCTTCTATTTCAGTGTGATATTAGAATAAAAATATACCGTCTAGAGAACGGTATAAATGCTGCGAATAATATATTAACATTCAAGAACTGCAATATAGCGGTATATTGCAAAATGACGAGATATTCTTGGAAAATAAGGCTTTTAGATTCTCTTAAGGGTAATTTGATGCATTGTAGTCGAATGGATTAACCATCGGAATGGCGATGCAGCTTTGCCCTGTTCCTCTTTGTCTTCTTCTTCTTCTTGGTCGTCGTCTTCTTCTTCTTCTTCTTCTCAGTGGAACACGATTCAAGGAACTTTAAGAGTAATAGATAGTTTTAGTTCGGTATAAACTTTCACCGCGCGCACGGATAAGATGTCCAGAGCTTTACGATAAGACCTGCTTCGAGGTATTCGCGGTTGTCCTTAATACCCTTGGAGAGGTATTAATTCTTCAATTATTGGGATAGAATACCCGAGGTGTAATAAACTCTCTATTCAGTTTATCAATGCAGATTATATATTACGCTAGGAGAGAACATAATCCTTGTGCAAGTTCCGAGATATTCTATTATTGTATTAGTGGAACCGATTGATTAATTATATTATTGTTATTCACACTTTACTTACAAATTACCGTTTGTTTCATTCTAGAAAAGTCATGATGGCAATATATTTAAAAACTAAGTTTTAGACGTAAAACCAAACGGAAAGAATTTTAATAATAATTTTTGTTTTTTGTCTTGATTTAATCATAAGCTAATTATTAACTTACTTAACTACTTTTATTAGATTAATTATTTATACAATCATCTTTATATAATCAAATAATTGCAATTGTTTTATCATATTTATCATATTTATATTTAAATGGCTTTTAAATTTATGTTTAAAAATTTTTTATTTTTTTGCATGCAAGAAAAGTAACGATTTGAATAAGTGGAATGATAAGATATCAAACAAATCGAACAAGTGATTTAAATGACAATTTTTGTGAGTCATGTGTCACATGGCGTTGAGGAGTAGAATTGCACATGCGGTGCGTCAGACATATATGTATGATCTTTATTGAATGTTTCCGAGTTTTATTTTCGATTGTGAAATAGAACGAATGGCTACTTGACCTCGTATATCCCCTTTGTACATTTGATTAATGTCCATTTCTGATAATCGCAATTACATTTTCATCTTCCTTTCCATCCTCTACAGCCGTGCACATATCTATATATCATCATATATGAACGATATATTCCGTTTTCCGTAGAGAGATGGAATTACGAGCGATCTAATTTACCGGTAGAAACGCTCATAAGACGATTCGTGCAATTTGCCAATCCCTTCGGAGTAACTAATCTGACTATTTTCATGACTCTCGTTCCCTTTCCCCATCCTTCTTTGCGTTCCCTTTCTCATCTGTGAGACTCTATTCGGCATTCAGTAAGACTTCTCAAAGACTACTCGCCACGACTTAGTATCATTTCTTCAGAAAAGTATAGCGAAATTCTTGGAAGATAATACACAAAACAGAAATTTATACGAGTTGCGTAATCACAAAAAGAGGAATATTTTGTGAAATTTAAAGCGAGAAAAGTTTTTCACTTTATTTCGTTTTCTTGCTTGTTACAATTTTGAAATATTCAAATGATAAGCATCAAGACCATTCGTCTATTTGGAAAGTCTCAAATCTGATTTAGGGCTTTTCAAATTGACCCCGCATTAACGTATCGCATAATGAATAAGTCTTCGCGCACTCTCGCGCTTAACGAGGGAGAAGTGCTTTTAAATGTCAGGCACTTCGATCCGAGATTGGTTCAATTAGAATCCTCCCGTAGAATTGACACGAGCAATCGTAAAGGTTAAAACGTTTCTGTGAACGTGAAAGCGAGAATAGAGAAACGTTTTTGTAGCGAAATCGAGAGAGAGAGAGAGAGAGAGAGAGAGAGAGAGAGAGAGAGAGAGAGAGAGAGAGAGAGAGAGAGGTGGAGGGAGAGAGAGGGAAAAATGCTGGATGATAATTATTTTGATGTTAAGCCATGCCGAAGACCAAGAATGCTTCGTGCAAACGCGCGTGTACTCGCGTGAAATGAATGGGTCAATATTAACTCGCTTTAGAGGTATAAAAGTTTGAAAGCATCTTATGAGTTAAGACTTAGTTTTAAAAGTGCATGAGTTCGAAATTATACCCCTTTATTCTTCGATTATGATTATTTGCATGTTATGAGGAACGCTGTACTATTGAAAATAATTATAGAATATATAAATATGCAACAATTGCTATCATATAACAAAGAATAATAGAAAAAAGAAAGAGAGGATAGAAAGAGAGAGCAAATATAGACAAGCAAAATGTACTTACCTAGCATTTATCATATTTTTAAGGGAAAAAGGATTCGGTTGCAAAAATATAAAACAAGGAAATAAAATAACGATATAAAAAAGTTAATACGCAATGATGCGTGCCAATAATGTGATATATCATGTTTACGGTTCGTATTATAATTTATTACAATTTGTACAGATTACAAATCAGTACCTATCTTGCGTTTTCTGTTAGACATCATAAAAGGAGCGAATATTGAGCAGAACGCCGCTCGTTACTGCGCTAACGTTATTATATCAGTTATCATATAATTACCCCTGTATAATCTATATTTGACACTTGGTGAACACTCCGATCACTAATAAATACCGCATTTATAGCACGTGTGCTATCGACGTGTGTTCCGTCGGAAAATTTAAATCAGAAAATAATAACGAAAATTTAATCTCTATCATTTGTTCTCCATTCCGTTGTTATCGAAACGGAATATCAACTTCTAATCCCGACGAATACGAAGTTAATCCCCTCGGTTTGTTATAATTGTCATGTTCACCCCATACTTTAAATAGCCACTATTCTTCCCTATGTCTTGATACACGGATGCCGCTTTATCTTTCATCTGTTTCTCTCATTTTCTTATTAGTGATCAACAATTTACATCAAAAGACAACATGTTTAAAAGTAACTGTATATGAATTAGCCTCGCGCCGATCCGCCAGCGTTTCACCAATTCTTTCTCTTTCGTAGGCTCCTCGAGAATAAAAATCATCGTTATTCGACTATCTATTCTATACATAGTAACATATATAACTGGAAGCCCTAGACTACTAGGTTTTACATGGACGATGTAATCGGATCAGACAGTGGCAGTAGTGATATCTTCATGGAGGATGCCCGCGAGCTACCTGCTAACCGACGGCTCGCACCTCGGTAGTACATTCGTTATCGGGGGTACCGTCATCGTCAGCGATGTCATCATCAGGAACAGGGTGGCCGCCATGATAGCCATTATTATTGCCGCGCCGCGATTACCATTCCAGGGCCAATTCTGTCCGGCGCATCCGTTCGCTCCTGCTCAACAGAAAACAGTCCCATGTTAGCGAGAACTGGTCGCGATAACTGTCGCGAAAGGGTAATGAAATTTTATGAAACGTGTCGACATGGATCGCGGCGAAGTACTCGAGACTACACTCCATTCTCCAGTAATGGATACGATGTTCCGAAAGGATATGCGACAAGTTTAATTATACCGGGTGATGGCACCGCATCGGTAAAAGTCGTCTTAGACTGGCAAAGTCTTCTTCGCTAGAACGCGGAAAATGTAAATTTGAGAACGAGCCTAAGAAAGTTTTCTCGAACTTAAGCATCTTTTGAGAAGTTTCCTTCGCAATTACGACCCTATGTACCGCCGGCGGCTAAGTAATTTGATTCGAAGTGAAACGGGCAGACAGTAATTTGAGTTGTTGATTTCGTTCGTGAACATTAGCAACACGATAAAACGCGAGTTCGAATGGACACTCAACTTTGATATCCTAAATATCTTTCCTAAATCACTTATGTTATATAAACGACGATAGAGCTAATCAATGTCGTTTTACAAATATATTTTGACACGTGCAATACATTTATGGCAATATATTAAAATATTTTCTATTGTTCACAATTCAGTAAGTGTTGATAATCCACAAGTTGTTAAAACATAACTGTTCTATGTTGTAACTATTAATTAACTAATTTTTTTAATTGGACGAAATAACAAATGCTTATTTCGCGTTTCGTGAAATTAAGTAGGATCTCATGTAGAACAAGTACGCTTTCGTCATGTTACGTCCACGATTATCCAAGATGAAATTCTTCATAAAAATTACGATTCAGAATCTCTTGTAGTATCTCGTAATTTCACGACTGGCTAGATATTATATTATACGCTTCGTTCGTCGTTGTAAGCGTTCTTAAAACGTTAACGTATTTGAACGAAGAGTTGAAGTAAGACGAAATTGAATGTAGGAGTCGAAATTGGTTCCCGGATCCTAGCTTACGATTGCAAAATTTAGACCGTGATTTCGCTCCAAACCGAAGGACGTATTTAATTTCGCTAACCAATTCTCGGAATGGCATTCGTTAATATCGAAAACCGATTTATTTCGACCTTTCCGGTGGCGTTGGCAATATTTCACCGATGCCGTAATACCGAAACATGGGTGTTTCTCTTTTTTTTCTCTTTTTTTCGTTTTTCCGTAAGATCTAGCAAGTGTGTCTTCGGGAAAAGGTTGCTGTTATTAACCGCATCGGACGCGGATGACTCTTTTAGAAAGTCTCGCGTCGGCGAATGTCGACGGCATGAAATAAAACTTCGATAAAACGAGGCAAGGTAAAAGGAGGAACGCGGCGAAGAATCGCATTAAAGGCGACGTCGCGGCTCCGCGATTAAATTTTCAAGAAAGAAGAAGAGTAGTGGGCACCACTGCAGAAAGGGAGCCAAGCAAACCGGGAGGGGAAAAAGCAAATTACCGGAAGGGCCGTGCCGGTCGTCGTCGGATAACGTTGGCAGGAAGATGCAAAGAACCTCAGCAAAAAGTGCACGATAGTAATTTCCCCGGAACGAGGAAATAATTTGAACGGTTGTGCCTGTGAAGCCTGAAACGAGCGCGAACTCTAGTTATAGTCGTTGTAATTTCGCCCTTCTTTTCGCGGATCATAATTCAGCTCTATACTGCTACTATCTGCACTTTTCTAACGAGATTAACAAGTTTCCAATGTTGCGTTTTAATCGGCTTTACGCATCAGTTAAAGTCGACTTTAAACAGACTTTGCTAATCAATTTACAGATAACCGAAGCAGCGAAAGAATTACTCGAATTATAATGGAAATGAGAAGGATTTTTTACAGGATTTAAGTCAACGACTGGCTTTCGCAGATAATCTCGCAATTTAAAGTTTTTACGCTTGACCCGTTACGGATTCAATTAAATTAAAATGGATGTGCAATATAAACACTGTACAATGTAATGTTTAACATTCTTATTTATATATGAATATATGAATATATATGAAGAATCGATTTTTTTGCACATTACACACACACACAACATTTACCGAACTATATAAGTATAAGAAAAACAAATATAGAAAAATTTTAAATTAAAATTAAAAAATTTATTTGTATGTTTTACTTTCTCATTGTTTTTCCGCTTTTATAAATTCTGCTTTATAATTTTATGCGATACGCGTATAAATCTTTTTAATTTTCCTAATTGTATTTATTTTAACGTCCGATGTGAGTTGGATTTGTTTTATTATTAATAATCGTTCGATATATTGTGACTACTTTCAATGAAATTTTTTTCTCGAATGTTTTCGTTATCACGAAGGAATACCAGTCATTAATTGTTATGGGACATTCGTCTTCGTCCCCCTACTGACATGATAAATCTACTAATACTCAGCGCTGCGTACTTCAACACTCATGGTTCATCAGATTAATAAACTCGTTAGGGGACAAGCGCTTTTATTTATGAAAAAGCAAAAAATGGCATTTGTGACATCAATATATTTACTTGAATAATGAAAAGTCAATTTATCTGTCAAAAATGAGAAAATATCCTTGTTTCTCATAAATTCACACGAAAAAATAAACATGAAATAAAATGATAATCTTGCAAATATTTCTGTTGAATTATTAGCAGGTATTCGATTTTAAAAGTGATATATATGATTTATTTAAATTTTAATTGCTTTAACAAAAAAATTTATTGATCCATTGTTTTCTTTTTGTGCGATATATTTTCGATTAGGCCAAATATTGCGTCCTAAGCTTATATCTCTTTTATAGCTTTCGACGACGTTTCATATCGGCAACAGCCTGGAGGTTTGCCAGAACTGGTAACAACATGCTATTTATTATATTTCGTTATTACATTGGACAAGAGAGCGACTCATAAGATCCCACTTGATCTCAACCTTTTTCATGCCACTGCAAATGACATCACAATCTGCTATAAGTTTTTAATCCAATTAGATATCATTTTATTGCCGCCGATATACGTTTTGTAATATAATATACATGGATGAATACTTTGAATGTTTTCCATCGTAATTTTGATTATAAATCTCTAATTAAATCAATACAATCTTATATCGAATAAAATAGAAGAGCTTATATCACATTGTTACATGTTTTAATTAAAAATTATAACAAAGAAAATAAAAAAAATTTATACTTCTAATTTAAACTTTTTACATATTGGTATTATTCATGTAATGCTTTTGTTTATGTAATTTTATAAATTGTGTATATTATTTAAATTTACGTTGCAGTCTTAATTCATCACTACAGTTGCGATTTTCCTGAATAGAATGTAACTTGGTGTTGTGTGAAAAAGTTTCTCGTGAAAAGAATCTGATTCCAGTGTGCGACGCGTTCGTAAATGCTTGGGCTTTACGGCTGATGGTTTACGACTTTTCGTCGTACGTGTATCGCGACTCGTATTTTCCTCATGTTTTCACTACACGCCATCGGATCTCTTGCTTCGAGCAGCTATCGGTAATAAGTCGGAAAATGTTGTATATATAGAAAATTGAAGATAACTCGAGCGATGCTTTGAAAACAACATTTCCAAAATGTTTTAATTAGTTTTTTAAATTATTATACGTAGCTTAAATTAAAAAAAACTTTGCACTTTTTAAAAATAATATGAGAAAAGAAGGAAAGAAGAGAGGGTGAGAGCGCAGATTTAACCGTTTCTACAAAACGTACTTGGTTTTAACTTTCTTTCTTTCTCACGAGAATAATCTCTGAGATATGTCACAACCTTGTTGATATTAAAACAGGTTAACGTTATTTCAGCAGTAGAGAGAAATTTCAACCAGTTTCATCGATTCCATCATGTCCCTAGTAAAAGCATCAATTTTTAAGAAAGTATATCCAGTAGAAGCGTAAGTTTTCTTCGCATTACCGCCGCGGAGAGCGAACGGATATTACCTTTCCTACTTTCTGAGATACAAGGCGACGTCATCGCGACAGCCACGTCTGCAAATAAACTTTTTATGAGACGGGAACAATAGTCTCATACGTCAGGAATATTCCTGAAACGTGTGAAGTATAATCGAATATTATTTGATAAGCGGAAGAAGTCAAATGTGGAAGAAGAATTTGTCTCGGAATAATTACGGAAATTATGGAGCGATCGCAAATTAACTTTTAATTATGAGAATAACGGCATTTCACATCACGCTCGGGAAATGATCTCATTTGCAATGCCGGATATGGGATATAATTTGTCTCTCCGTCTCTGGCATGTATACATATGCGAGTGCATGTTTAGATGTAAATAGAATATAGGAGAATTATATGTATATATCGAATAGCCATTTGTTTTGCCGACATGTAAACTCCATCATCGGCTTAACTCAGGAATAATGCTTGCTCGTTTGAAAAATTACTTTGTTAACGACACGTTCGCTCTTCTCTCGTCAATCGACCTCCGAGGCACTTCATTCGATGGGTTACCTTCGTTACGGTTCACTTAGCTCGTGGTAAATTGCACCTGTGTGTGCTTAACCCGTTACCCAATTAAACCACAAACCATTGCCCCATTTAATCATTATTGCGTTATAATAGCAAATTAGTCTGCCAAAATTGCAATATTTATAATGTGATAAACGTCTCTATGTAGATTGACGCATACAATTGTGCAATTTACGGATCTATATTTACAAAACAATTAAACATACGAAACATATATATCGGGAAAGATATAATTATAATAATAATTAATAATAATTATTAAGGACAAAAATACCAAAATCAAATGTAATTACAAATATGCTTCAAACTGCCGTGATTTTGTTGCATTTGTAGATCAATCGTTCCCCGCGGACTAACTGTTGCGAGTAACATTTCAAGAAACGCCATCCACTTTAATCTCGTTGTTGACGGCGGAGGAGGACATTGGCGGATACGGTTGTTGACCCGCATCTCCCACGTGACGATGTGCCGAAAGTAGTGGTTGTGCGAACTATTGCTGACCATTGTACCGCTGACTATTGCTTTCGGTACGCCATCACGTGAATTACGTGTCCATCGCCGCATGTCTGCTGTCACGGGGGTAGGTGCGGCGAAAATCACAAGCGAAATTCGTCGTCTCCTAGCAACTTCGCCTAGCGGTGACATTTAGCACGTGTAGAGTCGGTATTTGGCGGATGGCCAATTATTTGTCGGGTCGCATCGAGTCGGAAACGTCGGCTCCCGGAAGCTTGAAATTTCCCCGGTGCCGCAGCGCCGTTAGCGCCGTCCGCCTCCCCTCGAATGTGGCCAAAGGGGGATTGGACGCGCCGCCGTCCCTCTATCATAACGCATTCGACGCCACGTATAACAGATTACAACGTTATACGTTGCTGAATCGCCTAGGTAAACATGTTGAATCAAACGGGCAAGGAAAAGGGGGTTGCCACCAGAGGGGTTGCGACACGTGCGTGAAACAAAAACGAGGATAGCCCCGTTCTTCATCAACGTCACTCGTCAATAGTACTCTTCATAGCAATGTCGACAGCTTGGTGTAATTGCTTTTTTTTCCCACGCAAACCAACTTTTTTTTTCTTCTCAACAGTAGTATTGCTCTTGACTAGTTAAATGAAGCGAAATACTAGCTGTGGATATTTTTTCGTTATTAACTTCAACGGCAATTACGCAACCGTATATTAATTGCCACCAGATCGAATGAGCTTTTCTGCGGCAAAATGCACACAACATTATAATATTTCTGCCTGCAGTTTTATAGATATTACATTTTGCGTAGTCTATTAACGTTTTATCGGCATATGAAATGTTATCTATTAATGCTTTAGCTCTTCATATATTTTCATTTTGTTAAAATCTATGCTTTGAAATGAATAATATTCATCTTTTATTACCTTAATACCGTAATAAAGATATATATCCATATCACGATGAGTACTCTCACAAAGCGTAACGAAACAGAGAATGATAAAAGGTTTTTACGGAATGAAGGATAATGAAAGCAAACAAATGAAGTACTTCGTCATGAATATGTATGATCTAGTTAGTGCTTACAACACGTGATTGTCGTGAAGGATGATCACACCATCAGATAAAGCGGGATATATTGCATCACATTCGCAACGAACTTACTAGTCGATTTTGGACCGTATCTACCGTTTCCTGCTTCGAAATTTGATTTCCATTTCTGATAACTCATTTCCACGTTCAATCAAATTGCCAATCCGCGAGATACTTGAAACCGTTTCGTTCCGATTGTCAAAACATGCAGATTTCACCGCGCATCTCCCACGCGGTTAATACCAAATCTTCTATATATGTATTTTTTCTCTTTCCATCGTAATTTATTGTTTACATTAAATTTTTTACACACACTTTTTTTTAGTATAAAATATATTATAAAATTTTATAAATATTATAATGATGAGTACTAAAATTTTGAAAAAGAAAGAATAATTCAGTTCTCGTTGAGGAAGAACCGACTCAAAGTATTCGTGATGAAGGAAAATATAGAAAAATTAAGATAATCTGTATGTACGAATATCATACGCTTTCGTACTTGCCGGCTCAACCTAATTTGTAACCGATGGAATTAGACTGTCGCGAATTTGCACCTGAACCGATAGTAAAGCAAGACAAAGGATTGGAACTGCGCGAATACCGCAGACGCTATTATTTGCATGCAAATGAAACGTTTATAAGAAAAAATCCCGCTGATTGAAACAGTAAATCAATATAATGATCAAGTCTTGTATCGAAAAAATGTGAAAGTGAATTTTTACGTTTCCGATAGATATTTTATCGAAATCAAAAAGATTGTGCTTTTATATAAAAAGAGTGTACTTAATTTATATTACAAAGAGTCATTGCGAAATATATGCTATTAATATGTTAATTTTTACATTTCCCAGTAAATGCAAGTCTGGCATTATTTATATTCGTATAAATAATCATAAATCAGGATGAATATTAACACGCGATACATAATTGATAGGCATTAATGGATTCATCGTTAATATGATTCTCGTTGATAATTAAGTATGCAGTATGTATTTACTGATTAATATTGATATGGCTATTATGTAGCTTGTAGAATGCAAAATTTAATTCTTTTCATTATCTCTTAATATCCAATACACTTGAAGAGGTATCTTTATTTTAGCATAATAATAGAAACTATAAAATATATTCTTAAACATACAAAGAAATAAAATTTTTCTATCAATTCGATTATTCGTTTCATCAAATTCGTTTTATCAAATCATCTATTTTTGCATTATTTTTCAAAGTACCTACTCTTTTATTCGAAGGAGAAATCAGAAAAATAGAGACTGTAAATTATAAATTGTTGTTTATAATAATTATTTCTTTAACGTTTGGATAATAATTATTTCTTTAACGTTTGGATTTATATACTTCTATCTTGCGTATCTTTCCATAGATGTCTTGACATAGTGTAAGAGTTATTACCCGAGGGTCTGAAAGCCTGACGATGGAAAAGCAAGCGTACGAATAACACTGTATTGCCACGAGTTGTTCAATGGCTCTTATGTGGCTTTGCGCATTCCATACACTGGACACTATCCAGTGGATAGTACGTCAGTTTTCACTGACAAATCGTCGCTGAGTGTATAAGCAACTGTGGATATTTCACCTGAGATTTTTTTTTTAGAGTGCATGCAAAGTACTATGCGAGAAATTTATTTTCGTAATTACGTCCACACGCTTTAATCGCTAGAATATGAAGTCAAATTATCAAATCATCAAATCAAGTGAAATTGTATAGTTCCGTACAGTTGAAAGAGTGTTAATTTTCGGGAGGAATATTTTTCTGCGTGATATTTAATTCGAATTTTATATGTTCATATGACAAACTTTCGAAGCTTTTAGATGCTTTTTGATTTTCGTTTAATATGATATTGGAACGTGTCATTTTCACGATTTTAATTTAGAGAAATCTGAAACTGTTTTATAATTTATTTTACAATCTATATAAAAATTTAAAATCTATATTAAAAATTTGATCGGTCCGACGAAATTCAGTTTGAATTAATAATTAGGAATATAAAACATTCAACAACTCTATTTTTCATATTTTCTGTAACGTTAGATGAGAAATGTGTGGCAAAATATTTAAACAACTTTCCAAAAAGAAACAAATTAATATATATTCATGATATAAATGTTCTATGTCATTTTAGTATACATTTATAACAATTCATTGTGCCGACAATGAATAGTATCTGTTTAAATTATCTTCTATGTGTAAATAAACAGAAAGTTTAAGAGTATAGAAACTTGTCGAAATAATGAGCAAGGGGGCTGTCTTGTTTGTTCTGCTTCTCTTCCGTGCGAGTTAGCAAATTGAGCAACTATGGTGCTCATCGAAGCGTTTCGTATTAGTACACATTTCATCGAGGTATAATGATAAGGCTACATTTCCATGCCTCCCTGCGATGCCCTTACACGGTTTCTCGTCTCGCGACGGTAATTCGAAATTTCAAGTAATTTCCGTCGAGCGTAGATCATTAATAGATACCTTGCGCTCATTCCTCTTTCTTATCATCGTTATTACATTTTGCAATGCACAGCATCGGTGTCGCGGAGCCTAATGTCTCGCGGAAGGAAGGGAGTAACTCTCGCTACCCTCGCATTTCGCTAAAACTTCTCCAATAACAGCATCTCGCGATTTGTAATGTACATAACGATATTGAAATAAGAGGAAACTTCTCGCGAATGTCCAGGAAGAGAAATCCGAAGCTCGGCGAGATGGAGCTTACGTCGCCAACTTACTTACTAATCGAAGCGAATCTCTTCACGGGCGGGGGGACCCCTTCCCCATGCGTCTCCTTTCCTCCTGTAATGCCTTTCCTTCCTCCGGCGTCCAACTTTCTCTTCACACTCTTCCGCCACTTCTTCGTGGCCCTTTCCTCACTTTGCAGACTTCAACATTCGCGCGCACGCCCGGGGGGTGCTTACTTCTTACTATTCCGGGATACCTTCGAGAGCGCGGCTGCGAACTCGCCTCGCATCGATAATGCGAAACGTATATCCTGCCAATGGGGTGGAGGCGAGCCGATTTCTTGCAGGAAAAGGACGAGGGCGGGTTCTCGGAATACGGAGGCGAAAAAAAAGGCGCTGGCTGTCTTCTTACCGGAGACGTATCGAGCTGCAATTCCTTTCCAATTCTGAGGACAGGACGAATCTAAAGAGCCCCGGCAGCCGGAGATGAATATTAACGACTACCTACCGGCACTTTGCTTTCATGGAAATGATTGGACATGGATACAGCGGAATTTCTAATCTGCTCCGTTGTTTATACCGTTCGCTTGAAATTTCCGTAGAGGCACATAGGATATTGAGTTCCCGAGGGTGCAACCCTTTCTGATTATGCAATCAAGTTTTTTCTCTGATTTTCTCGTAGGGTGAAACAGAGATTTCTGGAATATTAAACGAAATATTGAACCAGATTCGATTATTATTCGTGTGACGACAAAGATCTCGTTAACCACAACGTGGAAAATGTAGATTGATCTTCTTGTTCTTCCGCGTATCTCGTTTATTTGTTTCGAATTGTAAACTGAGCTTATTTCTAAAAGCTCTTTCTCTCGTATATATGTGCACCATGTCCAACGCGTTTTGCTTGAGTGAATATGAATGCGATGGAATTTCTAATCTTCTGGCCCCGCCATATTGTCATACCGCGTGCACGTTATTATCGGTATCGATCGTAGAGGGTAGACCGCTTGATTTTCGGGTTGAGCAGACGGTCGATCTCAATGCGGATTATAGACTGCCATACCAATTCCATTACCTCGCTGCGCAGCCGGCCATGCAAATTTTCGTGAGCCAGTAGCGCAACCGGATATGCAAATTCATCGGAAAAAAGGAACTACGGATATGTGCGATTGCTCGATTCGACTCGAAACTCACTACGATTTATGAATTATAATCGCTCCGGGTATATTCTTCTCTTTTATTCGCACACCGATCACCTCTTTCTCCTGTTTCTCTATTTTAAAATTATTCAATCGTACCGATTCACTGTGATTTATTAATCAACATATATCTATAAAAATACTCTTTTATCTTTGGTTTTATATTTAAATATATTTTTAAATTAAAAGTATTATTTGATAATTTTAATTCATTGTTTTTTAAACTCTTAATAATATGAGATGAAAGGTATAATTCAAATTTCGTGATTTTCGTTTAAGAGAAAAAATGATTTGCCATAATTAAAACATAAAAACAAAAAACTTAAAGAATTAAACGTAATAATTTACTTTTTTTAATTTGTATAACAATCTTTCCATTTGAAATAGAATATAAATTTTCAAGAAGTGTATTTTGCTGCTAATTATAAAAATTGTTCTTTCAACTTATTTAATTTTTTTGTTCATAACAATTGAACAATTCTTTTTGTTCACTTTTACGGGTGCTTTATAAATAATTCAAGAACGTACATGCCGTCGCGCACAATTTCCGTTATATTTGCTCGTATCTTCACGGCCGAACAATGTCAACACAGCAACTATTTCGAACTCGGAGATACGAGTCCACTCGTACGTACTACAAGTCGAGCAAATATACTCGCCAACGCATCTCGGATTTGTGATATATAGTCTTGGCTAAAAGTAAGGAATATGTTTGGAAATTGTACGCAAAATTGTGATAAGTCAAATTAAATTTACACATATTTATTAGAAGAGTAAATTGTTTGAATGTGTCATTAATAATTGAACATTTAAAAGAATTGCAAAAATATCCTTTATAGTTTTAAAATTATTCTTATTAAAAAGATGAAGAATGAAATTAACAAGAAAAAAACAATGTAAAGCATCTATACATTTTTTATCTTTCTAAAAGAAATAATTATTATAATTTAGAAAACTGATAAATAAATGTGATTATTTACATTTAATTATAATTTTTTAGATAAGAGAGCTATTCTATTATATAACATTCATTATAGTTCAGTTGAAGAATTTATTATGCTTCCTATAATTTATTAAAGCTTCATACCTTTTTGCGGCAAATTTTTTGAAAAATACTGTATTTATAATCATGTTTTTTAGAAAGTCATTTATAATGAGTTTTTAGGTATGATATAATTTAAGAAATAGATTTTAACAATTAATTCGATATTTTTCATGTTATATTTATAATCGTGATTTAATTGAAAAGTTCAAATAAAATTTGTTTCGATATACGACAATTTCCCTCAGTATAATAATTAATTCTTAAAAGAAGATCGCGTTAAGGCGTGGGAATTTAGTGGGAGTTTTTTGGCTCGTTCTGTCAAGAGGAGGCGACGTCAGCGTCGCATCGATGGTATAAAAGAGGAATGGGTCGCCGTACATTGTACACGGGGGGGGGGGGGGGTGGCGATAGGTGCGATAAACTCGTCCTGGTCCTAATGCCACATTTACGTTCCTTTTAGTACGAAGTAATGGTATCGGCTGGGAGTAGGCACCGACGCCGTCGGCGTAGATGAAATCCCCGATTCCGCCGAGGGCGATATAGCCTAGTTGCAGTTTTATCGCGCCTCTTCGTACGGATATCGAGCGATTTCGGGCCCGTGAAATCTCCCGTAAACGTAACAACGTAAATCGTAAACGCGAATCCCTCATTCGCTCCTCCGCGAGAGCGCATTTCCGGGAGCCGCCGCTTCCCGAAGGAACTATCCACTTGCTCGTAAACGATTCGCCCTCGTCTTCGCGATCTACGATAGCTTCTGAGATAGATTTTTCCTCCCTCGGTGTGTATTCAGGGCGAAGGTTTCGACCCGATGATTCCGCGAGTTGATCTTCGATTAGCGGCGGCGAGAGTGTGTGCTCCGATACGGATTGAATTTACCAGCAACGATTTCTCCGGGACACAGGATATCGACATAAATTTATTTAATAGTTCCTTCGGGAAGAGAGGTGGGGAAGATAAATCTTATTTCTGGCGGTGAGAAACTTTTAGGTATATTCTTCGTCTTCGTAACTTTACGCTGTACCGTTCTCGAGGTTATTCTTTTGCATTATACATAGTCATTTTACGCTGACATCGCCATTTCTTTGTTCATCGGATTTTAATACTTCTTAAATACGTGGAACACGATGGAATCGTGTATGTGAGTGAAACGAATACAAGCTGACTCTAAAGTGTCGTCATAAATTATATCACTTACAAATAAATATCGCTTGTACGTACGTACACATAAACACGCGATAGTACACTGGTGACACGTTAATAAAACCGGAGCGTTAATTGCTGAATTCCTCATTGATTAATAGCGCCGGAGAGTTCGGAGGAGGGCAGGACCTAAGTGAGCCGACAATTTCAGAGGCAAGAGAAATAGCCGGTCTCTGCATCGCGAGTCTTTACACCGCGGAAATAACCCTGAGTCATAATCGCGTTGTTCTTATTTTATTATTTAATATTCCCCGCGCGCGATATTATCGCGCGATAAAACGATGCGCTGCCACCGAGATATTTCATTCGCGTCGGAGTTTTAATTAATACTCAAACACTCTTGGATATATTTTACATAAAAATGGCTCTGCAAAGTCTCGTCTGTTATGCGGATAAATAGGCGTTGACAGCGCGATCGATATCGGCCAACAAGCGATTTCAATTACATTTTGTTACCTCTTGTAATGAGGCGCAGTTTAATCATCGTTGAATTACGCGAACGTGGGGGTATCCCGCCGTACCTGTGTTTGTGTAAATTGCTGCTACCGACATTGTGATAAATGTGTACGCCACACGCGCTGATACGATGGCACTCTTGCTATTAACGATCTTTATGGTGTCAATCAAATAACTTGGTAACTCGGCCTTACCTCCCCCCCCCCCTCCTCCTCTACCCCGCCGTCATTGATTAATGGTTCGCGGCGAAGGATCTTCAGAAAGTTTTGTTACTTCATGTGCGTGGAGAGAATATGGTGTGTGTAACACAGCACCACCATCTCGCTACAATCCTCTACTTATAAACCGCTTGGTAATTTAAAAATCTTTAGAAAAATACTGCAGTCTTTTATCAACCTTAAGTAAATCTTTCCCGAGGACGACAAGAAGGATGCCCTAGAAAATCTACATCCTGCAAACTTCCTATCGCCGACACGCCACTTTTCTAGAAGCATTCTTATCGCTGCGACTGATAATCGCAAGATGCAACGTGTGTAACACGTGAGTTATCTGGCTTTAATTAAAAGCGGTATGATGAATGATGATCAACATAGTCCTATCGCACAAGTAAAACTCTTAGTGGAGCTCCAATGTCAGTTTTATGTTATTTATTGCTTTATTACATAAAGCCGTGGAGATCGCTGACCCTTGCGTCCGCAGCGAGAGACATCCCCATGAGTCACCCTCCCACTACCGAAGGGGGACGAATTTGTTTTAGTAACGGAGTTTACGTGCGATTGCATGCGCGACGGGGGTTGGGAATGAGACACGCATTAAATCGGAGTGACAGGCGAGTCACGTGGAGTGACGCGATCGGAAAGACGGATGCGAGACCATTTTCAGTACTGGATAACGGCTATATTTTTTCAGCTGGAATAACCATAGCTTTATGGTTCCTCGGCAACCGACTGATACGACTGCGAAGAGCATATAACTGTCGTTGAGCAGCATGATTCACGTGAAAGATTGCACATGGTTCGATACGTTCATGGGGTCGCGGACCCATAAATGTTATTGTCGCTGTTAGCCTTATTACACTTGGTTCCAGGAAGATTCCTCCTAAGAATCGCCACGTTTTGTTGCTCGCAGAATCGTCTCTCGCAAAATTGCATTCGACTATCGAGATTGAATATTCGCCATGAGAACTACGATGGGGGAAAAAGTCATATATTGGGTTTTATAAGACGCTTACAAATCAAAACAATGTGCAGAGCTGAATTTGCGATATCTGTTACTATACGCATATCTCATATCTGTGAGTTGCCATTGCAATCAAATGTGCTTTTCATTTCATCTCTTGAATATATCAGATTCAGTGATTTTGTACTTGATAGAAGTCTCTATATTGCTAGACAAAGGATAAAAAAATGATAGATTTCGTGTCTCAAAGAGCGAACTGTGTGACTCGACTTTCATTGTTGCATACAGAAAGAATATTTACTGTTCGCAACGTTCTAGTTAGCTTGATCAATGAACTTCGTTCAGTTCAATAATATCGCACAACTTGCATAAGTACGCTTGACAGCTAGCAATCGCAGCAGATATATCGAACTAATGTTCGTTCTAGTTTCGTGTTGTTGAGCGACGTGAGTCATGTGAATGATTGCACATGACCCGATTCATGAGATCGCGGATTCATAAATGTTATTATTGTTGTTAGCCTTATTATACTTGCTTTCAAAAAGATTTCTTTTAAGAATTGTCACATTTTGTTGCTCGCAGAATCGTATTTCGCGAAATTGCATACGACTCTTGAAATTGAATATTCACCATAAAAATTATGACGAAGAGGAAAATCGTATACTAGATTTTATAAGACGCCTGCAAATCAAAACAATATGCAGAGTTAAACTTGCCATATTTATATTATACATATCTTTGAATTGCCACTGCATGTTGCAAATCAAATGCGCTTTTTGTCTCTTGAATGCATTAAATTTAATAATTCAGTATTTAGTAGAAGTCTATATTGCTAGATGAAAGAATAAAACAATGACAGATTTCGTGCCTTAAAGAGCAAACTATGACTCGATCGATTCACTGTTGCATGAGAAAAAGTATTCACACCTATTTGTATCGTTCTACTTAACTTGATTAATGAACTTTGTTGAATTCAATAATATCGCGCAATTTGTTTAAGTATACTCGACAGTCACTAATCGCAGCAGATATATCGAACTAATGTTCGCTCTATTTTCACGATTCCCTACTGTTAATGATCGTATTACTATCTCGATGCTGAATTGATTCGGCTATTTGGGATAACTGAACGCCAATATACGACTCGGAAAGTATTTTCACTATTGTGACAGACTTTCTGTTTATCGTTACTCCTCATTTCCCCCTTGAAAAACATCGGTTTTCATAGAAACACTCTTGTAAGTCGAACTTACATATTCGTTACAAGTTTGATGATAGCTATTTATCCGCTTGCGATCGCAGAGTATCTCGGAAACTTTCTAGAAAGATATACAAAGAAAATAAAAAAAAGAATCATCTACAGTCGGCGTCTGTATAGTGTTCATAGTTTTCTGCATGACATATTATCACATCGCAGAACTGGAACGATAAGATCGTTCACACAATTTCTCAGGAATTTCAACATTAAAGTACAGCGATAAATCAGTGTATTACAAAGAAATAATTACTTTAGTACTTGATATTTCCAGATTTAATATGATATTGATTAATTATAGTTATAGCTTTCTTGATAAAACTTAGAAATATGATTATATTATTGTAAATGTGTAGACTAAGTAATCGGAATATCGAGAAAATAATAGAACTTTGTATAGAAAAAGAAACATAAAATATTGTTTTTTCTGAGCAAAAGATAGTTTTCAAAAATGATAAAGGTGATAAAGGTTTTCTTAAGAGAAGAACAGAATAAAAGAATATAGCAAAATCGATGAGTACTTACGGTGTCCATATGGTGGTGATTCGCCGGTGATCGATGCGATACGCGGCATGTCTTCGGTAATTTCGATGTCCACGGATTTTCGATAAATGTCTGCAATGAAGGCCGTGCAGCGCAAGTGTAGGTGTCTTTTCTCTTGAAACATACTGTTCGTCACTTTAAACTCGATAAAAGATTTTGCAGACTTTGTGTTGTTTTCGTGATTATCTTCAGAATGCCATATTTTGTATTGCATATTGTCTTCCATGATCTGAAAGAAATCACAAGCGATATAAAAATGTATGTATTTTCTGAAAATGTCTTTAATGGCACATATAACAATAACAATAACAAAATTTCTAAATTTTATTCTTCATTTTTTATTCTTCTCCTTTTTTCAGCTCATATTTAAATCTTTCTTCATTACGTAGATGCTTTATTAGACTTGATGCTTTTAACGATATAAAATTTTAAAGCAAAATTTGAACTTTTATTTCCGAATTTTACATATGGTACATGTCTTTCTGTAATAAGTACACAATTTGAAAGGTTACTTTGTTGTTGTACATAATTTAACTGAGCTTTAACAAGCATCCACATCTCAAATAATTAATAAGTCGCGTTTAGTGCTTAAGGAAAGTCCTTTCATCGCTTATTCTATGTAACTGCGCGAGTATCGAAATATCTTCCACATTTACTATCGTGTTCCACAAAGAGAATTATTATTGCTGCTTGCTAAAGATATCACGCGGTTACGTTGCTCTTAATGCAGATGAAGCTTGCCTTTTGTCTTACTCATCTAGCTGCGTCCTTTGTCTTCTTGTGAACGGGAATAAGATGAAAAAAAAAAAAGCAATGGAGTTGGTAGAGCCGAGTCGCTCAGCGTTATTACTTCGAGGAACAAACGTGGATGCGTATCGAGTTTAGCTACAGTAACGTGATTCTATGTGATACGTGCACTATAAAATTTCATGGACTATAAAGTTAGCGTCGACACACAGGCTCCTCTCGAGAGTTACGCTTTTGACTTTTTATATATACTTTTTCAGGTATATTGTAAAGAATGGCAGTTTGTTAACATTTCAAAATATTTTCGCGTTTCATCAATTTACACTAAAAGCACGCTGTTTGTGATATATGGATATTTTTTTTATCGAAAATAACAGTAACACGTTTCAATTATTTATGTAAATACAAGAGTAAATAATAGAAATTAAAAAAATCTGAATTTAATATTTTATATATTATATAAATATATTATATTTAATATTTTATATAATAATGTAATTCCAATGATAATATATATAAAATAAAATATAAATACAAAGCAGTGATATATTCACAAATAAGTAAATAATGATTACTTTTCACAGACGGCTAAAATAATTAAAAATGTACGGCTTAAAAAAATTTTTAGTATCATTCTCGAACTGATATATATCAATGTCAACCGCGTTGTAGTAGAGATATAAATGTGTCACGTGATCTGTAATAAATACACATGAAGGGACCTTATTTTATATACAACCGAGACTACTTTCAAGAAGAATATATGACCGAGAAGAAACGAATTTGTCTTCGATCGTCCGCTACGTTACGAAAGAACAAGAATACCCGGAGAACTCCGAAGGCGACGTTATCATTTGTAGAACAAACAAGGACATACATCATGTCCGCGGGCGTACAGTGTCACGTGCGGATACAGGCTACATCCATAAAGCATAAAGCATAAAGCTGATGCCATCACAGATGCCATCTTCTCTCACACCTTCTTTTTTCCTTTTCTATATGTCACAAGAGTGGAATTCTTGCGTAGCTTCTTTACGCGTAGCTTCGAGTCTAAAGTGCATTAACGTGCAATCTTCATATCTCCGAAAGCGGATTTTGATAACATTATTCGTGCAGGTGTGTCCTGAAAGTGAAGGATTGATTGACACATTGATGGCGCTAGAGTTTCAGTTGCGGCTTGCTTTCGCCTCCCTTATTGTCCTTGCGAACGTAATATTCTCTGCTTGCTATGCGTACATTTTCAGCATATACATTCCTACGATGCACTGTAGATCTTGTGTTCCACAATAAAGCTACTATATTTGTCTCCATATCTGGGAGCGTATGTGGATGGAATCTAATATTGCGTGTAGCAACTAAATTTACGCGATTGTATACATGACTTCGGGAACATATAAAATACATAGTTTATTGAGCAGATTGTCGAAATTTACTTAGAAAGACTTGAGAATCCAGAACTATTTACTAATTTATAAATTTAAAATTTGCAAAATTTCACTACAGTTTTCACTACAGTTTTCTGTACAAAATATGTTGCAGAACAATATCTCTTTATTTCTTCTTTTAGCGGTTATATTAGATTTCATTATTTTATTTAATAGTTATACACGTACATACATCTATATAATTTACGATGCAACAGTTTTGCAAATATTTCCAACTGGCCAGGCGGGAAAACTTTCGAAATGGAAATCAGGCGCATAGAAAACGCAGTAAAAGTCCGAAAATTGCATTCGGGTCTCGAATTTACGAGAATGCACGTGCTGTGTGACTAGGGATTATTTGCCCGAAATATTGGTGGATGTTTCATATGCCGGGGCAAAGCTTTCCGGTAGAGCGCGGGAAGCAAGGCGGAAATATTGGCGGCGAGAAAATATGAGCGAAAACTTGATTTGAGATAGGTGGAACCAAGGTAGACTTTTCTTGGCAGCGGATCAAGCGCATACTTATATATCCACCTACGCGGACAAATGTATGTGCTAGTTATATACATACTCACGCAAAAAAGAAAGAGAGAGGGGAAAAGGAAAGAGGGCAGAAAAGGATAAGAGAAGAGGATAAGCAGGTGGTCAATCGATGAAAACGATTTTCTAACTCACTGGTCAGTTTCTGCATTACGTGGAATCGCTGCTTGATAAGGCTACATTTTTTAAATGGACAAGTCTTGAACGAAATTTTCAGGAAAAGGAAGATCCTCGCCTCTTATCTTGGTTCTCTAATTTATCTTCTCTTATCGAACGTAAGAGCCGTTTAATTATCTTCGTCCGACGTCTCACACAGTTATTCCCGAATTAGCACTGAGCTTTACAGTATTTTGAGCGTTAATTCTTAATTATTTTTAAGAGTCATCGTGTTCGCTAAAATTTAGAACTACAGTGAATATTTCACTTTGATGAAATTATTGAGTTGTTATCATTAATAAGTAAATCAGATTATAAAGAATTAATTAGATAAACATAATTTTGCAATATAAGTTATATACTCATATTTTCATAAAAAAGTTATGCAATGTTGATTTTATTTATTACTCGCTAATATTTTTTTAATTGGAAAAATCAAATTGAGGTAATTAAAATGTGAGTTAATAATGAGATTTACTAACGTAATTAACGCTTGGAAATTATCTCGTTAACATTCATAAATGTATAACATTAATATGTTAACTTATTACAAACGCGTATTACGTGCGGGCAGAATAGAGAGGCGTTTAAATAATGAGGACAAATTGAATCGCGGATGAGTCAACGAAAAATATAGACTGCAATGAAGGAAAAGTGCTCCGTTAGGGCAACTACGGAGGAAGTTGTCAACAATAGCTGTGCTTAGAAATCAAGGAAAGTAAGCGGGGTGACGCACGTCATGGACGACGGGAGGGCGAAAACCGAAAATAGAGAAGGGCGAAACGACGACCCTTGTGCACTTTCGACCGGGATGCTTTCATCAGGGTGAGACCATTGTTCCTCTCGCCGCCGGAAATGCGAATTTTCACTTACGCTCGTCCAAACGCGGTCGTTGCTTACTCCGCTTCGTTTTATTCTAAAAGCCAAGTGATTCAATTTCACGCGCTCTTCCGAGCGTCTATTTAAAACTGTTCGCGCTTATTTATTATTATGAGCTAAGTTGGGAATTTCTCTAACATCCAATTCAACATTCGGGTAATGTTTCATTTCTGATGTTATAACGTCCAATATAAATTTTTATTATAATTTTTGTTATAAATTAAAACGTAAAAGCGCAGATAGAACAATTTTTATATTCTATTATGTTCTGGCTATCTGAAAACACTTTTCTATATATGTAATTCTCATTGTTTCAGTAGAACAGTAAGTTGATGAGAAAAAAATAGTTCAATTCATGCAAAATAAAAGATAATATTATTTATTAAATAATTGCTTATAAATTGTTATATATTATTTATTTAACTTATTTATAATAATTGTTGCTTATAGTTGCTTATAACATACACAAATCTAATGTTTTTAATTTTTTTCAAAAAATTACTATTTTCTAGACAATTTAACTGATTTTAACGTAAAATATTATGTTCTACTATGTAATATTAAATGATTTAATGTTACAATGATTTAATGTTGTTATGAAAATTTTATCTGGACAAATTATCTTATATGTATAAACATGTAAAAAGATATTTCGCAAATATACATATTACGAGGAAAACAGAGAGTTACTATTAATTAAAAATTTGCAGATATTTTATCCTTCATATACATATAAATTTAATTATTGATAAATTATTTTAATTTCCTATAATATATGTTTGCAATATTTTTACTGATTGTATCGATTTGTTACGATATATATCTTCCTGAGGCTGTTGAAATCTCAATCCAAGGCAGTAGAAATCAAATCCACCAAGATTCGTTCGGCTATATTCGCACATATTCGGTTGAAAGGTACGGATGTCTGGTATGCAAATAAATTGTTATTTCGTGGCTTTCGTTAAATCAACTAAATTATTCTGTTAAATCGCTGCATCGCCGTTTCGTCGTGCTGACGTTTTCCCAGTTTCACCGGCCGAAAGTGAGTTACGCCGTTTCAATCGTCAGAATGAAAAGTGTCAAAGGACGGCATAAATCTGCTCGTTCAAAAACAAAGCGCCGCCCTCTGAAAACGAATATTCAGTGGAAAATATCGCGCCTCTCGTGCCCTGGTTATTTAAACCAATGGTATTTTCTGCGAAAGCAATGGATCCGCTCGTCAAGATAAAGGCCTGCGATATCGGTTTTTTCCTTTTTTCAACATTTTATTCGACGCAGTTTATATATTATATATATATATATATATATATATATATATATATATATACATATATATATATATATATATATATATATATATATATATACGCAAGGCATATATAGGCAAGGCAAATGTCGAGCCTGTTTTCTTAAACGCGTTGGAAGCTTTCCATCAGTTACGTCGATGCTATTAAAGCTAAATTAAGTCATAAAGCAGCAGGTCCATGAAATGTTGCGAATAAAAGTACGCAATGGCATAACTTGTTAACGTTGTTAATGCCGGTCTCGAGAAAATTCAATGGAATGCAATCAAGAGATGAAGGGAGAGAGAAAGAGAGAAAAACTGTACACTTAAAACATTTAATTGGGACGTCAAGGATGAAACTTTGCCGATCGATACATAGGGCACTCGACGATTGCAGAAATACGGATGAGCAACTATACCCTTAATCCTCTCACTGCCTGTCTTTCACTTCTTCTTCCCCTTTTTTTATCTTTTTGTTTCCTTGGTACGCGATCGTAGTTCGTCTGATGCTACACTCAACAGGAGAGCTCTACAGATTACTAGCGTACAAAGCTTTTCCACTTGAAGGTTCCTCGAGATTTATCTACTTTATAGAACGAAAGACTCGGCATGTCTTTATAGTTAATCACACGATCATGTAGCATGCACATATCTTCTTTGCGTCACTCAAAACAGTCGTCCAATAACATCAATAAGCTATTATAATAGTAAGGTGCTACACAAATCCATGTGCATTTACAAGGTGTCCCATAACTTTTAATTAATATTTCAAGGGGTGAAAGAGGATGGAATTTTGAACTAAAAGTTCCTTTCCCAATTTTGACTCAGACCATTATTTACCGAGTTATTAACGATTAAAGTTGATCAATCAGATTGCGTCCAGTCGGAGTACGTAGAAGCGTAGCATGAGGTTCTTCGTGCTTTCTGTATATTCTCTCGATTAAAATTTTTTTTTCTAATTTTTTATATTAATAAATAAATTAATAAATAAGTAGATAAATAAATAAATAAATAAATGAGAAAAGTTACAGTTGGAAATTTATTCAATTTCTGATTGTTTTTTTAATATTATTTATTATTTATTTATTTGTTTATTTATTGAGGTCAATTATGTAATCCATTTGTTCAATTTAGTTATTTAATTTTCATAACCTAGTAGCGATGGGGAAAAAATAATTACGAAATATTTGTTATGAGTGCAAAAAAAGACTATTGGCAAAAAACATTATCAAAATAAATTGTTTCTATAAATTGTTTAAACGACCTCTTCAAAAATTGTTTTGACACGTGTCATGTATGATTCTTACGTATAAATATTATAAATAGATTGATATTGTTATAAATAAATTAATTGTTATAAATAAATTAATAAATTAATTATGTAGATTAAATTATTTACGTATTCGTTAATTTCGGATTTTAAAACGATAACGCCATTGAATTGTAAGAATCGAATTGTAAGAAAAAATACGTAAGAATCATACATGCCAACGTTATGAAATAATCAAAATAAATTTTTCACAAGCAATTTGTTTAAACAATTTCTTAAAAAAACTAATTTTAATTGGAAACTGATAGCTCCATCGATTTCTACAAAAAAAAAAAATACGTAAGAACCATATATGATACATGTCAAAACAATTTTTGAAGAAATCGTTTAAATAATTTCTTTACAAACAATTTATTTTGATAATGTTTTTTGCCGGTAGTCTTTTTTTGTACCCATAACAAATTAGAATAAAATTTTAATCGAAAGAATGTACAAAAAGCGCGAGAGGTCTTAAAGCATGCTACGTTTCTGCGTATTCCGGTTGGGCGCATTCTGATTGATCAACTTTAATCGTTAATAACTCGGTAACTAATGGTCTGAGCCAAAATTGGAAAAAGAATTTTTAATTCAAAATTTCATCCTCTTTCACTTCTTGAAATATTAATTAAGAGTCATGGGACACCCTGTATATACATCTATATATGTGCGTTATGGATTTTATTTTAATTAATGTTTTTATTATGTATTGAATTTTGTGTTATAATAAAGTTTATATATAGATTCTTGGATATTTGCGAGAATTCCGCATTAAGTGGAATTCTTGCGAATAAAGGTTTTTTATGTAAAAATATATGAATAATGAATGGTGATAAAGCAAGCGCAATCTCATGTCTATGACGATAATTTGACCAATAACAAATGTATCCATGTTTTGTTACGAGGGAAATTCAATAGAAGAAATTCAATAGGTATTTTGTGTGAGAAATTTATGCATGGAAATTTTCACATGGATATAATGAAAAATACATTGAAAATATTATAGTAATTGAAAAAAAGAATGTGACAAATTAAACACTGTGTATATAAAAACATACATTTATATGTAAAATGTATTAAAAAATATGAGAACATTCAAATAAGTAGTAATTTATTTGCGTATTATTATAAAATGAAAATTAAACATATTGCAAGTTGTAATTTTAATTTTTGCGAATTATTTTTATATGCTTCATAATATACTATCGCAAAGAGAGAAAATATCTTTCTAACAAGAATCTATGATTTTACAGTTTACATTTTACAGTAAAGCATATTTTGCTTTTTTTCTTGTATATGAATTATTTCAGTATTTAAATTATAAATTAAATTATATATTATTATACATATAAATTATTTCTGTAATATAAATTAATTATCGTAAAAGATATATATAATATTAATATAAAATCTGTAGTTATTAATAAGAGATTTGTACGCTTATCAAAAAATAATTCACCGATAATTTGGTTGCTATTTTCATGTCGTCTTAATTAACGTCAATGCAGATTAATAATCCAGAAACAAAATTCCCTCCACGGATTTACTTTATTGACAATCCTGTCGGCCATGTGAA
Source organism: Pogonomyrmex barbatus (assembly GCF_055798465.1). Taxonomy (NCBI): domain Eukaryota; kingdom Metazoa; phylum Arthropoda; class Insecta; order Hymenoptera; family Formicidae; genus Pogonomyrmex; species Pogonomyrmex barbatus. Next base: position 5,269,851 of record NW_028297098.1, read on the forward strand.
CGTGCATAGAATGTTTCAAAGTGATGACACAACTATAGTTCATCCTTTATTAAACTTCGATATTAAATTATGACGATAAACATCGAAGTTTATATGAAATACGAATAATACATCTTGATGGCTTCTTATAGATAAAAAAATTTCGAAATTGCTTAATTTTATTTCTCTTTTTTTTTTATCAACATTTGTCTTTTCGTTTGTCATCCACTACAAAGTGCTATCTGTAAAGAGTTAATTCTAGTTATATTATTGAAGTTTGCAATTTCCTGGTTACAACTTCACCAAAGATTCTCTTCGTTATAACTTCCTTCCCCTTATCTAACTATTTCTCTTTATAAGATAATCGATAAATTTGCATACAAAATCATGTTACGTGCTACCAAATTACAAGCGCCGTGCAAGCGGTATGCATCGTCGAACGTGTCGATTCTTTCGTTAAATCCCGCGATATCCAACGATATCCTGATATCGCGTGTGCGATGGAAGTCTCGAGTGAGCGATAGGAACGGGATTGACGTAATGGAACGGGAGCGAAACAGAATGGAATAGGCACAAGTCTCGGATCTTCTACGTGCAACTCTAATCATCCAGTAAGGTCACGTAGCTGCGACTACGTTGAGATGTATATAGGTAAGAGAGACCGGGATGGCGAGGGCGATACTTACGGGTACCCCGTTGAGTCTCCACGTAACGGCGGGGGTGGGCCAGGATTTGCCTGAGGTGCAGTTCGCTCGTAGCATCTCACCCATTGCTATGCGCTCCTTCTCGGTACGAATCACAGGATCCGTTTTTGGGGCGTCTAAGGCATAATAATTATGTCGTTTAGCACATGCGACTGCTGCCATGGCACTAACTCGACACCTGGCGACATGCCAACGGCGCCGGGGGCGTCACAGAGCGTACCGGAAACACTTGAACAACGACCCCGTCATGCTTGCTACTGACGACGAGGGCTAGTGTTTCCAACGTGTCCCTCGACACCGCTGCTGCGCATTTTGTTTAACAATTTGTAATCTACGTCATGTCGCGTCATATCGCTGCAGAAGCTGTATGCGCTTATCTGATATACGAGCTTTTCCTTCGTGAAGAATTAGTTGGATATAATATAGTTTTCAGTTGTTTAAATCACGACATTAAAATAGCACATTTTCCGGTAGAAATAATAATTCTTAAAGAAATCGCAATAATTAAACAATACTTGAAAACGCAATTAAAATGTAACGACATCGCAATAATTTAATCATCGCGATCAACCCTCTGCCCAGTTTGAAAGATTATTCTATATTCTTCTTTTCGTATTGTATGTAAATTTTTATGGGCATTAATTTGTCAAGAATTTATTTTGTTTTTTTACACTTATTTTCGTTGTACACGAAACTCTAGGAAGTATTATAGCTGTTATTTTAAAATATACATACAAAATATATATATATATATATATATATATATATATACAGAGAAAATAAAAATTCAATTGTGTGTACTAAAGGGAGTTACAAGAACATCGGGAAAGAAAGCATAGATTCAGTTTGTCTATTGGAAATGGACGATATATCTTACTGGAGCGTTATAGGGCACATCGATTTTGCCTAAAACCCCGGTATTACAGTCGATCGTTGATCCCCATACTGCTGTGCTCACGAAATGTATCACCGCTTTGAAATCGAGATGAACGGAGAACGCGTGCATACGCGTTCGGACAATCCCAGAACGAGCGATTTATCTTTGGCTGAGTTGCAAAAAGTTGCAAAAAGAAATTTTCAACACGCGCGTGTACTTACCGGCTACTTCCATCTTGGCCTTTTCGATCATGGTGTGGTAGGAAGGGCTACCAGCAGACACCTCGCACTTGTAGGACCCGGTAAGCTCCCTGGACACGTCCACCAATGTCACGTCGTTCGTGTTCGATTTGGAAACCTGTAAAACGCGAAGTCTGATATACCGTGCTTCACCTATGCTCCACGTTCCACCTTCTCTATTTTCCCCGTTTCTCCACTCTGCGATCCGTCTCTCATCCTCCTACAGCCAGGTTTTTACGGGCGGTACGCCACCGCTACGAAAAGTTTCGTCATTTTTCATGCACGATAGGTCCGCGTCAATAGTTAGAGACGCTTTTGCATAACCGCGATCTTCCAACCCTCCATCACTCCGGGGTTATTCTCATGCAAATAATTTGCCGGTGTAAAATTATTTTCGCGTGATCTTGTAAGAATTCATACGGAACTTTAGCGAACGTCTACATTTAACATTTTCCAATGTTGCTCCAATTAAACTTTATGCTCGGCGATCGCGAGTTCAGAGAAAGTTTGTGAATAAGATGCGAGGAATATTCATTACGAATGCACCACCTTTTATTCTCGTACGATAAGAATGTCACGATTACAAAATAGCAAGACGACGGAAAACTAAATTTTCAAGAAATTGGTTATCAGTCGTGCTTGCACTTAGTTATCCCGTCGCGTTCACCAACTGAATGGAGAGAGGGAAGACGATAATAAGTATCGATCGTGCATTTGGGCAACTTCGCTAAAAGCGTGGATCTCAGTGAAACTGTCACTGAAGAGTAATTCCGTTCGTGAGATTCCTTTTCAAAACGATGTTCTCCGGAGTGCTTTTACAGACGTTTGAAGAAGGGGAAACCTGACGGTGCTAAATATAGATTACTGCGCGGATAAGAATTTTTTATTGAAATATCTTTGAAGGAAGCATCACGTCTTAGCTATTTCTTAGATATCGGAGAACGAAAGACAAAAGTTTTCTGTCTTGCAATATCGATCACGGTGACACATCATTGATTCGAAACACGTGTATGGTATCTATGTCGAAAATAAGTTAGCAGCGTGCTTCGACTTTGTATAATACTTTCGAATGTGCCGGAAAAATGTGCATATGTATCCACGAGTACTTCGAAACTAGTTGCGAATAGCAACGTAAAATTTTTTCTGAAAGCGCTGAAATATTATATTAAAAAGTTTATGTCGAAATAAAGACATGCTCAGCAAGTTTTAGATGAGAATAAAGTTTAAGCGGGACGCAACTTTGCGTAATAAATAACATAAAAATAATGATTTAAAAGATATAAATAATAAAAACATGTATTGTAACAAGTTAAAATTCTAATTTGGTTATTATTATTTATATATAATTAAATTTTGCACATTTTCTCTTTCTCTTATTATATGCAAATAAATTCTCGGCTTGTTACAAAGAAATTTTATCATCTAAAATATTTTAAATTTGTTGAGATTAATCTAGTGTCTGTCTCTCTTCTTTAATCCATGTTCGCGTCAACTTCTATTGGTATTAAACATCGCTGATATTGCTCTGCATTCTGTACCACTGATCGATTTTACATCCAAACCTTTCCACGTTTAAATCTGGATCCCACGATCCGCCTGCGCCCGTTTCTTTTTGCGACACCGCTCTTTTCCTCTTCGCAGGCATTTATATTCATCGCGGCGAGCGTCTCCGCCTCCTTTACAAACTATGTCGGATGAGGGGGACAGGTCTTTTTCATCGTTTCTTCCGCTTCTGGCATCGGCGTGGACGAGATGCTCGATGAAAAATATCATTGAAAAGGGTTGCGCGCCGCGAGTATTCGAATCTGTCGGGGCGGAAACTGCAGGAGCCACGCGTTACCTCCTTTATGAAAAGTGTGAACATGCATCCCATTTTTCAGTCCGTGTCCTACATTCTTGATTAAATGAAGCCATACGGGCGGAAATACATGTAGCGTATACATATGTGTAACGTTAAAATTTGAACCGATTTAAATATAAATAGTAATATAAAAATTTTTATTTTTATTTATTCATACTGCATCGATTTTAAATATTGAGCATATTGAATTTAAAAAAGATAAAAACATTTCAATACCTTTGTTAACATTATTAAGATATATAAAATATTTATTTTAAATAATCAGCAATAAATAAAGTTTCCACGTTATTATAATTTACCTAATTGATATAGTTGACTGATTGAAAAGAGAAAAAAATGTCTAATATTATAATAGAGTTCCCATGAATATTACTTTTGCAAATATTGCTTATACTCAAATAAAACTGTATATGACTATACGTTTTATATGTTTTTTTTTAAGAGCTCATAGCAGCAATTCTAGATTTTATTCTTTGTAGTTAAAACGAGGTTACGGGGGTACAAGCAACCTATTCTCTCTCGATTCATCGATTACATCGCAGTAACAATAGCTCAATACCGTTACATGATATTACGGACCATGACTCACGTGGAACAAATATCGCCTATTCTTATATCGACTGAAAATACTCGCTTGGAGATATACGAGCCAATCGGAATAGACGATAGAAACTTAATCGAATAGTGAAAAATTATTATCTTAAATCTTCGGAAACACACGAGTGCAGCAATCGTATCTTACTTATACTGCTACATACTACGAATGTTCGTACAAAACTATTTCTTCTTTAAGTTTAACTTGGTGATAACGCGATGATAATTGGAAAGTAGGGTATTGTTAAGTGGCGTTATAAAAAGAGGAGATTATCAGTACGGCTGCATGGGGTCGCAGTAAAGCGATAGTAATCTCATTGTAACTGCCGCAACATCGGAAGCGAATGATCGTGAAAATGCCTTTCGAGTCCACCATTGGTGGTTATATTTGCCGGCGCGAACGTTATAAATTTTCCGTATAAAGATTACGAGCCATAGTTACCGTTCTATCTGCCGATTTAGGATGCTTTATATGCTCATGAAAATTCCCAATCTCGTTTCTGTCTTGGCTTGAGATTAAATCTTGCGTAACTTGCTTTACTCTTACTTTTCTGGCCCGCCATAATTCACCGAATTTAATTAAATAATTATTTTTCGAATTTATTTGTTAAATTATTTTAGAAGATATACAACCTATAGCGTATTGACAATGCGTTTTCTGATTGTTTCCTGTTGAAGTTTTTTCTTGAAACAAATGTTTCTATAACAGAAATTAGTACGAAAATCATGCTCTGGTCTTCGCAAGCGCATTGTCAAGCGCGCAAATAGAAAATCTTGTAAAATAACTCTGAATCCATGCGGAGTTCTAGATAGTTGGAAAAATTGAATCCTTACTGTCGCATTCGAAAGAAGAAATCGAGAAAACCATCTTGCTTCAGATGAAAGTCGCTGTATCCGTAACGTCAGCGTCACTTCGTCATATACTCTAGCTTCTCTCGATAAGTTTCTCTTCCCATATCGTTTTCTTCCTTTCATCACTTTTGCTCGTCTCACGTCTAGAAATATTCACAACTCCAGAAGTCACCTGGCACTTTTCAAACGAATTCCACCTCGCTCCTCCACCGCTATTTCCGAGTCGTCGTCGTTTCTTGCTTGTTCCTTGATCGCTCCTCTCTCCACTACCTTATCTTCCACTGTTTTTCTCGCCCTCAATAATTCATTTACACTCTCATACATTATGTTCCTCGTTTTCTCTTTCCTCTTTCGCGCATTGTTTCATCCTGTACCTATTGTCCGATCACGTTTTTCTCCCGTTGAGCCCTTTACTTCATCTGCCCTCCGCATCATCTGCTACATCATTCTTTTAGCTATGCTTCTTCACTACGTTTTCACATTTTTCTCCCTCTGAAGTTTTGTTCCACTTTTGCGGTCTGTACGACCGCGCCGTTGCCGTAATTATCAGTAAAGCACGTCGCCGATCCCACGGGAGTATTTTCCTGCAGGACTTCGGTGTGCTTCCTTTGAGTCGACAGACAAAGGGCAACGAGATAGGAAGCAAAAAGGAAGCCAGCACTGGACGCTATTAAATGTCCCTGCTGCCAAGATATTGTATATATATGTCTTCCTTGCGCGTGCGGTGTTTCAACTCACATATTTATCAGCAAATCATGTTGCACACTATAAAATTAATAAGAAGAGAGTTGATGTCAGCAAATTATTGATTGAATTGTTAGGCTGCTCGACTTTTTGTTACAAAATATTAATTTTTTTTTCATGAATTTGTCTTTTAAGTATTAATTATTGAAGTTGAAGTCATACTTTCTGAACGCTGTTTTTTTAAAAAATATTTTTAAAATTAATAATATTAGTATTATCGATACTCCTATGAATAATTAGTTTGAATAAATCTGGATTGATTCGTCGGGCGAATCAATCCAGATATATACATAACATTAAGATTTTTAATCTTAGATAATTTGACTTTAAATCCATTCTATATTTATAAAATTAATGTAAATGTAAGTATAAATGCATTGCCAAAAACTCTCCGCATTTCTCTCATTACGCTCGATAAGTGCAAACATACACATTTAGGATTAATTCCCGACATTTTTCTTTCGACGCGTCCGTCGGGGAAGGCGTTATACAAACCTACAGGATATTGCTTTCGCGCCGAGTGCTCTCTCTCTCTCTTGCGGAAAGGAGGATTCCATTTTCTCGAGCGTCGGAAAATTTAAGAAGAGTCGCACCTTAAGAGGACGCGAGAAAAAAGGTCGCAAAGGCGGGTGGGGAAGGAGGTAGATACGCGCAATTGCGACGACGTTGAATCGACGTAAAACACGGAACTCGCTTGACCCAGGTTCAAGCCGTGTCGCGGTCGTAGTACATGCCATAAATCAATCTATCGATTCCTTTCCCACCCGGTACCCGCGAGAGAAACTTTTGCCTTCGTCGTGGCCATACCTCCGGAAAAATGGAGGCACCCCGATGCATGAGAGATTAGAAAAGGCGGATAGAGGAGGAAAGGAAGGACGTCTGTCCAGGGAGCGGCAAGAAGCCTTGCCTTCGGCGAGAGAGCAAGGCCAGTTCTTCTCTCTTATCGAATCTACTTGCAGGCTGTGTTTTCCGCAGAAAAATAGATTACGGTCGGTTACGATCGGGCGCGCGCGCCGCAAAAAGATAGCCCGTCGTTTACTCGCGAGCGCAAAAATCGAGCCGCCTTTAGTTCTTATCTCGACGACTCTTCGAAAGAGAGAGCTCGTTTGATAAATGGATCTAACGGCGCATCGATATGCGCATCCCTCAAGGAATACAATTTACGATACACACTGTACAGCAAGAATGCAGCGTGTTGCGATGTAAAGTACAGCTTCAAGCATCAATCGAATTTGAAATTCCTTCGTATTATCTGAAATCACATAATTTTGCCGTTTTGTTTTGAAACTAACACGTCGCTAATTGGATTCTACGGCAATATAAAATTGTTAACTACGGTACTTGAAACTTTACTCTTATTTATTTAGTACAGCATAGAATATTTTTCACGAACTGATATTATAGATAAGCACCAACCATAATGAGCATTATGGTATTTTCAAAATTAGTATAATAAACTTCTACGAAAGTGTTATTAAAGAGATAAGATTTTTATTGCAAGTTAACTGAGAAGTTGGATGTAATAAAGATAAAGCTACTCAGTTATTACTTTCAATGAGGTACGGATTATACTCAATATGAAATATTCAGGATGCTTCAAAATTATCACTGTTCAATATTTTAATTTTTGACATTAGCTATCTCGATCAAACTTTATTAAGATTTAAAATTCTAATTGAATAAAAATAATATATAAATATGTTTATTTAAAATACATTAAATATAAAGAGCATCGCAAACTTCTCAACTACATATAATAAATATAGAAACTGTTCGTACGTTATAAAATTAATTAATTTTTAGATTTGTACATTATAATTAAATCGATGATTGTAGGTGTGAAAATAAGAAAATTATTGTTGTTGTTTAAAAAATATGAAATTTTTAAAACATCACTAGTTGTATTTATTAATAGATAAATTACTTACGTTTACGTGTACACCAACGATACCGAAAGTGCTGTAGGGTTCTGGCTTGCGGTCGGGTACAAAGCGATAAAATTCAACATCATTGAAAAACCATTGTATCGTGTACAAAGGTAAGCCCTCCAGGTCATAATTGCATGACAATGTTACGGTATCGCCTGATCTCACCATAGCTGGTACGTTTATCTTCAAATCTTTCAAACCTGTTGCACCTGCAAACAATAAAAAATATCTCACTGTGAAAGACATTCGTTTGATATGTAATAGCGTGTCCTATTTGCGTGTATAAAGAATATTTATTAACGTAAAATTATAATTTACAGTCGTGATTATAATTTACAAAATTCATATACCATAGTTCATGCATTATTCTAGTAGTGCATGTCAATGGTCATAATGTTTGATCGATGCATGTTATCTTCGACGTGATTTTAAAATTAAACGCCGGTCAGAAAATGGGACAGCCATAAATAATTCGAGTAAATTTTTCATATCGCAAATTAAAACTTTGCGACGTGATTTAATGTTTATCGATCAACGATTGCAAATCAATCTTGTCAGCTCCAGTCGAGTTTCATAAATGATGAAAAATATCGAATTACAACTTCAAATATTCTTTATTTAACTTTTCTGCTTTAAAAAACATGTAATACTTTATTCTAGCAATAATAATTAAAAGAAAATTTATATAAGCGCTGCTTTTTAAAATTTTATATTTATAAAATTTACTTTTTACATGATCAATTAATGCGCATATAATTTGAATTTGCTTTTTAATTAAAAAATAATCTATGTGTTTATATAAAAAATTGTGATACTAAGCATCATTAATAGTTTAATACTAGTAACATAATTTTAGTAATATAATTTTATTGATCCACATTTATTTTTTGAGGATTTTCATAAAAATAAAAATATAATAAAATATCTGTGTAGTAATAATTTTTTAGAAATTATTTGCGAAAGTTAAGTTAGGACTATTACTTCCATTCAGTCATGTTTTATTATTCGATAGGATATTGAGAAAAAACGAAGGATATATCCTTGGAGAGACATTCTTTTAAGATTAAGCCTATACCAATCCTATTTCCATTCCTTTCCTCATCTCTCGAGAAAAGATATTTTGCTTTCTAAGCACGTTTCTCGTGCAGAGAAAACGGTTTTCGAATTGCAACGTCATCAATTCATGCAAGAAATAAATTGACTTATCGACAATTATTTATGCGTTTAGTTTATCAACGATAAACGGGATAACAAAAGAATTCATCTTATAAGAAGATGATTTTATTATTATCAGTATTAATTTTTAAAAGAAGAACGAGAATAACTCTTGTTTAATTCATACAATAATATAATACGGATATTAATTATTACATTTTGTAGAAATTGACTGAAAATTTCATTAACACGAACGCAAAGATCTACTTATGCAGAACGGCAAATCTATCATCGTACATAATTAACCCAATTAGTATAATTGATTGAGTCTCGTCAACGTTTGTTAAAGTATTCGATCGAACAATACTGCAGCATAATACATGCAATTTTCGGTGTAAATTTTATTGGCGTGATTGCGTTAACAAGAGCAATAGATGCTCGACGGAACTCGAGAGCGACAGCGCTGTATTTTCGTCGTATTATCTCGGGAGAATTACGCACTTATTGCACAACGAATGCTGATGAGAATTACGTACCTGTGAACAGTAAAAGCGACGAAAGAAGGTAACTCGGTAGCGCACCAAGTCTCATCACGAGTGTGGCGCAAGTTGATTTTAACAATCCATTTTTCTCGAATCTCTCTCGTTCGTTTTTTCCCACATGAGACAGTAAGATGAGAGCGAAAGAGAGCGAGAAAGAAACGGAGAAGGAGAAAGACGGACGAGCTCGCAAATGATCATCGCGATCGGAAAACGCTTTACTCGGAGCTGTTGCAGTCGCAGAGTGTTTCGAGATCCGCCGGCGTCGAAATACGGTTGTCTTTCGGTAATTTCCACTCGAAGCCCTTGCGGTCATCGATACTCCCGCCGCCGGCTTTCCGTCGACTCCGAGACGCTCCGAATTCTATTCCGGCAGAACGATCAAAGCGAAAAGGCAGTCGGTAGCGCCTCTACTCCTAAGGAAAGAGACAGCCGCGCGATCCTCGTGCACGCTTCTCTTTGTCTGCCCCTCGAGAAACCAATTACAAAGAAGGAAGCGCGCTATCGCACCGCGCGCGAGTTAAATTAATTCAATGTACGTGTTAGTATTGGGCTAAATGCTTTCGATAAACTTTGCTGAGCGTCTCGTAAAGGGCGCGCGTTTGCGGTACAACTTATTCCGAGGTAAACTTTATTCGCGCCGTCAAGCCAACCTGGAAGTAGAACTCCAGTGTGGCCGCAATTCCGTAATTAGTATAATAAATAATCTAATGCGAGACCAGGAGAGAAACGTAGGAAACGTAGGTTTACATAACGTGTAGGTGCATCGCGCATGTAACGTAGTGCTCCTTGAAATGGGATAAAAATGCATGAAACGTGTGCTGCATGGGATGCGCTTTCGTGAGACGCGAAAACATAATGCCTTCCCGCGAACGGGTACCTACGATTAAATGGATTCATAATCCTTAAATGGATTCATAATGTTGCCGGTGGACGATCGTCGGCGTTATCGTAACCGGCGATTAAGTTAGCGACCGCTTTATCGTCACATCTCGCGCTCGCTAATCAGGTGGAAATTTACGCGAGATCTTAAATTGCGTGCGAGATCTTAATTTGCGCGGTGTTTGAACCCGCCGCGCGGTTTGCTAAACAATCTGGGTACGACAATCTGGTTTTTCCCTCGAATAAAATAAAAGCCTGTAAAAGCTTCCGCCATCAAGCTCCAAGTTTCATCGGTTGTTTCTTAGAGTTTACGTTGCTTTCCTCGTTTCGCGTAACGTGCGTCGAATCGTCGCTTAAGTAACGCTCGGCACTTTCGCTTTATGTGGAATTGCATGGCCGAGCAAATGGACATGCATCTTCGCGAAACAGCCGGGCGTAACGTGCAAACGGCGGAACGTCACGATTAGACGTTTCGCATATGGCGCACGATACCCGCGAGACATTTAGTCGCCCGTGGAAGTGTTCGGGGAAGCTGAGTACTGTTTATTTTCGCCATTAAGCCCGGGAAATATGGGTTAACTGCTACCAAGGGCCGCAGATCAGTGATTAAGTGCAATAAATAATTCGGAGGCACGACGCCACACTAAGCTGCGCGCAGATAAGACCATTGTGCGCTCGATCCCGTGCTTTTTGAGAGCGTAACAGGAACGTAATTTCGCGAAAGAGCAGAAGATAACATGCAAATGCTGCGACATCTCGTTTCGCAGAATGCTCTCGATACTGTAGCAATTTATTGTCCGTAAAAAGACGCGCGTATAAATATACATAAAAAAGATATCTGCCTAAGTGCGGGTAGATAACTAGATTGATTCATATACCGGCGAAGTTAATCTGTCATAAAAACGATGTCGACTCTTTTCTTGTTTTTCTCTTTTTCCCTTCTCTTCAGAGAGGATAAAGTTTCATAATGCTAATTTCCTCGAAAAATTTCCGCTTTAATTAACAGCAAAAAGAACCATGAAACATTTTTTTTACAGCTGTAAGATTTATCCTCTTGATGACTTGTTTATCTATATACATTGTTAAAGATTTTATGTTGGAAAAAAATGCGATTCGTAATAGAATAATTCACCACGAATTATTCGCAAAATACGTAGCATATTATGCAAATATGTTTTATAATATTATAATATGTTTTTAAATATTTATTTTATTTAACAATATGTATTATATATTACATCTTATTTAGTCATTTAAATCTTATCTAAATGTTATTAATAAATATTATAATTTTCTGATTAATAATAGTTGAAACATTAGAAAATACTTTTAACAATATTTCATATTTTTGTGTTTTTTATTTTTCTTATTTCATAATTAAATAAAATTATTACTAGTTCTTTTTAAATCTTCATTTGGGTTAGGAGTTAATTTATATAAATGATAATTGCAAATGATATTAAATGGTGAATGTTACACGCAATTGTTTCGCAATTGTTCATTTCCATAGAATGAATTATTGAAATTCTGTGGATAAAATATTTTATGTAAGAATAAAATAATTTAAAATATATTTATTTTATTTTAATATTTATTCATTCTGCCATTATATTCCATTAGGATTCAAAGAAATGTAATTACTTACAAATTATTAAAATCATTAATTTAAATTTTTAACCGCAGAATATAAAGGAAAAATGGATGAGGATGTAATGAAGAATAACCAATTTAGTCATTAACAAGAACGTAAAATCAAATTTATCACATATAGAAATGTCGTTTAAGCATTTGTGCGGACAACAAGCTTAGCGAGCAAAAATTTCCCTTCCTCTTTATTATTCGCACATTACGATCTATGTCGCGCTGATTACGATAGTCCACGATGCCGCATCGGAACGCGATGGCCTCGGCTCAATTACTATATTCCCAGTAAGCGTTTGCAATATCTGCCCTCGCTTCGCCTAACGAAGCCCGGCATAAAAGAAAACAAGCATTTTTCTCCCGATGTCCATGTTGATTGCAAAATAACGGGCTTTATTGGCTATTACTCCGATCGCGAGTAAGAGCTTCGCGCCTCCGCGCTGCAGCGCGACGGGACGCGATTCGGACATAAAATACAAATGAAACTCGAGCGCGAACAGTCGCGATTGCGACCGATATAACGTTACACATAAACAAGGTACGATCAACGTTCGCCGGGATGCCCACGTAGAGGGAATCGATGATAACCCCGGAGCGAATCGGTCGAACGTTCATTCGTAACTGGGCAGCAACCGGGATTTTGCCATTTTTATCGATCGCCCATGCGTTCACACGACAGAGCTCGGCCCCGTAAACGTCGAGATTTATTCACGCCCGATTTATTCGCGATATATATTCACGGCATGCAATGATGCGTCGTTAGTGCGATCGGTCGTTCTTGCCGAGCAACGTTCGGCTCAAATCGTTAGACAACTTCGTTGAGCAATTTAATGCCTGTTACCAAACGGTTACGCCTGTGCGTGTAACACGCCGGAGTTCGTCTCGCGTGATATTATCAGTTGTAAAGTTGCGCAACGAGTTAAGGTGAAAATTATTTAACTGGCCTGTATCATCGCGCGGAGACGTTCTAATTACCGCGACGAATGTAACACTAGCTATTCCGAGCGATATATTAATTTTGTTCTTTTTTTTTTTTTTTCTTTTTTTGCCTTTTTTTCGTAAGCACACAACGTAAGCAATTTTGCACAGAGATATCATGTTTAGTGACAGGACCCATTCATTTAATCTCAATGTCCGCTGTAATGGCGGATTTTATGTACGACTGAACAATTCCAGAAGCCAGGTAAATAGGTGCGAACAAACGCGGATGGGCGAATTTGGATCGGCGCGGTTCGATGAGCGTAAATGGCGGGGCGAATACTTTCTGCGTGGGTTTATGAAAAAAGCAATTGAATGTTGAGCGCGTGTGCGTACGCGCGTGATCGTGTTACCCAAGAGCATTCATCATTTTTCCACGACCGGACATGATATACGGGGTACGATAAAGGGGATGACTCGGCCGTCAAGTGCGCTGTTGTTTTATTTGCCGCTTTTATTTCAAGCTTCCGTTTGAAGATAGATCTTTGGGGAATACGATAACGACGGACGGAGGGTGGGTAAGGAATGCAGAAAGGGTGTTCCTATATCGATATTTTCTGCCTGTCCCTATTTACGATGATAATAAAAATATATCGTATCGTCGTATGCAATGATATAGTTATTGACATAATAACGCAGTTATATCTTGCGACTAGAGAATATTATTCCGTTCGATATATCAAGTATCAAGAATTACAATGGATTTATGGGCTTTTATGGGACGTACTGAAATTTCATAAACTTTCAACCTGCGCAATAAACAAACATCTACTTATTAATGTATCGCAAATGTATCGCGCAATTTGTGGCAACATTTAAGCACGGGGCGCACTAATTACGTAGGTAATTATCGGGGTTGATTGGTAGATGGTGACGGTATGAGCTAATAATGAATATAGATAAACGATAAGCGTTATTGATTTCGCCGCGATTGAAGTTATTTTCGCGTTACCGCGAAATGACATTTTTCGTCAGTCAACAGAGTAAAAAAGTACGCGTGAATTATTACATGTGTACAGTTTTGAATCATTAAATAAATTGATTGACACTTATATCCGCGCGTGTGTGTGTGTGTGTTTTTATAGTAATTATTTCTCCTGTTATATCCCGGTTACAAAAGAATCGAAGCGATTAAATAAATACATGTATAAAATAACATTGACAATACATTGAAAGAATATTCTTGTTTTTTTTTGCGTTACATTTTAGTTAACTGCTTATGCAAGGCTTCGGATACGTGTATCAATTTTCGTTTGATCGTCGACAACGGTACGAACAGATATTTTTATGTTGCTATTGATGTCTGTGAAACTTCGTGCATGAAACTACATTCGTGCGGTTTCCATTATCATTTTCACCAAACAAATTCGCGCAGCGGAAACGCGTTATAGCGGAATTTAGAGACGCGAGAATGAGCGTAGATATTCCATACCAGCGTTTTCTCTCTCTCTCACTCTCTCTCGTTTCAATTCGGGAAAATGTCATTAATATGTAAGCACCGACATCAGATTACCAGCGGAACCGGGCACACGAATTTCGTTATTGGCAATGAGAAACTCGTGTGTCGCATGGGAAATTTAGGAAGCGCATATTTTACGTTGATATACCGCAGAACTGTTAATGTCATGAATTATTTTTTTCAGTAATGAATACTACATTTCGCAAATTATTTATTTATTAATAAATAACAATTTTTATTCGCATATTGTCTTAATTATCAGATATTAAAAGATTTATTTATATATGTAAAATTTCAAAAGTTAACAATTATTTTAACTTGCGTATCGACAATTTCATTATTCAAATATTATTTTATCATGTCAATTCATGAAATGAAAATTCTTTATTAAAAGTTACATTAATGAATATTTATACTAAAATGGCTTTATTATTCATTATTTTAGAACGACTAAAAATATATTTTCATTTTAACGGTATGCCAATTTTGATCGGATACTAAATATAAATTTCATATAACAGTTTTAACAGGTTCTAGCGTTTCGTTAATTATTTTTCAAATATCTAAATTTAAGTAGACAAATATATTTTGAGCGGTCGGACATTTCTATTAAAGTTAAATGTACTTAGCCGATATAGCCAAATAAACATTCTCCACTTTGCTAAAACAACTTCGTGTTTTCGCAGTGATGACACAACCAACATAACTGTATCGTATTAGCTACATATCGGCGAGTTTGTGCGAATTACGTCACAAATGTCGTTGCAATTTTGCGCATCCGGTATCCGAATCGAGGAAACGCAAACTATAAAATAGTACAACATAATCGCAAGTTAGATCGAAACGGATCGTGAAGTAGATAGTATCGCTTGTAATGCGCCTTAAGGGCCTTCCAATCGGCGCTCGCGAGAGAAATTTGTAGCACCAGGTAAGCCTTAAACTTAGAGGATGTGGAATTTAGCCCGGACTATCGCAGATGCGCGGGATTACTGCGTGGAAACCATACACGTTCCATTTTAACGTTTTGCTATACGACACGTAAGCGTCATTGTGTTGGTCTCAAGCAAGTTTCCATCTACCGCAGTTTCAATAAATGTTAGTATACTCTATATGGTACATTTTAAAGTACACAGTAATTTAGATAGAAGAAACTTACCAAAACTGGGCTAGAATTGAGAAAAAATCTGCAGCGAGAAAAAAGGTTACTTTAGCTTGTCGAGATTGTCCGTGACGCTAAAGTAAAGCAGGTGCTATCTTTATTGCTCCTCGCAATGTGTTTTTAACATAAGGAAATATTACTCCCAACGCGATATAATTTTTTTATGCACTATAAAAAATGCGCGTTTGAACATTTCAGTGGCCTCGAGAGAAGTCTCAAGTTATACTTTTGTGAGACCTTTCTATCGTAAATACTTACGAGCAGAATATCGAAATGCGAGATCGCTTATCAATCTTCCTCATATCGTCATTGCATTTATCATGTGATAGACAATTTTCGAAGGATGCTAAATCAATATCTTTTGTGAGACGAAAGGGAACACCTAGAAGTATCCTTCATCTTTGTTGCGAAAAAGTTCTTTCCCCTGTTTCGACGCTCGACTCCGTAGAGAGTTAGAAAATTCATTGACTGCTTTTGTTGAAGTCGTAGTTCCGGTGTGTAAGGGAGCGCACCTCCATACAAACTGTCTTTCATACAACTTATCACTACCAAAAGTCTCATGTAAAATTCATTCGATTCTTATATTGATCGAATTTCTTAAATTCTTGATGCATACTTTAATAAGAAGCTCTCGCAAATTATCACCAGAATAGTATGATTTAAAATTCTACTTCCCCACTGAGTCGGATGCGAAGAAGTTTTCGGGCTCATGAAAATAACATTCCTTCAATAAAGTTCTCGCTGTCGCAGACTATTTTCAAGGCAAGTCGTTCTCATTGCAATAAATGTTGATAAGCTTGTTATGCTCAACCGCATTACAAAAAATATGTAAGAAAATTGTGTCATTTAGGAATACGAGTTACAATAAAATTAAAATTTCATAGAATGAAAATTTATAAAATTTATTAAATTTATGAAATTTTGTTTTGAGATGAAGAATTTTAAAATTAGTAAGATCATGTTTGTTTATAAAATATTAATAGAATTAATTATAAATAAAAAAATTAAAGGAAAATAAAAAAATATTCAAAGAAAGATTTTAGATTAAACAATGTCTATTGTTCACTTTTGTCGAAATGACTTCTATCGGGGTCAATTCGGAAGGTCTGGGGTTTGTTCGTTCCTGCAGCGAGGCCCTTGGCATTCGGCGAGTCGCTTAACTTTCTTTCGCGGATTGATCCCGCGGGACCCGATAGAAGCAGAGCACATTGAGCACGCTCTCCACCTTGAGAATTCTTCTTCTCTATGTCGAATACTAACTTGCGTGGCATTCAGTAAGAGACCTTAATCTGATCAAATCATCAAGCTAGTTATCTATTAAACGCGAAGATAACACATTTTTTGTTTTATCTCCTAAGAGAGATCTTACTTAACATTAAAAATAAAATAGATATTATATTATTTATACACACTAAAACAGTACAGAATGCTCGCATTTATTTTTTAATATTATATACTTTTACATAAAATTTATATCACATACTATATAACTTTATTTATATCACATACTATATAACTTTGCCACTCACAAGACCTTATATAATTACTAACATTATTAACTAATATTATTTCGAATTTTCACTTCCAAAATTGTTAAACCTTTTCATTTTATTATAATTTTATATTTCTTATATTTATATATTTTATTTTAATTTTACATATTTAAACGATGAAAAAAGAGATTTCTTTTTCTTGGAAAATTTAAAGGATATATTTTAATATTTGTTTAATATGATATCAAGATATATTCTAATAACAATTTTTATTTTCTAATAATGATATAATCTAATAACAATTCTAACGACTTTACAAGAATCTTAGAAGATATATGTTTCGTGATTCATTAATTTTATTAAATAGATCAATTTGATGCTTAAAGAGATATGATAATCATATTCCTGTACAATTTGACGTAAGAAGACACAGGCCGGTCTCATCGCTCGTACGTCGCTCGCGCGTGCATTTGGCGTGAGACACGACCGTGTCTCTTGAAATTATCCCCTTCACGATTTTTCTACAAAAATGCATCTCTTTTTTCGCTCCTTTCGTAAGCTTCTAACGACGCCATTATTCTTCGCGACGTGGCTTAAAATACCACTCCGCCGGTGTAGCAAGTGCAGCAATGTCCTGGGGCGGTTGTGTTCAGAAAGATTTCTGTTCGAGGCAAATGTGCATTTACACCGGCTGCGGCATTAAATATACCGCTGGCAAGAGCGATCACCTACCGGTCTCTTCTTTCTCGCCTTGCTTTTTCCTTTCTTCGTAGACCATTTTAGACATAATCCTTGTGCAAAAGTTTCGCAGCTACGAACTGTGAAATAGTTGAATAGTAAGCACTTGCGTAAGCAGTTTAGTGTAGCTAAATATACAACATTATTTCAATTTGTTGTATATCGTTACGCATTATTTAATTATTATTATTTATATATTGATGGCAAAATTGGATTTCAATGATCTATAAATGTCAGTATTTCTTTATATGAAACAAGTAACAAGGAAAGATAACGGTCACATGCAAATTATTTTGATAAAATTCTTCAGTAATTATTCCACAAAAAGTGGGAGAAAGATATCTTTAATTATGAATAAATATACATGTGATTTTATCTTTGTGTGCATGAATATTCCGAGCAAAACTCTGAGTTCGCTTTATTTCTTCAATGCTTTCAATCTTAGTAACAAGTATTTAACAAAGTGGATTCATAAAAGAGTGTTTTGCAGAGAAAAATAAAATATTAACAGGCAATAAATGGAATGCCTGGAGAGCAGCGGAATTCTTTCCAAGAAAAGGAAGTCTCGTTCTCTCACCATCCCGCTTGGACGAATGAAAAATTCAATTGTCCATCTTCTCTTATATGATAACGCGGAAATAGAATCTCTTTCCTCTTCTTTCTTACTTCAGTGACGTACATTTTTCAAAATCAGTCTTGCTGCAGGATTTCATGTGGCTTGCCCTATTGTAATGCAGAAGCCATTTCACAAAGTAAGAATGGAGGCGAAACGAAGTCACCGCGGCGCAATGTATCTATCTTGAACCTTATGTCGTGTAGTGTACTTTCAATCGATAAAATAGATTGACATCATGGCATTATTTTTCTCAGAAGCACCATCTTTTCACTTTATACGGTGCAAGCACAAAATTTGATTTATGCATTGATTTGATATTAGAAAAAGATATGTTTTGTGAAAATACTTCCCTGATCTAAAGGCTAATACGTTATTGGAAATGCTGCGGAATACGATTTACGAGTAGTGATGTACCTATATTTTTACAGTAAGACTCTTATCCTTATCATTAACATGGGAAAACAAAACGCTTTCGCTTCACATAATAATTATTGTTTTCGAAAATTTTTACTAGCCACGAAACGATTTGCTTTGCGGAATCTGGAAATAGAGCCGATCATTGTGCGTGACTTCCAACACCGGCATTGAATTTAAAAGCGCTTCGGAATTTAATGCCGGGGTTCCCGGCAAGCGGCACGGCACGGGCCGGCTTTAGCTTAGCACACACCAAGCTATACATTTATTTATCTTCTCGAAGTTTCGCGCGTGCACCGTAGCCCGGCCGTGCCGCTATAGGGCTTTATTAACAGCAGTCCATAGATATCCGACTGCCACGCGTACTAACTTAGGCGAATCCCACGGACGTGTTCGCGTTAGCATAAATATCCGATTTTCCCCGGGCCCGCCGTATAGGAACAACCTAGAGAAAGATTGCCACGCCACACCGTGCACCGGTGTGTATCCGATAAATTCACCCCCATCGCCACCGATCTCAGCACCGCGGGCGTTCATTCAATAAATCAAAGTGGGCCGACAATTTCATCGGGCGGTCTCTAACGAAATAAGATTAACGACGTTTTCGGCGGCACGCGGTAACACCATCCCGCAAAGTCAACAAAACCATTTCGCTGACAGTTCCCATCGAGAGAATCTCGGGATCTTTGGGAAACTTGGCCCGTTCGTGCCAAGTACCGTCTGAATGTCTCTGGGTGTCTCCGGTGAAATTTCATCGTGGTTATCGAGTATTCTCCGTTTTCTATTCGCTCGTCTAACGTCACCGGCATCGCTTCGTTTCGTTTTGATTAGAGAGAGCAGACGGCCGTGTCCATCGTGGACACTCTCCTTTCTTCTATTTCTCCCTTGATACTGCCGCGTCTCTACCATTCTTAGTGGCAATAAACGTCGTTTAATCAGGTTAAGAGGAAACGCTGGAGTCTCGCCAGCAATATACATCCGTTGTGGAAAAATCGGAAAGTCTTAAAAGAAATGTACATTGAGCGTCTTGGGGAGGAAAGTAAGAAGGATTGTGCAATGTCGAAACGTCAGTGGATATAAGCTCGATTAGTTTCAGAGTGTCTCAATAAATTAAATGTGATGTTGAAAAGCAACGGAACTTTATTTATTAGGATACTTTACTGAAAAGATACTTAAATTTAACAAAATTTAAGTTTAAATATGACTTGATTACAGATATATTTAACAAATATATTCAATTATCAAACGCTAAAAAATAATAATAAATATTAAATGTTTACTAAGAGCAAATCATAAAATTTTTGTCACATCATGCATACGTATATAGTTTCGTAAGGAATTCTTATAATATGAAAACGTTGTTTATTCCGCTGTAGAGGTTTATGCAGGCTCGAGTTAAGAAAGATGCACGAAAGAAACGTGGAATATTTGTGGGGTAGAGAAATGTTATAGCTTATGCCATCCATCCTATCATTCTTCGCAATCCACACGCGTTTGCAATCGAACGGCAAAGATGTAACGCTCGGAGTATTTGGTATTGGCAGTTCGTTCTCGACATCAGACTGCGTTATATGTATAGCATCCTCTCTGCAAATGCATCAGCAATCACTCGTGCGGGATCGGCGTTTGTACCTTCAGATTGGATGCTCGTTGTATTAACGGAAATTTTAGCGACGAAATGTCGACCGATTCAAGGCGCTCATTGATAAGTTTGATTTCAATAATTAAATAAAATAAATGTAAATTAAGTATTTACTTGTGTCAGTTAATAACATAAGTACTTAACTCATATTGTACGTTAAGTTTCATTGTCATTAAAAAATATGCTTCTTATTTAGTACAACTATCGGGAAATATAAAAGCAATCAAACACACGAACAATCTTCGTTGAAAAATTTTCGGAGGTAGTACCCTAGAGAAATTTTTCCGAACGAGATTGTTCTGTGACGGGATCACGTAGCGAAGAGGATGGACAGGTGAGGTCATGTCGATTTTCTGCTACGTCGACAAATGTCGAATTGAACTTTTTCATCGGCATCGATTCTCGTTCCAAATACAATTTAGTTGCAGCATCCCGGAACTTCGAGAACGGCTATGATTAAATTAGCATCCGTGTTAGATACAGTCCAGATCTTAATCCTCAAAGTGGAACATCATCAAGCTTAAGTAAATATAGTTGTGCTAGGCGCATATACGTCTAAATCGGGATAGACGTATATGCAGTGATACATTGATACATTGACTAAACAAACTTGTTTGTTTTGTCGGCGTGACAGGGAAATTCATTTAGCTGCGTTACAGCTGGCTATCGAGTTACTAATAACATAATAAATATCAATAACATTTTATTGAATATTTTATATTTTATTGCATTTTGAAATAAAAATTGAAATGTTAAAATATATAATATTAAAATTCATGGGATTATCAATCAAACGATCGATTTACTTATATATACATACTTTTGAAACTTTAATAAAAATAAACTATATTAAAAATAGAAAAGCATTGTAGTTTTATATTTTACAAAAATTATTATTCAAACTTTGTACGACAAAAGAATTTAATTTTTTTGTGATGATCGCAGACTATGTTAATATTGATAATTTGAAAAGAGAGAATATGTGACGAAGAATTACGTTTTATATCGTATCATGTGTCATCTCGGATGACAGAAAGATATAGAATATAGCCTGCGGTCTTCGAGAGATAATCATAAGAGATAGAGGAAAACTGAAGGGAATCATGGAAAAAGCGAGGAAACGCAGAGCAAGTTGAACTATAAATTGTTCATTAAAGCGGCCACTCAGCAAGCGAGAAGCTTGAAGAATGAATGCAAAAATAAAGGAAATGAGATTCGACAAGGGGCAGATCTGAAAAGTACCTAAGTGAAGTACCTAGGTTTGATATTAACCTTTGGCATTATAGAAAATACATGTTAACTAAAAAAAGAAATTCAATAAAATCGCAATTGTCATAAGACACATATAAAAATCGAGAATTTACGAAAGATCTAAAACAGACTTTATTTGGGACAGGGTGCAATAATGGTCTCAAATCGTTCGCGCCGATTTTTTGACGTACAAATCGTTTTAATCGGCTTAGCCGATTGGTTGTTATCGAGAACGCATACATATGCTTCCACTCACAACTTTTTATATTTTTGCATGGACATCAAGATTTAAATTGTTTTCTATCTATTGTTTGATATCTGTAGTAGATATTCGAAGATATTTGTTTGTTTTCGTATTTTTCAAAATTTCGTATATAAATGCTAATATTTTGAAACTTGTAAAACTTTAAAATTCAACTTATAATATGTTTCCCATTTATAAGTTTCCCATAAATTTCCATTATGTTTCGATAAACCACCACGAATATAAAGCTACGTTTTATGAACTCACAGATAATTTAAAAATATCAAAGATGTATGAAAAGAATTTAATTAACAGAGTAAAAGCGAGGCTTTTCCTCGCTGTGAAATTTGCTTTTTAAAGTTAAACGACATTGCATAGGCAATATGCTACTTCCTTTGATTGGCGGTCGAAAAAATAACGGTGTATATCGAGCTGACGTGATATATTACTGGCGAACATATTACAGACATATGCCTGTGAAACGTGCCAGGGTGCCTAACTGATTTTCCTCTTTGGTGAAAGGAAGAAAATCGTTTCCCTGTGAGAGCACACCGAAGCTTTCCGTATCGCTCGCTATATGAACGAACGTCTCTATCCGCGTGCTTGCCCGCCTTTATCCCTCGAAATCTCTTACCTTGCAAGAATATTTCTCCTCATTTCCTTTTTTTTCCGTTTCCCCTTCTGCGACAGCAGATTCGTCGTGCACGTTCGCGCAAGAGGATTTAAACATTGCAGCACCGTTTCGCTCACGATAGAAATTTACCTTTGCGGAAATGATCGATCGATTGACTCGAGAGCGACGGAGCTCGCTATAATACTTTATTTGTACTCTCTCGTATATCCTTGCGTCGCAGGATTGCTTCCGCTCTCGATGAAATATTGATTTTAAATACGGCACGTATCGTCGCGGATTGTTATATTCCGCCCGATACTACATAGTGTTCCGGGTTTATTCGAGTTTTCTTCGAACACCATAGAGTTTTTCCGGTATGCGTTTGCGACCGAATGTACCGTGAGAGAGAGAGAAAGAGAGAGAGAGAGAGAGAGAGAGAGAGAGAGAGAGAGAGCGCGCTTTCCAAAAATTACATTTTTCTGTTTGAGCACGCCAACGAAACGTTATTTATTCTAGAAAAACATTGTGCATAGTGCGACTGAAAAAGTCATGCGTTTAGAAAAGTAAAAAAATTTTTTAAGAGAAAATAATAATAATAACAATAAATAACCAATAAAATTGACTTTACTGTTTTATTCTTAAAAATACCACTCTCCAATTATACACCGGATAATGATCTATTTTACATTATGTTTACATGAACAATTATGGATAATGATGTTAGCAATTAGAAACGTCAATTTAATCTGAACATTATTTTCATCTCTAGTGAGATAACGATTGCGTCATCTCTTCTGTTCGTGACACATCCAATGACTGTATAAAATAGACCGAATGTGTATCTGTGTCACACATTTTATACGAAATCTCATTTTGATAATTTAACAAATTATAACAAATAATTGATTATACACTCGATAAACTTTTCTAGATTATTTGCAAAGCAAAATTTTTTAGTAATTTAATCTAAAGGTATCATTATACAGTAAATATTAATTTTTTTGACTCATTGCTTAATCTTTTAGGATATTAATCGGATGAAAAATAAATTGTGTGCGAGCGTGTTATGTATGCATTTAATAACATTTGTAAACTTTTAATTAAGAGAGTGCGGCTGTCGAACTTTTTGACTGTCGATGTGTTTCGACGTACTGTATACGTAAGTCTGAGCAGTCGCTGAATAAACGGATAATAGCAACGTCAGCGACAAAGCAGCTCGAATTAAGCCGTGGGAGCGCTTCCGGCCGAATAAACGGCGGGGTAATCACCGCGTCGTCTGGCCTGTCAGTGACGTACTCCACGGTTACGCCAGTTGAACGTTATAATTACCGTAAAGGGGAAGAGCCACGTTTTCAACGCGACGGCCAGACAGAATCGAGATAGCGCAGGTACCTGAGGTCGTTTATGAAACCAGACGGCACAGACAGGTCAAAGGGGTGGCCCAAGAGCGCGCTATTTTATTATCAGACGCAATGATTGTCAATACCAGTAAGGGTCGTGCGGTGCGGCATTGCAGTACCGTTCTATGGAAATCGAGACCTAGAAATCTCCGCGATCGTATTACTTTTGGTTTAAGCGATCTCCGATATTTGGCACATTGAGAAATATCGTCTCCCGTTTCTATTATCCCACGGCTTTAAGGTGAAATATTTTTTTCTCGCGTCTCCTCAACGTGACGCGTGCTCGAGCAATTGATTCAAAGGTGCTCGTTTTTTATTGTCTTGATCCTATTTCATCGCAATTTAAAAGTAAGAAAAAAATAAATAACTTTTCCCTAGCAAACTCTTTTAGACAATCGTTTTAATCTTTGAGTGACTCCATGAAACGAATTGACGGAAATGTTTATGTTGTTAATAAAAATGTAAAAAAATTAAATAAACTAGAAAGAGATATTTTACTGTTTAAGAATTTAATATAATACACATTTATTTATATTAAAATATTTATAAATTAAATATATTATACTTTCTGAAGTTATTTTTTTCTAAATGAAATAGATTTTGGTATCTTACATCAGATAAAGATTTAACTATGGTTTTTATATTTAGACTGTTGTTGGTCTAAATTTCAGCGCTAAACAGCGACATTTAACGCTGAAGATTTTGAGATGTGAATGCATGCTGTTATAAACGCGATAGTATCGCGTTGATACGGCGTCGGCTTGGCCATCCAATCACTTCCACGATAAGTGTATAACAAGCTCGGGCGATATAAATTGCCGGAGGTCAGGAAGCGCTCTCGTTTCAAGATTGTCCTGCGTCGTTCTGCGGAAATTGAGTATAAGATAGGGCTTGCCGCGGCTGGGTTTCGTATTTCGATCGTACCCCTGTCGATGTTCTTGATCGCGTAATTAAACAGTACACATTGCAGTTATACCTGTAATACCATAGCCACTTCCGTATTTTGATGCAAAAAATTAATGCTCTGCATTATAACATCTAAATAATTGGACAATAATGATAGTACATGACATAATAATGTCTAAGATTTATTTAAAGATACTTAACAATTAATGTTATAAAAACGTTTCACTGTTTACATGTGTTTCTAAACATTAGCATAATATAATTATTTAATTTCTGTAATACAATTTATTTTTGTAAAAGTCGATTTTACCAAAGTGAAAGTTTCATAATAGTTTTCATAATAGTTTTTCTTTTTCATAATTTTTTATGTTAGGAAAAAATCGTAAGAATGTTTATAAATTATTTTCCATAAAGATAATCAATAATGCTTTTAGAAATATATTACGTTTTATTATATATAATATTATTACATACATATATGTATAGCAAATATTAATGAATATCAAATGATCTTTCTAATTCTATAGATATGAGGGTTAATGAACTTTGAATACAAAGGTTAATGAATTCACGGTCTAAAGGACTCACCCGTTAATCGGCAACATACCGGCAATATAAACTTTCCTGTAATCGCAAATGAGTTATTGAATGCCCATATAATAGGATGTGCACTTTATATCCATATTATGTAACAGGAATCATTAATGTAAATTTTCAAATATCTGCATAATGTTTAATAGCTACCAGTAAACGACATTAATGACTTCCGTATATTTTTACATAAAATATAAAATGCTGTGTGTGAAGTTACACGACGTTAATCGGTATAAGTGTTTCGACAAAGAATGCTTATGATCTACATAAAAATGCAAGCAATTTAGAATATTAGGCTACATTCTGCGGCTCTTTGAGCAACTATGCATAATAACATTCTTAAGCTCGGAGAAAGCGACCGTTATGATTTTGGAATATTGCAAGTGTGACATTGCAATCATTATTTTATCTCATATTAAACATAAACTCTCTTTTACAAATAATACAGATATAATAAAACAGAGATATCTAGAGATATGTTATTATCGTTTGAATAACTTTATTGTAAATGTTCGAGGATAATAAAGTACAATTGCGTTTTGTTATCCGTTGCCATACGATTATGTTTCCTATGGGAATAAACTTTGCAAATCCCTGGAAATATTGCGAGTTAATTTTGAAATATAAATCTAACACACAGGGACGCCATGATAGGGCACCGCCCTGCCGGCTGCTGCACGAAGTCATTCGATCTCTCAGTCAACGAAAAGTTTATGACTGTCATAAAAGGGAAGGAAAAACTTGAATTTCTGTGCGGTCAGCGGGACCACTGATTGAACGAGGCGTGAAAAACGCGCGTATTTCGGTCGTGGGTTACTTTTTGTGCGCGTAGATAAAGATCAATGGGACGTGAACAAAATGGACAAAATCAAGGTAATACTTGAAAAAACTCCTTCAATAAGACTGCGACATCAACCGTTAAATATCAACCGTATCATAAAATTCTTGCACGGTATATTATTTGCATCTACATAATTGTATTACAAAGATATTTTGCAAAATACCACGAAAAGCATTTATATTTTTAACATTAAATTTTCTACGAGTATATTATTTTGTAGTGGATTCGCGTTACATTTTAAAGTACTTATATAGTACTTATATAGTAATAATCAATGTTAATTCTCTACCGTGTTTAATTTGCATTACAGCTCTCTGTCGTCAATATCGGTACGATAATATATGATATCGTAAAATCTATGGTCTGGAACATGCAATATTAATCAAAACGTTTGAATACGCAATTATCACTCTCCTGGTGCATAAAATTTTGTTTTACATTATTATGTCGTATATGCCGTTGCATTAAACGGGATATATCCGATCATTTGTACGCTGTATTAACGTGACTGTCTCTCCCTCAGGAAAATTGGTAGTAAAGACAATTGCGCATAGTCCGATGGGGTGAATATTCACGATTAGGTCGGCTTCTCACCCACCACCGCTACGCGAGATACGTATACGCGACTTTTGAATAATGCACGAACACCGGTATCCGGAAACAACCGACGCGCTAATTATCGTCGTTCCATTGAAAAGAAGTTGGCTTGATCATAATTTCGCCATTAGCTGTTGGCGCGCCGGCGGTGGGATAAAGATCGGGCGCGCCGTTCAAGGGGGTATAGGGGCGGAAAGGGAAAAAAGGCGCGGGGAGGAGAGAGGGCAAATAATTCGCGCAGGTACCGCTTGCAGATATTGCATTTTTATAAGGCGCACGCTCGCTTTCCTTCTTCCGTTTTCCTTTTATCCCATTCCATTGTTTCCTCCTCCCTCCCCTCCGCTCTTCGTCGATCTGTCGGCGGCGTCCCGAGTCCCGACGCGACCGAAGTGGCCGGTAACGACGACGGCTTTATCGCGAAAAATAGAGTCATGGAAGTTGAACCAGCCACGTTCCATCCGTCAGAGGTAAAAGCTAACGCCCCCCGGAATGTGCAGCGCGTTTTCTCTGGGCGCGCTCCGACGGTTCTCCCGACGAGGTTAACGGGAAAGTTCGTTGCCGCGAGTACGGGAAAAACGCCATGCGAGCTCGGTGGAAAGCACTTGAAAAATACTCGATACCCGCGATATCGGCGGAAATTGGGCTCATTCGGATTGATGTTATCGCGTCGCCGGCAAACGCGATAAAATATTTCGCGAGGGGAAGAAATATAACTACGTTACTTCCCGCCCGGTGCTGCAACTTTCGTTTCCGACTTTATTAGGGGCGAAGACCTTTAGCATACACTTGTTGACTTTGCGCGTTACCCCCCGTTAACACGCCAGACCTGATTAGACGCTATTTGCAATGAGTAGATGCATGCGCTGATTGCGCAATGTTTGCACGGCGTCAAGTGCATTCACGTGTGCGCGGTATATCGTTGCGGTAATGAGCAGACGCAAACTATATGCTGTCACTTTGAAGGATGGAGTAGTTTCAAACGGGCTTGGCGGGTACTCTTAATTTCTATCTTAAATCCGCTCATCTGATACAGATTTTCCTACACTTCCTCGTCTACATTGCAAAACGAAAGGCAAATGAAGCCTCTTTCCACGTTCATGAGTCTAATTACAAGTACTTTTCTCCTGCGCCAAATCTAATCTTACCGGTCTAGCTTCGTTTAAAATTACGATGTCTCTCAAGAACTAACATAATTAGCAATCAGTTCGTTCGTTTTGATTTTGAGTTGATGTTCGTATTTTAACACTAGATATTTGTGGAAATTTGTACAAACATCAGAATCTACGACATCAAAGAAATTACGTTGATAACTACGATTACGATGATAATTGTCAAAATATTATGGATTATTGAGATTATTTATTTAAAGAAAAATATAACTTTTTAACCAAATTGACACATTTTAAGAAAGAAAGAAACAGATATTAATATGTGTGCTCTTTGAGATTCATTAATTGTACGTTCGATTCATTAATAACGTAATTTTACGTAAGAAGAAATTTAATTTTATATTTTGGTTTCCAAATATTTATTATTTAACATTAATCAATTATTGACAGTAACTATTACTTTTATTTGCAATGACGAGAGGTGTAATACAACACGCGACGCTTTAACAGTTTAACCACGGTGCTCATTTCCTGCACACAATTAAATTGATTATAAACTTGTATAGTTCTTGATTATGATAATTAATTCACTTACAACGTAGAATAGTGGTTTCTATGTAGAGGAGTAATAAAGCCTCGACGTACCAAGCAAGAACAGTAGTTTCGTTACAGTTTGTGCGTTTTTGTACAATTATCAATTTAGTTTCGTGAAAGTTTCCTATGATTATATTAATACTGACATTCACGCAAAAGATGATATACTCATCGATTAAGAGTTTGCTATAACTATTATTATATATAATTTTTTAATACTAAATAAAACACACATTTTATTTAGTAAACTGAATTTCATTCTTTAAATTCGACTTCTATCTAAATTTATAA
Organism: Pogonomyrmex barbatus; assembly: GCF_055798465.1. Lineage (NCBI taxonomy): Eukaryota > Metazoa > Arthropoda > Insecta > Hymenoptera > Formicidae > Pogonomyrmex > Pogonomyrmex barbatus. The sequence goes on from NW_028297098.1 coordinate 5,298,785, forward strand.
CAAAAAATAGAAACACATTCTAATTTTGCATTATAACATACTACATGTATATTTTTGTATATATTATATTTTAATAATTAAAACATGTTTGCAATTGCTCGGAAATTTCTGATTACAGTTATTACGAAAAATTTTTAATTTTCTTCCTAGACGCCAGATGTGTGTGTGTGTGTGTGTGTGAGAGAGAGAGAGAGAGAGAGAGAGAGAGAGAGAGAGAGAGAGAGAGAGAGAGAGAGCTCATTTTGCATTTTGCATTCGCGGACTCAATTACTGTTCGTCGTATCTCTCGAAACAAGAGATAACTGGGTAATTGGACATCTACAAAATCCGATGCATCTTGCATCGTATTTAATTATACTCATCATCAGTCACGTAAATGCGGTGATGTTGCGTTACTTAACTTTGTTAAAATAAATATTACCGTACCGAAATTATATTTATAACGAAAAAGAATGGAAATTAACTTCACATTAATGTTATCACAGTGATGTTTTTCTAACGATGGCGCTGTCGCATATACGGTCCTATCATCAATTGTAAAAAGACACGAGGATTTATGATACGCCAAGCTACGTTCTTCGTTAAAGTGATTCGAAATAATGATATTTACAAACATTACAAATTTATATACCGCAGAAATTTATTAATTTACTTTCAAATATTGAATAATTGAAAACGTTAATATACATACAGTTGATAGAGTGGTTTTCAGGTACAAATTATATTCACACCATTTTAATTGATTTTGAAGCAAAATTCAGATATACTATTTTAATTGATTTCGAAATGTATGGAACTTGTTTCAACGACAATCATTGAATATGCATTTATATACTTTTGATATTTTTACTTTGTATTTTCCAATAAACAAATAAAATTGATGTATTCGTGTAAAAATATTCCGATGAGAAAATCGTCACGTTCAACGATCAAATGGTACCTCATGCACTTTGTTTTTAATTCATTGCTGTTTAGCATTTTCCGATTATTGTGGCCAAAACGATGATATCACGACAAAGATGCGAAATTCGGCCAGGATGCGAAATTAATCCAATCCGTGACGTTACTTGTGATCCGATATTTCCGAAAGTCGAAGCGAACGGAAATCTCTTTTTCCGGGAAAATTGAGTTTCGTGCAGTAGGAACGGTGTGATATAGCATTAGCTGTCGATCGAATCCTATCATTCATTAATTAGTCCACCTCGCGATCCTCCATCGTAACGACTAATCCTCATTCTCCGGACCGACCGGCTTGGCCTATCTACGGTACGGGGTTGCAATAACGAGAGCGAAAGAAAAGCGGAATCGAACTCGGGAGAAAAAGTGAGAATTAAAATGGTGCGGCGTGGAGATGGATAACGAGTTAGGAACGGGACGCAGTTCTTGTTCGAAGGACGATTCTTCCACCTCGTTATCCTTCCTTCGGGTCCCGCGGACATCTTCAAGACGAGGAGCTTGATTTATTTCGCTCTTATCTCCCATCCCCCTTCTCTTTCCCATTGGATTCTAGAATCACTGAGGAAGGATTATCGTCAAGTTAGACGAACAAATCGAAACTTTTAATTTTTGATCTTTTTTCGCTGGTGCCTCTCTCGCGTGGCTTTTGTTACTGGAAACATAGACATCTTCCAAATCTGCTTTAACGAACTTCGAGAAAAATGGAATCGGGAGATAAACGATGCGATAACTTTACCTCGAAGCGATTAAGTTCGCGATAATCTCTCTACAGCTGGTGTCGCTAATAACAAAGTTTGTGCTTCTCTCGAAGCATTTAAGTGCCAGGCAGCATTTTCTTAATACATTGGTGATTACGACCGAATGTCCGCGCTAATGAATGTTAAATTATTGTAATGTAAAAAACAACCCGACTCAACTCAAATTTTAATGTTTGTTTTATAATAATTAAATTATTAAATTATTTTATTTTATTAAATTATTTTTTATTACTCAATTAATTATTGCTTAAATTATTTTTCCATATCAATGCAATATTTTGAAGATGCATATACGATTCGGGTATAAAAATACAATAATTGTAAAATTGGATTAGAAGGTTAAAAATAACGAATGTGCATATTTAAATGTTTGTTAATCCAATAATGCTTAAAAGGCAAATCGTGCCGAGATTATAACATCATAGCTCATAAAATCGGAAAACCATTTTGGAAATCGGTTGAAAGCACTATTCCGATAAGATACGATGATCCATTATACGGGTTCCATTTCGCGGAGCGTCGGTTCATATTGATTTTCATGTATTTTCGCGGGAACTATCGTCGCCTCGTCGTTACCACATCTTATCGTCCTGGGTTTGCTTCGTCTGGATGGTGAAATAGGATTTGGACTTTAATGCGTTTCCCGCTGGATACATCCACGAATCGACAGTCACGAATTCGACGCAGCATTACCGGTGCGGCAAGAGAATTTCTCTTGCAATAAAATCGCCCGTGAAATATTTACACAACTCATGTTTGCGCTTCGGCCAGAATTTTCCCAACGCAACATATCGACTGACATCGATGATTATATCAGAGTATCTCCCAACACAATACATATCAGTTTGTTGTCATTGTTGATGACACAAGTCTATGACTATATATTTTAGCAGAATATTTCTTTTTTTATAAATTTTTGTAATTTTTATTCAACATTCAAGACACGTCCATAATTGCAAGAACATTTTAGCATCATTTCAGAGTATCTACAAATACGTCTGACGTAAAAATTTTTAAATGTGTGATAGATGATGGTTTCTTATGAAATTTTTGTGGAAGAAAAATCGGCAAATATGTTGGAAACCCTGTAGACAGAAAAAGATGTGACAGTCCGGAAAGACTTCTCCTTGTAATCTTTTCTTCTTGCCGACAAGGAAGAAATAGAATCTTCATCGACCCCGATCTTTTTCTACGAATGTGTTAAATATCGGACACAGAACATTATTTTCAAGTGTCGATCACTTTTCATGGACATTGTTCTTTTATTACAAAACCTCGAGTCAGCGTTTGACCAATTCGCTAGACAATACGACGCCATCGATCGGAAGCGAGTTAAACGATTTGCTTTCTGCTATACAATAAATTATATACTAAGAAATGATTTGTTAAAAGAAATGATTGTATATGTTGTTATGTAATCATGTTGATAGCATAGAATACGAGATAGCGAAGAAACTGTAATATATATTTCCTCTATAATTTATCGAAGAGCCAATCATGGCAATAAAGCGATTACGGCAATCACATCAGTTAGACCTCGATTCGAACATTCCTGCTTCTTATCAGCAATGGATTCCCTCAGCTCTCGCTGACGCGACACAACGTCGACGCCAGTTGTCCTAGCGTTGTGTTTTCCATCGGCGAGGCGGTACACGTACGTTGCCACGGAAACGACAGTTGCCTCTAAAGTTTTTCGCCGTGACGAGAGATTTTTCGCGAGGATAAGTGAAAGACGCTATATCGTACGAAGTGCTGGTAGGGCTTCCTAACAACTTGGCCAATGTTATCACACATACACACACACTTATATATACGCCCCTTCCGTTTTATCCTCCCTTCCTATTCAGCATGCATGCGCGAGCCAACGTGTGCACGCAGTGAGCCGTGCGCACACACCATCACGGAAAACTTAGGCACGATACACGCATACACAATCTCGTATGTCTACGTACAACCACCAATTTCGCAACACACACGATTGCGCTTTTACCCAGAGTGGCTTCCGGTTTCATGGGAATACAGCCGATAGAGCGTGGTGTCGGGTCTCCGGGGATGTTCGTCGGACAAATTTCCCTCAAGATAAACTGTTCTACCCCCCAGGTAAGTCCCCGCATGTTTCTTAGAAAAATTTCCCAGTATCCACAAATAACCCGACCTCACTACGCTTCGACTGACCCACTTCGTCCATCTCATCTACCTCCCCCCTCCCCCCTTATGTGCTATCGTTAGCTCGGCGAAAATATCGGGAGGGAATGAAGAAGGCGTGGTGGTTAGATTGAGTTTTACGCGATCGGCCACTTTCTGCAGAAGCAAATTTCCATTTTGCTTGTCCAACAGGACTTTATGTTGCCCATCGGCGTTCCTTTTTCGGCGTTTTCGCCCTCCCTCGGGAAATCGCACGAGAAATTGAGCGAGGAGAGACGAAATATAAATGCTGCTCGCCAGGATTCGGAAACCGAATGGAATCGAGCAATATTATTCTATTTATTCAAAGAGAGATAAGTCTCTATATAATCTTAAAATATATAAAATACGATTTTTTCATTATAAAATGTTTGCAACGGAGAGAAAAGAATATATACATTTAATGAAAATCCTGCTTTGTAGAGAGTACATAAAAATGCATAATTTTAATTTATAAAGAGGATATCCGTTCTTATCTTATTCGATGACGTTCGTAAGGTATGAAAAAACACAGAGAAGGGAAAGAGATTTCGTAGAATCGTTTAGATCGATCGTCTCTCGCGCGTCGGCTCAAACGGTGACTGCGACTACTGCGTTCGGTTTCCTACGAGTTTCAGTATAATTACACAGTTCGCGTTTTACTAGCTTTTTTACGTACCTACGTATGGTTACTGCGGAACCAGATTGTTACGAATCCAATTTCTTCTCTTTTCTCTTTTATATTTTAAATTAATTTTATCCCTCTTTCTGTCTTCAAATAGAAGTGTTTCTCCTATTCACATTCTCTTTGTGTATATTTGAAGATATAATGTAATTGCCTTTCTGTCTTGATTAAAATATTATTATTACACAAATCTAAGAATAGAAAGAAGATTTCATAGAATGTCAGAATGTATAATTATTTTTGTATTTGGATATAATAATATAATGAAATTAGTTCATATATTTTATTGAATTTGATAAAATACATATATGTGACATATGTTATGTCTATAACATTAAGAAGATAAAGAATCAAAGAAGGAACGTTCTGTAATCTCATATCAATGCTTTACGATTGCTTCGTTCCAATCGTATCTTTACTGTCAGTATACACATTAAATGCAAATTTCAAAGCAATATCAATAAATAATTGAATTTAAAACTAACGATTCAATTTTCTGATAAATCTTCTTTTAATGAAACCAGCTATATAAATTCATTCAATCACGTTGCAGATATTTTTTTCATTTCTGTTGCTGTCAATCCATAATATTATACTAATGAATTATTTAATTAGGATGAGCTTAAGAATAATCCGCATAACTAATCATATCATACAGAACTTTAGTTAATAAATTATTATGCAAAGCAATATTTATCCTTGCTAAAACTTAAAAGAAAATCAATGACGAGCAATTAAATTACAGCGGAGATAGAATTATTTCGGATTTCGATGAGTAATAATATTCTGTCCACCACATGTTATTACCGAATATTGTGTATTAATTAATAAATTTATTTATGCGTATTAATTTAGTTTATGTTTACTGCTATATATAAACTAAAACCGTAATTGCCCGATATGGAAAAACGAAGATACGCGCGCATACGCGAAGTGTTGGAGCTTTGTAAGCTCAGCATTCGTTGCAACCATTTGTCCGTGTAATTCATGTTGGGGATTTGAACGTGTATACCTCAAGAACGCGGAACATTTTATAAACTGTGTTTACGAGTTTCACGCGCCTCGTCGTAAACTCTCGGACGACATATCCGAAACAATCTGAGAGTCGCGATATATTCGGATTATGGATATTAAGGATGTAACTAATAATGCGTGGCGGGTGTACGGCTTAAGATAAACATACGGGACAATTTTTCTCACGCCGTGGAGCTCGACCTCCGAAACTATCGGCGAGACCATCCGAGTGCAGTGGCTCGTAAATTTCCTCGAAATCGGGAGAGAAAAATCGCCCACCGTCGAAAGCTCTGGTAGAACTGTGGATTGGCGAGGGCCGAGGATTGAAAGATGGCCGAGGGCTACGAAGTTGAGCGGGGATAAGTAGAAGGATAAAGTCACAGTTAGTCGTAACTACGTAAGGTCGATTCGTAGTTGCATAGCCCTTTTTTTTCTCTTCTTCCGCCCCAGAGCGACTGAAGGGCAATTTTCACGAGACTTTTATCCCTCGATGGAAATATTTTTATCGCGTTTTCGCGCCGTCCTACGGCATCGCTCTGTAAATTTTGTCTCACGCTTTATTTGGGGTTCCGGTTCGCGAAGTTCAGCGCGGAATATCTACCGGCTGTAACGAAGATAAGGCACAGGAAACAAATAAAGTGGCCATTCGAGAGTGCCGTGAAACTTTTAGTGCTGTCTCGCAACAGAATTACGCCATCGTAACCTTAGATTTATCAAGCGACAAGTTTATAAACTGACTGGAAAAACAATGCTTCTACTTGAAACAGGTGCAGCGCGGATAAACGGTTCATAGAACCTTACAGTCGCGTCAATGAAGATTAAAACTCCCACTTGCGTAACATTATCAAGCACTATGGTAAGATTTTGAGATAATTAATTATTCCAAAATATATTTATAATATTATAATTGTATTAAACATTTTACTAAAAAGTATTATAGGAACAGTAGCAGAAAAAAGGACGCGAGCGTAAAAAGGCAAAGAAGTACGGAACATTTGCATCAAATTGCACGAGAATGTTTTCCAGCGTGATTCTCGGAAATCAAATCGAGTCCCTTTTGAACATCTATCTCTCTGTCGCCAGCGAGGAGAAAACGAAGCGAAACAACATACGATGAAAGAGCCAAAAAATCGTCGTTGACTGGCAGCTGAGGGAAGGACCGCGCCCGTTAGTCGCTTTTTATCCGGCGCCCGATCGATGTGTATCATCGGGCGCGTGTATGGTATCGTCGCAGTCGTGCAACTGGTGCAATCGTGTCGGCACGAACGACAACGGACAAAGGGCACGAGCTACACGGCGATACGCGAAACGTCGCGTGCGCTTTTATACGCCGAATGTGCCGAAAGCCGATAGCGACGCTTCTTGAGAGGCGCGCAATGCGCGAACGAGGAGACGAGCGGAGCAGAAAGTAAAAAGGAAAAAAAAAGATAGAGAACGAGTGGCGCATCCGCCGAAGAGAGGAAAAGGAGCAAATGAGAACAGAGAGAAGCACGAAGCTCGAAATTCGCTCTGAATTCGCAGATAATTGAAAATGCCGTGCCGGTCAGTGCACATAACGCGTATCGATCGTGCACGTCTCTGTCTGGCTAGCTACTTTCGGGCGCTTTACAATAGTAATGTTGCATTTAATTCGCTAAATCGCAGACACGTCGATCCAATAAGAAAAGTTTAGTGAATGCTGAATTAGATTTTTATTTTTTGAATACATTATTGCCACAATAATTAGACTAATTTACTGAAAATCTTGAGACATGTACTTAAACTCTGTACATAAATCTTGAAGAAAAAGAAGCAAATTGTTCACAATACTTTTAATAAAAATGTCAAATATTTAATTTAAAGTATTTTTATTATTTTATTTTAAAATATTTTTTTCAATTATTTCATAAATGTCACGAGCGAATAATAGTGAGGCGATAAATAAAAGAGGATATGATTAAACGTGCATAATTAAATGCACTGAAAAGATGTGCGATTTCTGCGCATACATTCGCACATTTTATTTTAATGAAACAACGGGGAGAACGAGAAAGAGTTATCGCGAATAACGGCGAGTTGACTGCACTACTACGGGATTGCAAAAGTTCGGCAAGCGGGGGTAAATAAGCGATGTAATGTAAAGTTCTCGCGCGTGCAACGCGCGCGTTGAAATAAAACTGAAATGAAAAACGGCGCTGGTATGAAGAGGGACAGAGAGAGAGATAGAGAAGGTGTTATTTCTCGCCTGCACGCGCGCCCCGGCAAATCAGCGGAAATGCGCCCAAGAAAGTCATGCGAATCGAAAATTTACTGCTTGCCTCAAGCAGACCGGCAAAAGTTTGACAGAGCCAATCGGCCGGTGGGCTTCCCGCTTTTGCCGCGCGTAACGCGAGACGCAATATCGGACGAAATCGCAAACCGCGCGGAATACCAAATTGCAAGCGATATGAGAGAACGGAAGGAACGAACAAACAAAAAAAAAAGAAGAAAATAAAAAAAATAAATAACAGGAAAGAGAGGAAAAATGTAAAAGCGCAATTGACGCTCGAGAGCACGACGGCGGCGTACCGAGAGCATAAGCAAATATAATTAACAGAATAAATAGAGCGAGCAAATAGCAAATGATGTTGGTGTTCAGCGAACAGCGGCGGAAACGCCGCGATAAATGGAAACGGAAACAGGATAGCGGACGAAACGTGTCGCCGCGTCCGCGCGCATACACGCATCACTTAACGAACCCGTGGAAAAAAAAACGTCCCTCGGAATAATACAGATACGTTTCTTTTTATTGCCGAAACACATGACGTTCCTGTTTTCGCCCGTTTGGTGTAAACTGAAAAATAAGTCTCGTCGAACGCGTCGGCCGGTGATAACGCGGCTGTTTACGAAAGCTTCATGGCCGTAATAAATGGACGAATAAATTTACGTAAGCCGTCCGCTGAAAATTAGATGACATAAAACAGCGACAGGATATAAACGACGGTCAACATATACGACGTGTTTTCGTTCGTGTACTCGCTATATTTAAGAAAAATCAAGACTGCACGAGCTCCGAACACTCACATATTTATATACTATGGGTTATATCGCTTGGCCACTATTAATGGATGAATGATGTAATAATTTTAATATATTTTTAAAAAATGATACTGATTTCCATACATTTCTTCGTAATAAATAGAAGGAAATAGTATATATAATTGTAAGATGAAATAGAGTTACATCGATTCTTTAACAAAAATCATAGATAAAATATACATATTTTTTTTCTTTTTCATAAAATTATCTTATTCATAAAATAATTGCACGATGAATGGTGAAATTGCGCCGGTATAATTCCAATATTTTTTTACTTACTAAATTAGAGTATATAAGCTACAATTCACTTTTATATTTGTTCAAATATTTCACTTTCAAATTTCTAAATTTAAATAAATTTGATCTGTATCAGATTCGCTTATTGTAACAATCGTAATGAATTAAAATTTTCGTGTAATAATATGTATACATGCACAATGTGATAATTAATACAAACTTGCTGCAATGGATTTTACATTATAATTTATTTTATCTTGAATATGATATTCAGTCATAAGGTAAAAAGAAAATAAACCGTATTAAATCCAATTAGTATTGGAGACTTGTGTTCACTAGAGTAATTAGCAAAGAAAAAAAAAAAATATTCTCCGCTGCACATTAAATCGGGCGTTGTTCATGGTTAGCGGATGCGCGATGGTGCTTGAATAATTCGCGAAAATTATCGGAAAAGTAAGGAACTCTCGCCCCGATATGTTCGCGGAGAAAAGCGCAGCGTGCAACTCCGTTCTGGCATAGCTCGAGAAATACTTTCGGACGTTCTGGGGGATAGGGATGAGGTCATGTCAGCAAAGTTTGACTTCGCCGTACCACCTCCTCGACCATTTATATTCGGCACACGTCGGTACTATATCGATTACGACGATCGACTTGATAAATGTAAAGCAGCGACGTGGAATCGTCTAAGTAATTAAAACTGGCAGTTTGCGAAGTTGGCAAAACGCTAGCAAAGAGGACCGTGGGCGATGGCGCATGTATCGGCACAGTTTCGCCATGGCATAATGGTCTAATTACGGTTTGATAAACAGCTTCGTGCATTTCGGACCGATGTTATGTAAATGAGCTTCCCAGGGTGATTAACATCGAAGTGGTGTTTAGTAAAACGTAATAGCGCACGGTACACATAGTGAGGTATATTACATGAAGCATCCGCCGGGGGCTTTCTAAGTTAAATGTATTTTCAGAACAGAATAAAAATATTTAAACCCATGCGTTTGTAATGTATGTGTATTACACATACATTACGCATACATTAGCGCCATGGAATATATAAGTATCACTATCATTTCTCTCGAAAAAGTAGAGTTAAGTAGAGTAGGTTGGCCACGAGGTAGACATTAAGATAACACCGCGTTTGATGATCGTCAAATATCTCTCGCGTAAAACATGACATCCGACGTTAACGTATGCGTGACGAGATCGTCGACTTTCTCGAAAGCGAGACTAACCCTTCGAGTTATTTTATCGTGTATCACGTTTATATGGAAATGGGGCGTGTAACCTCGCGGAGATAAGAGTGCATGGTAAAGCGTACGTGAATATTAAATCGATGGTAGCAGCCGAACGTAGATATACATCCTGTTACGTTCGCAACATCCTCGTCTAGAGATGTAAGTCTTATCGCGTGTTGACGGATAAATAAACAATATCGATATAATTCGGTATCGATATTTTTTCTTATTGACTAAATTATATGGAAATGGGGCGTGTGAAATATATAAGTCACAATTCACTTTCTTATTTGTACTTTCAAACTTTGAAACTGTAAATAAATTTGATTAAAGTTTCATTTGTATCATGTTCTTTTGTATAAAGATACTCGTACAGGTAACACTATAATAAATATTTCAATAATAATGATAACATAATAAATATTTAATGATAACACAATGCATATTGTTATAATGCGATGATACACCTGATTAAAATGGACGATTATATAATTGAACTTTGTATGAAGCAATATTTATTAATTATTAATAAGTAATGATATTAATATATTATATATCCGGATTTATGTTGTTACATCACGTTTTATTAATATTAATAGCCGGTTGTAATTTACTTAATTGGTTTGTTATTTGAATAAGTATCCGCTTGAAACGATTTACATTAATTGTTATTTTGCCATACTATATCGTATGTACGCATTAGAACATTTACAAGATATTTAATTCTTTTGCATCACCTTTGCGAGAAAGTTAATATTATGATACGGGTATATATAATAAAGTAATGAAAATTAGTTAAAAATAAACAATATAAATTTTTTATCGGATATAATCAAATATAATATTTAAGTGCGGTATGCTCTGCTGGTTACTTGTGCATGTCGCAAGGATTTTCATAAAAAAACATTCGAAAAATTTTAATCTCCAGTCAATTCTGATTATCGTAGATATTTTGCATAAATATGCGCATAAAAATTACAGCAGGAATAAAAAAGTAATTATCTATTCACCGCGATTTGTAATGCACTGAGAGTGAGTTTATATTCGCACGCCGTTCCCCTTACCGCTTACGTTCTCCGCTTTAGTCGATGACTGGTGCTTTTACATGAAATATTACCGATAGGTATAATGCGAACCTCTATTAGAATATTCTAACTAAGAGGATTCGACGCGAAAAAAAATCTCGTTACCATTTCATGCGATACGTGTTGCCTCGAATCGCTACCTAATCCCGTTCCGTTGCTCTGGAATTCTTTAAATTCAAATTACCAACGCCAAAGGTACGAAGCGGAAAGCGGCCAGAAATTTCGAAACGTTGCACGTTCGATTGCATGTTCGATCGATACGATCTTTCGATAAGTTACTCTTCGGTCTGCTTCCCCCACTGCCTCCGTCCCTCTCTTCTTTTCTGTCTCTCTCTCTCTCTCTCTCTCTCTCTCTCTCTCTCTCTCTCTCTCTCTCTCTCCCTCTCTCTCTCTCCATCACCCTCTATCTTTCTCTTTCTCTTTCCCCCTGCCGTTACTCTCGTCCTACCCCCTAGTAGTCTCATCCCCCACCTGGTAAACCCTGTTATCACCGTGCCATGGCGCGTTATCGGAGCGATTGTGCAGGCCGAAAGCCCCTTTCGCGATAGATTACTATAGGTTGCACGGTCGTATCTACCTAACGTCTGGCCGAATCGTGAATCATGGCTTATGGTACAGTAAATCTAATTTCCAAAGCAATGAGCGTATGTGTAGCCTGTAGAAATAATGACAGTAATGACAATTATCGATTACGTGGGCGATAACGTGATTCGATACGGCTTTATCGTTTATTACTTTAAAAACACGTCTAAATAATGGATTAAACCGAAATGCAAACTGCACAAACACAAAATATCGTTCTAAATCAAAATTCTTAGAAAGCGTAAAAGACGTTTAGAAAATGTTTAGAAGGTATTTATTTAATAGAAAATTCTTTCTTTAGGTGTTTTAAAAATTAGTCGGGATGATTCGTAGCTCAAAATCAATCTGTTTGAAATCTTAGTTTTCCGTGCACTGTTCTTAAATGAAAGAAGCTGTGTACAAAAATACTTATAAATGCAGAAGAATCTTATAACCTCTTAGATTTTATTGTTCATCTATTGAATGAGTCAAGATTCAAATCGATCATCCCGAATTTCCACTGTAATTATGAATTCTGCTTAAGGACGTATGTTAAATATCGTGTTTCGCATCAGCTCGTGAATTATGCGGACACATCTCTGATTTATATTTTCGCGTTATCATTTATCCATACATAACGACCGTTATCTTCTAGTTCGTTCTCTCAATCAGAACTTGACGTACGCCCCGACTTGTTTCGCTATTAAATTACATCCGCATCGGAGCTGTGCTATCCAGGATTAGATTGTCAACTGAGAATTATTGTCCCTCAGCCTGTCCTAACATGACTGACGCATGGTAACGATTTACGATAATCGACTGTAACGGCTGGGCGCGTAGCGGGATTCAACTGATAAACCAATAATAGATCAGGATATTTCGTTGCGGCCAGACTAACGTGTCTGCAGAGACGTATTCACCGACAGTGGAACAGCGCGATAATATGTATTTACAATGACCTGCGCAGTTCCGACGAATTTATCGGGGCTAAAAGTCCGATAAAAGCCAGGTAAAATTGCCTGATCGTTGAAAGATAATTTGCTGAACATTGTGAATTTATGACAAGCGTCGAGAGATTGATACACCTGCATCGCAATTTGATGGTACTAGGTAATTTACGAAATAATAAGAAAATTATCAAATTAATATTTTAGGAAATTGTTTAAAAATGGCCGTTGGCAATTTTAAAATTACATTTTGGGAACCATTTATTATATATTAATAAATTATTTTAATTTCTATTTGTGAATGTGCACATTTGTTCTATATGTTTATGAATATTAAATACATCAAATTGTAGATCATATTTACCTGAAATTATCTATTTTTTAGATATTTGTCCATTTTTTTAACTTTTCAGAAATTTTATATTTAAAAAAATAAGATATCTTACAAACTGAGTTACTGTCTCATTTATCGATATCCGATTATTAATCAAATAGCTTTTACGGGCAACGTTACGTGTAACGTACCAGATGAAATTTCGCAGTGCAGAAAATTCCGAGCTTTCAGTAAGAGAGAGTTCTCGAGCGTGGAACGACGAACGAGGAAAACGTAGGTGAACGTGGGGCGGAAAAGACGAGAGGATGTCGTGAATGGGATTGAGAGGAGAGACGAGAGGGATGGGTCTTTGGAGGAGGGCACCATGTACGGAGGCGAAGATAGAGAATTTTAGTTGCGGAAAACTCGATGTACGGGGTGTTGCGCGAGAAAGCGATTCGATTGAAATGTTGGAGTAGGTGGTGCCAAAGCTTGGAAAAGTTTTCAACCAGTTTACCATCCCCGTATCGATGCTGCTACGGTGCGATCGTACAAATTCAGTTACATCCATGTCTGGTCTTAGACGGAAAACGCTCGCCGTCCTCTCTGTCTTGTTTGTCGGCGGAAACGCATCGTCCCACCTCTAAGAATCGCTCGTCGTGGCGAAGTAATCTTTCTCGGGTCACGGAATAATTTTCCAAATCCGCCTTTCCGAAGTTCGGCCCGCGAGTCGAACTTGTCTGTGTACGTCCGCCATCGTAAATTTACAGTAACAAGAAAGCAAGAACGTGTTGCACGTTCGGGATGCGTAGTGGATCGCGAGGCGCTGCTGAAGTTGGCGTATGCACTCGAGTAACTTTCTAATTTTAAAACAATTACTGGCTACACGAGACAATTGTTTAACATATCTGTATTAAAAGGAGAGATTAAATCATTGTCTGGCATACGTGTTATATTTCAATATATAAATGTAAATATTTCAAATGTAAAAAAAAAAATGAAGAAATAATAACGTTAATAATAGTTACATGTAATCCGGTATATATAATTTGGACTATTAAGAGATTGATTGAAAAGTTGAAAATTGTAAGTGAACGGAATGAATAATAATCCGTTTCCTAAAAACCTATATTTTATTTATATGTGTACAATGAATACGCATACACACGAATATATCACAATAGAATAGGCGTTAAAATTTTTTCCACAGTTTTGAAAGATTGGACTGAAAAGAATAGATAGAGTAGAATGTAGTGTTGGAATAATCCATCTAAATCAAGGTTTATCCGCGTTTTAGCAAAAACGACAAATGCCTTTTTCCGCCGCGTTACTTCACGAAATTGTGTATTTATGTGGATATTCCGCAAATGGTAGCAATAATCGTAAAGTCACAATCACGCAATTGCGGGCAACGATTTTTTCTTGATCGTAACGTTTTTAGCAGCTCGTTTGCGCTCGCTGAAGGCCATTTGCCTCTAACATAATGCAGATTTAGGTAACAGCTGTGAATATATACACTGTTAGAGGAATATGGGACGACTTTCTCGAGAACCTGAATGCAGCAACGTACAATAGCATATGTATGGTTATTCAAACTTGGACAACGTTGAGATCTTTTGACAAACTCATCATTTAATCATATTTGCGTAATTTATTGTCAAAATTTATTATAATTAGGGAAAACGCGTCTTTCAACTAAAGATAAAATAAAAGACAAAAATGTTTTACGACAAAAACCTCATGGAGCTTTAATGAAGGTTCGGTTTTCATAAAATTACTTATCCATAACAAGGTAAGTCTGATGAATATTTTCTCAAGCAGTTCTAAGCACTGGCTTATGAAACTTGATAAGAATTTTTCTCTAGGCGGTGCTACAAACGAGGAAAGAAGCGGAAATCGTTAAACTCTTTCGTCAAAAGTTTGACTAATTCCACGTTGCTTAATTTCATAAGTAGAAAGACATTACTTTTTCCTCTTCTTCACGTCACATAAACTTTGTGAGTTTCTTTCTTAATTTAATGTTGTCTTTCCACTACGTATATTTTGACGAGATTATTACCTATACAAAATAGATATACTTTTTCATTAAAAACTGCGGTTTATTGCCGTTAAGAATAAAGTTATAATATTCTAACAACGTACGAATGATATAATACGTACGGTATGTAATTCAAAATTTTTTCAAAGGCAAATTTAATGATTTTGACAGAAATTAATCTTTCTAAAAATTTGATACGAAAAATTTTGTACGATGCATTGCACGATGCACTTTCCTACATTGTGTCTCTTCATTTGTCAGAATCTGTCACGGTATATACATCCACGCCTAATCCACGCGTTGTCCACTTACTTAGGGGCGAATGTTTATGTAAATAAGTACAGCAAACAAGCTCCGGTGTTCATGGAGCCCAAGAATTCCCTCTGTATTTTCTCCCCACGTGCTGATCCATAAACGTCACGTACATGAATCAACGTATAGGTGTGCGATTGCCATGCGACCGTGTCTCCTTCACTCGTACACATCCACACGTGCAACGACCGTCGCGTACACATGCAGAGAGAGCCTAGCAGTGCGAGCGTTCCTCTCGGTGACTGCTCCCAATTATCTTCAATAACCACACCGGCAAAATCCACCCAGCATGGTGCAGCTCCGGCAACATTGAGTAATTGTCTCACGTTTTGCTTTCCCTCTCCGCACGCATCCCGCTCTTCGAGTCCGGAAATAAATGATTGCTCGATATTGTGAAACCGCGCGCGCATTGTTTCCACCGGAACGGCGGCGAAAAACCGCGGACAGTGCCGCGACAACCGGAGAATCGACGCGAGAGGTTAGCGGGAGACAAAAAGGAGACTCGGCGGCAAAACCGCCACGGTGAAAAGGGAAAGACGGGACGCGCGGAGACGAGTGGAGAAGTGAAGGCTGCTTCAATGGAGAACCAAACAGAAATTGTCAGAAATTGAGAAAACCACCGCGCCCGAGGCATCAAAGTACGGCGCGCCTCTTCCATTGCATTCGCACATATACGCCAGCGTCTGTTTGCGTTTCGTGCACATGTATGTGCGGTTTATTAAATAAAGTTACATGGGATGTGCGCGCTTCGTTGCCCTTTGCCGGGATCTACAAAGAATCCACCAGACGCGGAAATGACGTGTTTCAGATATTCTTATACATTTTCTATAGGAAACAAAAAGTTGTTTGATATATTAGTATACCGGGAAAATTGAGTTTTTCTAATTTACTGGCTGCAGCGTAGAAAATCAAAGGTAGAAATAGTTATTATGTATTATGTATGTTGTATACGATAATTTCTACGGTAATATCTGCGTGTACTTGACTAAATTATATTTATCTGCGGGATTATCGGTATTGCAAATTTAGAAGAAAAATCTATTAAAAAAAAAAATAAATAAATAAAATAAAATCGAATGCTAAATTATAAATGATATGCATCAAATATGTAAGTCACAATAGGGCGTATCTTTTGTTCTCATTTGAAATAAACGAAGATCGCCGCAAGGGAATACAAACGCTCGACGCTGGATAATCGTCGACGAAGGTAAAAGCACTCTCGCACAGCTTCTGAATGTGAAATCCTACAGCGATTTAAAGAAAAGAGAGCTCATCTTCAATCTGCAGTTTTTTTCTATTATTTCTTTGCAAACATCATTCGGTACATTCTACTACAGTCTCAAAGCCGGTATACGTGCACAAAAGATATAAAAGATTAAAATAAAACAAATTGTTTCAATAATATCATAATAATCAAATCATTAGTGATAAATTTTTATTGAAAAATATTAATTAAATGTGAATAACATGTGCATCTCTTTTTCAAAGAATTTAGATTAAAAATAATAGCTTGAAATTAACTATTTTTTTCTTAATGTACACAATCTATACTTGTTCCTTATTGTTATATTAAGATTGAGTCATGTTTTTTATTAATTATATCATTTTAAGGAATTGTAACGGTCAAGAGAGTTTATTCTTTTTTCGAAAATTTTTAATTGCACGATGTTTAATTAATAACTGATTTTTATTTCTCATAAATCAAACGAAAACTTATGATCAAGTTTACTGCTCATTATCATTTATTATTGTTTTTTAAAAAGTGAAGACTATGCTTTGCCTACGCGCCCGACATTTTAAAAGATGAGTTCCTTGGAGAAAATATTTTCTACGCGAGTGATGAGCCCGCGATTGTCGTTGATGTTGACAAGTCGAAGTCAAGATTGATGTATGTAGAAACGTGACGTACCTACGATTTTCCTACCTTTGCGATTCAACTGCAACGTCGATTTGTGGAAAGCCGTTTATCTCTTCAAACGGGTTGCCCGCAACTTTTCGTCGACGTTTATCGACAAATCCCGCGATAAAAGGAGAGCGAAACGCGAGAGATGTACGCAACTTTCCGCATTTTTAGTGATCTTGCCGATGATGGAAACGGTTTGAAAATTTCTGTTTTTTGAAGATCTTTTTTACTTTCAATTTTTTTCTCTTTGTGCAATTAAATTTCGTTTAGATTTCATTAGATTTCTTTTAGAGCTATAAATCAAGTTTATACTCCATCAGATCGTAAATATGAAACGTGTAACCAACATACATTCTAAACCAGTTATGAAACTTTTGGTTTTTTTTTTTAATTATAAATTAAATATGTCTGATGTAAACATTTGGAATAAAATTCATAATGCTTATGGAAGTATTATATAAAACTACTTAAACTTATCACCTATTGAACTAAATATCTAAGAAGTTTTTTTGGGCAAAAGATTTGGCAAAATGTGTATGTAAAAATCTATTGGATACAAATATTGGTACAAATATTACTTTGAATCTATGTGATTATGTTGATCATGTTGCATTAATTAAATTATAAAGTATATGTACTAATTAAATTAGAAAGTTCGTATAAAATTATTTCGAGTAGAGAAATTTATTAGCCGCAGACAAGATCCAATTCTGTTAATAGCTATTGTAGCAGTGTATTTCTGCGTGTACATGTATGTATGTATATGTAAAAGTTCTAGTACTCGCTGCGATTAGTAATTTCCTTAGCTGCAGTTTTCACGTGCTACTGGCTTTTCCGTGAGTAGGTATGCAATCTCGCAGAAAGCAGGCAGTCGCTATTCGCTGAAAATTTCGGTCCTTCTCCCTTCCTCTTATTAAAATGGGATGCAAGCAAGAGATTTCGCTTAGCTACACGCGAAATATACGTTTGCTTGTAAGAGAAATCTTGGGCATATTATAGCATTGTAATATTGCGCCTTTGTAGCATGTGCTAATTCGCGAACGAATTTTAACGAGATCTAAATGCGTACATATAAACGTAAACTTTTCATTGTAAAATTTATACAATTTTCCGTAAATATACAATTTCTAATTATTATCCGTAATTTAATTAATTTTAATATGCGCTATTTAATTTCATAATAACAAAAATATTGCATTATCATTCCTGATCACAGAAAATTTGTTTGTCACATAATTACCTGTCAACGGAATTTATTAATAAAATATGTCATATGAATATTATAATATTATTTGTTTAATATTTTTAATTGTTAATATGAATCATAAACAATTATACAAAACAATAATTTAATACATATACGTATATATATGTGTGTGTGTGTGTGTGTGTGTGTGTGTGTGTGTGTGTGTGTGTGTGTGTGTGTGTGTGTGTATGTGTGTATGTATATATATATATATATATATATATAAAACATAATTTTTATTTATAATAATCATCTTAATCAAAAATACGATTCAAAAATTACTTTCATTATTAACAAAAATAATATATATATATATATATATATATATATATATATAATAGTTTATATCACTTAATAGTTCTCTCTCTCAAATCGTTTTTTATATCAAAGTACTTGCAATTTTAAATTACTTTGTATATATTTGTTTTATATATCCTCTACATCATAATTTCACATTTAATCTCTAATTGAAAAAATCTCTGAAAGTCGCATAACTTCTTCAAAGTTACACCTTCAAATTATCGAGGTAAATACTTGTTTAAAATTTCACGCAAATTGGAGGCATGAGCTTTTTTCACTTTAATGGCCCCTCGTTATTTCTCACATCCTTCGTCTATCGTTCGGTTGTACGTGGAGATCTCTCTCTCTCTTTCTCTGTAATCGGCGGCGCCTTGGGTCTTTGAGAGGTTGAGAGGCAGAATACGAGGAAGCACTAAAGAAAAAGAAGAAACGCTGAACGGAGTAGCGGATTACTCAATTGTCGAATTCGATTGGCCGCGCTGATTGAATCGTGGAGAATCGTCCCCCTTGGGAAGCCGAAAAGCCGCGAAAAGACGCGGTCCAGCACCTTTCAGTGACAAATAAAATATAACAAATTACAAAATATAAGATCACCTTTTTAAAACATCGTGTCTTACTAAAATCTTTCTCGATCGTTCATCTTAATGCTCATTCAAAGGTATTATCAAAGATGATAGAGATACATCACAAAAGCAAGAAATTTAAAAAAATTGAAATTAGAATATTTCCATGTCAAATTATCTTTTAAGCATTTTAATATTATAAAGGTATAATAAAATCCAGTATTATTTACTTTTTTATACATATCACGTATAGTATGATTGTAATTTATTAAATAATTTCATGATATTCTTAAAAATTTTTTATATTAATCAAGGCTCAAATATTTCGATGTATAAAAACTTAAGAAGATTTAAATTTTAGTACGTGCATGATTTATGCCACTTTTGGCATAATCTGCACATTTTATAATGTTATAGCCGTCACTCGTACTTCTCTACTAATAATACTTCGTTCTAGTTTTGCATTTCCATTAGCCCTGCAGAACGTCAAACGCCAGACAAATACCTCTCTCGCGAAGAAATCCGGCCGTCAAATATTCCAGTCATCGCGTGGAAAGGGCGATAATCCGACGCGCCCTGCAGTGCGAAGTTTCTCGCGCAAGGAAAAATTTTCGAGCGTTTTCCGGGCGGGACCAAATATCCCCGGCGCTTTTCGCCGATTCTGTAAAGGGCGCTTTTTTCCAAGCACGCCGCTCGCCACCCCTCGATGTTGACGTCCTCGCAAGTCGCCGGAAATTCGTGGCTTGACGCTTTATCGAACGGCGGGACTTTATTGTAGCGACTGCGGAAGTACGAAGCGCGAAGGAATAAAATCTACCGCCGCGGCACCGAAGGAAACTTCCCCATAGAAGATAAAACGTCTCGCCTCGCTTTCCGCGCTTTTTGCCGATACTGACGGGAAGGAAGACTTCCAAAGTTCCCGCCATTGTCTAAACGTTTAATCTGATACGACGGGCGCTGGCGGTGTTTTTGCACTATGCCCGCCGCCATTGTCTAAACATGGATCAATTTGATGTGGCAAAAAGTGACGAGAAATTACGTCACTTCCGTTCCGATGGGAACGATCTCGCTGATTATCACGTTAAACGATTCTGTTGCGTACATCGCGTTGATCGACTCTGTGTTTTGCTGTTTGTTTTCTATGTAAATAGCAGTATTGATACTTTAATGGTTTCCTTGTGATTATATGGCGCATTATAAAATAAGCGCAAAAGTCAATTTCTCGCTATTCGCTTGAAATTTTCGTCATTCAAGTTTCCTATTTCATAAATATAAAATAGAAATAAATACAGTAACTTTATAAATACAGTAACTTTTATTCAAATGTAATTTTTTACAAACGACGTAAAAAATTTTGATCATTAGCTATCCAAAACTTTCTTTCAAGTCTTTTTTTTCCTTGACAGAATATAAAATCTAATGCAAACGAAATGATTGATTAATAGCACAAAATATTGCTGAATTGTTTAATCCAATATCTCTCATTATACATTTCGCACATAGAGCAGTAAACCCAAGTATGTAAAACATTCCAAGCTTCGGAATGGGCATTCGGAGACTTCGACTTGTCGGTCAAAGATATGCGATCGATGAGGCAAACGGGGTACCGAAGGCATTGAGAATAACCCGTTGTAAACTAACTCGCCGCTGGTGTAATTGAAGGTGAAAGCCACTTATACAAATTTTTTTACGAAGCACGCTGAATAACTCGTAAAACGGAAGAAAGGGGATGCCGCTCTCGACCTTTCTCATAAAGGGTTCCACCTAATGAGCCGTGGATACAAAGAACCTCGTTTCAGCTGAAAAGCTCATTCGCTGAAATATTTTAAGATAAGGGTAGCTGCGTAAAGTGGGATGTAGAGGGTATTACCTGCATCTAGCGCGCGAACCCCCTCTGTGAAGAATCTCGCCTAATGATCTACGGGACGAGATAATCATAACTCAATCGCGACGTGATTATTCGTAAAGTCAACAGACGTGTAAATTCACTCAATTAAATTTTTGTGTGCTCTCCATGAAATTCAAAGTAGAAGTCGGTGATCTCTATTGGGAAGTTTGCGGGAAAGTGCGACTTGTCTTCGAAGTTCCTTGCGAGAGTAACTCGTTTCATCGACTCCGATTACAAAGTTGCTTAATGCGATTGGCGCAAACAGCGCAATTCTCGACGGGACGTCTCAAGCTCTTTGCAATTTACATTCACTTGTCTCGTTGATAAGGGAAAAGAGCTTTCCGTCTTACGTTCGAGACATTGCGTGAGGCACAATGTCCTTTTGAGAGAAAATCGATGCCGTTGCGTAGAAAACAATTGTGATTATTGTAACGCGATTAATAATAGCTTAGATGTATTTGATAGACGTTAATATCTCATCCCAAGATATATATACATATATTTTATGAAATTATGCGAAAAGGATCTCGAATTATGCACTTTAACGGTGTGATATATTACGTTGGTTCTAAGATCTTAAGGTCAAAAGTTTTCATAAGAAAGCTATTTAAATAGGTCAAGTCATTAAATAAAAGCTCTCGCCGGCCGACGAAATTGCGAACCATGGTTATACATCATTAAATCCGAATATTATATCGGAAGCTCGAAAGAAAGTGCAATCTGTTCCGCGCGTGAAATTTTCCGCAAAGGGATTCGTAGTTCACGGTTATAAACTGGCCTAGTTAGAAAACTTTCTATTCGATTTAAAAAAATTTATCTCTACAAAAAATTTATCGGAGATCAAAGATGATAAAAAATCCAATTCCAAAAAGATCTTAAAAATAATTTCTATTTTAATCTATTTATCTCGTACTTTTACATTTTCGTGAATTAAATTTATAAGATTTAACATTATTAAAGAATATTTTTGGTTAACAGGATTGCTATTGATATTTATATTTTATGATCCTCTGTCTCGACAGATTTATGTATAGCTATAGATAGCTTGAGAATTTTAGCACTGCTCCCCTTTTAGGAAAGAGAAATCGTATACGACACAGTTGTGTGTATCTCTTGGACTGAAGCCAATTTGCACGGTATAGCATAATTGCAGCGAATTAAACTCGCATTAAAGTTTCCACTGTAATTAGTATTATTTATGCTATACTAATTACGGCAAAGAGATTTGCAGAAGTTATTTTTATATCATTCAACAGTGACGCACGTGAAAATTAATTATATTTATTTTCGTTTATTTGTAATTAACCGGAAGTTATCTCTTGAATTCAATACATTTGCTGTATTAGCTTTATCGCTAATTTCCTGTAATATGTCACGCTGTGAAGGATGATTTAGAAGGAACGCATCTCGATGCTAGAAGCTTACTCCGCAAACGGTTGATTTAAAGAAAAATACGATAGCGTACGGTAAAGCCAAGATACTTGATGATCAAAGGAGTAGCCAATCGCGGAAACATCCGTCGAAGCTTGCTCGCGGACAAATTGTGCGGCTTTGCTCGTCAGTACCAAAGACTAAACGATCACGATTGACTGCTCATTCTGTATAGAAACTCGAGGTCCGTGTATAAGACAACTTCTGCTTCTGCAAAGCATTATTTTGCAAGTATGGGTTTAGTTGATGGTTTAGTGATATTATTATATTAAACTAGATATAGATTTTATGTAAGGAAATATATTGAAAGTAGATTGTTAATAACAGTTTTTATATAAAAAAAAGAGATATGAAAATTAAACGTGGAAAGAAAAGTTGGAGGAAACGAGAAAAATCCACGCTCCATTTTCAAAATTTAGTTTATCTATCTATGAGTTTAACTTTAAGGATAAATAAATTTAAATTTTTAAAATTGTTAAGCAAAGTAGGAGAAAAAGAAATATCGTTCTATGTCAATGTAAGGCTTTTAAAATAAGCAGACGTTAAATGGCAATAATTAATTCATTTGAACGTCTTTGAACGAACTGACGTGTTTCGTAAGCTTTCTTTGATGAATATGAAGAAGTTTACTAACGCCTATTTTATTAACAAACTAGAGACGAAGCAATTTGTTTCTGGAATTAGTAAATTGCTGAATTCTCACCGAAAATGTCGCACAGGACGGTAAATATCTCGAGAGTGCTTTTAAACGAAAATGTTTCTCTCAGTTTGATATTGGTGTACTACAAATAACTTTACTATTTCATGGAATATATAGCAGAATTTTAATTAATTATTTAGGCTGCAAAAATACTGTATAAAAATAATGTAGTACATAATTATACTACATGTATATGTAGAATATTTAAAGATTCGCACAATAAAATTTCAGTCAATAAAATTTCGTTACATCAAAATAATTTTGAGTTGTGCACATAAATTTATATTTGAAAATCTGTCATGCAACACGATCATTATGTTATAAAGGGTTAATTGACATTCATGATAAATTCGTATACCGGAAATTGCGCAAGTCTAGATTTTAATAATTGCAAGAGAAATTATTACGCACACAGAAATTCGATTAATTGACAAATTCAATTTGAACAGCCGCGTTGAATAAATTATAACAGTCCCGTGCTCATAGAGCTTGGTCTTGGTAAATTATGTCTTGCTCGCCCTCCGCCCCTCTTTTTCTGTAGTCTTCTTCCCAAGCGCTTCCGACGGTAACAAATAACACCTTCTTCTTCTGGTGTTTCCGAGTTTCTTCTCTGAAATTTATTTCGACGCAGATGAGATGCAGGCCGTCGCGGTTCTTGCGAATTATTCTGCCTCGATTCGTAAGAAGATCGATTCCACCCGCAGCTTCCACCCGAAACGCCGTCGGCGGGTAACGGGGATGGATTTGACGATCGTCGAGTTAACGAATTCAAATGAAAGGTAAGAAAAGGAAGAGGAAGGGCGACAGTTTCCGAAAACAAAAAGACCAGCTTCTCTCCTCCTTGCCACGCGGTAAGGGTCCTTTATTAAACGCAAGAGAGAGAGAGAGAAAGTGCCGAGAGACGGACTCGTTGGAGAGGTGAGGGGTTGGCGAAACGGCTGCATAAATTATGCTTATGAGCCATTTCGTGTGTTCTGCGCCATTTTTAAATTATACTTTTAAATGTAGCTCTCAGTGTAGGGCGCAGTGACCGGGACACTCTTCTTGATTCATTCCTCGTTCCATTTTTCGCGGCTCATATGTATTATCTTCAACTGCGTCTGGGAATTGTTTTGTCGAAAATTTGTTCTTCATTTGAGGACATTATTTTGTTGAGACTTCCTCCTTCTTTTGCCACACTGACTAAATCTAATTAAGATGTTGTTGTCACAAGGCGCACTGATGTTAAGTACTGAATAAAACATTCAATTGAAACAATTCACTTTGTGAACTTCAACTTATTTAAACCTAATAACAATTGTACTCTACAAGTAATTAATCTAAAAATTTTTTTTAAAAACATCTCTAAAAATTATCTCTTTATACATACGTTTTTTTAATGTCATTCGCCAAGATGTTAGTTCTTAAATAATTAAGGAATGTTTCTCTTATATTAAATAATAATAACAGATTTCGTTTAATCTAAAAATATTTTATAAAGTAGATTATATTAAGAAATAATTCTCATATAAATTTTTTTTGTAGAATTATAATAACTTTTTTTGTAGAATTATTTAAGTTGAACACAAAAGATCAAAGCACTATCTCTCATTCTACCGTCCATTTTATTTTTTTTTTGTACAAATGCTTTTTTATAAGTACAGTCAATATTTTTCAATTTTATTTTATTATATATGCAATCTTTAAAGAGAGATCTTCAGCTAAAACAATTTCCAAGTTATAGTCTTTCAGGATACTGTATTATCAATACGTACTCTTGCGAAACTCATTGTCATAAAGAATGGCAGTGCTTACTAGACTCCGAATAAATCGCGCGACAAAAATCGGCGACGTATATCGCTTTGGTCACCAAAGCAGTTTCTTCGTCCGCGACGCACGGAAATAACGTTTGTTATCGCAACGAAAGCCAGTGCTCCAAGTAACAGTCGGTGAGACGCTAGCTTGAAATACTATGTACCCAGAGCGACGTTAGCCCGAAAGTATCCCTGGATGGAGTCCTCCTTCCAACTTGGTTAATATCTTCCTTTTTTTTTAGTCCGTTCATTGCCTGCGCGTAACGTTAGATTAAAACTATTTTTAAACCGTTTTTCACATTTATCGCCGCCGAAGACGGTACGAGGGATATTCTACTTTATGACAATTAACGAGCCACTGTGATACGAGCGACTGCAACGATCCGTTAATACGAGTATAACTATTCTATTATTATCTACACAGAGCATGCTATATTTTTAAATTATCTTTTTGCGCCAATTGTCATAAAATAAAATCAATATTATTTTTTAATTTAAAAATCAATCAACCAGATATTAAGATTTATTTTAATTTTTTTATGCACGAGATTTTTACATTAAATCTAAATGATGTAGAGTATGGTTTCAATAATTATTAATTATAAAATGTAATAATTTTAGTATAAGATAGTGAGAGTTAAAATTTTTTTTAATAAATCTGCGTAGAATGAGAAAAATTAGAGTTTTAGAATTTTAGAGTAAAACTCAAAAATTGAGTTTTTAGATAATCATTGCTTTGCAAAAGTTTATTAATTTCGTGTCCATATTGATGGAAATAATCTATATCACCGTCAAAATAACACATCTTACAACGCATTGGTGTATAAGAAAATCTTGCATATTGTTTTAATGTAATCTTAAGAGATCCGATGGTACGACGATTTCTCTAACTGCGATGCAAATACTCAAGCTAGACAAATTAATTATTTGCAGCTGGTCCGACTGCTCGAGGGTGCCTGCCCCGTCTCCGTAATAACCGACGCGCCGTCATTCTCTCCAGTGTAGTCTCGAAGGCTTCTTAATAAACTTTGGTTCTCTGCGCCGCGTTAGCTAAAATCCTAGATCGATGTAAGCCCTGGGGCCACCGGGCAAGATTACGTATCTCGGCAGAGTGTAAGTGGCTTTCCAACAAAGACCACCCAACCCCTACAAGTACAAAATATATTAAGACAACGAAGGCATCCGAGGCGTTTACCCCCGAATTTCCTCGCACAGAGAATCTCATGCGCGCACGCGCGTGGATGTATACTCTTTCTCACCCTTACAGAATCTAAATGATATCCACTCGAAAGCAAATTTTGCCTTCAGTTAAAATGTAGCGCGCTGCTCTTATTAATTCACGTTTGATAATAATCATAAGCATGCCCCTTTTAAAATCTGTACCTTCTGCATTTAATATGAAATGTTTATATCTTTTGGCAAGGCAAGTAATGGCCATAGAGAATTGTTAATTATCTGTGCTACTAAAATAAATAATACGACGGCATTAAAAACATATTTGATCATATTTGACCACCCAAAATTCATTTTACGATATATATTACTCACAAAACGTTCAAACAATTTGATATGCGTATCGTATATTCTGTTGAACATTCTCTATGCTTTCTTAATGCTATTTGGATTTGGAAAAAAATTCCCGCGACGCACTATAAATAAGTTTTATATCTCGCAATAAAAGTTGCGATAACTGCAAAAGCGCAACATTGAAATGTTCGATTAGGTGTCTCCTCGACGCATTCAAAAGAACGACTAAGCAAAAATGGCACAACCGCTCGGAGTAATCCCAATCCTCATCTCCGTGTACTCCCTCGACCTGCGGCTGTTCTCGTGCTTGCAGGGACGATTAAACCGGTCCCATGGAATCCATTAAATGCATAAGGACAACACCCCCTGGGTACCCAAGGGGTCTCGTATTCGCGTCGAATTTCTTCGCGAGAGCGGTTTCTGAGAGAGCATCTTCCATAGGGAAATGAAATAACCGCGGGCGGTACCAGCAGTAGCAGAGCGACGCCGCGCATCACGATTTCAGATCTTCTTTTCAATTAGAGCGAGACATTCGAACCGGACTCCGGCGAGCCGGAGTGAGCGCGCTGCTTAATCAGTTTTAAAGCGGATAAATTTTTAACTCTCGACGTACGTAACCGAAAGTTTTGCCTGGCGGGCGAATCCAAGAACGTTGTGGTTTTACGTGAGCTCGACGAAGTAGTGGAAGCGAGGTGAAAGAGGTATGTGATCCACGGTAATGGCCGACGCCTCGCGCTTCTCTGAAAAAGTTTGGCGCCGAAGGTGAGTTGTCTTCCCTTCTCGCACTTCTCGCTCTTCTTTCACTTCTTCTTCTTTTGCTTGATTTCTTTCCTTGTATGCCTCATCGCGAGCTTTCTCCGTCCATTTCATTCGATTCTTTCTCTCGTACCTTCGCTCGCTTCGAGCTTGCCGAGCTCGCTATTCGTTTCCCTCTTGACCTACTCGCGCTCACCTTCTTGTTTCTCTTCGTATCGGAGCCCTAACGGCTCTTTTATTGTCGGGCCAATCTTTTGTCGCCATCGCAAAGTGCAGACATTATAAAGGTGCGTTAAATGCGATATAAAGTGCTCGACTGTGCTCGATCTTTTCACTAGACAACTTAACGACAATTCAAGTTGCAACTAACGATCTGCAGCTTCTGTTACGAGAAGTTATACTTTGTGACGGATTATTTCTGTGCTCGTATTTAGAGAACGAGTACTTTTTATCTTGACTAAGACTAAATAAAATCTTTCTACTAACAAAGACTAACTAGCGTCGGAGTGTCTCTCATCGATTTTGATGGGTTTCAAATATGTTGTAAAGTCAGAAACTATTTGACCATATTTTTTTTATCAGCGTATACCGAGGTTTAGAGATTGAAACGTCCCGTCCAAAATAACGAAAATGAAAAGTTTTTTTTTTAATTTTCAGTGAATATGTTCGAAATTATGAGATACATGAAAAAATGTTTTATATAAAAGTTTTATTTTACTCTTTATAATCATGTATTCACATTTTTAAAATGTCAAATTTTTTTATTTACCATCATCTCCACTTAATAATTTTACAAAATTTAAAAATTTTGTTAAGATAAGAATTAAAGAAAATAATGTATATTAACTATAATTAATCATAATTAAAAAACGCGATTTTTAAATTTTCTAAAATTAATAAATGGGAATAATAAATACAAAATTTAATATTTTAAGAAATGTAAACGCCCGTTATAAAGAGTATAAAATATTACAAAAAAATATTACAAAATTTTCGAATAAAATATTTTTTCATATACCTTATAATTTCGAAGATATTCGCTGAAAATAAAAAAATTTGTTATCTTTGAGAGAGTACTTCAATTCCTAAATCTTGAGATATGCTGATAAAAAAAAATTTAATATCTTTTGATGCTTTATATATTTAAAACCCATGAAAATTGGAAGTTAATTTCGATCCCTTGTAAAAAGAATTTTGATCATTAATTAATATTATTCGCAATTATGTTGAAAAATGTCTGTTTCAATTTCAATATATTTAACAGATATCATTTTTGTGAAAAATACAGCTAATCTCATCAAATTTTAAATTAATAATTAATCGTTTACTTAACAATAAAATTAATAATTACTAAATTAATTGGATTGATAAAAGTTAATTAAAAAGTTAATTAAGTTAAAATGATAAAATTCAACTTTTAACAATATCGACAATTTATTAAATATTATTTTATTTAATCAATATTTGTAATTATCTTAGTTCCCATTTAATGATTTTAAATGCAGGCATTCATCATTAATACAATAAATGAACAGGTGCTTATAATGCTATGCCGGATTTTGCCAATCTCAAAATTACACTCTTTGCCTTACCGACGCTTCGTCGCAATTTGAATTCGAAAATGCGAATCCGAGGATTGTCCTCGTAATTACGCTATCAGAATTTTACAGTTGCCTATTGAAACAACGCGGCACGCTCCAATTAGCTATAAATCCTGACTCAATTCGATTAATTCGACCGAATTTTGCGTAGCCGTTGCCACGGCCGTGTGCGATTGTGAAAATAATTAAATTAGCTCGACGCGCTTTCGTTGCGCGAAATGTGATGTTCGCGACAAGAGTGACGGCGAATGATGGCAATTAACGATACATGAGAGCCGATGATAATTTTGTTTCGTGGCGAAGACGACGCGACGCGGCGCCGCGCCTAGCTGGCAATCTTTAACCGAGCCCTTCGTCGCCGCGCTGATGAAATTATCTTCGGTGCCAGCATCGAGGCCCTTTTCCGCCCGTAAAAAGAAACGTGGCGCACGCGTCGTCATTTTCTGGCTCCACGAACCGCAAAAAGGCGCATCGTTGACCACACATGGCGCGTGGCCGATGTCGGCCCAGCGCGACGTTGGACGAATTTCACACGGATGATTCGACGGCGGTCGTGCCCGCTCGAGCGGAAGCTGGAACGTATTTGCGGAATTACATCCGGAAGCGCTCGCTCTTTCCGATCGACTTTCAATCCTTGTTTTTCTCTCGCCCTGCGGCGAGATTCCACCCCTGTATCCCTGACCGATTGCGGGGGTCTACAGGATAAATTCCAGCGCGCGGATCCTCGCGTCGATGTAATTTCGAGGCGATTGAGGACGTCGCGTGACTCGGGTAATCCGTGTAATTAAATGTTAAGCGACGTGGATACACTTCCGCATACACTAAGATTTTTTTTCTTAGAAAGGATAGAAAGGATATCTCAATGAGAAGAGAATAGAGTGCCGGCGCGAATAAATTAGTTCTCTGTTAATTTACGTTGCATTCTTTTGAAAAGATTATTTTAAAGAATCTTTCTTCTCTTTCGTTGAGAACGTTTGGCAGTTGCGTATATAATTTCTAATTTTAATATAAAGATAGATATTCGTAACTTTGATACATGTATTATAACGGAAAATTGGAGGAGATAATGGCAAGTTCATGCTTTGAGCTAAATTGAAAAGCAAAGCGTAGAACGTACAAATTCAACGCGTTTTTGTTTATCTTTCAATTCAAGGGAGTGACTAACTTTAGCGCTGATGACACAAGGGGAACGTACACAGCTCGTACTTGTCAGGAAATTGTACTCTACGGAAGGATACCGTGGAACGAAGGTTTCGTTCAGGAAATTCAGACCAATTCTGATCACGTACACGCGAGCGATACAATCGCGATGATACAAAACGACTCGTAGATGAAAGGAACATGCTCGAACAGGGACATCGTCCAGGCAGCGACGAGGCTCGAAACAGAATAAAAGTAATATCCGACAAGAGTAAGCGTCCGCGAGGACTTGCTCCTTTCCTTTTCCTCAGAATTCCTTTTCTTTTCGTTCTGGCTGTGACGGGAGCAACGAGAAACTTGAGGACAAAAGAGAACGACGACCGTGACGAGACGAAGACAGAACAATCGGGCTAAGGCGGAAGGCGATGAGGTCTTCGAATTGTGGACGGAAGTACCCTCTTCATTTCTGCATCCTTTGCATTCCGATTCCCGGAGCAAGAAAAAAAAAGGGAAAGAAAAGAAGACGAGGTGGAAGGAAGGTACATCTCCAATACCGTGTCTCGAGAAAATCTTTTGGTCTGTCCGCCGCGAATTGTAGCCCGTTCGAGACGGTCGAGGAGATCAGAATGGAGATGTCTTCCGAACGAATCGAAGTACGACGAGTGAATAAAATGTTTGACTTGCGAGATCATTATCGGATTTGTAATAACACGTGGATTAGATGCTAATGAGGTCTTTTTCATCTTGTTTAATTCTGACTTTGATCATCTCAAATATTAATCACAACGAAAGTAAATTCGAAAGATAGAAAAAAAAATTTTACGAGTACGAACTGCATAGTATACGTAAGAGACCGTATAATCATAACATCTAGATATTTCGTGTTTATTATTCGAATGTGGACTGAATTTGACTAACGAAGACCAAAGTTGTGTCGAATAACAAGCGTTTCCAAGTTTCTGTTCATTAGTGTCGGTCGTAAACGATAAAAGCGACGTTGGCGGAAGTAATTGGTCAAAATTTGATCCATACCATCAAGCCACATTTCTGCCGCTCGAACTGCAGCTGTTGTTACGAGGTAGAATAAAGGAAGGATGGTTAATTTGATAAGGTAATTAGAAATAATGCCTGACAGAATTGCGCGCCAAGTTGGTTAAAACATCGGTGCTTAAGTCGCAACAGATGTAATAATTACAGATGAGGAATACTAGTTGATTCGCGATCAATAAAAGCGATCACTTTGAGCAGGATCCTTCCCGTTTGTGCGCCAGTATTCTAATGTCTACCATTATTTAAAGTAAACTTCTTTAGCGTCCAAAAGCAGAATTGTTAATATTGTCGTTTTCTTTTCTTTTAAAAAATTTTTAATAAGGATATTAAGAGACGAAGCAATCGATTAAGAAAGAAGCGCAATTAGTAGATTGAAATTTATATTATTGGATAAGATATCGAGAATAGAACGGCTTGAAAAGCTTTTTTTTTAGCACTGTTTTTATACGAAATGAATTAAATCCATTACGTTTTAGAATGTAATATCACTGCAAAATGAATTTAAAAGAACGATATTATTATTGTTATTGTTTTATTGCATTCTTTTCAAATGTCGGTGATTAGAGATCTAAGATTTTGCATTTTTCACGCAAATCTCGATAAAAATATGGGTAATGACTTTTATAAGTGATTGATAGATTTTAGAATAATTTATTATGTCATTATTACATGTATACATAGTCACATTTTTCCGCAAAAAATAAAACTCCAGAATCAAGCGGAAAAGTTATGCAAAAATTTGAAAGTAAGTACTTCAATGGCAGATGTTTGCGTACATTTACTCTGTGAGTACATGGAAATATCAATGATGTTTTGGAAACGTAACGTGATAAACTGACAATGGAAAAATGGTTAAAAAAATTTGAACAAATAATAACCTAGCCGCTGATGACCGATGAAGATCAATTCATACTTGTCATTGAACGGCTTTTAAAATTTACATTGGAAACCGAATCGATATATTGCAATTGACCGATGGAGATCGATTTTATTAAAGCTTATTACCGAGTGATAATCGCTTCAGATGAGGGAGAAAATGCTTTCAGGAATGATTATTTTAGTGTGAAAAATACATAATTGTTTTTGCATGTAAGAAAAAGTATTCCAGGCTTTTGAGATAATTTCCACTACGTCAATTTCACGCGAATTTATTTGAACAATTAATATAATAATGTTACATTTGTATGTATTTAAATTTTATTGTGTAGGCGTGAATGTGAATTTTCTTTGTACATTCCGTTCAAAAATATTTAACAATAGCAATAAACCACGAAAAGAACTAAGCAGCGCAATGGTAGATAAAGTTGTGAAAGATAACAAACGTTTTACGCTGAAACTGCTCGCAGAGTGAGCAGAGTTTATAGAAGCATTCGAAAATATGGTGCACTCTCGGAAGCAAACACGCTCATTTCGAAAATATCGTAGTACCAGATAGAAATAAAGGAAAATTCTTAGGGTGCTGTTCTTTCGCAGAGATCTTATATTTCTCGTGGAATCAAAGTACGATTACGAGAAAACACGGTACATGTTTACTAAAGAGCCACATATAAATATCAAAATAGAACAAAAAGAACAGCGCCAAATCATTGAGTAAAGAAATCTCTCCTTTAAAAGCAATATCTCCAAAAAGAGAGATAAATCGCGTCATTGGCGAACGTTGTATTTTTTCAATAAGAGAAAATGCGGGTTTAGAAACGCGTTCGCGGAAGCTGCGTCACCGAGGTAAAATATCTGCGAGAAGATGGCGAGGCAGGCGAGTGTATCTCGGATATGTCTGCATTCCGGTGCACGTTTGCCACGATTTGTTCTATCTCGACTTCTTCTATTCTCTCTTTCTCTCCGAAGCATTCTCACGTATCTGCTCGCCTTCTCGTAGCACGATGCAATCGTGTGGAAAAGCAGCGGTCCAGCGAAGGGCAAATATTCAGTCGAGAGAATTTGTCTCATCGGAAACACCCCAGTTCTACATCGCAAAAATAGCATGTTGTTTCGTGAAAATTCTCAGAACACAATGTAAATTTCGTTCGAAGGATCTCTACGACTACGATATGTCTGTTAAAATTTCATCACTTGTAATGCAGATAACATGACATATTGCGTTAGCAACTCGGAAAAACAAGTTAATATTCAAGAACATATTTTTATATAGTATACTCTCAACGAATTTAAATAAATTACAAATAATAACGGCAGATACGAATGAGATTAAAAGCTCAATCATATTATAAATTAACCAGCTCACTTACCGCCGCCTTTAGCAGATTGCGAGTTATTCGGTGGGCTCCGCCCTTCGGGTTTTCAAAAGGATAAAATATAAGGGTGATTTATTATACGGAAATTTTTAAAGTATTTTTAAATTTTAAAGTATTTTAAATTTTAAAGTATTTTTACACTTTTTATTAATGATACTTTTAATTAGGGGTCTTTAGAATTTTTTAAATACGTAATTTTAAATACGTAAAAGTTTTTTAAATTTATTTATCAACAAATTAATATATATTAAATATTTTAAAAGATCCAATAAAAAACTTTAATAATAGTATTGATAAAAACAATAAAAAAATATCAATTTAATATATAAAAACTAATATATAAATAAAACTTTAAATTCTCATAAAATTTAAATACTTCTTTCTAAAGCAAAATGATAATTATTCCCAATTGTTTGCAGACATTTGATTTTTTGCATGTTGCATGTAGATCACTTTGTTTGATTTAAAAAGTCAAATTCAAGTCAAAGTCGATTAGTCAATTTAGGTACATGTATACGCGCAAAACTTTTTAAATTTTTACAAACGCGAAAGTCGGAAATGGTTTTTCGATATCTCGAATAGTTTCGGAAGTTCTCGCCTGTTATGTTTTTTGCATCGTTGAATGTATATACATCACTCTGTTCGAACGTGTCCAAAAACTCATTCACTGACTCACTTCCACTCACTTTAACTTACTTTACTAACTTCTCTGATTGTCACGCAGCAGTTATCCTTATGTATCAGAGTTGTACTTTCTGAAGCATGAAATTTCAATCTTAATCTATCTGAGCTTCCGATTCTATTTACTCCCACTACTCTCTTACTTTACGAAAGATTGCGATAGACATTGTATGCAATGATGTTCTAAAAAAAAATTACTTTTAATGAAAAGAAGAAAAGAGGTTCGTTTAAAATGATTCGCGTCCAAGGACTAAGAAGAAGGTCTCGGTGTTTCTCCTAACTATGAGCATTGCGGAGCGCTCGACCTACTTTGACAAAGTAAATCCAAACTTTAGTGAGTTCGTCTATAAGACTGATATCAAAACTGTTATTCCATAAGAGTCACCCTAGTAAAATGGCACACGTCCAAGTTGCTGTGAATCAGAGCAAAATGTTCGCACTACAATCTTTTCCAAGAGTTTGCAGTACGTATAATATACTTTGGTTCGTTTAAGAGAAGCACAAACAGATATGATCAATTAAATGTTATTTATAACCTGTGTAAGAAAAGAATTTAAATCTTTCTTTGTTAATGAAGCTTAGAATGATATTCGCGATCTTGCAGCAATGGGATATAGCGAGTCGCAGTGATAATATCGAGGAATGCGTCGGCGAGTGAAAACGTCGATTACAATCGCGACATAATCTAACCAAGTCGAACTTGGCCGTAATGATGTCGTTCCTGCTGATCGTAGAGCGGCTGTGAACGACCGCCTATTCTCTTAGAACGCAGGTAACCTGCGTTCCTTTCGCGGATCGCGGATCAGCGTTCTCAGAACTTTGTGAAACAACGAGCCAACCGAAGGAGACGCGTGGAAGGTCGAAGGTTCCAACGACTCCTTTAATGACTCTTCACAGGTCCAACTTAGTAGGAACTTAACCGTTTTACGTCTCTCCTTCTTGGCAGGATACGGAAGAGCGAACATTATCGCTCTTTCCCTCCCGTTATGTGTATACCCGAGATCCTCCAACAATGTAAACTGAGGCTGATAGAGCCGCATGGTGCTCCAGGACTTTCATCAAAGACCATCCTCTTCTGCGTAGAGCATTGTTTAATGTAAAGAGTACCCTCCAAGTTCAAAATTACCACCAGCTAGAGAAACAGTCCCCTCCCTCCCATCCACGTCCGTCGTTACTTTCGCATCAATGAGCAATGGAAGTTTCACTCCAATAAGTTCTTCCATTCGAAGATTAGAAGTCGATGGAGAACGCCATTGTCATGGCAGTCAAATCACTCGATAAACCCCCCTTCCCTCTTCCTGTTCAAATTTAACACCATAAAATGAAACTTACCCCCCACTATCAGCAGCAGATGAAGCAGACCACATCGCATTTTTTTGTACTTCCGGCGAAAGTCTTTATCCATTCTGTTGTGAAGAATCCCTCTATTTCACTGTAACGCGCGCGCGTCGCGCTTCTTGCTTACATATATCCCCGCTCGCAGATCGGTACCGCGGCGCTTCCGTTTCTGCGGTTTTCCATAAAAGAAAAAAAAAAAAAGAAACTACTCGCGCGAACGAAAAGGTGGAAACGCGCGGACGCGGGACAACATCGGGAAAAGTTCGCAAGATCGGAGAGTTTGCGTGTAAGTAAGGTGATTTTGACGCGTTTCTCTGGTACCGCTCGCGCGTCGATCTGTCGGATCGGCGTTCGAAATCGGCAAGACTGGCGACACGGCGCGGGCGCCACGCGGCCGCGATAGTTCCTGACTTGCAACTGACGAGGGATGCTGCACGAAGAGTTTGCGCCAGCCTCGCGCCCGCGCACAGAATCCTTATTCCCCTTCGCCCCCTAACCGGCCACAGTCAGTTAGTCAGTCTCTCTCTCCCGTCCCGCATCTCCGTTTATCCCGCGTTCTTCCGTCCACGTTCTCGCTCGTGTCCTGCCCCCTCATCCTGCCTCACCGTCTTCCTTCTCTTTCGACGATATCAATCCACCCTTCCCCTCCCCGCCGATCCCTTTCTCACCCTCTTATTCCTGCCCCCTGCACTCACACGAGAACTTCTTTCTCTTTTACGCAGCCCTCTATCGCTGTAGTTGTCTTCTGACTCACTCACTATTACAGTTTTTCCATCCCTTCCGCTTCGTCCTTCCCGCGACGTGTCGCCGTCTCCTCTCTTCTTTCCTCCTTTTGCAAACGATCGCGCTCCTAGCCATCCTCCGGATTTCTCTCTATCCCACCTATCCAATTCAGCCCCCCATGGTCGTCGTCCCGTTTATCCGTCTTCCATCCCCCACCGCGATCGCACCCACCATCTCCACCACATATCTAACCTCGCGCGCATCCTTTCGGCGGCTGTATCTCAAACACTAAAGAGTTTCTTAGGAAATTGAATTGAATGCCACCCTTCCCCGCGTTTCTGTCTTTTCGACGGCCCCACCACCTTGTTCTCCCACGCGCTCTGTCTTTTCCACCGTTTCCGCACTCTCCTCCGTTACTTTCGGGGGTGATCTCGTCTCTCGTCATCCCTTCGCTTTCTCTCTCTTTCTCTTTTTCTCACTCTTTCTCTCTTTTTCTTTTCTCCGTACTGTGCCATTTACTTTCGCACTCATTATCTGTCCGTCTTCGTCTTCGTCGTCACCCTCTTCCCAAGAGTTCCCGCCAAACTGATTGTCTCGCCGTTAAGCGGCAATTTATATGTTAACAGGCTCGAATCGGTCGAGAGTCATGCATACGTTTAAGGAACGGGATTTCGTAGAAGAGGCTGGCACAACAATGACAATGACAGCACAAATGACTGTCCGAAAACAAAATTCTTTTAGTCCGCTGTATTATTTGCCATTTATTTTTTTTTCTTTTACAATTTAGTGATTTTCATAAACTTTTTATGAAGTAAGAGAGTGAAAATATATTTTCAAAACATATTAATATTAAATTATTAATTCCTGTACTAAACTCTATTTATTATTTCTTAAAATTCTAAAAATATATACAAAAGGCTGAATAGGGAAATAGGTTGTACAAGAGAGGCTTTATTATTATAATAATAATTATAATAATTTATTACTATAATTCACTAACAACCTATATGAACATTTATTCTTCGAATCCAATTATTGCGTATGTTTTTACGGCTTTGTTTTCAACAAAGCCATAAAGAGCTCGCCCCGCGCAAAGCAATTAGTTTGTCCAGAAACTAACATGAAGCGGCTGAATTTGTGTATAAAGTTAACGTAGAGAATCGCAACTACGTTGCAGTATGACAACAGTTCAGTTTAATATCCTGCGACATCATCGTGTTAAAATAAACTTTGATCACATCGCTTGGCATTCGTTTAACACTCAGATAGTATGAATTTTCGTAACTTTGTACTTACGACATTGTCATAATCGCATAAGTAGTGTAAGTATAACGTATATTTAAGAGGAGAGTTGCTTTATTAAATATATTAATAAAACAAAAGCGAAAATCGAAACTTTTTAATGACAAAAAGATGAACTAAAAACAAGTCTACGATATAATTGTTCCTTCACGGATTAATTTAATCCTTTGCAATTGTTAATATTTATTATATATCGCGATATTTGTCGTAAGTACTAATCGGCTAAAAAACAGCAACGCACGATTGCACGTTTGGGATGAACGATGAAGAATTCTTAATAAGGAAACGTCACATAAAATAACAATCAAGAATTTTCTGAGCTCACACCGTATTATGCAAATTATTACTTTTTTCGCTAACACGCGCGTAAGTCCATAAAAATACAAGCAGCATCGGTGCGAGGTTAACAACGAGATCTTTACCTAAAGAGCTAAATCGAGGAGAAACAAAGAAATTCATGGGGAAAGAAATCATAATTAAGCTCTTCGATCGATTCTTCGCTTGTTAACTACTGCAGGTTGCTTCGTTGTTTTCGTTGCCAGCAACGCGATAATTAATATGATCCCTCGCGGAAGTCAGCTCGTTACCTCGAACAACAGTCGAACCGACCGAATTGGTGCTGCAACCACTCCATAATTTATCGCCGTGACGTGATGCGTCGTTCATCAGGGCAACTCTGCGACATCGTAACGCGCGGATCCGCAAATTTCATCAATGCGTCATACGTAACGAAGGATCGAACACCCGCCGCGTTCCGAGCGGATGCTTTTCGCAACGGCG
This sequence comes from Pogonomyrmex barbatus, assembly GCF_055798465.1. Lineage (NCBI taxonomy): Eukaryota > Metazoa > Arthropoda > Insecta > Hymenoptera > Formicidae > Pogonomyrmex > Pogonomyrmex barbatus. The sequence goes on from NW_028297098.1 coordinate 5,337,118, forward strand.
GCGAAGAGGACTGCGAGAGGACGCGGAGGCGAGGGGGCGGAGGGGGGAAGAGGATTGTCGGGCTGTGTGTTCAACTTCGGCAAACAGGCTATCGGGAAAATATGGTGGCGGCGATGAGCGAGTCCCTATCAATTCGTTGACTCATTAGACGGCGACGCGACACGCGAATTCTCCGCAGCGCGGCAGAAACGTTTTGGGACGCGGCAGAACGCTACGAACTCACGGTTTCGCCGCGAGAGCATTGACGCATTTGATTAGCGAGGCATACTAAATTGGCTCATGAATAATTCTATCTGTGCAAATTACTCGTGGCGAATCTCGATGAAGATGACATAGCGGAATCAATATCAAGAGCATTACGCGAGCATTACGGTCTTCTTTTTATGTACGTCGGTCGGTATAAACAGGAAAAAGTGACTTGGCGGATTGCACACGCTTTTACTTGTTGCACTTGCCGCATTGTAAAAGGAGATATTATCGGATGATATTTCCTAGATAGAGCCGCAAGTATCTCCTTTAATCTTCTCGTAAATATGCGATGTCCGTCCATGCGATGTTTAGAATAATTAACTTTACGTTTGTTTAATTTGAAAATTGTATCAAAAAGTATCAAAAAGTTATAGATGGTATCACTGATTCCGTGACAATATGTGTCTCGCAGGGAGGTGAACTTTCCGTAACCCAAGAGAATTATGTGTACAAAGAGCGAGAGAAAGTTTAATTACTCCCACGTGAGGAGTTACCTTCGTAAGTAACATGCACAGTGCGTTTTCTCAAAGCGCGGATCGATCAACCGCGTGAAATCTGGAAGTACGAAAGCTGCCGTCGTGGAAAATCATATTTTATTTGCGTGTTACGTCTGGATTGAAGTGTACCATGAGCTCTCTTGGCGTCATCGTAGTGCGAGCCTTCGAGAAATTGAAGAAAATTCACCGGCGAGTTTGACACGTCGCATAGAATTCTAAGTAATCTAACTGCACATAAACGAACTAAGGTGAAATGACTTGCGATCGCACAGATTTATGCCCGCCCGCCTGATTTTAACCCCGAATGAAATAAAGTTCGATTAGCTAAACGAACTCAAGGGCACACGCACGTGTAATTGGGAAGTTAAATTACTTTTACGTGAGAAGTTATACGCTCCTGTTCGCTTACATATAATATGTTCCGGCGAAGTTGCTAACAAATCAGCGCGAAATTCCAGAATAACGTGGAGCTGCGGGCCCGTGTGGACAAGTTTTGCTTTGGTCTTAACTTTTCGACTTAACTGCATAACTTTAATATTACCGAAATAAAATTGTACAGCAAACAGCACGATAACAGAAACTATAAAAGAGTTGAACTAAAGTCAAAACGGTAAGTTTAAGTGGAAATATAAAGTGAAAGATTTAACGAGATATCATATATCCACAATCTGCGTGGAGCAGTTAAAGAAAATCACAAAGATGCATTTCTGCCGCAGTTTACGTGGCGTATTAAATGCGATGTTATTACAGATTCAATTTAGTATGATAACACGCGTACGTGCGTAATTCTAAAAATAGATCAAACGTACGAATCTTATTTTTTTTTTTTAATGATTTAATGTTCTTGAGATACGCGATTCCAAGCGGCGGGAGAGTCCGCGTTGTTTTATAATAATTTCAATCCTCCGAAATGCGTCACGAGCAGAATCAAGAGGCATACGCTCACATATAATTAGAAAGTTAAATTACTGCTACGGCAAATGTTATTCTCGTATGCGAGCTGCACGACACAAGGCGAGGTTGCGTCGCTTCTGCATCCCAAATTGTGCGATTTACCTAAAATGTTCCATTATTACCGCATGTTGTAGCGACCAGAAGATACTCGGTGACGCGTAAAATAGAGCTGGACGTAATTTAGGGAATTATTTGGTCTCAGAGAGGGAAACCAAGAATTTTATTAGACGGATACTTGTCGCAAGTATCGCAAACATCGCATACACAGATAGATCTAGCCATTGGTGCCTATCTAAATTCACATTACGGGAGATTTTAGAAAATTATTGTTTTAATATGTGCATACGTTATAATAATAATAATATCACAAAATTATAACATCAAATTCATCGAATTATACTGTATAAGCTATTAAAATAAACAGGAATAATTGACATACGTTAAATGATACATTATTCATGACAATCAAAAATAATCAACGTGCAAGAAGTGTCAGAACTCACGGATTACGTCCTTGACATGTTGATGTTAAGGTGTACTAACGTTGAAATGTTACATCGGTAGATACATGCGGGAGAGAAGGCAAAAAGTCACGAGTAATAATAACAAATGAAATTTTCCCCGTCGTCACGACGGCATTCACAAGTCGCGCGAGTACACGCTGCAAAGTTATATCACTCCTACGCAAGATGTTAGACCTGTACGTAACATACGCGACATGGTTCTGAATGGGAAAAGCACGAGAGCAGAATCACAGGGATATACCTGGAAGAGGAAGAGCACGGTGGGATATAGAGGAGCTGATACCCGACTAGGTCACGTCACCTTTACATCCGGGTGTGGTGCTCAAATTGACCCTTAAACATTAACTCCAGTAGCTTTACGCCGCCCCATGGTTTCAGTGGGGTAATACTCTCAACTTTTAACGACTCGGGTCTCCGGCGGTATTTTCGCTCGGTCTCTCTTTTTAGCTCCTTCCTCCACCAGCCGCGGGTCCTTCCCATCCCGATCTCTGCCGTCGCTACGCTCCGAGGCGGCCGAGTGAAAATACCTGCTTGGCGGTTAACACCGAGGCAATTCGCGCACCGCCGTGGTAGAAAATCCTATTTTTTCTCGCCGCTAACGCGGATCAAAATTCATTTCCGCGCGAGAAGCTGAGCGATTGTAGATAATGCAATACGTCGGGAGGATTTTCGCTCCTGCCAAGCCGTGACCTGCGCGACTCGCTGCTTCAGGCACATGCACGCGGATTTAAAAACGTGTACGAAGCTGTGTATATATTATACAAGGAGGCCGCAAGAGATCTTCCATTAATTTTTAATACGCGTATTTTTTCATTAAACATAATGAAAATATCAAATCATTGACAGTTTTCGTAAATCAAAAGTAAACAACTTTTAACGAATCAAGCTACACAATTAACGGAAATATTTCATTATTTATTTACTGTCTAGTGAATTGTCTTTCGGCGGATTTGCGATACGAGAATAGTTACATAAAAATATTTAATCCTAAAAAAAAAACGAAACTTTTTTTGTTAACGATGCTTGTTTTTTGCAATATTTTGATATAGATCTATTAATTGCCAATCAGTCAAAAAATATCCTAAAGAGTAAAGATTAATGTGGCAACGGCGAGACACCCTATATACTTTAAACCGGTAATCGGATTAGGTATTAAGCGGTATTTTCATCTACGCGACATGCTGAACTTTATTCGCGACGGTATTTTAAAGCTACGTATCGTTAATCCTTGTTCCCTTTGATGTGTTTTCCAATGTATTTTAACGAAGAACAAGTATGTAATAAAAAATCAGATTTGTTAACGCTGAGAAATTTATAATATAGATAGAGCGTAGAATAAAAGCAAGATAGAAAATCGTTTTAAATTCAAAACAATTTAAAATCTAACTCGTAGTTTACATTTCCTCATAAATTTACCAAACGTTCGATACTCCGTCGTATCGATATACTCGTGGTCGCGCTTGCCTTATTACATTTTTAAATATTATCTCTTCTTGTAATCGTCGGTGTCTGCATTGTGAAACGTTTTATTTTATAAATACTGATTTTACGCTATTTTTATCGGAGAGATTATCAAAGAATATAGCACTAATATTTTTACCTACCATCATCCTCGATCTATTTTAACAAATTGTCGACATTGTCTGAAGACATTGAGAGAAGAACTTTGTCTGAGAGTTATTTATATATATATATATATATATATATATATATATATATATATATCTCGCAATCTCAATGGAAGATACGCTTTTGGATGTTATTAAAGAACATGTTTTTGCCGTTTTTATCGCATTTTGATCTAATTTTTATCGTGCCTCGTCGAGAGTAGGCACGCCGGAGGGTCAGGACTGTCCGGGCGGAATTTAACGCAATTCTGCGTTTAATCCGAACTTTCAAAGCTGTTAACGAGGACTGGCCGCATGTCCGGTCCGCTCGTCCTCTTCCTCCCTTCGGCCCGCACGCTCTTACGCTTTTCCTCCCTGTGTTCTCTGCATTCGTGTGTGCGCGCGTCCGCGTACGCGACCTCGAAAACGTGCTGGTACGGGTCGTACATGCAGCCGGAGCACTTATGGCACAGCACGCCAAACGTATTCTACTCCATTACTATTAGTTCGGGGGCTGTAACTTATGCAAGATTAAGTAAAGTTGCCCGAGCATGCCAGTTCGACGAAGTTTGACGTCCATTAGAGCATTATTGCAACGATAAGATGAATCGGCGGTCGATATTATCTCCGTCTATTAACTGATATTACTGTATGAGTACGTGTGAGTACGTGTGGGCGAAACGCTTATCTATAACGTCCGAGATGAGAGTTTTGTTTGACGTGGCGCGAGATCGCTCTTGTTCGTAACTGCGTTACTCACCGGCGAAACAGGAGAAAACAAAAAGAAAAAAAAAAAAAAAAACTTTCGGGTGATACGATCCTGCGACCCTCGAGAAAATGATGCATCAACCTTATTACGAGTTGATGTCGCACAGTTATTTTCGCACCCTGCTAAGTTACGTATCACGTAATACGTAATCTCTTACCAGATGGGACGTCCACGTATGGGTAACCTTACTGGTATAGCCGAGTAAATCCGCAAATACCATATGATAATTCAGTTATCGGACATATACGGCATGATGACTCCAATAAAGCACACGATATATTTATACTCAGATCGTGTGATATAAATATGATGAATCTTCGCTCGACCGAAAAGCTCACCGGTCGGAACAGGGTTTAATCGAATTTCTCGTTTAACCGGGACTTTTAAAGTTGTTAGCAGCGACTAGTTGAGTGGCGCATTCTCTGTTCGTGCTTGTAAAATGCATATGCACACGAATGGGCAGTGATGATGTAAACGCAGCGAGGGCACTTATGCATAGTGCACATAGCATGTATTCTACTCTGTTACTGCTAATTCGAAGCTACGGCAGTACAGTACAAGATAATGTAAAATTAATGAGCGTGGTGGCCCATCATATTTTGACGCTGTTTGGTTTGTTGTAACGAGGAAGCAGAACGAGCGCGTGTAATTTCTGATACATCATCGTCGGTACGTATATAATTTGCGAGAAATCAGTTTATAAGCAAAACCAGACGGATGAAATGCATAGTCTCCATTTGAAAACGAGGCAGCTCATGTAACTGTTAAGTTAAACTGTTAAGTGTTAAGTTAAATTTAGGTCAAATGTAATTAGTCAAATAATACGAAATATTTGAATGGATTAAATTTACATTTGGAAAATTTGACAATAGAGAGAAGAGAGAGAGAGAGAGAGAGAGAGAGAGAGAGAGAGAGAGAGAGAGAGAGAGAGAGACAGAGAGAGAGAGAGAGAGAATCTTAAAACTTAACGACAAGATTATAGATAAAAAGTTCGCTATGTTCTATACTTACTTAAGAAGCGATGAATAGTAGCGCCATATAGAGTGAGAAATAACCAATGTCTTGTACCGCGACGTAGTTAATTACGAAGTAGAGAAACATCCTATCTTTTAACGACGAAAGTTCAAGGGACGGAAAATAGGCGACGAAATAGTCTTCTTGAGGACGAAGTACGCTTCAATTAGTCAGTGTATATGCAAGTCCTTTGCCTTTAGACGGTGATCTACTTGGGAAACCACGAGCCGACTTTATATACCGTTATTCTGTAGGTTCCGCGACGCTGCTTGCAAGCAAATTGAAACGACGCCGTTATTCGTTACCGAGACGGTTAACGGGTGGAAGGTTGGAGCATTGATCCCGCGGGAGATGTTTCTCGCCGAAAGAATTTTCGCCTACAAGCCCGTCGCGATATCTCGCCCGAATGCAAATTTCAAATAATTCAGTTTTAAGCACAGTATTAAGTGAGTTCGTTAAAGGCGGAACTCTTGTAATTACTCGCAAAGACGTTCTTTATAATCGCTTCAGTTTTCATATCTTTATTTTTATTCATATCTTTGAAAACGCGAAAACACATATATAGAAATGAGGAATTTTTAATAATTATCAACATATTAAATTAAATAATTATTAACGTCGTGCCACTAATAGATTAAAAAATTCTTATTATTCGACGCTGTCATCCTGTTTACGAACTTCAATATCTAAGCTTGAGCTAGCAATCTCGCGGGAGATGCCGCGCTCGTTAAAAGAGTTTTTGTCTTGCACGTCCTTCGCCATTTCGTTTTCTCCACGTGACGTAAATTTTCTTGAATGTAAATTTTGGATAATTCAGTTTTAAGCCTGGAATTAAGCGAGTTCATTATACGCGGAAACTTTTATTACTCGTGAGACCATTTGCTTTAATTAAGTACTTGTAAACCTCTTGAAAGTTGCGGCGATAAAGTGGCTCGGGACTCGATCAGTTTGATTGATTCTTATGTTTTCTGACACTAACGAGCCAGGAAAGTCCCCTTTCTTTTCTTTACACATTTTATGACTTTACATTGCATCTCGTAATTTTCCAGTGTACTTTTTTCCATTCGCAAATCCTTGAATCAGCCCTTTAACCGACGTGGTCGTGTTCGTCGTGTTACAACTGAATGAATTTTCAAAGGCGCCCTTATCTGCCCGGATTTCCAGATGATCGCCTAATATGAAAGCTTTTTTTGCTGTCGATCGATAGGCGATTCGCCGTTTCAATATTCGTTATGAGGCGTCGTGCGAAATTCAATGAAAATTCCGGAAGCAGTTTGCGGCTCGCACAATTGCTCTCCCTTTTGATTTCATCTCTCCCCGACCACGCCCTTTGTCCCTCCCTCCTTTTTTTTTTACATTTCAATAATTGAGCCATTTATCGAATCAATAGGTGACATCGGTCGGATTTTGTTTTCTCAAGCGTTAAGGGTGCGGACCGTCTTTGAAATTCTGATCAATCGATCTTTTTAGAGCGGAACAAGCTCGACGATGCTTTCGAAATGCTCATTCTTCTACGGGAATTCTTTTTTTTCATTCGATTAATCGATTGTTTGGTCTGATTTTCGAATGAATGTCATGCACTTGCATCGCCGATCCATCGAATCTACATTCTACGCGCACGGATTGAACTGTGTAATATTCGATTTTATACAGTCACGTAATTTATCGATCCGACGGCGATACCAGTATCCGTTATTACTCGTCGCAAATGCGAGCGCTTGTTTCTGAATAAAGTTATTAAGAGAAAAAAGAAAAATGGCAATACCGAAGCAAAATTTGCAATTACAGCGCGATGTAACGTGGAAAAGTGTTCTGGAAATTATTCGTCGGATAATAACGAGCGAGCTTCATAAATATGAAGAAAAGGAAGTTTTGATGCTTTGTTTCGGCTAATTCAATCTTTAATTGGATAGAATTACGATACGAATTGGATACGAATACTGCATATTAATGCTTTAAGCTATCGATACAAAACGAGAAGAGGAAAAAGATCCTCGTTTATTTCGTTATTTAAAAAGTAAGGAAAAGAAAGGAAAGGGATAATAATACTTTTCAAGAAAAGTCTTAATTCTTGAAATTTCCCTAAAATTCTTTATTTATTATCTCCATTTAGTTTCATAAACGATTAAACTGCGAAATAAATTACAGTAATAATCCGACAAAATTGCGTCGTTAAACATTTAATGTTATTAGAAAAAATAGATTACTACATGTTAAAATATTATAGCTGTGTACATCGCGTAATAATAATCTCAAGAAAATAAATCGGACTCGTTTCCAACAATGCTACACGTGCATTACTGATTTTTCTGAGAAATAGAAGTTATGCGGCTGATCTACTTCTGCCGTTATGCTCCTCTTATTCCCACAATGCTGATATTGCGTGCGCGTAGCAGTGATAAGGAATTAGACAAGCGCGACAAGAACAGCCGTGGCCTACTTCGAGTAATAAACGAGAACGCGTGGCAATCTTGTTTTGAAATGCAGCTCTACGTAAAGCACAAAGTAAATAAAATGGACGGAAAGAAAACGAAATAAAGTATGAAATATTCCTGACACTTGATATCCTTTTATGCCGCGGACATCCTCTTGCCGTAACAATATCAAAGTATTTTTGCCGGCGCATTACTACCAAGCGCGATCCTTTGAAGGCGCGATCCTCACTAACGTAATGTCATATTTATGTTATATTAAAAATTAAGCAGGTTTTTCTTCTACTAACTTTATGATTTTATATTTTTGCAGTACATTTTTACATTCCTCTTTCGAAACATCCCAATGAAAACTGGTCCCCGACAATCTTCCACGTTTGTAATAACCACTCTCCTGCGGTTTGTGAAAAAAAAAATGCAATAACGTACAATTTGGCCTGCCGAGACTCGGTATTGCTACTGTTAAGCGCGCCGTGCGACGAGTAATCTCGTTTTCGCGATATCTTCCCTCACATCCTCCGAGAAACAATGGCATAAAGCAGGAAGCGATAGCGAAACTCCCGATTTCGCGACGCATAGGGTGAACCTTTTTACGAACTACCCGATTTATCTCACATAACGGGACGGGCCGCAATAAAACTCGCGACGCGATTTCGCCGAGGTAGCCGAGCGTAGCGCGTACGTGGTGCTTAACATAATTCGCGAGGCGAATCGCCAAGGATCGCATACGTTTGCCAGGCCGCGCGCATTGTTTTCCGCGGCCGATAATCGTATACAACGGTCGCGGGAGGGGAAAATGCTCCCGCGGCACAATAGTTTCCGCTAAGGAAGTGCAAAGAATTCTGAGTAAGTGCGATCCAAGATGGCCCCGCGCCAGACAATCCGTACGAACTCGCCGGGGGGACTCCTCATCGAGTCAACGAGAAATGTAAAAGAGCCGCTTTCGCGAAACAGACGGACAGAAATGGCGAATACGGGGTTACGGGGGAGGGGAATACACGGGACGGAGGCAACGCGGATTGAAATCGATACTGCAATGGCGAGAGGATGGACCGCCGACAGTGAGGAGGATGAAATGGACGTGCGAGGGATAAAGCGAAACGAGAAGAAGAGGGATCGTTTGTGAAGAATGCATACCGCCAAACGTACAGGCAGAAATAGACCGTAATACCATATAAGATTATGTTACGATCGAAAGGACAGATAGAGTTCTTCTCTAAATATCGAACCGGCAAAATCGCTGAAACTGGCCATTCGACAATTTTATTAAAACCGTTTCCACTGCGCGATGACCTAATCTCCCGTAAATTATTTTCCGATAAGATTGCATTGTATTTTCATAGCACAAATAGAAATATACTATATCTTATAATATTATATAAGATCGAAGAAACAAATAATTCTAGATATCATAAGCCGATAAAATTGCCGAAGTCATCCAGTTAAAGATGTTCTTGTTATAATGCACAATCAGGAAAAAGTCTGACAATATCGCGTTTGCTGAGGTGATGTTATCATGATATTTTTTTAATTGTGTGCAAAACTTTACATAATTAAATCGTGATTTGTATAGTGTGTATTCTCATTTTTAGTGTATCTCAATTATCAAGATTTGCAATAGCGGATATTTAACCTGTCAAATATATGAAAAATATTGAAAATTTGCGAGAGCCACAATGTATCCTCTCTTTGATTTTAACTATTGTTTTAATGCACAATGTAGTGCGAAATCGAAAAAATTGGATAGGATGTATTCTCGATATATAACAACAAAACAGACATAACGGGATTCTCGTATCAGCGACGTGACGCGGCCGCATCATCAGGCTGTTTCTTGAATTTTAACGGCTGACAGACGTGACGACATGAACACGCATGAATACCGCAACGTGATTAATTTGTGCGATAAATACACGCGCCTCTCGACCACGTCGACATGCCGCGAGATAATTACCAATTAATTTCTCTCGGGACATTTGAACGAAAAATTTATATTCGGAAAAGAGAACACGATTTTTTCGTAACAATGGTATTGAAAGTAGAATGCAGTGGCGACCAATTAAAATTTCCGATCGGTTTTATCGAGTTTCGTCGCGATGAAGTGCTCGCGTCGCTCATCACAACAGGATTTAACAACAAGGTTTAACTAAGATCGCTTCGAGCGATATAATGGAGCATGCACATATCCTAGACCCCGTCACAGTCGAAAAGTATCTGGAAAATGAGTTTGAATTCCGCGGGGAGTTAGCAATTGGAATCCGCCCTATTCCCGACGAAAATTTTGCACGATACCGTTTCTGCGCGCATCCATTTACTAATAATAATAATAATTTCGCACGGTTGACGATAATACGACGATAATACGACTATGCGTTTGACAATCAAGTAGAAAAATATCAATTTTGGTCTAAAGGTACGCTAAAGCGGTCGATACGCTGTGCGAAATCGCGAATCCAATTAATATCGCGCTTTAATTGCTTCGCGAATGCAAGTTCTGCTATAGATAGCGATTATAATAACGGGTCGGGCGTGTTATAAAATCGAATAGCTATAACGCGAGGCTGGCGGTGTCTGGGGGAGAGATGGCACATCATAATCGCGCCTCACGAAATAATTGCTCTGGCATTTATGCAAATGCATACCTAATAACAACCGCAGCGCGCGCATTCATTGAAACGTTATTAGACTTAATGGACGAGCGGTAGTCGGAGTCACGGCCACATCGAGGACGAAACAAAGCGTTCCGAATGACCGCGCGCGCTTCATCGAGCACGAGCTGGCAGCGGGAGAGCTGGACGGGGGTTGCGAAAAAAGCAAAGGAAATAACTGTTGACGAGTTTAGGGGGAGTTAGGTTCGACTAGATGGATGGAGAATGACTGCGCGCGTATGTGCGCATGATACAACCGCCACCAACGGTATTCAACGGGGATGACAATGCACAGTCCGCTGCACTTGCAGCTTAATGTCATCCTCAAGCCGCGTCTAGTACCATTAATACATGCGACATATCACGTTACACAAACGTGCGCCCTACACAGCATTGCGTATGCGTATGCGTGTTCGTGCTGTATTATCTCTCTATCACGTATTATTTAAGGTAGATACCGTACGGCACTGCGAACGTAGAGTTTCGGAGATACGTCTACATTATTTTGTTAAACAAGATTGAAAAAGATAACAGTTTTTCAAACAAGGAATGTCAAAATTAATATTTATTTGAGGGATCGAACAATAAAAGCTGGTAGCTCAATTTCTTGAATTAATCGTCATTGATTTAGCCACTAATAATTATTCTTGCGATTGTAAATTTAAGTGAATAAAATTTGTTTTATTTAGAAAACAAATTTTATTCAGTTGCGTGTGAAAATTATACGTGAGCGTATGTAACATGTGAAATGCTTGTAATAACAGTGTGTGCAAACACACACATACGCACACATATATGCAGAGAGATATGTATATACAATTGTTTTCCATTAATCATTTTTTATAATATATCTTTTTCTCACGCAGGGGTGATCGCTGATCCAGAAGTGATGCTGAAGATGCACGACAGCATGAGATGAGTGTTGGTTTTCTTTCTCGGGACAATGACAATGCAGCAATTCTTGGCAGCTGCTCGTCCCCTTTCACCAATAACAATTTTTGCAACGAGGCCTGCAGCGACAATGCTCGAGGATTTTTCTCCTCGCACATGCAATATGCATCGAGAAAAAAATCTCGGCGTAATTGTGTTCTTCACGTGGATTGTTTTGCGGAAAATGATACGTTCGTTTGTGTTGAATGGACGCTACACATAATAACACAACAAATATTTGGTGGGGATAAACATAAAATTGAAGTTTTCGCGCCCGAGATATTTTTCAAGCGTATTTCTTTACATGAGAGAAACGCAGGGCCGCGGTACCGCAGAATAAATTCAGTGCGCAGTGAATAAATATACCGCCCGTTGTTGATGTTGTTTGTAATATTTTATAAAATGCATTAAAAATTTATCTCACCATGTTAATGCAAGTTCTACATCTGCTTAATGTTTTTCTAAATAAATATTAAAATAATTTAAAAAATGTAAAGTATTACGTAGAACGCATAAATTTGTAAGTAGAATTAACGATAATGCGTTTATATAAAAATCTAGATATAATTATTACAATTTATTATATGTACCAGTTCTCTTTGTTTAAATTAAACTAACTGCAGTTTAAGATAACAAATGTGTGTTCATATTATAATTACGTTGCGCCATAATAATGAATATGAGGGGAAGTACATGCTTAACTAAATGACAACAATATCGCGGGATTCTAATAACGTGCCATCATGTCAAAATCCCACAACGTAACTTGACGTGACAGGATGTGTAACAGCGGTTTCTACATTTCACACCTCTGCGGAGTGTCAGCATTGCGGCTCCTTCTCCAACGGAAGGGCATATTAATCTGTGCGAAACGCTAGAAAATAACTGGCCTGTTTTAATGTACAAGAAATAATGGAAATCCGTAATTTAATTTCTGTTGCCGTATTCATGCAACCGCGTTGAAGCAAACTAACGCAGCGATAGCCTCGCGGTCCGGCGTTTATTTTCCGCTCCAGCTATTTTCGTTTTAGGCGGTGCTCGTTAAAACGACGATAAAAACTGCAAGAAGCGAAAATCAAAGTATCGGGAGAAAAAAAGAGGGAAAGAAAAACGAAAAAATAAATTTTTTTTGTGATATCAGCATGACTTAGCGGTAACGAGCGGATCGGGGGGCTTATGACACACGGGTCGCGCGTCCAAGTGAAACGTGCGCGATTATTCGCCGCTCTCCAAAAACGAAATGTCGCGAGCGTGTTTTGCGCGAATACGCGAAAAAGCTCGATGAAAAAGGCCCGAACTTGATCGAGTGCGATAAAACGCGAGATAAGCGGTTCATGCAACGGCCTTGCTCGAACGGTTCGATGAACGAACAGCTACCGGATGGTGAAACTATCCGGACGCATGTCCGCGGTGAATGTCGCATGCCGACACCGCATGTTATTCAATTCCGCATTCATTACGCGGAAGACAACGCGGCGCTTCGCAATCGCCGCGGGCGGTCGCGTCTCGTTAAGGGCTGGCTTTTCATGTACGGGCCGCGCTGTGCCGTCACCGCTTTAACATCAGACACTGCGAACCGAACGATTACGCCATACGATCGCGCGCCGCCCGCCGAATTACAATGATATAATATCTTAATTGACGTGAAATTTAATCAAATTTGGATATCACCTATCCAACGGATATAAACGCAACTTGACATTTGATAATTCGACAGACCAGAACAAAGTTACACTTTGATCGTCTATAAGTGTTCAGTTTTAATTTCAGAAAATAAAATACGTGGTGATAATACGCGCGTTTACCGTGTTCTGCGAAAAATCACGTTTTCAATAACTTACATGAGAAAAAAGAGAGTTTCGTTTTGCCGCAGCAAAACTGTAGCTGCATATTTAATGTAGAAATAATCAAACTTTGCTGCCATAAACAATTATAGTACAGCAAGACTGATTTTATCGAAAAAACTGAGTTGCTGAGTAAATTTGTTCAATGAAATACAAACTTGCTGCTAAAGACTTGCTGAGTAAATTTGTTCAATGAAATACAAACTTGCTGCTAAAACAAATTTACTGTTAAAGTGGAGTAGAAATATTTTTAATAGACATATTCTGCTATTCGTTAGTGAAACAATTTATTGTTGTAGTAAAATAATTTGCAGATTTAGTATGCGCGCGTGAAATTATTTCAATAAATAAAATTATTCTTTTCTTTTATTATCAGCATAATGACTAATAACAATTTATTATAGCATAAAATATGTTATACCAGTGAATCTTTTTTCCGTGTATAATTGTAAGATAGGACAAGGCCAATTACACAATTCTGTACGCGTAAATTGAAATTAACGGTTAAATTAACGGTTATGCAACATAACACACCCCGTAGTTTTTAAACCATAATAAATATACGTTAAATACATTTCTGTATCATGGCTTCGGAATCTTCGTTCGACATCGCGGAACATTATAATTAATTAATTTATAATTATTATTAATACAGAGAATGCATACGAATATTCATATTTTGTGCACATATGCACAGCATTGAATGCGGGAGAAAACGTCGCAAAGGGCGTTTGCCATGCCCTCGGCAATGATAATAACGATAATATCGATCGCGCGATGTTTATTCAGACAGGCGGTGAGCTCTCGAGAAAAAAAAAATATGTAGAGGCAATTCGTGGCACAGGACATAATCGGAAATATCGAGAGAGCGCTATTGAATGGAGCTGGCCAGCGATATAACAACAATCGGAAAAGATTCTAAATTTTTTTCGTTTTTTTTTCGTCTAAATTCCCATACTTTAAGCTTGCATATCAGCGCAATTTCGACGCGTCCGTTGCTTAATGGGTAAAAAGCGCTTTGTACGGCTGCCGGCATGTTACGTCTACACGTGTCAGTTACGGAAACTACCAATACGGAGTTTAACTCCTGTACCAGGGCTTTGCGAATTGTGTGAGTAGTTAGATGGTAGAAAGGACAGAAGTCGTGAAAAACAGAACGGACACCGAAATAAGCGTCTTCGTGTTTGTATCGACAAAAAATTTGTACTGAAGCTGTGGTATGCCGTGGAAAATAGCTCGGTGGAATCCTCCATTTGCTAAATTCGCACTCTCGGTTAGTGAATTAGAAACTGCTTTGCCAAATTTTTGCGTGAATTGATATTATCCTAATTATTGTTAGTGACAAATCAATCCTTTTGTTAAAAAGGAGAAATTATTTATCTAAACGGTACAAATCATATAAATACAAAAATAAAAAAGAATAAAGAGAAATAATTGTTTGTAATATTAATTAATTCACGTCGTATCTCTATATAATACTTTTAATTATTATCCAGATTATAACAAAGAATGTAATTTTTTTCTCAAATACCTATTAGTTCTTTTTTCACGGTTAAAATTAATGTAAATTTCAGTTCGAATATTAAAGGTATATTTAAAAACTGTACTCTCGCGTGCTCTCTGACACGTTCTCGAGGTTTGCTTCCGAACGTTCGTAAATTAACAGAAAATCTGATAGGCGGCTTGCATTAGCATGAAGGGACGAGGGCGATAGGATAGAGAGCAAATCATTCTCTCTATGTATAATTGATAGTATCGAAACCCGTTACGGTCCGAAAAGTGCATCGTTCTGAATGCATCGATTCCTGCTGATCGCGTGTATCGATACCATTGATTATGCTGTATGGACATCCGGCTCTTTTTATCTCCGTTATTTTAACATTATATATACAGAGTACTCGCAAAAATACACATATCGTGTCAATAGACTGAATGAGAGAGATCAAATTCAAAAAACTAGTGTTTATTTAAATGTTAATACATCTACCTCCGGAAGTGAAAGAACATGATTTTTCCTGATACATATCATTAAAAGCTTTAAAATTGTCAATTTAATTAATTAAATTTTGTTGGATATAAAGATTAATTTAATAAGCATTTTAGTGAAATTTTGATAATAGGAGCAATTATAATAGACATTTCTGCGTATTAATAGAAAAGTAATATTAACAGAAAAGTTTCGATAATGAAATTTTAATAAGAAATTTTAACAATATACAATACAAATTAAAAATTAAGATAAACAAATGTATATCAAATTTTGCTGAGAAGATATATCTAGAATATATCTAGTTTAATATAAGAATGCTTTAAAACAGAGAAACATTTTGTATATTAATCAATTGTATTGAACACAGAAATATGCATCATTTATGCATAACGTTTTGCATAAATTGAAATCAATTGCAACACAATTATCGTAAGAAAATAATTGTTGTATTAATGATTACACTGTCTTTTACTAACTGTATAAATTGTTTTTTTATGATTAATTTTCCATTTTATATTTCAAATTTTATATTTCAATATTTTTGTCTTTATGATTTTAGTTAACTCAAATTTAAAATATAAATATGAATGAAATTTTTTTCAATTGACTTTTAAATGTTTTTCTGATTTTGATTTTTGATTTTTTTAAATTTTTACGGACATTGTGAAGATACTTTAGAATTGCTTATAGAAATGCTTATAGAATTTTATATTATAAAGTTATAACTTGTTCGAACTCTTATAATTTTGTGAAATTATTCAAGAGAACTTGATAGTTAAAATCTTGTACAGATCTACGCCACCTTCATAATATCAAATTTTAATGACAAATATAACTTTTGCTGAAAGGGTGAGGATTAAACAGTTTTATAAAGCTTATTTATTCTCTCTCAAAGTTCTCTCAAAGTAAATTAGTATTAAAATTTTTATAAAAATTGAGATTCTTAGATTAAATAAAAAATCTTATTGTACTAATTCTTTGTATTAACTTTCGAAAAATTGTTTTTAATCTTTAAAATCTCGGTACTTATATTTATCTTGTAATTTATGTTAAAAGAAATTAAGTTTTGATTTAATCAAAGAGAGAGAGAGAGAGAGAGAGAGAGAGAGAGAGAGAGAGAGAGAGTGTGTGTATGTAATTAAGAATTATTATTTTTCTGTATTATAATAAATGCATTTTACACATATGCTTGATGTACGAAAATATTATACGTATATGTAACTTGTAGATAGGAACATATATGTATAACATGGTAAATTATGTTTTGTGTCTTCTACAAAGTAGGAAAATGTCTGTTATTTCCCTTTTCATCTCTGCAGCGCTATTAACAGCACATTTCCATTACTTGCATTTCCAGTGCTACGAGTAGTACATGCTATGCTTTAATAATTTCCAACGTGGTCCTTGCTTTATTTTACGGTAATGCGAAGTTTCAGCCGGACGTCGTGGTTTTAATAATTTCTAAAATGGCGTATATTTCGTAGACGGTTTTGGAAAGTTTCCGCCATTACACCGTCGCAAATAGTAAAATAGTCGCCTTGTGACTGCTAGAACAATATCGTAGTGTCTGGATAACAAGTAACAAATATGAAAACTGCAAGAGTCGCTCTGTTCTCTTTGCTAAACTTTTATTTCAATTCAACGCGCAAAATTTTGTTAACATGTTAAATCGAATACTTTTTTACAGTTTTATTCTATGTATAATTAATTTACGATATGTTATAACTATTATTACTATATTTTGTTTGTTAATAACATAAAATTTATCTAACTGTAGTAAATTTCAGTTTGTAGTAGCTCGTACTATTCTAAAATGTACGTGGCAAGTCCGAATGAATTTAGTTTATTCCTCGATTAGATATATAATTTTTGCTAATGAAGCTAACGCTAATGAAGTTAATCCACGCTGTAGAATGTTAATCAGCGATTACGCGCATTTGCGACTAACTTTCAAATGCACTTTTTACAGCGAAATTCTCACCCGTCGTACCGCGAACGATCGTACGCACTTAAATGTACATTCGGCGCAGTCGAGTTGGCGTGCTATCTGTCCGAACAGTGCGAATAATTCTCAGTGTAAACTGGAAAGACCGAGAAGGCTTTTAATCGTGCGCCTGATTATTCCAGGGCGGAATTACACGGGGCGCGACGACGAGCGGGCGAGGAGAGGCGAGGTGAGATCTTGGTAATTGATGCAAGTTGAAATTGTAACGAACGTCCGGTCGCTTCGGCACCGTGAATTTAGCGTGGTGGATGCATACCTAGAGTGTCGCGCGGCTCTTTTCTTCTTTCTTTTTGTCGTTTTTTGCGCCATTCGCGATGACCCGCGCCACTCAACCCCCGAGCGCAGGATCGGGATTAGTCGTTTATGTATCTCAAGAAGTTAAATTAAAAAAACAGCATTGCTTTATCATTCTTATAATTATCATACATAATTTTTATCATAAAAATTTTGTTTATTTGTTAAAATAATACGTCTTCGTTTTTATTACTTTTATCTATTAAAATAATTGAAAGCTAAATCATTTTTCTTAATATCTGACGATATTTCGGTTCATTTGACGCACAGTCTTTTAACATTTTTTAAAAATAATGTAATTAAAAATAATAAAATGTTTAACAGCAGCATTTAAAATGTTGTACTGCGAAGAATCTTTTTTAAAATTATTAGTTATTTGTAACATCTAAAACCGAGCTCGGCCTCGGTGTTACTACCGCGTCTATCTTCTGCATTTCCCGATGATACTCAGAACCTACGTGAATCGAGAGCACCAAACTAGGACGTGCCCGGAATTTGCCGAGTGGATTCATTTACGGTCCGCCGAGTGATAAGAATTTAATCGCGCATTAACATAAGCTGAAGTTGCTATCGGAGATCTGGAGAACGAGTTATCGAACGAATACTCTATAAGTTTGTGAGGAAGTGTAGTGGTATAGAGACAACTCCAGCAACTTATTTCAGATGTTTTTCTTTTTATTTATCGTTATCGAAAAATCACTATTGGTTCCGAATAGCGAGTATACAACAAATTTATATACATCTGCACAGAATGTTTTGAAATTCGTGACTTTAATAACAGATTCTATGATAAATTTTTTTATTCATTTTTCCTTGAGGAGAACGTATAAACGAGTTGAATAACTCTTATAAACTTTAGCAGTGATCATTGTTCATCATCTCCTTTTATAAAATTTAAGAAACTGGACAGACACTCTTATCAGTAATTGGACAAAATTGACATTGTTTTAATAGTATTTCTAAAATAGTATTTCTAAAAGAGAGATATTATTTTATTTAAGGTTAATGAAATAAACTGCAGAGAAGCAAACCATTTGGAACGTTAAACTACAAGGAAAAGTTTCCGGTACAATAGAGTTGCATTTACCATCTGCCACGCGATAAGAGTTTAATCGCATATTAATATAAGCCCAAGCTGCAAGTACCGAGCATCTGGAAAACTTGACAATGCGTAACTTCCCAAGATAGCTTAATGATCCACGAAGAATATAGGAGTTATGGAAGGAAAATTTGCTTGATAATTTGTCTTCATTACCGTACGACGCTGTTTTTAATCCGCTTATACTAAATCCAATAGGAAGCTCATCCTTATTAAATTAAAGCAGCTCTTATAAAATTTGTCGATTAACTGTGAACCACACATTGACATTTATTTCAATTTACACGGCAACCATTTAACTTTTTAAATTACAAAGCTTTGAGTTATCGTCCTCGTAATAGCAGTAAAGCTGTCTCTCAACTGACTTGTGGCTCTTAATTATGAAGAAATGCATTTATTACATATCAACTCCCATTCTGCATTCATCTTCTCCTGAGTAGAAAGTGCGTTTAGCTAATAAAACTCATATCTGCATGTACCAGCATTCGCTAATATTCGTCTCCGTCAGCTTTTATTTGAATGTCCTCTGTGTCTATATCCTCTCTATGACATCCTTCTCACTCCCCCTCTTGTTTCCTCGCAGTTTGACTGCACGGACATTTAGATACGTTTCACAAGTTATCTTCATTTTCGCAGAATTTTACTTAACAAAATTGCATATTATCTCGCAGCAATTTCACGAGTAAATCTCTTATTACTTTGTTATATCATTCCGTTTTACAAATACATTTCCTACTTTCATTTATATAACTCTCTTTTTATTTATCGTTTGAACGCCGAAATTCCCTTTTTGTATATTCGTACAATTAAATTTCATATATAGTTATATTTACAATATTATTTGTTTGTTTATAGATAGATTACATTTCTTCGATTTATCCGCAATAAGGTAAAAAAAATTTATCAATAATCTGTTAAAAGTTTTGATTTTGAATCTTTGATGAGATTATGGTCCGTAAAGCGATAATGATGCTAATTACTACTGATAATGACTGAGTTAATGAAACCCATTTAATCTGCACGAGCAATTATTTTAATGTATGATATTAGGTTCATTAGTATGACCATTTCACATTCGATTATATTTTATAATCCTATTGTGGTTTTGATTGTGTTCCGCCTTTAGTCTCCTCATAATCGCAGATTATTGGCGAAATAATTAATAGAAGTATATGATTTTATCTATTTTATTCTAAATATCTTGATATATAATATGAATTTAAAGTTACTCAGAAAGAAGAAATGTTTCATCTTTAATGATTATTTTCAAATTATTTTATCTTTTTTATCAATGAAATTAATATAAAGTCATTTTTTGCATTCTAACTTGTTAAATTTAAAATGCTAATAACGTTTATATTTTTACAGTTTTCTCATGTTTGATTAAAGAATTGAGAATTATTTATTAAAAAATTCTTATTTGCATTTGATTTCTTTTTAATTATTATAAAAATAATAATTAAAATATGCATTAATTGTATCTATATTTTTAAGATAATATATCAATGCCTTATTTGAATAATTTTAATATAATTAATTCAAACAGAGTTATATAATAAATTATAGATTTTCAAGATCTTTTATGTATACAAAGAATTTATCTTCTTTTCTTATACAATCTTTGCATAGCTCTACTAAAGTTCCGCAAAGATATGAAAAGATATGAAAATAACTTCGTCAATAATACCATATTACTTTAATTTTGAAAACCATTTATGTTCTATCCATTATAAATCTTCTGCGATATTTCCAGACGATATCTTCTTATTGTATGCACGATTTCCTGTAAGGCATCTTATTCAGGAACATCTTCTTGCTTTAATTAAATTAATTATCAATGAAATGCGCAAGCATGGAGTGAACAATTCAATGAATTAAATTATTTGTCTAAAGAAAGAGAAATTAAGAAGAGAATTAAACATTAATTTTGTAATAATTTTATTAATCTTTTATAAATTCTATTTATCATTCTATTTATCATATGTGTATATATAATTTTAAGGATTTATCCATACAAATCAATAGGCAATAAGCAACTTATTCATCAACAATAAATGTTTCGCTAATACACACGTAATTATATCACATAAAATTTGATACGTGCAAGTAAATAAATAAATAAATTTTAATTTTATGCACCACAAAGAGAAGAAAAGTGAATTCAATAAAATATAATAAAAATGTGAATAATATGTAAAAGCAGAATAAAAAAAAGAATATTACTTACACGTATGCTTATATAAAGATATAACATAAATTATTGTCACAAGAGGAAATCTAATAAACATAAAAAAACAAAATACAAATATTCACGGACAAACGAACAAAATTGCTTAACTAAGATCTTAATGAGCAGATCTTCTCTTTCAGCGCGCCGTCTGTACAGGATGGAAAATCGGAGATGAGATCCTTTAAACGAATCCCGGCGCAGTGACGATGAAAAGCTAACGAAGGTTTGTCAAAGGATAAATTCGTTCCGCTCTCTTTGCGCTATAGAGGTTATTCTGACATTCCGACACTCTCAAGTATCAAATATCAAATTGAATGCACACCTTCAATAGAATAATATCGGGGAAACCAACTAGCTACGAGATATCATATTGTGCCACAAAAATTATTACTCGACATTTTTTATTACTTTTAAAAATGGTTTGATGTGCGTGATATAGTTCTGGTTTCGAGCAATATGAATTACAAAAACGTTAAATCCTTTTTTTTTCTCGAAACAGCGTCTAAATTCCATGCAATTTATCTTCAGCCTCGTAGAGTCTCAACGAGAAAGAAAGAATTTTAGTTTCTTGCGATAACGTCGGACAATCCTCACATTCTCTTCACTATAGCAGCTACACTTAACCGTGAAGACCCTAACAAGCCAAAGTGGCGGCAGCGAGCTTAATCCTCACTTAACTCTCGTATGACCTACAGAGCTATTGATAGTTTCAGATCTTCATCCAATTTTGTTAGATTGTCTTCATTTAATATTAAATTTTATGGTCAAACGTAAAAAAGATATAGCAAATTAAAATATTAGGAACCTTTACTATTTTCTCATAATTTAAGAATAATTTCAGAATTATAATTACAAATATTATGAATCATAAATATTTACGTATAAAGCATAATAAAACATCTTTAATTGTAATTAATACATTTATATTAAAACAAACTAGTGAACATTAAGCTTCATTAAAATTTTGTTTTTATAGTGTTAAATTTTATAAATATCTATTACATTGCGAAAAATTTTGCAATTCCTGAAATTACTATAATTTTTTACCTAAATACATATTTAATAAAATAAACAATATTAAAGATATGGACTTTCCGCGTTTGAAATATATGATATTCTAATTCTTAAAGAGAACATAAGGACAATCTTTTCCTCGTCAAACGAGATGATGAGGTAAACCGTACAGAACCGAGGACAGGAAAACTCCGAAGAGAAAAGAAAATGTCAAAAAGCGAAACTCGTGGAATTGTCCAGTTTTAGTTTGTTCGTTACACAAAGCTCAGTTTGTTTGTTCGTTACACAAAACTGGCGTGATATTGCAACGCCACCCGATGAAATAAAACCATTCTGCGTTATTTCATGCGACAACAATATTTTTACGAGAAACTGAAAGTTCTTACATTATTTTGTGTACTTGATTGTTGTACTTTTACCGATACTTAAGGACAATGTGAAAATATCTGTTAATGTAAAAAAACAATTAAATTTAACAGAAGATCAACTTAATCTTGCGATGTGATTGTAAGAATGTTATGTACATGGTGACAAAAATTGTACACATTATATCTGAAATTAATATTCAGAATACTCTATTAAAGTATTAAATATGATAATTATGGAATATTCTGTACAAGTTGAATTTACATACGCGCGTGTTCGAATGTGTTTCTTTCAATATAACAGTTGATTTCAATTCAACAGTAATGTTCGTTGCATACGCGTTCGCGAAATGCGTGGATGATAAATTAAATCGATACCTAACGCAATCTACACGCATCTCTACTCGTTTACGAACTCGCATCAATGGTTCGAAATACCGTATTCAAAACTCTGCCTTTTCGCCGAGCACAGCGCCGAGCAACGGCGTCACGTTGTTAACGGCTTGGCCGTGTATCCCGTGGGATTCCGGGATCCACGATACGGAATCAAATTACAGTTTGCTTGCGGTTGACGCGCGGCTGGCTTGTATGGCATTAATTAGACGAAAATTCATTGATCAGTCAGTCGCGACGTTATCCGTCCGCCTACATTTTCGGACGTGCCAAACGACGGCAGCCAATTACGTGTAGAGTCTTTGACTTGAGAATGAATTAACTACATATAAGCCGGCGGTGATATAATACGGTCTAGAGGAAACGCGCATGGTTTACCAGTTGTCTTAAATGCCATTTCAATTCTCTTATCAAACGGTAAGGATAGCAACAAACGTCGAACATCAATTCCCTCGAGAGCGTATTGTGCGGTATGTAATTAGGAGCAATCTAGGAACAGCATGAGCATGATAAATAATTTAACACGGTAAACAACATTGGAAGCTGTTCGAACATGCATTTCATCGCTTCGTTATATCGACATTACAACCGAGCAAATCGAAATAAATGGAATTTTTTTCAAGTGTATAAATGAACTTTAGAAAATCGATAGATTTGGAGCGTCTTCTTACTTATTTTTCAGTGCGATAAAATAGCTCGATTGTAATAGCCTTTACTACGCGGTTTTTATTCGATCTATCCGATGTATTTGCAGAAATTATGTCAGAGATATAGGGAAACGTTAACGCGACGGTATTACACCGCGACAAGGATACCATGATTCATGGTTGATTCATTTTCGTGAATAAAACATCAACAAGCACAAACTCGAGCTGTTGCAGATATGCTTGATCATCCTCACGCAGAAATGACGCACATCGTTCATTCTGCTCTCGGCTTCTATGCTCATTCAGTGGAATCATCCACGATATTTTTATTTGCCGCGACTAAATTTTTGCGGTTCCCCGCGATCGATACGAATTCAATATTGTGGCTTATGACAATGTTACACGTACTTAAACTCTATTAAATTGGATTTTCACTGTCCCTATAAAATATTACTAATTCCGAAATTTATTTTCTTGGAAAGTAGACAGATAACTAAAAATTGTGTTTAATGTTATAAGAAAAAATATAAATGAAACAGCAAACGGTGACGTTTTCGCTTTACATTTATCGAAAAATTGCATTTTTCATGCATTTTTTGCAAAACACATAATAATAAAATTAATTATATATAATTAATTTATATAAAAAGAGTAATTAAAAATATTACTCTGGTAATCAATATAATATTTGTTTTCAATTATATTTTTCAATGCTCGTTTTATCGATAAATTTGTAATCCCATCCGCTTAAGCCCATCATGTCTATCGCTGTGCATCAATCCTGTCAAAAAGCGGCATGAAGAGATAGCTGGAAAATTGATTGTGTAAAATTGATAGGTGAAGTACGGCACACAGTCTCGGCAGCGTATCAATGTACGTACGTAAAAAGATATCGAGAGGATTGTTTGCATAAAAGTGATAGACGAGAGGAGTGCAGTATCGAGCAGTACGGTCGGGATGTCTCTCTTTCCCGGAGGTGGAAATATTCCGGCATACGTCCTCGGGGTGTCGTATCTCGAGCCGGTGCAACGCCACGATGTTTTACGAGGTGGCGAAGCCGTGTGCCAACTGTGTCTCGTTACGTTAGATTTTACTGTGCACTCCGGGCACCACATAAATTCGTTAACCAATAAAATCCTCATCGCATGGCGTAATAATCGGGCCGAAAGGTAATCACATCGCGGTCGAAACCACAGACAACGACGGCACCTCTGTCGCTTTCCCTTTCCCTCGCTTTTCTTTAGCGACGAAGCGCCTTTATATCCCAGCAAATTCCTGTGACGAACTTCCCAAACTGCAAGAATTCTGCAGAATTGTTACGCGTCGCGGTTAGATTGAAATTTGTCGCTCGGGTTTCCCGGAAAGCGACTTCGTAGCGATAGATTCGTAAGAATTTTGAGACACAATCAGAATCAGAATAGTTCTTTTTATACTATTTTACGTAGCTGCATACACATTGTAATATGAATAAATAAATATTACATGTTTATAACAAAATTAAATCGTCGATTTGAATAAAAGATAAACCAATTTTTAAAAAAGTCTCTAATTGCAAGAGAAACATGAAACATGAAATCTGTGCGTGGATAAGTCCGATTAAAGTTAAGCTCCAACTATGTAGATTAATAATTAACAAATAGTCGAGTTCTCTGCTGTGTTCCATGAATAATTTAACAAACTGGACAGTCATGAAAATTCATACTTCCCCGTTGCTTTGCATTCCTGCCTTCTAAACTCGGAATGGTTCACCAAAATAAAGCAAGTATGTTGACGCAAAACAGTATTTTTTTATCGGACTGAAACGTCGGCTGTTAAGTAAATAGTGCGGATGATAAACTTGGAGAGCAGAAGTAATAGAGACAGGTAAAAACTATTATTTATGATCTTTTATTTTCCGCAAACATGTATAAAAATTTATTTCAATATTCGCTTAGCAAGCACGAATGGCTCGAAGCAATTTGCTATTATAGCTTCTTTCGTTTTTACATATTGACATTGAACTAGTTATGTAAATGTAAAATAAATTTTTGCTTCAAATATGTATTTTAAAAAATAAAAAGATTGATATGCTATATCAATCGAATATTAGCTTAAAAAATTAAAACATTATTCTTATGGTATTTAATGTTTATTGCAAATTCATATATTAATATATTAATATTCAATTTTGATAAAAATTTCGTTAATTTTCAATTATTAAAATTACAACTATAAACAAGTAATTAAAAAGTCACAGGTACTTTTTTAAAAATAATATAAATATTATATAATATTGTAAACATAATAATATGTTACATATATTATAAATATTACATAATACATAATACTGCATTTTTTTAATTAATATATTTTTTAAATAATGTGAATAACAATGTGTATCTTTAAAAATAATATAATTGTTTATTATAATAAATATAAACTCTAGAAATGAATATTTTGAGATTTTTCATAAAAGCAAATAAAAACATTATTGCGTAGTGTATCTATAACAAAGCTGTTTAAAAAGTTTCCAATATTTTTTATATAATATATACGGGATTATTATAAAAAATGTTATTTAAAACCATTTGATAATTAATCATGGAAAATATTTTTCCTTGCTGTATACAATGCGAATGTCGTATTATGCATCGATGATTCAGAACTTGAACAACAACAACAATCTTGTTGACAAACGCAAACATCGGAGACGATCTTGTGTGGCACACTCGTTTTATAATTCACAGGGATGCATTTTGCGCGTTTGCAAAATGCAGCCCTATGAATTATTCCCTCAAGATCACATCGCTCGCCTTCATTGTCTGTCCGCGCGGGTACACCATCCCCCATCCCTCATCCACCGCGGGCGTGTTCGTATCGCTACACCTTCTTTGAAGTGCCTGCATCCCGGATATCTGCAGAAGAATAATGTTGCTAAAGGGAACTGCCGTGGCGGGGCGAGGGACGAGACTTGTCGAAAGGAGGTTTAGAGGAGCAGCGGAAAATGTACAAGCGCACGGACGCGGGTCGATTTGTTTCTTGGAACGGCGTCGCGCCTTTTTCCGCCGTCGCTAAGAAATCAAGCCGTACATCATGTATCTCCTTTTTTCCACCCTCTCTTGGCAGTCACGTCCTACACACGAGAAACGCATACAGGATGATTCAAAACCGACTGATGTTTGTGAAAAAAAGAAAGGCATTATTTAATAAATCTTGATACATTTTTTACTCTAAAAATTTTGAATGGATAAAACGAATTGAACGTCAAAGAATTAATTTATTTTATGGAATTAAATTTTAAAAATGCCACATCGTATTTTTTAATTTAATTTCATAAATTTTAATTAAAATTTATTTTAATTTGTATATTTTATTTAACAAGCTATTTAAAATTATATATTAAAAAATTTTGACAGATTATGTATCCTTCAATTTAATATTCATTAAGAAAATATATATTTCTAATACTACATTTTTTATAGAATATATCTTTTACGCTAATTTTTAAAACGTGATTGATTTGTATCATTAAAGAAACTTTTTCTTCTACATTGCAGAAATTAAAAAAATAATATTTTTCAAGTATCAGTAAGAAACAATAGTCATCGAATTATTTAAAAGATATAAAATTTTATGCGAATTTACAACAAAAAGGTAAATAATAATGTTATTCTAGTTAAGTAAATTTTATTTCAATATTGCTGAACTTTTATTAGCAGCTAAGAATGCAAAAATTGCGACCAGCGATCGCTTTTTATCGAACTTTCGTCAAGACAAAATTAATATGGAATTTGTCGAACAATCCGATGTTGAAAGGAAGTAGTCAACTTCTGGGACACTCTGTACATACATAACGCGAGGGCGCGTATATGATATACGGTGTGTCGGGCACGGCGGCATTGTTCTCTTCGGATAGTGGCACCGAACTAGGTCGCATACCCCGATATACATCGCGAATCTCATTTACTCGTTTGTTCGGTGGCTACAAAGCTTGACTGCGATCGATTTCGCGGATCATAGGAGATATGCAAAGTCGTACCACGTGCGCGCACTGTCTATTAGCCTGCAGAAGACAAAGATAAATAGTTCGAGAGAATGTTATGTTTAACATGCAATATTGCGATGGAAATTAATATGAGAGATTTATTTGACTGAGGAACAAATGTATAGAATGTAGATTATTCAGATAAAAATAATAATCAAATATTTTTGTGTTATAATGGAAATCAACTTTTTTCAAAGCTGATTTAGAGCAGCACTCTTATAAAAATAGTTTTGCAGAATAACGCACGTTTAAATAATTTTAAATTATGATTATAAAAGCTCTTGGCTGTTTTAATTAAAAAAGTACTTACATAATAATACTAAAAAATTCAACAAAATAATTATTTATAATAATTATAATTATTACAATTTTTTAGATTAATAATAAGTCTATATAATATAATGGGAGACGTTTAATTTATAATAATGCAAAAATCCATTAATATCTTTTATATTATTTGTAATTCTGTGAATTATTATATGTAATCGTATCTCTGATATTGGTTTTTATGACTAATCAGCAGAATTCATTATCTCAAGTTAGTGTCACAGCACTCTACCAATACCAGAACCACGAAACGATGCAAAATAAACCAATAAGAAAAAAAAGAGAAAAAAATACGATAGCGTATAGCGAACGCAGAGCAATCTCGTAAATCAGTCGTGGCCAGCATAAACGGATTACCAAGTGGGAAAATTTACTGCGAGGCACACATAACTTTTCTTTCTATCGGCGATGGAAGAGAAAAAAAACGTAAGACCAAGAGGGGGATAAAGACCTCGGGTTTCCTTGATAAAAATAAATCATCGAAGCCAGTAAAATGCTCAAAGCAAAACAAAGCAAGCAAACCTTTGCAAAGATCCTAGAAGCCATTTTTTCATTCATTGCCGCGTAAATCACTTTTTTATTTTGCAAACTACACGATTTAATTGGATCACATTTTGCAGAAGGGAATTAACTAACAATATTGCGATTGTTGATTAATTTTTTTCTATAGAATTCATTCCAATTATATCATAACAATGCTATCATTAAATCATTCAAAAACTTACCGTTTATCTCCAAAATGTACTGATAAATAATATAATGTATTGTTTGTCTTGTTTTTTCATATCTATAGAGGATTCATATAGAGAAAATCGCAGAGATTATTGTGAATTCACAAAACTTCCTGAATAAAATATGACATTGTATATTATAAGTAAAAATGTGTATTTTACATTCTTGATAGATGCTACAAAATTGTACATATAGAATGTTCGATAATAATACATCGTTTGTGCAGGTAAAGCGGATCAAACTGAATAGAAAAGTTCTGTATCATTTTGCGATTTTTGCAATTAGTAACGAGTTATTAATTATTAAAAATCATAGAATGAACACGTGGTCCATCGGCCATACAAGCGCGTGGCGAAATGCAATCGTCTAGCACTCGTCGCGGTAGGAGAGCGATGAAATGTTTGGAGGTGTGCACTATAAACAGATGTTTTGTCATTTGTAAACATTTTAGACTTTATAATCTAAGTTATAGTCTAAATAAATTATAGTCTAAATATCTCATCATACTCTCCCAGAACTCGTTGGATGATTTGCATTTCGCCGCTAATTACGGTGTAAGTTAAGAATGAAACATCCTGTATATATATCTTTTATTATTAAATAATGAAGTGAAGAGTAAGAATAGAATTATTTTAAATAGTGATAAAACAATTCTCTAAAAGTATAACGAAAATAAATTTAATTTAAATATAAATATAATTTATAAATATAAATTTATTGAGCATAAATATATTGTATCAAGTACATTAATAAAATTGTTTCGATATTGTAAAGATCTAGAAAATGTTTAAAAATTATTTAAAGAAATTCCTTTGGACATTAATTGAAAAATGAGATTTCATTGCGTTGTTTGGAATGTATGTAAAAAATTCAGTATTCTGTTTGAAACTCTCATGCTACTTTCTTCTAGTTATGGTACGCATAAAAGAATCTCTGCAAAATTTGGGCAATTTAATCCGTCTAGGTATCACATTTTCTCGCGCTGTTCGTTACATGAAATTTCAGATAAACCACAATTCTTTGCGATATATGATCCCAACGGCGCATATATTATATTTATGTTTGTTGTATTCTATTTGTATACGTAGCTTCATCAAACATTCGCGTTTCGTTATACTGTATGGAAAACCCGCTTTAAATCCGTAATCGTTTTTTCATTTAATGGATTTAATTTAAAATATCTTTTAATTGATATTGGCGCGTATCATAAATCCCCTAAAAAATACATTGATTTAAACCACGATGTTTTTTCTATTACTCAAATTTTGAGAGAGACTACGGGGAAATCTAATAAAAATTTGTGCAAAATATTATGCTCTTTTCATTACGTACAACATATTGTGGAAAAAAAAGGTGATCTCTATGCAAAATACGTGCGTAATTCGCGTGAAAAAAGAAAGAAAAACTGGAAAATCTTTCTACCAGACATTAACGCGACGTCCCCGCGACGGAAAATCGAGGTAGCCACAGGCGACGGCGATTTTGATCGCCAAGCGCGTCCGGCCTGTGATATGCTTTAAAGGATATAGTGACATGAAATCTCTGAATGTCCTCGAGCGTTCTATGATCTCGTCACCCCCGCTTGCTGTCGTGCTGCCGCGAAATCGAGGCGTGCACATATGACCGATCGCGAGTCGAACCAGCCCCGGATAACGTCGTCGCTTTTTTTTTTTCCCCTCGCCCGCCGATAATCCTGGAAACAATGTTGCGTTCGGAGTCCGCGGCACGTACCTGTCGGAATGCATCGTCGGGCATGGCGAAGTACGTGACGCGCAAACCAGAATTATATTTTATAGTTTTCGGCGACCCTTTCCGCAATGCCCCCGCATTTCTCTTCCTTTTCCCGTCTCTCTATCTCTTTTTTTTTACACTTTTTTTTTACACACACACACACACACACACACACACACACACACACACACACACACAAACATACATACATACATACATACATACATACATACAACGAAGCATAGATGAGACCCTGTACACATCCGCGAGATATGTCAAAACAGTTCACGGATGTTATTTAAAAAGGGTTTCATTCTCTTGAACATTGGTTGGTTTTAAAACAATACAGGCACGTATTAATGTATCATGTTGCAATCAATTTTTGTTTTTTTTTCTAAAAGCTATAAATTAATAATCTTTTGAAATAAAAGCATTTTCCTGCTACACTTGATATCCCGTTAAGAAGCAGCACTCTCGATATGCGTGGTGTTGTGTATTTGTACGACTGGCATCGGTGGAATGATTGGAGAGCATAGTTCTCGTGAACTTTCACAGCGTTTTACCGTCCAAGGCGGCAAAATATTTCCTGCCGACTCGTGTTCAGTGAATTATCCTCTATTTACGAGCGGAATGTGTAACCGAGTGAAACGTAGCCGACGTAAACAAGTAGGTATCTTACGACATATCGCGAAACATTAAGAATGTAGCGCATTCGAACTGGATCCATCCTTCTTAAAGATGTAAGAAGGCACTTGGCGAAGGGTCGAAGAGGATACAGCAGCGGAGGCAGAAACGGGCGAAAGTAATGGTCAGAAAAATATCCATGCGCGTTCCATACGTGAGTGCTCAACTATGCTCGTATTTTTCCCACGCTTTTGCAGTCGAGATAGCGAAACGGGAAAGGATGAAAGCGGGAGATGAAGATAAAGTGAGAGAAAAGAAGGCATAAAGGAAGGGTAACGAGGAGAGAAAGAGAGAGAGAGAGAGAGAGAGAGAGAGAGAGAGAGAAAGAGCGACAGATGCTGGAAGATGAGAGAGCGAGAAAGACAAGCGGCTGGAGAAGAAAAGTTTTTGAAGAACGAAGTAATTTAGAAAGTTTCTGCTCCATGACATTCCGCGATAACAAATTATCCCTACCCCATTATCCACAAATGCGATTATGATAAGAAAGAACCGGGATAAACTTTAATGCAGTGAGTTCCAGTTAGCGCCACGTGAAGGAATCGCAGTTGGTGAGGCATCGCGTAACGTCTGCATTCTCGCAATTCACGTGGACGGCCACGTATTCGCGTGTAACCACTCTCACAATGTCTATCAGTAAAGATACAAACGTTTTCTTCACCTTGGCGGTTATTTTGGTTTTTATGGATTAATTTTGGTTTCACATATATTAACAGCTGCCTGAAATCTCTATTGCTATCCGCCGAAGAGACAATATTCTCCTTTTTGTATAATTAAAAAATATATGCAATTAATAATTTAATAATTTAATATGCATGTATGTATATGCATGTCTAATTTATTTATCATTATCATTTATTAAGCGTTATTTGATGTACGAAGTAAAAAGATTATTATTATTGTAATTAGCATAACAACTGAACATTAAAGACCAGTTAAATATTGAAGCTATAATATTCTTTGGAATAATAAATTTTATTATCAAAGATAGATGTAAGAAAAAGAATTTTTGAATGAATTAATTTTTAGAAAAAAAACACAATTTCATTGTTAATATATGTATTATTTATTAACGTAGGCAAAAAACAATAAATATTACCAATGATTATTTGCATTTATACATAATATACATATGTATATTCAGTTTGGAATTAGTTATTTTCTGCGGGACGAAAATTGTAAATCGGCTGAGAAATATTCCCTATTTACATGGTCAAATTTTAGCGGAATCACCAGCTCAAATAAGTTACGGTTGATTACAGCCATTATAAATATCGTTATTGCCATCGAAGCCACGCGATCAATCTGTTTTATCCAAATATGCAAATATTGTGGAATGGCTGGATTGTCAGCCGTTAAAATCATCTTTTATTTACTACGCGATACGATGTGCCATTACAGTACCGCGATTAACTTACTTACGTACATATGCAAAATATTATTTATATCTGTATTTATTTGCCCTGAAATTTATCATTGTAAATCACATTGTAATTGAATTAAATAAAAAAAATATATATATATATATATATATATATATATATTTATATATATATATATATATCATCGCAAACGTAACATTTGATGTGCACGAAGAAGTTAATAGTTCGGATATATCAATTAATTGTCCATATGCATGCGTGGTACATGTTAGGCAATGAGTTAACAATAATACCACATTAATACGCACGCTGAACGTTCTCATATTCTCTGATCAGTCGATATCCAACTTGAGAATTATCTCAAGCACGGAATATAATCTGGACTTCATGCACGATTTCGGCCGTGTCACGCATACAAATGTCTGACAACCGATTACACGTTGATCTTGTTTGCGTCACGTTCGGTACACATGCACGTGGTGATACGTGGGCTTTAAGCAGCAAGAGGCGATCTTACATGGCATTAAACCTATAACACCACTATCGCTTGATACTAAAGTGATCATCGAACAGAATATGGCGTCTGATAATCATATGAAGATAGTAATAATAAGGATTTGTCACTGTAATTACTTCTTATCGATCTTGCATTGTGGGATTTTGATTTTATTACATTTATACAATGTATGTACATCGATTATTTTGTCTTTCTACAAAATTTGCTAAAAATAAATATAAACATTTTTTTATAATTTATCGTCGACTCAAATAAATAAGTAGAATGTTCCTAACGAGATATTTGCAAATTATAATCATGTAAATATTCTATTTAGATATATTGGATCTGCAATGGATTTTTAAAGTTTTATAGCTATTATAAAATATTGCTAAATTCATTATTCAAGTGTGTTGGAAAGAGATAAAACAAATTTTCACCAACGAATTAGTCACCAAGTAATTTAATTTTTATGGTACAATGCTTAGCCGTGAAAAATTCTACAATTTCCAAATTCCATTATTTGCAGCGTTAAATTAAATATTTTTCTCTCAATTTATCTACTTACTTCGATACGTTTTAATAAACTTTTCACTTTGGAAAATGTACAATCATTTTGTTGGAAATTTTATTGCGATGCAATAAGATCGATTCTACCACGATCGGTTTTGACGTATCTATGTGTTTACAACTATCCCCGGTTCTTCACTTTACGAAATGCTGTAAATATCGTCCATTTGTATGTAACTTTCACGAAATACTACTCACATAACTTATTATTTGAAAGCTATAAAATTTTTATCTGTTATCTGATTTATTTAATAGTATGTATAATTACTTCACATTACAAAAACATAATTATATCATATTCATTATTTCGAAACGATTGATTTCTCATCGCAATTACATAAATCATATTTTATACATTCTGTATAATAGATAATTCATTCTTTTCAAGAAAGAATGGAATAAAACGACTCGTGTGTAATTAAATACACATACGTGAAATAACCGATATTTCTTTTTCTTTGTCGCTCGCACAGCGAAAAGAATAAAATTGCTGTATGTGAACAACTTAAATAATATTTATTGTAATAAATCGAATCGCAAATCACCGTAATTTAATGAATAGCTGAATCTCCTCTTATCGAGAGCTCTCTTCCCCGATTCATACGCGGACGTAAACATTCCACTACGATTTACACCCTGACACCCGAGATAAAATAGATAGAGACAGAAAAAGAACGTCGTTGGAACTGCAAAGAGTGGAAGGGCAGACATCGCTGAATGTGATATCTTAAAATTTCCTCTATCTGCTAATTTATGTCGATGGCACGTCGAGATGGATCGGTCGGCACCGCTAGGACGAAGTTGGGAATAATCGAAGTTCCTCGGTGGATGCGGACAACCAATGGCAACCGCCGAGGGTGATACCATTCGAAACTTTACCATCAGCGCATTGGAGCCTCAAACCCTGTAACCAAGCGAGCGAGCAATGAAGCCCAAGTCATGCCGAAGCAAACTGAATTACTATACGGCAAGCAAATATCGCTTAAAAGGCCACGATTAGGATTTAAATAAAGATCAGATGCTTAGGAGGAAATGAAGTGAATAATAGTGTAGTATTAATATTGAAGCAAATAGATAATCTAATCTTCATTATCAGATTTTCTTGCATATTATTAGTTTACTTGATTTTTAATAATTATTTATTTTTTACAAAAAAGTTTTATTTATAAAAATACATTATTAAATTTAAAACTCGTTACTATGAAGCAATATTTATATTAAAAGCATATATATATATATATTACATTTGTATAATAAAAATAAATATAATAAAAGTTATTCATAAAATAATCTGATTATACATCTGAAAAAATATACTAATTAGTCACGAGAAAATATTGCAATATATAAAGTGCAAAAGTGTATTGTAACGTACATGTGTACACGTATATATCCATTTGTATTTAAAACGTATTTTTAATTTTAATAATTATTGATGCAATCATGATACAAGCTGAGATTCGATATAAATGCCGGCCTGAAACATCACTCGCAGTATTATAACTTTCAGCCTTATCTTTCATGGACATCGCCTCTTTCTACTAATGGATAATGCCGCTGCTTTTTACGCGTATCGTTGTGCGAGTACACGTTTCGCAAAAGGGGAGTTTCCAGCAAAAGGGGATGTCGACGGGAGCTATGCCACTAGTTATGCGTATACAGGATTGCGCAGCATGAGCCGTGAAATGCAACCGTACGACCCTCGCGTACTCGCTCCGGAGGAAACGATAGATCTCGTCGTGCTCGTGTATATTTTATGGAAACAAGCGACGGGAGTCCCCATCGACGGACTCCAGAATCACCGAGGTGTATATACGAATGTGATGAGTGCAAAGAGATTACCCTACGCAGACGCGAGACTCAAAGAGATCTAAGATAAAACTTAAGGCTGTGTAATCGAAGTGTATGAAGTTATATATGCGGTGACCTTAATTTCGCAATTGTAACTTCCGTCTTATGAGAGCATAGATGTTGAGGTAGATCATTAATTGCGAAATCAGCTTTTCAGAAAATCTATTATTATTATTATTATTATTATAAAGGAATGTGGAGCAAGAGAAATTTCTACTGATTGCACACAGTCGCTGTTAAATATAGAAGACTATTTTATATATCTTTTGATGCCATTTCCTAATGTTATCGTGCAATCAATCTAACAAAAAGTAAATTGCCCTATTCGTTGAGAAACATCGCTATTATGATCATTAGTATATACAAGAGCCTAATGAGTCTCCGTATTAATGCTGTTATACATTCGCCTTCCCTATTTTTCGCTCTCCGTGCATCACCGCTGCCACGAAAGCATTTCCTGCTAAAAAGAGTCAGAAAATTATTTCTCCATTCGTTCTGTTTCAAACCGGACTCATCATTGAATGAAACTAATCGACATGGAGCGGAGGGTGGAAGAATAGGGAGCGATTAACACATGCGCGTACACGACGAGGGTTGTTCGAGAATGGTGTGGAAAGCTGCATATGCAGCGTAACATAATCTCCCGACTATTTTGGAACTCAAAATTCAGACACAATGCAGGGAATGAGATGAAATTTTCGCAAATTGTTAAAACGCGCTTATAGAGGAGAAGGGGCTTTGGGAGCCTGTAGAACTTTAGACAACGCTCGCATATTATGGTTACGCAAAAAAACTTGAAGCTCTTAAATATGAAACTGTGCATACATATGAGTCCTTTCTTCGGTTCATTACGTCTTTGTTAGAAAAGTGAGGGTATTTTCGACGAAAGGATAAATTGCATACAGCTATACATAGCAGTGGGAAATGAGAACACGGAGTGAGAGAGAGAGAGAGAGAGAGAGAGAGGGGGGGGGGGAGAGAGAAAGTGGAAGATAGTAACGCGGCAAGCGTCTTCGTAATTAAGACGAATAATATTCGTTACGCGAATTAAACCGTTTACATTAGCGCACTGTTCCGCGACCAAACACGTCTTGCGCTGCCTAACGAAACAGAGGGAAACGCGAAGATGGAAGGAGAATGGCTGAAAAGACTCGGGTATTTAACTACCGAATTTCAGCGTTCTCGCCCGCTGAAGAGATAATGCCACGTCGGAGCTCCTCTGTGAGTAACAACTCCCCACGCCGCGCCGCCGTCACCACCGCCGCCGCCACGTGACGAACGAGGCGCGGGTGCCTCATCGAATTCGCCCTCTGTATTATACGCAGAAACGTGAGAACGCCGACGAGCACGATCGTATTAAGGCCGCAACAAATTCCAACGCAGACTGAGTGCTCATTGCTTATGTGAGCATCCTAGATGCACCCGCATAGAGAGAGAGAGAGAGAGAGAGAGAGAGAGAGAGAGAGAGAGAGAGAGAGAGAGATGCATTCGCCGTGAACCGCTAGCACAAACGATCAGACCGGGAAACGGTATTTCCAGTGATATTCACGACAAAGGATAAGTCTGCGTAATTGAGAATATACATAATGAATTACATCATCGGTTTGTTGTTTATACGAATATTAAGTACAAAGTACCAGGTGTATTCTTTAATTTATGTAATTAATTTATCTTGCGTTTCGATGTATTCTCCTTCATTTTGACAACTTTATTTTGCGCCTTGTCATGATATAGTAATAATTTTCTAACACCTATATATTATTAAATCAAATTTGTGTAAAATTTATCTCGCTATCATATAATCTGCAAGAAACACCTGCTTCGGACGTGACACGAATAACGAAAATAAAAATACAATAAATATTTTCTCGATTTATTTTACTGCAAAAAAGGTATAAAAAAGGTATAAAAACGGTTGTCTGCCGTAAATAACATATCGAGATATCGCTAAGAGACAAGATCGAGAAAAAAGACGTTTTTGTCCACTCAAGCATCACGGACGTAGTCGAATAAAGCAAAGTGTGAAATCCTATTGTGAGCCAGGCTAAACCTTAAACAAACCAATGGAGATTTCCTCGGGGTATTGACGACAGTGTGTGTACAAGATATTGCAAACGCAACGACCAACGCAGTCGGCAACTCAAACAAACAAAGGGAACAAACGGTTCGCTTAAACGTGCCAACAGCGATCGATTTTGGTTAGCAATCAGATCTATGTGTTAAATGACACCCAACACAGATAGAACATGTACAATATTAGCATTTATAATATGTTACTTCAGACTTAATAATAAAGGATTTCTCCCTATCAGTTAGTACAATAATTACAATCGAAGTGAAAAAGTTAAATGCCAATCAAAACTGGTATTCATTTTCTGATATGAAATGTGTAAAATTTTAAGATCATTTGCGAAGATATCATGTGTCTAATGGTTTAAGATGTTTAAAGTATAATTCTATAGAACAATTTATTAATTTTTTTTTAAAATAGAAAATTGCTATCTTTCAGTAAATCTTTCGTGAATGTCAACAAATTTTTTTCCGTCTATCTAATCCAAAAAATATCTGCGTATTCACAAAACATGTAACTGTGTGCTAGTTATGAATAAAAATCAATAGCACACTTCTACAGAATGTTGAAATGGAAATGGTGGTGTTCTCTCAAGAAGATACAGAAACTGTATGAAATCGTCGCACGCTAGAGAGACTTTGAAAATTATAGTCACGTTCAAATACTTTCCGTTTGGAATGGTAAAGCAGGATTTCGATATACAATAAAAGAGCACCACTTTTTACACCAATTTTTATATTTCTATCATGCGCGAAAATATATTGCCGCAATGAATAAACTCGAAAATTATTTATGGAGAATGAATACTAATCTACGATAATAATTTAGAATGAAAGCAAAATTTACAGACATAATATAAAATATTACAGACATAATATATAAATATTTATGGAATAAATATACCATACAGAATATTAAACTAAGTACATCAACGAATTAAATGACAAATTAAGAATAGCATTACATTCTTTCTTGATAAATTACAAATTTTAATAATATAACGCATATATTATATATATTTATGTAGCATTATACTTTATATATTCATTTATTACTCTACATTTTTTATTTTTCACGTATAATTTTATCATTTGCCACAAATATCTTTTTTTACTCGTCAAAAAAAAAAAAATTCACAGGCGTGCTTTCACATGCAAGTCCGTAAATTTACGCACATCTCATGCAATATTGCGACCTAATAGAATGGGGGTGAATGAAATGCGGATGACATCGTAAAAAGCACGCGGTCGCTCTCGCATCTTTATTCGACGTTCGGATAAGAAACTCGAGTAGAAGAAAGCGAAACGCGAAATCGGATATGAGCGATCGTAAATTATCTTTCTATGTACGCGCAGACGGACCCGCTTACACGTGCGGCCAAATGTAACAGACATCGCGACATTGCAATTACAGGCCACCAAGAACGAAAGATATAATATTTGATCAGAAGTAGCAAGAGCCCCTCTCTCTCTCTCTCTCTCTCTTTCTCTCTGTTCGTGAGAAAGCAATCACGAGTCTGGAAGTACGATTGCGTTCCTGTAACAATGGACGTTTCTGGGAACCGGCGTTTTTGGCGAAAGTTTCTTCGTTAAACCGATACACCGAGAAACGGCATTGTCCTGATCGATCGTAACAATGCCCGTGAACGGTATCCGTAAAAGCTGTAAAAAGGATGTTACGAAGAGGCAAACACGTTTAATGTATTTTCTTGCCGACGTTCTTGAGACTCCGTTGTCAAAGCTGAAAAGATATATCTATCATAATGAAAGATCGTGTACTTGACGGTATTGATCAATGTGTTTAATACATAATATGCGCATTCATTTTTTTAAATAAAAATAGATAGAATTTGACAAGTGTTTTCAATTCTTTTTGGTTGAAAATGATAGAAACTTGAAGATAAAACAAAAGGAAGCAGACACTCTTGTAAGATAATAGCGGTTTGTTTTTTCGAAGCGATTTTTCTCATTTTCTCCCATTTCTTTGCTATCTGATTTGTTTTAGCAAACTATTACGAAACTACGAAGTAATCCCGCGTCTTTACGGAAATCCGTCTTATGCGCTCGTGAAACGATCGGCGGCGTTAACAAACTCGTTAACTGTAGCCGCATTACGACGGCAGCCCCGCAAATCCCTTAAACAATATTGTAGAAACATCAAGTGTGTGGCCTCGGTTATGTGTCGGCGTATATTTACCGATGATTTCCCGCGGATTTCCCGCGTCCGGCGAAATCACCGGGCTGGACGCGAGCGTAAACAAACGCGATAAATTGGCTGGTTAGCCGGACAACACGGCCGACCGAAATACGAGCATAATGAAACGGTTTTCATTGGTCGTTGTTAACCAGCCCGGCGTGCCTGTTGTACAGCGAGATTAAAAACAAAAACAAGCAACGCAGGGGAAAAAGGGGGCAAGAAAAAGCAAACGAATCACCACCGCGCCCTCGCTCGCGCTCTCCGACGAAATTGCAATACGTATATAACACATACTCCCCCTGTCTCTCTCTCTTTCTCTCTCCCCCTCTCTCTCTCTCTCTCTCTCTCTCTCTCTCTCTCTGTCTCTCTCTCTCTCTAATTCTCTCTCTCTTTCGTTTCCGCTTGCTCTCACTCTCTCTTTCGCAAACATTCACCCCCGTTCGCAACTCTCCCGTACCAACAACCCGTCTCTCCCGTCGTTGGACCGTTGCACTTTTGCGAGTTAATTAATGATCCTGCGGTAATTGATTATTCCGCTCGTTTCGACGGCCGCTCGCAAACGTACATTGGATTTATCGCGGTTATAAACTTGGCTTCTGCGTATCGTTTGAATGGGATATTACGGTCGTGTATATAGGAAAATAACGAATGGAGATAGCCGTCCACGTGATTAATCAGAGTGGTTCTTTTTATAAGGACTCATGAGTCGCGCGCAAACGTTTGCGGACGAAAATTCGCGCTTGAAAATATCCACGGTCATTGCTATCAACGGAAGTAGTTTTGAATTTATGCGCGCTAATTGGCCGCTTGAGTTTTAACGTCCGCGGATTTTCCAGCAGTCGCTGACAATTAATTATACAAATTTGTAAAAATAAACACTAATTACGCATCATTGGCATTAGATGTAATTCTTAATAAAATATATACCGAATAAAAGTAAAATATAACATTTTTTACGAGATTTTTTGCTGACTACATAAAATAACTAGTTACTCTTTTCAAATTGAAAATATCTATATTTTTATACGTGCACGTTTCAAGTTTGCAGCTAACTTGTATGACTATTTTGAAAACTTATTTGTATATTCTTCACATATTCTTCACATTTCTAACATGTATAATCAACACGTAATTTGAGCTTTTTTTGAAAATAAATTTGTATATTCTTTACATTCTAACACATAATCATAATGCAATTTAAATTTTGTTATTAAATCCTTTACTAAAATTAAGGTATTTAATATTTTTGCGATTATATTTTTATTTATTTAAAATAGATAATACCTTTTATGAAACATTTTTTAGAGACTTTTTATATAAAATAAAAAAATGTTTTATTTTCTTAATTAAATTATTAACGAAATATTCAGTCTCACAGAAAGAAGATAACAGCGACAATTGTGTTGTAACCAAAACGTAATGTTACGAGTTCCTAAATTCTAAAGTAATCGTATTTATATAATGACTATGCTTTGTAAAAGCAGACATGAAGGGATTATATATTAGTATTATCCACTTCATATTTTCCAGGTCAAATTATGCCGAATGTCCATACGTGCATTCATTGATCTATGTAACTTCATAAGTCTTGTTTCGAATTTATGTATTACTATGATCATGACTATCGTTACGTCATATAGACTGGCATACATATTTGCCACTCTTTATATGGATCGTCGAAAAAAAAAAGGAAAGCGATTTTTGAAGATACAGATTGTCATATTAACCATCTTTGAGATATCTTGTAAAAATAATGTTGCATGATAACTAAGGAAATATTAATAATGAGACACCATGTATAAATGCGGACACATATCTCTGTACATGCATAGCTTGCTGACTGGCATGAAAATAGCGCGCTAAGGACAGTTCCGCCGTGGGAACGAGGAAATTCCGGATCTGTTGTCAGAAACGGAACACTCGATATATGTTGAAATGTTAAACGTGTAAACATTGCATGGTATTATCTTGTATTTACTGGACATACAAGCTACGTTGAAAATTATCATTTTGACAGTTTCGCGGAAACTAAAGGGCCGAATTTGAATTAATTTTCACAAGCAAAATACTACAATTTTGACAAAAAAATTATCTTTTATATATTGTAATAATTTTTCAGACTTTTATGTAAGCTTTGCTTTACTTTATATTTTTCGTTCAATGTGCAAGCGTGCAAATTAAACATTTTTTGCTTGTGCAAAATGACAGAAAGACTGAACCCGTCAAAATGAATAAGAATGGTATATCTGTCATATCATTAACGGAACGAAAGTCAGTCATGGAAACATTTAAATGAAAGCTTATGGATGAAATCTACAAAATGAACAGCAAATTGCAAAGTCAGATTTAGTAAGTTAAACCGTCAGCACAATCAGGCCTCACGCGTCTTCCGTTTTACACATCAACATTTTCATATTATTGTACGAACAATAATAATCTCTGACATTTAATGTACATGAAAGTAAGGAAATCGTTTATATTATTGTCATGGTTTTAATCAATGGAATGATTATTTTAAATTTATTTTTATTTCAAATATTTTTATTTTATAACACTAGAAAACCATCGAACGCGCACTTTGTGCGGGTCATTTATTCTCTAACGTTTTTTTATTTTTAATTTAATTTTTTTTTGACCCATAGATTTATCAAATATTATTTATTTTTATTAATAAAAATTATAATAAGAACATTTTGTAAAATTTATCTGAAACAATCTTGAATATAGCTAAAAGGAAAAAAGAAGAAATCTTTATTGATATAAAATCATAACATAATTAATAATATTCTCTGCATAAATATGTCGATAACCAGTAAATCCATTTATAATGTTGTAACAAAGAATTAATTAGAACCAAGTGATTATTATGTGCAATCTGTAAATTAATGATTAATGTATTTAATCAACAAAGTAATTTATTTATTTTAATGTCGAAATATCAATTTTAAAAGGAGAAACACTTTTACTGAAAAGCCTAAGCGCGGGCATTAAATAAAGTCTTGTAAAATACTGCTATTCGATTTAGAGTGAAAGTTCATCTTTGGTCGCTTCTTCAAAATAGATAGTTCCATTCGCGTTGTCCATTTAACCTGCTACTAACTTACCAACGCCCGAGGATGAACGGATACAAGTTCGAGAAAGTGCCAACGCGAAACTTGGAATATCTTTGCTTGAAAAGCTTCACGCTTGATTACATCTCTCACGTCAGGCATGGATGAATATTGTTGCTTAAAATGCTTCATCGGCTATTTTAAATACGTCCATCGAAATAACAAGATAAGTATGATAATGGAAAGATTGATAACAATGTCTTTCAAAATTGACGTCGCCTCTCTTCAAAATCAATGGCATTAAACAATGGCAGTAAACAATGAAGCCATACGTGAAATACATAACATTGTTGTAACTGTAATCGATTTTTCGAAAACTTTATTGGTTCTACAGTAAATATTATATTTTATAGAATATTTAAGAGCATTGGATAACATTTTAGAAATTCAATTTTTTTCAATTTAATTTATACATTGACAAGTTATGAACAGTTATGACAGTTTCTGCATTTTTAAATAAATAAAACATTAAAATGTTCTTATATATAAGTATAGAGTTAATCATTTTTATAAAGCTTTCTTAAAGTTTTAAAATTTAAAGTTTTAAATCTTACAAGGATATAGTATAAGATAGAAAATTGAAAATTGCAATTAGTCTCAAAATTTTTCTTGAAATTTATTATATTTTAAACGTATTAAGAAATTTAATTCCAATTTATATTCCAAAATATTATTCTACAATTTTATAAATCTGTAATTTAAATGATAATAATTATATTTTCAGATACAATGCAATGTTTTTGCAAATATTTCATATTTTTCAATTTAAAATTCTTAATAAAATGATAAAATCATTCATTACATTACAAAAATATTTTCTATTAATCTCTTAAAAAAATAAAAATAAAAATAAAAATGTTCTTATAATTTATATTTACATATGCTTATATTCCAATATCTTACATTACAAGACTTCTGTCCGACAAGTCGCTAGATAAATAGACTTTGTCTCCATAAAATAAACATTTGTTCACGGATTTAGTTATGAAATCTGAGAGCGGTGAACTCAACGCAATTTACTGCTAATTGCCGCAAGCCTCGCTTGACGAGCTTAATAATTTCGGCTTAAATGTTTTAACGTGAGTAGTACCTACTCAGCTTGACGACAAATCTGAAATTAAAGCTACAGACATTTTTGGTAAATTCATTACGTTCATTACGACGAATAGCGCAGAGATGTATCGTAGCTCGATTGAAACATTCGTTAAGGATTCAATGGCACGGAAGCGTGAATGCAATTAACTACACGCCATGCAATCAAATATAGAAACAAAATTAACCGTTTATATGAGAGACAAGAAAATGTAACACTGAAGAAAAGATAATTATGTGCATTGTTATTTTAATTGAAATTATAAAAGAACATATAAAAACTTAAAAACTTATAAAATACTTAAAAGGGAT
Source organism: Pogonomyrmex barbatus (assembly GCF_055798465.1). NCBI lineage: Eukaryota > Metazoa > Arthropoda > Insecta > Hymenoptera > Formicidae > Pogonomyrmex > Pogonomyrmex barbatus. Next base: position 5,381,198 of record NW_028297098.1, read on the forward strand.
ATATTTTTCATATCTTTATTTGATACAAAAATAACAGCGATAAGAAATAGTAAGGCATCAATTACATTCGGATATTACTATCAACTACAAAGCTACTAGCTTTATAAAAATTGTATTACATGTTGCATTCCAATACTGTTAAAAATTTAATCGATTCATATAAAAGAAAAGAACATAAAAGATAATGATCCTTTTTTTGAAATCCATATTTTATTCAATAGTGATTAAAAATTATAAATTGCTAATATTATAAAATGAGAGATACAAATGCGATGAATAAAATTTTTCACAAAATAATAATAAAGCTATTAAAATATTTATACAAATATTTGAGAGGGAATATTTAGACCGTTATATTTTCTTCTTTATGTCTGACAATTTATACAAATTTCAAAAATATATCTCAGAGAGAACGGAAAGTAGAGATTAGACCAATCTCCACTTTTCGTTCTCTCTGAACCAAAGACCAATCGATTTGTTAGACTTTCCGAATGGTTTCGAGCATAGAACGGTTGGGGTATGGGATCATTTATTTTAATTATATACGCTCGTTAAATGTATCTTACGGGAGTACAGACCGAAGATTACAGACCGATCTATCGACACTTCGATATGCTCCTGATATCTTGTATGAGCAAAATATAATAGAATAGAGAGAGAAAAAGAATTATTTCTGCGTTACATACAAATTCATTTTTATACAATAGATAAAATATGAAGACGAAGAATATTGCAAAATACGTCGATATAAACTACTGTAACGATAACAAATTTGAAAATCGCGAAGTTCTTTGTAAATTCCATATAAACAAACATACACACATATACACATATACATATGCACATATACATGGGCACATGTATTTTATATTATATAATTTTTTTCTTTGTCTTGTTATTTGCATGATTCATGTAAGTGTGTGAATACATATGTAACTTGTTCAATAAAATTTTTGTTTAATTTAAATTTTCACATTTAATATATTTAATTAATTAAATAATTAATATGTAATATAAATGATATAAATGCAAATAAATAATTATGTATATTTTATGTATATTTAATTAAATTATATAGTGTTAAAAAGTAAATGACGCACATCTGCGTTATATTAGTTACATATATTTGAATGTAAAAAGTTCATGTAACTGCTAAATAGAAGCTCGGTAAATTTAGTACTTTAGATGAACTTAAAACTCTTCGTGGTCAGCAATCTCTGTTTTAATGTGAACTATTCATTGTTTACTGTTATACTGTTTTATAGCGAATCTTAGTGTTTCAATGAACGAACATCTCGTGTCTCAAATTCGTCGATCGCTAGACGGGAGTAAGTTTCAAAACTCGGGACGCTTTAATCGCAAAACGTTCCAACGTTTTTCTCGCGTAACAGTGAAGTTGCAAAAACTCCTTACACTGTGAATCAGTTTCTGAGGAAAATCTTGAAGCGCAAACTTTTCACCAAAACTGCCTCTGCATCACTGCACTGCCGAAATTCTACTCCGATTTTTCCGAGATCACTTTAGAAGGATCAAGAAAGAAGAGAGCAAGTAAGCTAATAAATACAATTACATTCAGAATCAATTATTATATTTGATATATTTGAGAAACATCGCTACTTAGCAATATGACAAATTATTATCTATAAAAGTTCTTACACATACAATATTTTGCATTTTTACATTTTTTTAGAAATATTATTTTTTGCAATCATTTGTGCTAATTTTTATCTGAATAAATTAAAATCCTATAAATTAAAAAGCTAATAGAAAAATATGCATAACATTGGTGTTTTCAAAAAAAGTAAAATTTAAATCTATTTTGTTATATACAAAAAATAATTTTCTGCAATACTAAATAGCTAAAACATGAAGCAAATGCATTATTGTTAAATACTTTATAATAAGTGGTAGTTTGTACAGAAATTTATTTTAAAGGTTCATTGATAGGTATCTTTAATCTCACACATAATCATTTTGAAGCAGCCAGGTGGCGAAAACGATGCAGAACGATACGCTACCGCGAAATAATATGCAAATCAACTGGCAGGCTGACGCACGCAATGCGCCAGAGCGTTGCAGAAATTACTGATGAAAATCCCGCTTGATATTCATCTAATTAATAGTTACAGCATGATTGGATTATCGCGAAATTTTACGGAGTATCCGTGGCACAAATTGTCGACAACTTAAGCTGTAAAAATACTTGAAATGATTTATAATACAGTTTCGTTAGATATTCGCAAGATATTATAATCTTATGAGATTTGAATTCCGAAATGGGACATGATCATTAGGCATGAAGAGATACGGACGCAATCTGAAAGCATGCGATAGACCAATTGCAAGTGGGCGCGCAGTGCCGCGGAATCGATTTGTACGACGACTACATGATCTATTCGTTACAGCGCGACCTCCGGCTTCTAGATTCACCGAGTTCTCGAGTAATTGTCAAGTAATTATCCTCGAATAATTGGCGCTTAATAATCTGGCACCGTTTGTCGTCTAAATTGCCACGCGCTTTATCGTAAAGTCGTCGTATGGTAGTCAATTAATTCGATGCTAGTGATTTAACCTTTATCGATGTAATATCGACATAGAAACATCCAATGTGCATGCAAAATGATCTGTTGCAAAAATATCTTTATAATAAAATTATCAATACAGAAGATCAATTAAGAAGAATTAAATTACTGCCATAAAAACATACTTTTAAAACTAAAAAATTTGTATAGCATATTATTATATTATTAAATTCTGTTTTCATCCATACTTTAATAAAATGTAATATAATTATTTTGATATTACTAATAATTTTAAATCAGCATCAAGTAATATGTGATTTAGTAATATGTGATATCTAGAAATTTCAACATGAAATTTAATCGTTTTATTAGATTCAGTTAAGTTTTCTCCATATTTTCCGCTTTTAAAAAATATCGGAAAATATTTGTATTATTCCTTAAAAAAAATTTTTACGGTGAATTCGCGAATCGAACAATTGCGAACTCTACTAAAATCCAATGGCATACTCCAGCTTTACAATGAAGCATCGCGGCCGATGAACGAGACGGAGGATTCCAGGATTCTGCATCGCATTTCTTTTCGAGTGCTGTGTACTCGAAAAAAACGTGGACGTTTAAAACGTCGGACATTTTCAAGAGCAAAGTGCTCCAATGGCGTAGCGAAACACTTCCACGATTATCTCAAGGAAGTTCATTTTGACGAGAAACTGCTCCTGAGCGCGTTACTTTCACGTCAAAACGCATCGCGAGTTAGTTTATCTTCGCGCCACATTGTCACGTATACTTTGCGAAGTATCGGCTTCTGAAAATATTTAGGAAGATAGGCAGAAGGATTCAAGCTAGCCGATTCTACGCTACTACGCTGCTCCCTAATTTCTGGAACGAGCGAGCCGCCTTCTTCTGTAAGTTATGTGTTCACAGACTCACGCTCCTACCTTCCGCACACGGTGTGAAGGCCTGTAAACGCCCACTGCGAAGTGTTTTCCATTTGGCTGCTTTCGTGAGAGTAAGTACAGACATTAAAATGCGATCACGTGTAGATTACGTCGTTATTAGCTAATTGACGTTCTTTACACAAAATTATGTTATTTTTTAAAAAATATAAAAATTACATTTACATTCATGAAGTTTTCTCGCAATTTATATTATTAATATTTAAATAGAACAAGGTGTAATTTAAAAAATTTGAACTGGATTTGTGAAGAGATAACTTTTCATTGTAATATAAATAAAATCAATTACAAGTTTAAAAAATTATCTGTTCCTTAAGTTATTTACATTATTAAAATATTTATAATTATCAATATATAACTATTTAGACATGATCACTTATCACTTATTATTAACAAAAATTTTAGAAAGAGAAGGCCCGATACTTTCACTTTAATTTATGGCACATCCTATTTAGAATTTCTAAACGTGAAGATATCTAATGAGCTTTCCACCAGTTAAATTGGCTAATGTAGGGGAGCGTATGTAAAGCGGCTTGGGCGACAGGCTCGAAGTTAAAGCGCGTGTAATCGGTAATGGAAATAGCTATAATGCGCGTTATTAATAAAACTAATACCAGGTTTCACCGACGCGACATACATAACGAGCTCTCCCATGCGGGATTGCGACGTGATTCGCGTACTCTATCAGCTTAAGGATTAACTCGTTCCAATACCGGAGCATCAGGAAACCTGAAAATTCGTGCATAGCATCCAATAACGCGTCGATGGCGCGTGAATTTCCTGATACACCGGACTACCGAACCTGGATTAAACCGCAGGCTGACCATTGAAATGTCTATAATAAAATATTGTTCTTTCAACAATGAATAATTTAGAGTTTACCAATTCGACTTTTTAAAGCCAAAGCCTGACATTTATTTTATCGTGCTTTTCCATTGATACCGCTTCTTCCAAAGGCATGTCATATGATATTTATCTTCTTAAACAAGGAAGAAAGAAGCATTAACGATATTAATATCTGTCATAATGACCTGATGTTTATTTCAATAATAACTTCTCTTTCTCTCTCTCTCTCTCTCTCTCTCTCTCTCTCTCTCTCTCGGTTTACTATCTCTAAATATATATCAAAATATCTTTCTCGTATGATATCAATTAGCAAATATTAAAATTATTTGCGTCAGATATTCCTCGTATCGGGAATAATTTATCTGTACACAATTCATTTGCGAGCAAATGCGCTTTAAATTTTATAGTGAAAGACTGTATTTATATTTTATATAATTTACTAAAACCCTTTCAAGAACCCTTTGCGCAGAATGCATAAACACAGTAACTTGATCTGAATGAGTCAATGAAATCAAAGACCCTATCTACAAAACATATATATCTATACACACACGGGATGACAGTTAAATCAATATTGTGGAACGCGATATTCACGATTTTCAAACGTATTTAACTGGGAATTAGGCGGTACGGTTAATAAACGCGACGGACCGCAGATGGAACTTTTGCTTACCATTACATACGTCATGCATGAGTGTAGCTGCCCTTGTGTGACGAAATGTTTTTGGCAGGAAAGTTTCCCAGAACTTTCATCGAGGAAGCGTCAGGACGGAGAACACGGAACACGGACATACGACATGACTACCAGTTCATTCCGCACTTCGCCGATGTGTCCGCGGACAAGTTCGAATTAGCAAGTGCACCAACTTGCGGAATGCCGATTGGTGGTTCGCTCGCACGCTTCCCCAAGAGAGGAAGAGACCAACGTAAAGACATTTACGCCCGCGGAATTCGCGCTGGTCACGCCAAAAGGTTCTTCCTCCAAGAACGGGAAACTTCATCTTTACAAGCCTTTTTGAAATAAAGAAAAATACTAAAATATAAATTGTAAATTTGCGGCTCGAATCTCATCAATTAATGCGAATAGATAGATAACAAGAACTATTATAGTTGAGGAATGATTCGATTTTGTGTAATATGATCTTGTTCAAAGAGAAATTCCAAAATGGTGCACCGCTAAAAATTACAGCCGCAAAATGTCGAGTATAAGAAAGTCATATCTTTGACAAAATATTACTTTGCATAACGTTAAACGTAATGTAAAATATCTTGTCGACGATATAATATGTACTATAACGTATATTCATGCATAGTGGAATATAGAAAAATCATAATTCATAGCCCAAGTACGGTGGGCATTCATATTACGGCACGTGCATCGGACTGTCGGTATGCGAGCGCATCTTACGCGGAATTTGATGCAGGTATGCCGAGCAGGACGATCGTATGACGCCACCAGTGGTACCCTGGAGCTGTTGTCGAATCGACATAAAGGGGCCCTGCTATCATGATCCCCTTCAGCTGCCAAATCCTGAGGACGATCCCATCTACGAGAGCCTCAACACTCGAGGCTGTCTCGTGGCCATGAAAGCCATTGTAGATGGGACACTCTATTCCTCGATTGCGCTAATCGCCCTTCTCTTCGTCTTGCAAATACGTACCCGATATTCGACGCAATAAACACGCGGACAGTTCAATACAGACACCTGCGCGATATCAACATCGCTTCTAGTTAATTCTCCACCACCACTTAATAATCCCCTCTCCTTATCGGGAACCTCGAGTCTTAAATGGAGTAATTATCTCTGCTATATGTAAATTAGACATTAACGTCTAAAGCTTCGTAACAATAAATTTATGAACAATAAATTTAATTTTTCAAATTTACAATTACATAAAATCGTTTTATATCAGCCAGTATGAAAAAAAACAATTTATTAAGATTTATTAAGATATAGAATCTCCGATGCTATAAATATAGAATTTCAAATATATTAATTCCAGGATAGAAATATTAAAGTTTAATAGATAATGCAAGAGTAATTTGAAATAGTATCAATGCGGCATTCTCCTCTGTATATATTGTATTTACATTTTTATTCTCGTAGTTAATCTGTACTCCGAGTATTCGCCATCCATCGTTTCTCGAATCATGCAAAAAGCAGCATCCACCGCATTTCCAGTTCACATCCTTCGCGGTTCGTTTCATCTCGCTCAAATTTAATTCCGCTTTCGGTATCCTTTGGTAAGGTTCCCGAACGCGATCTTGATAACATTAACCTGATGCGGTTAATTTAACGCACGACGCCGCGCGTAGCCGTTATTTTAGCCACCTGTAAAAAGCAAGATAATTTTATCAACCTCATCCTTTCTTAGGCTCTTCGTTTCTCTTTCACCGTACTTATACATTATTTTTTAATAAAGCATTTAAAAATTATATCTACATAGAGAGAGAAAGAGAGAGAGAGAGAGAGAGAGAGAGAGAGAAAGAGAGAGAAAGAAAATTGTCATTTCCTTTAGCGCGGCTTAGAAGCAAACTGTAATAAAATGTTTCCGACAAATGAAGAAGAGACTTGATAGATTGGCGTATCGTAACATTCCTATGTTTTTACGAGAGAAACTTGCTGGAGATTGTAAGACAGTAAGAGAGACCAATATACAGCGCTGGTGCAAGAAAAGAGACAAAACGAAGGAAAAGACAAAGTGATGGGGTATATTAAAGAAAAGAATGACAAAAGAAAAGTACGACAGAACAGAGAAGTGAGTTTAGCGGATGGAAGTTAGAGAGTGGAAAGAGAAACTGAATAGGGCAGATTGCAAGACAAAGGATATTGCATCATATCTTGATGATGAGAGAAGAGCACATTCTCTCTCTCTCTCGAAGCCGGAGATGAAATATTCTTAAATCTTCGAATTACGGAACATAGTTAGAAATATGAAATTATTTTTATCATGCGGATAGATAATGTACAACAATCGAATATCAAGCACTGCAAAATAAAGATAAAAATATGTCAGGTCGAGGTAGAAAAAACAACTCAATGCAGAAATAATAAATATGAAGCGAGAGAGAAAGGAACGGAAAAGGAGAGATAGAAAGTAGAGCTATGATGAAAGATTCCCGCGACATTGTCTCGCACTTTCGTTACCAGGTCGATACGACGACGTCACGTACGCGTAAAACATTTGTCGGCGTACTCCAGGTTGGCGTGGCCGCGCTGTCGACGCTCGATTTTACTGCCGCGAGAAATGCAACGGCGCTCGATAGGATTCGATGGACCCCGCATTGCCCGGATAGCTCTACGGTCGTCTGGATTTTGGGAATGCTGCCGGACCTAATCTCTGACGGATCGAGCAAGCTGGTAGCGCGACCGTTCGCGAATCAAATCAATCGGTGACAAATAGACTGAGCGAGCGGACGAGCCCTCTCGTCTTCGGCGGTATAACGTTGCCATCGAGTCGTTGCGCTCGATCGCCAAAACTTGATGGAATTTGATGGAGATTTTGCGCGTAAACGAGGAGCGATTCCGCAAAACTCAATCTCGCTGCTTACACTCGTTTCGGGAGAGTGCGTCGAGCCAGCTGTACCGTGCCGCACACGTGATTCGGAAAATAGATTTGAATAACCGATCGCACGTTAATCCACCCTTTTTAATCGAATGGAAGAGATGTAGTTTTTCCCCTCGATTAATTGTAATCGTCGCCCTATTCCTTTTTTCCAAAATATAACCGCACTTCTGTCCAATCTTCTATTCATCTGTATGCAAATTTATCTTTGTACGAAAGCTTTTAATTTGTACTTGGATATATACAATAAAATATATTTTTAGATATTTTATTTCGGTGTATGAAGGGAACAGAGAATCTATGATTGATAATTTTGATTGATAATTTTTTTTAAATACTTGACATTGATACGCAATCACAACGTAACATCAGTTGTAATGCTATGCTATTACATTTGTGTAATCCATACGAATATCCGTACCTACAATTCTCGCACAAATAAAACAGCTATAACAAATAAATTCAGAATTATTGACAGATTTCCGATATTAAAAATTAAAAAAAAAAAAAAAATGTTTTAAAATTTAATGAACGAAACCTCGATTGCAATAACTCGGAAATCAGCGTAAAATCTCTCGATGACGCTTCGAATAATCAATCACGCAGTTAGGTAGCTATACTTAACAAGGGATTCTACTCTCGAGGATAATTGTGGGAGATAAACAAGGGGTTGGAGATACGCAAACGTCGATAACACACTGCCGACAAGATACCGTCGAATTCCTTTTGCGGAAAAGCTGCCGCCAATCGATACGATTCGTAAGATAGAGTTCTGGGTATGATGACTGAATACAGAATCGAGTAACGGCCGTAAATCGTCTGGTCTTCTTCGACACTCCGTGCCAAAGCGAGGGAAACTTCTTGGGACGGCGATTTCGCCGTTTCATTTTCAATGGCGATAAAAATCACATCGAAGGCGAGAGACGTTTAATCGCGCGACAATCAACGCTTTCTCGTTAATGCGCGATATCGTTTTGCCGATCGCGCGATTGTCGCAGAATGTCGCTCGCGTTCTATAACGGCACGCCTTCGGCCAGATTTATTTCAGGATCACGGAGTTTTTGCGCGCTCCCCGGGATCCTTGCGGGGATGCAGGATGGCGCGTGACGTATTCGGAAATAGATGAGACTTTGTAGGAATTGAACGATGCGCCGATTCGAGAGAACGATGGGGCGGCGTATGCTAACAACTCCGATTCAAACTCGCGTCATCGATTTCCAGCGGAATAAGGTGGAGACCGGGACGACCGTACACGGTGTTGTGCCGAGACCCCGCGTATGAATTTTGCAAACAGCCATCTTTATGAAAGATCGCGGATGCATTGCGATAAAAGAGCGTACGTTCGAAGGCTCAATGCGATTCTGTCAACACAGGCGATACGCAAAATGTAAACCGCGCAAAACGCAACAACATAATAGCACAAGCACGGCTATTGCCATTTCTGCTCGTAAGCAAATAGAAAACTGTAGTCATATCTGAAATATTTTTTCGAATAACGGAAAAATTTTGCAGGAAGAATCAATTAGAAATATTAGTAGAGTTTTTATAATTACAAAGTATTTTTATCTGATATATTTTTCTGTCTCTGTTATTTTTGTATCTTGTTGAAAAAATTAACATAAGCAGCGCATGTTTCTAAGTTTCGGTATTACAATTCCTGTATATACGGAAACTGCAATTGTATAAAAGAATATTCGCATCTATTCCAATCGCTGATATCCGATAGTACAACTTGAGAATATCTGGATATGTAATATATAATATATATTACACACACATATATATATATATATATACGAAATATATATATATATATATATATATATATATATTTCGTATTTTCTGTTCAACTACGCTGAATCGTCATACAGCAGCACGTAATTCCGAGAAAAGGAAAATCTCGTTGCTGCGATTCTTACAGACTTATCAAAGACATTGTATTCCAAAGCGAAACATGTGTTTCTCCGAGATCGACTCTAAGCGTCAGATCAATATTTAATGAAATAATACCAGAATTTACCGCGTAGCTCTGCTCTTCGAACAATTGAACGGCATCACAGTTCCTTCTATTTGATTTCTGCGACACTGCAGGTGCGACGGTGTTAGAAAACCGCGTGCGATGGAAAAAGCATAACGCGGACTCAATTTAAACTGTCACATACGCCAGCAAGAAACGCGCCGCAACGAAGAGAGATATCACGCAGATCCCGGGAGGATTTATTTCGTTGCATCCCGCGTTTCGCATCCGCCCGCCATCGCTAAAAGTGACAAGATTTCAACCCCTCGTTCCTTTTGACATTTTCATCCCTTTTATCTCTTTGCACCTTTCCCTTGCACGCTGTGCTGCTATGGAGAGTTTCTCTGTGAATCCGCAACGAATGACCTGCTCATAAATATCGACGTCCACGCGTATCGCTGGATAATTCACAGGAAACTGCAGCAGAAATCGACAGTTTAAACAAACATGAAAAGCAACATATCCTTCACAAAATTAATTATTATGAAATAAGATTTAATCATTATTAAACATGATAATCAATCCTCTTTTTTAAATTTAGATACGTTTTATTCGTTTATTATTCGTTTCTTTTTTTTTTTGCAAATAATTTGATTGAGGAACAAAATTATATTTCTTTTAATTTTTATTTAATAACAACGGCAAACATTGGAAGAAAATCAGCGGAGTTTCCAACCACGTTTATTTTTAAACCACGACACGGTGCATCTATTTAAACTTTCTGCAACCTTCGGAAGGATAATCCACGATCTTCCAAAGGGCGAGCTCTGACGAAATTTTCCGCGTCGAATTCAATAATGGCGAATTTACGCGTGACACCAGCATGGCAGCGCGCAAACTTTTCTATACAGGCACAATTTCCTGCGATCGCAAAGTTCTTTCGGTCTTTCTCCCTTCGTTACTCTGTATCAGCCTCGCGGCGCAACACTTTCACAGCGTGCCGCCGCGGCATAAAACGATGTGTTTTATGCACCGTCCGGCACATTACCGGCTTAACATCCCCGGGAAAAAATCTTTTCGCGGTCATGAAGAAAATTTTGACACGCGTCAGACAGAAAAAAGGGTGCGTCACGTTCGTAACGTAACGGAAAACATTTTTTCGACGTTCCACGAAATTTTCCCTTTCGGATTCAGAACGAAAAATATCAAAATATGACGCGGGCTATTCATCGAGTAATAATGTCTTAGAACAAAGAAATTTATATATTTTTGAAAAAAGCTGTATTCTTTGCAAAATCTGAAATAGAATTATTTGTAGTTTCATATTATTTGTATTTCTATATAAGATTACAAGGACTAAATATTTTAGTCACAATTATATTTTTAACAATATTCTTTAGAAATAATTAGATGTTAAACGAAATATTTTATTTTATTATTTATTTTGTACAATAACAATTGTATACGTCAGGATAAACTGGAATATGTACTGAGTCAAACCTTCTTTGCGTTTAAGGAATATTATTACTGACAGATATTCAGTAAACGATCTATCAAATGATACGCGACAGCCTGTATGATGGATCGCTACGCTTTGTATATGGTATATTCTATCTTACTTCAACTTACAGTATTAAATATACGAAATAGAGCACGTGACAGATCGTCTTACAGCTTTTTGAACGTGTAGAAGTTGCCTTCATCAACTGCGCATACGGAATATTAAGCAACTCAACAGGATGCTACTAGTGAAAATAATAATGTACGATCTATGATGTTATCTATCATTTAAGTATAATCGTTTTATACGAATTATTAACAGAAGATATCATCTGTCTGTTAATAAAGAAAAAGGTTCATATTTCTTATTAGAAAATGAATCTTATTTCTGGCTATTACTATATTATTTATTATTTTATTTAATATTTTATGTATTATTTATTTAACTAATAGTAAAAATATAGAAACTAAATGATTTAAAAAAAAGATTTAATTCTTAATGTAATAATTAATATAAAAAGTAACTCTATTTTAACGAATTAACGATTTTTACACGTCTTTTAAACGTTGCCCGTTATTTGAGTAGTAATTTTTCGGAGAGCAGAGTCGCGGCAGGATGCGAACGATTAAATCGGCTTTTCATCAGATACGAACGCGCGCGTACGAGCGAGAAAAAGCAGTTAGTTCCCCTTTCGTGTCTGATCGAACCAACGCCAGAACCCAACGTGCACGAGACAGCGAAAGCACTCGAGAGAAAATCTCCCGTTCGTCCGGCGAGCAATCGATTGCCGAAGAAAAGCGTTCGCGGGAACGCCACCGTTCGTCGACAAACAACCGTGGACCTGCGAGGTTCGCCACGGTACGTAGGCACACCTATTACTCGCTCTTTCACAGAAGCACGTTAAATCGAAATTCGAAATCCTGTACGCGGTGCGCCGACACACTGCCGTAAGTGCCGCCGGAGAATGTACGCGATATAAAACCGCGGCACGATAACACAAAATGTATCGACAAGCGTGACCGCACGCTTTTTCGCACTTCAATAAATTTCTCATTATTGACATTGCGTGCTGCAGATACTTGTCTCTTGATAGAAATATCAAGAAATACGATAATGGCTCGCGCCAACTTCAAACGCGTTATTTTTTTCATTTGCACGACTTTTTATTTATCTCCTGTAAAATTATTACAGTAAAGATTATGAAAGCAAACGTTTTGATTTAATAAATTCAAGTTACTAATGGTATGTTATAAAAATCCAGGCGCACTGCAAATTGAGCCTCCTGATTGTGAAAATTATTATGACGCGCAACAGAAACAACGCTGCGTAACATTATGACGGTTAATTTAACGGTGATCATACAAAATTTGTTTCTTATTATAAACTTATTTTGATATTTCTTATGATTATGATGATTATGAGTGTGTTGATGTCTTTTCATCTTTACTCGATTAAATTTTACGTAAGTTCTCGATTTTCGCTAGTTCCAATGCACCATGTTTCATAACTAGTCCTAGCAAAACTCGTCTCGTGTTTTAGCTCAATTTTCGCTTTCCGGTCTATATGATCTGTAGGTATGTTTTGGCGTTTTGAGGCCCATATTTCTGAGAGAACTTCAGACAGCTATTACTACCGCTGAGCTATTGGCGAGGAAAATTGTGACGAAGAACCTGGAACATTTCCTATTGTGAATCCTTCGTCTAATTCCGAAAATATTGGACCGCGCTTTCATCTCTGGTTACAACTACATCCAACTAAATGTAGCTGAATCTAATTTTCTTAAAATGGAAAAGGGAACTTGCAAATTCGATCGATATATATACATATATATAATTACTCAGATTTTAGTTCATTATTTCATCTTTTTAATTATTGCTAAAAGATGTTACATGAAAAACCTGCGATTTGATCCACGAAATATTTACGCTTGAAACTTACGCTTGACGATTATGCTTTCTGATTGCGATTCACAGCGAGTGCGTGTGACGATATTGCGACGAAGCCCTTGGCAGGACAGATGTCGATGTACACGCGCTGCCTCGTTCCTCTCCAGAGGAAGGGTGCGCGAAATAAAGAAAGGGAGAAACGACGCGACAAAGCCATTCGGGTTCTCTGATCGGTCAATAACGATTTCCCGGGAATATAAATGTCTCCGCGAGCAGTCAACCGACGCCGTTCAATTCGGAGTAGGTCCCGCTTTGCCTTTTAATCTTGTAGCTTTGCCTCTTTTAATCTCGTTCCATCGACCTATCCCCTCTATAACCGACCTGTGCAATTTCTCCTTTCGCTCGCATCCGTCGATCTAACCGGATATCCGCGATGGACGCGCTACGCAGAATCACGTGCCAGTGAACATGACTCATACAGCCAAGTCGAAAAATTTCGTCGTTACACGTGATATTTGAATAACTGATCCTTTACGACATTTTCATATGCGCGGTAACCTGTCGCCGTTGCTGTTAAACTATAATAAAAGAAATGAATTCATTCTTTGTTTACTTGAAGAGTAAAACAAAGCGCATATTTTAATTTTACATTTTGAAGCAATCTATTTCTTGTTAAACGGAATTATGATTCTTAATCACATACTTGTAAATTTGTACGTTACTAAATGTAATATACAAATTTACAACTTCTTTTCCTTACAGAAAAAGTCTCACCTATTAAATGCTATTTTATAAAATTAAATGAATTTTTTAAAGCATTTATTAGATACGAACATTTGACTGTTTTTCATATTTGACTGTTTTTTATCATTGGTTATATCCTTTGAAAAGTTTAAATTCATATTTAAGGTTCCATTGAATTTATTCTAAATGTTTAATTTGATACTGAATTAATTTAATGTAAATTACGAGTTTCAAAATTCAATTTTTTACGTAATCATACGTACCTTAATTACGTATCTTAAATATATTTATTATTTTTAATTTTTTAAGTTTATTTTAAATGCACACTTATTTCATATTTTTAAATATTTCGCTTATTTCTCATCTGACATTATTAAAAACGTCTATTCCGTTATTGGATATAAAAACATTTCTAATCTTTCCAATTTAATTCATTTTTTATATATTTATAAAATAAAAAAAAACTTGCATATTCAAGTGTATAATAAAATGGAAAAATCGAAAACGTTAATATAACCTTTTTCTATTATACTCTTTGTTTACAAATGTTCTTACTGTATTTGAAAGAAACATATTATAATCAACTTTTAAAATAACAGTAAGCTCATAAATATAAGTAAATAAAAGAATTAAGTTTAATAAAAGATATACAGATAATATTATCAAATAATAAAGATGAATTTATTGGAAGGCCAGCAAGTTCGATTAAAGATAACAATTAGTGATATTAATAATTAGCGAGTATGTTCTATTCAATATTATTCTTTACTTTAATAAATTATGATTTACGAATTGATGCAGATGATGATAATTTTATTATTAGTGATATAATTGATATTTGTCATTAATATTTATTATCGAAATTTATATTTAAATATCTATAAAAATATTAATAAACAATAGTAACAAAATAATTTTATCTGTTCATGTGTATAAACTAAACGTTGCAAAAGCTTGCAAATACGTTTTTCTAAATTGTATTCTCTCTCTAACTTTTAACTTTTTCTTATTTTATTAATGATATTTCTAAAAGCAGATTCGAATATGATAAAAATTTTTTACATTATTAAGATTGCACGTTAAGCATACATGTTTAATACGTCTTATAACAAGTACAGCAATTACTCGTATACAAAATGTACGTGATTATTCTCTAGCGCAAATGAGGTAGCAGCTTTGAAATGAGGTAAAGCACGTAATTTTAACGAATAAGCGACCACAATGAACCTAATAAACTGAAGTTCCGCGATTTGCTCACCGGAACGTGTAATGTATGCAACGAAGTGGAAAGTTTTCACTAGCTCTCTGAAGCTTTAATTTATTAGAGTTAACTTAATATAATAACAGATAAATATATATTTCAATATTAAAAATTCAAATTAAATGAAAGTAATAAATGAAATTAATAATCTGGTATGCTAATCTGGTGTAAAACATTATCTTTGATAAAACACATTAAATAATAAAAAATTCAATTATTCACAGGAATAATACAAATATTTTACGAATATTCTGCGATAAATCCTCTTTTATGTAATCGGCCATATAAACAGCTAGCCAGCGACGATATCTTTTGTGAAATATTGAGAACCCCTTCGACAACGAACGATCGGTCTCCAAAAGCCGATCTACTGCCGAGACCACTCCTCTTGCTCTCGAGCAACTTCGCGGTGGTGCTTCAGGATATCTACGGCGAAAACGCTGAAAGATTCGCTGCCGTAACAGTCGGACCGGGCGCATAAATCAGCTGCACAGTCTCGTGCGAGAGAGGTGACGACGCCGGCAGGCCACCCCGTCAATAAAATGCAAAGACGGAGAAATAAAGTTAAAGATAAGCCGCCCCCGGACCCACATCGAGAGTACTTGGACGCCGAGTTCAGCGATGAAGCGCCCAGTAAGATTTACGAGAAAAATATTAAACGCACCCACTTCACCGTTTCAACTTTCTCGATTTTCCGCTCCTTTCCCGGTTCCGCTTCTTCGTCCGCCTATTCTATTTTCGACACTTTCGGATACGTCGTTTTCAACTTCTCTGTTTCGTACGACTTCGTCGCGCAGCGTTCTCTAATTCCGCCGTTAAATCCGCCAAAGATGCTGCAGAATCGATCGTGCAACGAGCAACGTTCGCGCGTGAAGGGAATATTAAAATACTTTCGCTTTTCATGACTCTCGACAGTCCGATCTGTTATTCGCTCTTATCCCGATCTCCGCCTTTTCCAGATAACCACAATTTCCAATCTCCACAAAGCAACACGCTTATTCCATTACCTCTCTGCTTGATATCTGCTTGATATCTGTGATTGATACGTGCGACTGATAAATTTTTTAATACTTCATTACAGTGCGCAGTGCTGATTAATTAAGCAGGTTTATTTAATTCATTTTCTAGTTTACGCGAGTCGTTACGGTAGATATAATTTCCTCGATACTTCTGCAAATATTAACAAGGCAGCAATAATAACGACCACGTTAGCCATAATGCGGCTAATTTGAAGCACAAGTTCGCTCGACAGGGACGTGCTCGAATTTGGACACGAATTCGACGATGGCCGCATCCAATTTGCAATTACAATGGCTGCTTTGTTCCCGCGAGTGCATTCGGTAATAATAAATTCCATGATGAACTTTAAAGACGAAACAGATGTATGATTACGAGTCGAGAGGTACTTGATATTAACAAACCGATCATCATTTCAATTTCAACAATTTCAATAGTTATCACGTATCGTGCATAAGCTGGCCACTTGCAGCGATTAATCGGTCATCGCAGATTCCGCTCTGTTAGCCGATTCCTAATTTGTCCCTGGGATTAAGGCAATTTACCCTTCGGCCGTCGCTCGCTGGAAGATGAACCTAATTCGTCCCCTCGCGAATTCTCGTGGTACTTGCACGGTCCAAAAGTAGGTGAACTAAATAAACCGATCTATCGACAGGCTACCGGCGTTTATCCATCCCAACGCAAACTAATGTTATTACTCAAAATCTATTCTTCCTATTCGGACACGGTGGGATCTACAAATCCTTAATCCGCAAACAATTAACGTTACGTTACGTACGGATGATTGAGAATGGCGATTTTGTTCTTGGCGTGCTTGGCTGTAAAATGCTCTAATTAATTCACGAAGTAACACAAATTCAATTATTCATACGACGGAGTAAGCGTATACTATACTTTGACAGTGCATTAAAATGATAAAAAATTGCAGCGTATCTTTCAATTGCATCATAAATATATACATTTTAGAAAAATTTAATATACATAACATTTTATATAAATCGAATATATATTTTATTTTCTTTCATGATTTTAATAATACTTTTGTAAAAAAATGAAAACAATTGTCTCAATATAATAAAAAAATTTGAAAAATATTGGCACACTCTTTTCAAGTTAATTGTTAACAAAATCATAAAACTCTATTTAAGTTTATGTTCTCCTCACATTTTGCTAAAACACTTAATAATTTTCTTAATAACGATGATTTTTGAGAGAAGTACATATGATAAGTCGTTGCATGTTCCCAAAGAAGACATCGTCATATCTGCATAATGTCTACCATCATAGTGGAATAAATCGCCCCAACGTGGCCTACGGTAACGTTTCGATCGCGACACGACGTGTTTCCTCTTCCGTCGATTTACTAGCTACTCGCGATTTATAGTTCCTATTAGATTGCCAAGAGCAAAGGCATGGGCGGCGGCGATGGCCCAGCGATGGGACCGAGACCGGAGAAGGCCTGAGGAATGATATCGAAACGAACGAGAGATCCTCTTGGAACGAATGTCTTCTATTTAACCCGGATGGCGGATTTAGGAGGGCCCATCGCGCCGTTCCAATTGACGACTAACGAACGGCCAGTCCCGTGGAATTTGTTTCCTCTTTCCAATGCCCCTTATATTAATTACGAGGTCGCTTTTCCGACGGACAATAGACGTCGCACAGGGCGATCGCATTTTCAAAATCCACTTGTCGCAGTGGTAGCCGCGGCATCGCTCGCGATCTATGTCAAAAATTATTAAAAAGAGATGAATATTGTTGCAGGTGAAGAAGAGGAAGTGGACATACGACCGGTATATGAACCGGACGAATTAAACGAATTGGTACGTTCGTAAGTTAATACGCTTTTCCTCTAAATTTACAAAGAAATTTACAATTTCTAAACTTGTCTCGAGTACAATTTGTACAATTTCAAGATTAAATATTTACATTTTTGAGATGTTTGAGAAATGCCAGAGTGGTTAAAGTTTTATGATAATATTTATTCAAAGATTTATTCCACGAAGACATACATAAATGCATACATAAATATTTTTATCATAATTTTTATCATAAATGTAAGCATATAATTACATTTAAATGGTTTATTTATTGAAACAATATCTTTTTAGAAATAATATACTGTGCTGTTGAAAAATAAAATTGGATTTGGACTGATAACAAGAGTTCAGAAAAATATGACATGACCTTTTTTCAGATTCAGTGTGTTAAGGATATGACGACGCTGAGCGGTCTGACGGACGACGATTGGACGTGGAAATGCGACATGGACATCCGCGAGTTCTTCCACGAACCGAGCATTCCGGTCCTCTGCATTTATCACGTGAACGGCAGTCTGACCACAGAATTTTCATTTCCTACGGTGCCCGTGCACGAGCTAACCTACTTCGTGAGACAACCCAACGAGATCCTCCACCCGGAGAACTTTCACGAGCGCATTCTCTTCGGGTCGATGAACGATAGGATAGAGAGTCACATACTGAGCGTCATCCAGAACGTATTCGCGCCGATTTTCTTCGCAATTGAAACTTGGCCGGACAGTATCCTTCGCTACTGGTCCCGTCTCTGCTATCGCATTTCCGTCAAACTATCCAATTAATTTGCCTAACTAACGCAGAAAGTTTCGCGAGGTACGGGACCGAATGAGACGACACGAATTCGCAGGACGGGCGACGCCGTCTGTATAACCGGTAGGCCAACAGGAATAGCCCGCAAAGTTTCTTCATTTTTTCGCTTCTTATCTTTTTTTTTTTTTTATTTTGTCGTCTTGGTAAATAATGTACGTGTACAGATCGCGAGTTACGGAACTTTAATTGGGTCCAGACGCGATATCCCGTCGGTCTTCTCGTGGCTCCCCGAGTGACCCACTTGAGGTTGGGCTTCGTCGTGCAATGTAAATTCTGTTTAACTTTCAAATCCCGTTCCGTGCGCGCGCGCGAGACTGGTTGATTTTGTAGTGGGTGGTGATTTAAAGTTTTTCGCGGATTTAAATATACGTTTAAAAAGCTTCACTGGCGAAGGACGCCCAGGGGAGACATCGCGCGTTTTATCTCTCGCTTGAATCCATGATTCAATCCGATATATCTGTTCTGATATACGATCGATTTTTACGAAGCAATTTCAATCCAATCAAACCAATTGGGTTTTCGAGTATTCCGCCATAGACAATTTTATCGCGCAATTCTAATTCTCTTGTTTCTCACTGGGTAACACATATAATTAATTATCCCGTTTCCATTTTTTACATTTATATCTCCATTTATATTACCGTCCTCCTGTGATTATTATAATTGTTTACTTAAATTTCTGTTCGACACGCATCGACTGGCGTCCATTGTTTTTCATCAATCGGAGTAATAGGTAGTGAAAACGGTGCGGTGTCTTGTAATTTAGATGTCAATCGTATCTACCGAATAATCCTGCATACACGCGAGACGATCGATGAGTAGCCGCAGTTTCAATCGACAGCCGTGACAAAGGAGCTACGCCGGGCTAGTCTCACAATGCCAAGGGCGATCATCGCGAACGTCCATAGTTGCTCCGACTTAAGGTCATAACAATCTAACGTGATGACATTACCAAGTGAATTTCCAACTTTAGCGCTGCAATCCCGTTACCGCAACGCACGACACAAAGTTCCGGCCCGTCCGCGGGGGACGGGACAGGAAAGTGGAGACGCCTGGGAATTGCACGAAAGTTATTATTACCATAATTTTCGGCTAAATGCACTGCACAACTCACCGCCGCTGGTAAATCCAGTGATGTTTGCCCACGTACGCGAACGGGATTACTTCGCGAGTCGAGTTAGAAACGATTGCATTGCATTCGTTGGGAGCTACTTCATTATTTCTAATGGATCCTGAGCGGATTTTAACCGGATCGAAGCGTCGTTTTGCTAATTGTGTCAGAACGCCCAACAACTTTGCGCGCGCTTTTTATTATCCCGGACGTACACTCAGCGGTTATGGATTTACTGTTATGAGACTCATAATATTAACTTTTTTATTCCAATAAGCAGTGTAATTGATATAAAATATTTAACAAACGGTTTTACAGTTTTAAAATGTACATATCGAATGATCGGATTCAATGAAATATTCACAAAATACGCTTTTAAAAATCGTAAAAAAAAGTGTATAGTGCAATTTCTCGTATCAATTATTAAGATTTACATACGTTGTTTCACTTTAAGTGCAAAACCGTCAGGCTTTTGTATTCTTCCAATTTCCATATTCGATAAGATTTACAACTGCACGCGTCAATTGTATAAATTGATGTGACAATAACAATGTAGTCGATCACTTTCGATATACAGTGAGCAATTCGGCTCAATAAATCTCCATCAGCGGACGTATCGCGAGGATACATGCTACAATTCTACGTGATAGACACCGGGACAGCTTGAACGGTATAAAAAATGGTGGTATTGGGAACAGCGATAACGAGGTTCGGTGTCGTATCACGTTCCTGGATTTTCTTTTCCTTAATCGCACCGAAACACATGTGTGAAAGCGAACTTCTGCACCCAACTGGACACCTTCCTGTGCAATTTAACGGACCTCACGTACAAAATGCTGGGCTTAACCGTGATATATGTACCTCTGGAGAGTAGGGAGTTCACCGTGGAGGAGGGTAGCGCCGATAAGGAGTTGGTAAAGAGGTTGGAGGGTGTGGTGGCCCACTGGAACACCCAAATCAAAATAGCCCTCTCCGAGGAACAGGCAACTCCGCACGAGTTACTGTGCCTCGACGACGAATATGACTTCTGGACTTATCGATGTAGGTGCTTACTCTTGAGAAAAGACGTAGTAGCCGTGCGAAAAGAAGCGAGAGGATAGAATCGTTTCCCGATAATATATGTCCAGAAATTTCCTAGGAGGGACAAAAGTTTTTTTTAATGCATTTTTTTCCTTTTGTACCTCATAGAGTTAGAAAGAAACTCAATATCATCCAGAGTTTTCAATCATACAATATTCGTAGCACGCATAAATATAACATTTTTACTGGTTTATACATACGTCTGTATTTATAGATAAACAAATTAGAAATTTAAATCTCGAGGTTTTGAAAAATTGTACATAAATCGATTTACTATATTAAAAATTCATGCTTGTTTCTTTTTGCCATAGATGATAATCTATGCGGTCTGAGTCATCAGCTACATAACAATATGGTGGAGCTTATTATCGATATATTATTGGCTACGCAATCCACTTACATACGTCAATTCTTGATGTTGAAAGATGAGATCGAGCACAATATAATTGAAGCGAAATCGAACATTGAGTTCCTGAGCATTCTGAAGGACCCTTGTGCCGACTTGAAAACTTGTACAACTCCGGCGAGCGTGGCTCAATATCTGCCGAAAATGATGCATCTCTTCAGGACGATTTGGTTGAACTCTCCTTACTACAATACCCGCGAAAGGATAAGCAATCTCTTCAGCGCACTTAGCAACCAGATCGTCGTCATGTGCAAAGGCTTTATCGATCTGACAGAAGTATTTGAGGGAAAGATTAGAAAAAGTATGAAAATGCTTGATGATTGCATCAAATTATGTGAGGATTATGAAACGCTTTATCATAAGGTGAGTCTTGCTCCTTATACATAAGAATATTTCCACATATAATATAAAAATATGTATAAAAATACCGTATAAATTTTAAGAAATGCTTTTATAAAAATATATAAATATTAAAAAAATATTAAAAATATTTTTTATCGACTTTTTCAAGAAATTATTATTACATATTTTAACAAAAGTTTTATTTAACTTAAAATTCATTTTTAAGTTTCTAGAAAAAAAATTTAATATAATTTTAATTAATTTAATTCTGTTTCATTAAATTAAGTTATAATAAAAATCAGAATAAAACATTTGTGTAAGCTACTTGGTACATATTTATTTTAATAATTAATAAGTAAAAATATATTTCTAAAATAAAGTAGTTGTGAGCTTAAAAGGTGTTTTGCAACCATATATACATGAAATGTATTTAAAATAGTGCTTTATGCTGTCTGCAAATTCACCTTCCAGCCGGTGAGTTAAACTCCCATTAAATTATGTGTGCATAGCTACTTTAGCTACTTAGACTCCTTGTTGGACAACGAGGATGAATTTCTCCGTTAATGTGGAAGTTACAAAGTGATTTTGGTTTTCAGTAGTAATTATGATCAGGCATAATAATGCAAAGTGAAGCAAGATAACCGGCAATTTTCTATGAATTTAGAGTCGAACAAATAATTGCTTGTGATAACGCTTGATGAACTTAACTTAACGAGAAAGAGAGAGAGAGAGAGAGAGAGAGAGAGAGAGAGAGAGAGAGAGAGAGAGAGAGAGAGAAAATATATATGATGATCCACGAAGGACGCTTCTTGCAGAAGTACAAAGCGGCGAAAAAAAGCTTTTGCTTTAAGTGGAGATCGCAATATAACACTGACTTACGCTTTTCCCGGGGGCAGATAAGCTAGAATAGAGGTGGGAATTGGGAAACGATGTGACGCGCCGGCTCTTCCGACTACTTGTTCTCGAGTTGCGCTAGGGGTTAGTACGCCATGTGCCCGAAGGGATAGATGACACGACTTTTTAGACTTTTGTGCAGAAATCTGTGCAATCGCGGATTTTACGGAACGCATGTTCTCAGTCCTTGGCATTTTTACGTTGAAGCCTCTTAGTATAATATCTTGCATAGACGAATAATAATAATAAGATGTTTTTCCTAACATTTTTTTGACTCTCGCGTGATATAGCAAATCTTTGATTTCTTTCTATTTTATATCTTTAACAGAGTAGAGAATTCCAATACCAAGAATATCGCTGACTCCGATACTCAGTTAAAACAAATTTTAATTTGTACTTTTAATGTATTTGTTCATTGTTTACTTAAAGAAACAAACTCTTTTCAATATTTTCTGTTCTAGATCGCGAACGCTCACATCAATCTCACGTATCACTCTTGGAACTTAGACACAAAGAGCATATTTCGTTACGTCGATGTTTTTATCGACAGGTGTCAAGATATGATCGAGATTTGTCAAGCAATGATTGATTTTGCAAGGTTTAAATAATGTATAAGCAAGGATAAAAATACAACACTATCTTTATTTTTATTTCTTATTCATAAATATCTTTTCTCAAATTTGGCTATGTACATAGAAGAGTTAATTTTATACTTTACTTTTCTTTTCATGACTAACATAAGAAACATAGGAAACAATTTTATTCCAGCTCTTTTTTACAGGGCTGCTATTTTATAAAATATTACTGTTAAATAAATGTTACATAGTTTATCACATAATTTTAATTTTTACAAAATACAAAATTTTATAATTGGATTATTCTAGAATTAGAATTTATACAAATATTAATATTTTTATATCAAAGAGAATGCTGATTACAAATTCCAATATTATTTTTCAAGATTGGATGAGACTATTCAGATTTTAAGTCCTAAATTCGGTGGTACAAATGGCGAAGAGCATGAAAAAGTATGTCAAAAGATTGAGAAACTTTTTTATGACGCTTTGAGTAAAATCGAAGCAAATTCACACAAGATATTCGCCGTTCATGAATCTACATGGCACGACGATATGATCGTATTTCGTGCTGAAATGAGGGACTTAGAGATAATGATCGAAAACTTGATAGCCATCGTCTTCATGAACGTTAATAATATTCAAGAAGGAATCGAGAATTTATGGAGCTTCTACAATTACTTCAATCGCAAGAATTTGCAATTGTTATTTGATAGCAAAAACAGTAGCGTAAGAAGAAATCAATGATTTGTAAACACAAGTTATTTCTAAAAAAAAGATTAAATCAGTTATAATAATCTTGATCTTATTTTAAAAATAAATTGTTAAAGATGTTGCGGAAGCAAAAGACATTTTTCACAAAAAAATTAATCATATAAATAATTTATCAATTTATTAATTTTAAAATAACTTTTTATTTTCGAAAAACATAAAACAACATTTGCAAAAGTATTTTACATTTAATACAAAATTTATTATTTTAATTGTAAATTGTAGTATTTGTATAGTATTTGTAGAAAAAAATATCAAATTTATATATAAAAAAGAAAGAATTTAATATATATATTGCTTTATAATATATATTCTGTTTAAATGACAAATAAATTATTTTAACATTTTACATATTTTGAAATAACTAAAATCATTTTTAAGGTCATCAAGCAATAAGTAACATTTAAAATTATTAACTTTCAAGGTGTGGCAGATTTTCGCCGACGATATTCAACGGACGAAGCAGGAGATCTTGAACGAGAAGAAAGAATATTCTTCGATCGCGCCGTATTACGCCGGCAGAGCGTTGAATCTTCGTTTGAAAAGTGACCGCCTGTTATCGACGCGAAAGATGCTGGAGACGGCTGAGTGGATGCCTTATTGCAGTATGAGTGAGGAGATCTATCATCAGGAAGACATCATGATCAGATCTATTGAGGAATCCATGAAAGGTCTGTACGTAAAATGGCTGCACCATGTCGGAGAAAACCCACGCGCGCGACTCGATCGCTACCTGATGCGGCATAGCGACAGCAAACCTGGTCTACTCGAGTCTAACATTGACTCCAATATCCTGAGTCTCTGCCACGAGTGTTCCTATTGGATCAGCTTGAAATTTAACATACCTGTGCACATACAAATAGTATACGACAAGTGGAATACGCTGCATTTTGTCTACGAGAGTGTTCTAGCCGTCACTCTGGCATATAACAAGATCATCGAAGGTTTACCGTTTACAATAATTATTTTTTACAATAATTATTTTATCGAATAATTATATGGGATAAATTGTAAAAGAAAACATTAGTAAAGAGTTCTTTTCGTCAAAGCGACGAAATATGAATATGTCAGCAAAATTTTAACCATATTTCAATTATAAATTGTTATAATGAAATTTATTTTATGAAAAAAGTTAAAAATGAAAAATAATATTTTATTATATTTAAATAATTATAATAGAAATGAGATATTTTATTTACATTTATTAAATTTTTTTCAAAAATATATGTGATCGAATTTTTTATTAAGGAATTTTACATTTTATTCTGTATTGCAATTTTTGGAAATTATTTTAAATTTTATACAAACAACTTATACAAAATATTGCATTTTATAATTTAATAAGTATATCCGTATGTATATGAATAATGAATATACAGTAATTAAATTTATTTCTTCTAAGCTACGTTGAAAAAGTATTTCGGCTGAAATGTGAGTGCTTATGCAAATATCATGATGACACGATTCAAACAGCGTATATGTCCGTAATGCGCGCGATGAAAGCGACATTCTCCGTATTTGCAGTCACACGCGATGGTAGCGAAATATTCTTGCAACGTAGCGAAACTTCTATTTTTCAGCATTGTCGCTGACAGAACGTGCGCTGTTTCGCGAATTAATTCGGCAGCTCGACCGGAAGATCAATCCCGGCTTAACCAAGCTGACGTGGAACACGGATTACGTGGACTCGTACATCGAGAATTGTTTCAACGAAACGGTCAATGTACGCTTAGACTCTCTTACCTCGTCCATGTGCGAAGTCCATATAAATTCATACAATATGTACGGTAATCTCGTGGTAAAATTTAATTTTGCACTGTCCAAGAGAAGTTTCGTTCGCTATCTACCTGCATTTGAACAATTAATTATGGACCTCTGTATAACAGAATAATCTGCAGAAACAGAATAATCTGCAGAAACAGAATAATTATTATGTGGACACACGTGTTTGTAGAGGCGAGATGTCAAGATATTGATCCCAATAGCATTAAGTCACATTACATTTATTTCTTTCAAAGAAATTACCATTTCCTTTTTGCTTTCTTTTCTTCTGGGGTTATAGCTTCCAAATCGACCAAAATTAAACACGATCAATTTTCTTATTAAAATAATGTTGTGGCACAAATTAAATAATAAATAAAGACATTCAATAATTAATTTTTTTAGCTTCAAGAATTCATCGATACTTTTAAGAATTTGAATTTTGAAATTGTAAGAATCTGCGAGAACATTTGCAACACTCCAATGATCAAGATAAGGGTTAATTACACGTACACATTGTCTGCATTGGAGAAGGAACTTTTGCACGTAAGGTAGGATTTCCATTTCGCATTGTGCAGTCGCAAATTCAGGCGCGTGACTGAAACTTACCGCTTGGTGAGCGAGCATCGGTCGAACTTTCTCACTTTCCAGAGACGAGGCGTTCCAAGTTATGACTCAAAGACTCGATATGATATTTCTGTACGTCATGGAGATTTACGAGGGCTTCAAGAATGTGATACAAGAGGTATAGCTTTCTCGGTGCAACTATGAAACTTGATGAAATATGCCATATTTTTATCACTCTAAAAATAAAAATGCACTTTTTATTTTAATATTGTATATTGAAGATTGCTGTCTGTATTATCATTCTAGAAGTCATTTTTATTTATGTATACAAACTTGCATCTGTATCGAAAGTCATATTTTTCACAAATTTTTTTACCAAATTACTTTTAAAAGTTTATGGCAAATTATGTAATTTTAAATGTTTTCTATAAACTTTTGAGTAAATGCCGCAAGGCACTGCTAGTTTGCTAGTTTGCGGCAAATTTCTGACGAGTTGTGTCAGAATTTTTTCTGTAAAGTCTACGCAAACGTAAAAATGATCAAATAACTTCGACGAAAGAACATCCGTGAAGGAAACGGATGTATGTTGCACACCCTCAGGCTACACAAAGCAATTCTCCAACTAAAGTTGGAGAAGTAAGGAACGTACTTATGGTAGATTCGTGTTATGATATGTCGCTCTGTAACGTGACTGCCACAATATGCACGTAGTTTCTCAGTTAATTCAAAAATTCTCAAAAAATTACAAATTCATTAAGTAAATACTCTGTGAAAGATATTATTTATTATTCTCATATTAAATTTATTCTAATTTATCAATAAACAGATTGAGTTATTATCAGATATTAATTATATAAAATAAAAGTAAATCATATATATATATATATAATATATAAACCAATATTTATCGATCATACTTCGATTATACTTTTTCAATAATTAGTGAAATATGAATTAAAAATTATTAATCTCGACGGTAAAAACTAATATTTGCCATAATAAAAATTTAACTTTATAAAGCTTAAAAATTACAAATTGTTGTAAATTGCATATTATTTATAAATTTTGGTACACTTAATTTAGTTACGCTGTATATAAAAATTTCTTTATATACCTGTGTGTTCAAATTTTAATTTATTTTATTAAATTTTAATTGATTTTATAAACCTTCTATTTTTAAAACTAAATATCTCATGTATAAAAAGAAATTAATTTTCCAATATGTTTCTTAAATTGATTGATATGTTTAATTTCATTATTGCTTCTTTCTTTTCAGAGTTACATGGAATGGAAAGGTTATTTAATGAAAATCGATATCCTAATTGAAGAAGCTATCAGATTGTGTTTAAAGAATTCTTTGACCATCATGTTCGAAACTCTTCATGGTACTGACACGACAGAACCTTCACCTCTTCTATTAACGCAAGCAGATATTATCGATAACAAAGTATGTCCATAACTATGCATAACATGTATAACATTCCATGCAAGTATTACTTACGTTGTTTAATCATTAAGTTGTTGTGCATATAGAATGGTAATAATAATTTAACATTTTATAATTTGACAACATGTCAAAAATATCTTAACTAATTATTTTATAAAAAAATTTATTTTAAAAAAATATAAAAAAACATGAAAAATTCTAGTCTATTAATTTATTTAGATAAACTTTATGCCGAATCTCCTGGAGATAGCCACAGTGATAGGAAATATTTTAGATATTTTGTCAGAACCCTTAAAAGATATCTCACGACTAGTTAAGAAGTTCCAAATGCTTTCAGAGAAGGATTTCTTCTTTTACAAATTGTATAACCAGGACAAAGAATTGATTGAACTCCAACAGAAACTCAATAATGGTTGTATAAATTTGTAATTCATAAAAATTTGTCTTCTTGCATTTTATTTCTAATTACATTTGCATTAATTACATTTTGTTATATTTTGTCATATTAAAATTAATTTTCTAATTATCTTTAATTATGTTTAATCAGAAATCACCTTTATTTAGCTAAAATTTCAATTTCAATATAATTTTCTAAAATCTAATAAAAATATCTTATTGCATTATTAATATATAGTATCAATTCAATATTAAGTGATCCAATATTATTTTTAACTTTATCCCACATTAGCAAGATGAATATAATATTAATTTATTAATTTGTAGAAGTAAATTATTGTTTTGTTCACGTGCAAAATTATCTCAAAACCTGGGAATTTTTCAAAGAGGTATGGGAGGTGAATAAAGATTTATATATTCAAAGGTAATAAATATTGCAATAAAAAGTATTCCATATTTAAAAATAGTCTTTTTGCTTGTAATACTTTGAATCATTTTTTATTTTTTACAATATCTATATTTAATTATATATTATTTAATTTAAATAACTTACAATTGCTGATGTTTAGAACTATATTAAGTTTGTTTAAAAATATTATAATTTTATTTTTATAAATATTTTTAAAGAATTAATAAATAGAGAGAAAATTAATAATATAATTTTAATATAATATAAAATATTTATACAATTTAAGTTTTTGCTTGAAACTATTATTGTTTATCATTTATTTTGTAAATTAGATTCGAAAAATTAAAACCAACGGCGGCATCTTTTGATATGCACATAAGTAAATACTTCGATATGATGAATAACGTCCAACTACAGGAAACGATGACGACAGTGCATTTCCTAGATATAAATTTTGATGGATTGAAAGCCACTATCATCGAACATTGTTCAATCTGGCAACAGAAACTCACCGCACTTTTGTTACGCATGACCGATGCAATGGTCGACCACGTTTATCATTACATCGTTGAAAATTCCACAAAGTTAGTTGCCCGCATGCGTTGTTATTCAAAGCGAAAAGAAGATTGCGTTGAAAATTGAAAAAAAAATGTGATATGAAAAGAGGATTGCAGAAAAAAATATTTTATATCTCAAAGATTTTTATTCGTATATTTCTAGTTAATAGTTTTTTGCGAAATGATGAACGGAATTAAAAACATCAAATCATGTCTGTCGTTTTTACGGATACAATTATTTACGAGCAACATAAATTATTAACAAAATTTATATTTAAATGTTCATTACAAAATTAAATTTGAAGAGAAAAACATACAAATTTATTTTCCACATTCCTTCAATTTGGAAAATAAATTAACCGCAGGTCGCACATCATTTTCGTTTACCTATTACAATGCTGAAAATTTCTGTGTAGGGTGTTCGCGTGATCATCTATTCCGTTCTATTGCATAATTGAATTTTTCAGTTATATTCGTTTTCAGTTCTCGATCGATACTATTAATGTAAATTTCCTCAAGCTGAGCGGAACATTGGAGAGGCGTTGCTCGCGAGGCGTTACTCCCATAAATCCTGTCGCGGGGTCTTTTTGAATTTCGAGCTGAATCGTACGTGAATTCATTCGTTTGCAGAATAACGAAGGAACCGACGGATCTCATCAGCATGCAATCCGCGCTGCAATTGTTCGAGAGGCTCACTGCCGAGATTCCGAAAGAGGAGGAAGAGTTTCCCAAGATCCAGGAGCAGTACCAAACTTTGGGTAAACCTCTAAATGTTTCTCCGTGCTAAATAAGGAGGTCGATGCGCCATAAAATCGGCGGAGTTTAAGATCCATGTATTATTGCTCAGGAATCTGCAATACAAGCTACAAGTTTTGTAAACGCCTTAGCTGCTTTGCTAGAGATATGAATTTTAACTTCAGATTTCAAAATTTATTACAGTAAATTCTTGAACAAATGTTAATTATTGTGATCTATTTACATTTATGTAATTATCTAATAACAATTTTACAATTTTTTACAATACATCATGGAAGAACACCTAATTGTTTTCAGAAAAATACGAAGTACCGTTGACTTATGAGTTCAAGAGAAAATTAAAAGACATCGACCGCTCTTGGGCAGCTTACTTGGAGTTACTTGCCACGTGCGAAGTTACTTTGCTTGAAAAAAAGGTGCGATATTCCTTTGGTAAAAGAAAACTTCTAGAAACTTTGTAATAAAAAATTGAGTCGCGTTGGCATCAACGCTAACTAAAAAGAAAAATGAGATGTCAATTAATACTTTCCCAATTTTTTGACGTTATTTCATCGCTGTACTGGAAATTCTTATATAATTTGAAAAAAATCAGTTTTACATAATAGAAACATACATATAGGAATATTTTGAGTATAAAATCGATGTTATATTTAATTTAAAAAGCAGAAAGAAAATGTAAATTTTCTACTTTTATGTTTATAAATGTTAAAAAAAAGTTAATTTAATTTAATTAATTATTTAATATCATTACAATTGCACATATAAAGTAACATCAGAATCTAGAAATTTTTAGATTTTCTATGCATGAATATTCAAGTAATAACTCGAGTTATCTTTTTAACTATCAATGTTGTAGGAAGAATTTAAGCAAACGTTATTGACCGACGCGACAATGTTCGAAGAAGATGCATCCTCTTTGCTCCGCAGATTTAATGATACTGGACCTTTCACGTCCGACTGGAATTCAAAGGGTAAATTGGTTTACATGTTCTTATACAATGTGTAAATCCGCGTTCGTTGTGAGATAGTGTCGAGTGCATAAATCAACTACCATATCTTTTCGAGCACTCCTCTAAGGATATCACGTATATCTTGTCTTAAGTTATATCTTGCAATCTATAATGAATTTTCCTGACAATGAACAATATGAAACAATATCCATGATTTTAAGTTTTAACTTTATTTGAAAAGTATTAATTAAATAAGAAAAAATAAAAAAAATAAAAATTTAAATATAAAATGCACAGAATATCAAAGGACAAATTTTTAATAAAAATAATACAATTTTTTGTCATGAATTCCATAGTTTAAAAGAGTTTATTGTTAACACAATAATAGTATTTATTTGTAATATTACTTGCGTAAAAATTTCAAAAGATTAGAACAAAAATCCTAACAATTGCCTTTTCTGCTGTAGAATGCAAGCATTCCATTTATTCGCAGCACGTTTTTTGCACGGCGTTCAACTGTTTGAAATGCGTTTGTCGATTCTGGACTGATTTTTTTACGTGAATTTTGCTTTTATAAACACACGAGCAATCATTATGATAATCTCATGTATACTCAGACACGTATGCTAGAACAAGCATTTAGTAAATTTAAATATAGGAACTTGATCACGGAGAAATAAATTAATAAATTTAAATAAGTAAATTAATACTGATTCATCTGGAATAGTATTTTATTTTATTTAGTTAATACAGTTGTTTATTATTACGTCACTGTTACAGACGCTTTAAATTGGTTAGCTTTCTTCTGGAAGGAAATATATTCCTTAAAAGACAGAGAAAACCTGCTAAAGTCACGGCTGACGATTTTTGGCATAAGTTATCCTGATTCTCAAGAACTTGCACAACTCGATAAAGTAAATGTCATTCGTATATCCCATTCGTATATTCTTTGCCTCTGCGTGCTTATTCGACGCTTTTCTACTTGCAAAGGATGTAGCTATGATCGAATTGGTGTGGCAATTGACGGACGAATGGAATGACGCTTGGGAACGCTACAAAACCGGAAATTTCTGGACGATAGAATTGGAAGAGATGGACACAACCGCTAATCTCCTCCTCCGGAAACTCACGAAACTCTGCAAGGAGCTCAAAGAAAAGAATTGGGAGATCCTCCAAAATACCAGGTGCGATTCAGTTGTAATCCAATTTCGAACGCGCGGTAAATATGTGCCGTACTCGTGCATTTTTCACGAGGCACAAAGTAGTATTTGCAAGCCATCCTTTAGCATGATGTCAATTTATCGCGAAACTGGTTTTCGTTAGAAACCAGTCGGCCGTGTATAAACTGCGTCCGTACGAGAGATAGCCATTTTTCAAAATGACAGCAAGATGAGAGGGATCGTGTGCGGGGACCGTAATTGACAGTAATTGTTGATGATTGGTCGTAACATCGAATATCGAACATCGTACCGAATGGATTTGAAAGCTTTTTGCGAGCTATTTTTTTATAGCATATAGCGAGAAGGCTAAAAAAAGATTTGTCGATTTGGGAGATACATATGTAACGACGATTAAACAATGCCGATGAAGACCGAACGTTTTTTTTTTACTTTTTTGTTGGAAAACAACAAGTACTACATACTGAGATACCTATGCAGTATCTCGTAACTTATAAGAAATAACACGAAGGACAGAAAATGCTTAATCCCACGTGTTACATAGCGGCACTTATTAACCTTTGCACCGCTAAAGCGCACGGCTTACGGGAATTGCCGAGCATACTTGTGCCACTCCTTTCGACGCTACTTTCTGAAACTAACGAAGTGCACGTTCTGTAAATGGCTGCGTAATTTCTAGTAGCTAAAATTTAACTTATTTTACTAAACAAAGAAAAATGAAGAAAGGAAACATATGCACAGAATTCATTGTTCAGTGTCTACAGAAGATAAACATTTTGCATATAGAAGTTCCACGCAAACTTAAATTTTAAATATTGCAAATTTCTTTCTTAAATTCTTTTTTAAGTAATTTTAAATTTAATTTTTAATTCTTAATATAAGTTTTGTAATATCTTTACAAGTAACATAATTATAATAATTAATATCAATAAATTATTATAAAGTTACAAATAAAGGACATCTTTAAATTGTAAAAAATCCTTTATATTCCTGTTTCTCTAAATTAAAAAAAATATATACAGTTAAAAATATATAACAGTTATATATAAAATTATTCTTTTTATATAATTTTTAAAATATTAAAAAATATATATTTAGGATGAGAATCGATAAATTTCGACATACGTTACCGCTAATAACGGAACTAAAAAATCCAGCAATGAAACCGAGGCATTGGAAACGAGTTAAAGATACGATTGCACAAGACTTCGACGAGATGTCAGAGGACTTTACTCTAGATGCAATTATTAGAATGCAAATGCATAATTTTGCGGAGCAGATCAGCGAAATCTCTAACGCGGCCACAATGGAGTTCGCCATTGAAACTGTAAGTCATCGTTAATTATAAGAGTCACAGTACAATCAACAAAATAATATTCTGCGGAACAATTATTGTGAGTTTAATATGACAAATATCTCAGGGACTCCAACATATTAAACATTTTTGGGAAACAATGCCAATTACGATGGTTCCGTATAAAGATAAAGGAATATACAAGTTAAAAGGTGTAGATGAAATAATTCAAACTTTGGAGGAACATCAGGTGCAACTTTCATCCATGAAGTCAACGAGGTACATTGCACTTGCTAAACCAATTTTTACATCTCTAATGATACTACATTAAATAGGCTATATTGGATTTTCCCAGGTTCGTAGAACCATTCGCCCGGGAAGTCGACTACTGGGAGCGGGTACTATCGACGATCGGTGAAGTTTTGGAAATGATGTTGGTAGTACAGAAAGGATACATGTATCTCGACAATATATTCACCACCGAGGACATCAAGAAACAACTCCCGAAGGAGACGAGCGATTTTGACAAAGTGACAAGCGAGCTGGCTGAGCATACGTCAAGGATGGCTTCCCATGTTTTGGTGTTGCCAGCCACTCATATCCCACGTATGTATTATCAAAGAAATGCTACAAGAAAGATCTTATCGCATTATAACACGAAATCTATTTGACTGCATTTTTTAAAAGAACTTGTATAAATTGTTTTCGCATATATAAATATACGCGTAATCTAATTTTTTAAAAAAATTTGTTAGATACAAAAATATTCATTCAATTTAATATTATATATTTGTATAATAGTTGTACTTATATATTAAAATCTTTAGGTGATTGCAATTCTATTTGCAAAAGGATATAATATTAGATATATGTTATCAAGATGTTGTTCTCTTTTTCATATTTCGCAATTAACGTACATACTTAAATTATTGTTGTAGTTTCCATTATCCCTTATTATAACTTATTCCTATTTTGTGTTATATTTTAACTTTTAACAATTAAATTATTCATAAAATTAAAAACAATTTAACAAAAATTTAGAAAGTTAATAGAATGTTGCAATTTAATAAATTAATAAATAAAAATTTCTTGCAGTATTATAAATATTCTTCAGTTATAAGGCACTCCAAGCAATTTTGCTAGAAAAAAAGCGTTTGTACTGAGTATATTTGTAGAGTATGATTAATTAACTGAAAAAAAAAAGGATTATTAAATCAGGTATTTCATATTTACCGTGCACGATCAGCCTGAGCGTTAAACTAGAATTAAAATTAAGCTAGAACCGAGCCTGGGTATTAATGTAAATGGATACGTACAAACCATCTGTCCGTTTCCGGCGCTAAAAAAAAGAAGACGGAGAGAGAAAAAATGAAAAAAAGAG
The DNA here is from genome assembly GCF_055798465.1 of Pogonomyrmex barbatus. Classification (NCBI taxonomy): domain Eukaryota; kingdom Metazoa; phylum Arthropoda; class Insecta; order Hymenoptera; family Formicidae; genus Pogonomyrmex; species Pogonomyrmex barbatus. The sequence continues at coordinate 5,415,954 of NW_028297098.1, forward strand.
GATAAAAGATCGAGCGACGAGTCGACGCGTACGCGTACTGTAAAATAATGTAAATCTATTCTATTGAAAGCATTTGCATTTTTTCTCCGCTCACCATCATGGGAATCCTGTTAGCTGGCTTGCTGGAAGTCCTGAACAAACTCAACGACAAGTTGGAGGCGTTGCAACTGGCGCTCGAGCAATATCTGGAGACGAAGAGACGCATATTTCCAAGATTCTACTTCGTCTCGAACGATGATATATTGGAGATTCTGGCCCATGCTAAACGGCCGGACCTCATGCAGCCGCACTTTAGGAAGCTCTTCGCGAACATCAAGTCCTTGAAGCTTGCCAAGGTATTCACCGCCGTCACTCTCTCTCTCGCTCTTGTTTCGTTTGCGTAAACGCATAAGCCCCGAGACTTTTGATATCGCAATTTTTCCATCGTTAGTCGTTGACTGGAAAACATGTGGCTGACGGTATGTACTCAAATGATGAAGAATACATCGAGTTCAACGAACCGGTTCTCTTGGAAGGTCAAGTCGAATATTGGTTGTGTGATTTGGGTGAGTTTATTTTTCTTTTTTAACAAGTTTTTTAGATAGAAATAAAGTTATCAAATTTTCTTAGAAAATAAAATAAAACAATAAAGTATAATAAATAAATGAATTATCTAAACGTAACACGGAACATCAAAAGCGATTTGCAACCATCCCGATATAATCTTAAAATCCGATTATCTTCTATGACAAATGCAGTAGTAGTTACTATTCTACGAGTATAGCATTATCCCCATAAATCCTATTCTCGACTATCACATCGAAATCTACACATGTGAACGCGTGCGCATTGAAGAAATATGTATGCGGAAATTTGTAAGATCGTAAATTGCTCTTTGCAAAATCGAAAATGACTTTCCCATCCATTTGAAATATGATGATAGACGACAAACTTCTTTTGTATGCATATTGTAGAAAACCAGGAGAAAGATCAGCGACGTGTAAACGTGAACTCATCAAATATTTACAATATCCTATGGTATGCTCTGAGCGCAAGCACTGAGTGGCGTTTACAACAGTGCACGTTCGGGCGCTGCGTAAATAAAAGCCAACGTGGAAAATTGCCCATAATTTATGCTCAATTCCGACGTGGTCCTCGCTCACCGTAAATTACCTAGCGCGTAGCAGCGTGCAACTTCGATTTCTGTTTGCGAAAGATAAAAATGCGCGAACGAAATAGCACGGGGAATCGGGGAGACGGGGGGGGGGGGAAGGTAGATGATGAGAGGGTAGGATAGCGTGCGTGAATAAAACGTGAGTGGCAATTGCAGAGGCCGCGATGAGGGTGACCCTGCGCGAAGTGTTGAGGCAGTGTCGGACAGCGCTACGAAAAATGCTCGCGAAACGCGACAGGTGGGTGAAAGAATGGCCGGGCCAGCCGGGCATTACGTCCACTCAAATCCAATGGACGAGCGACTGCACGCGCACCTTGCTGTACTGCAAGTGAGTATCCTAGCTTGCCTATGAGAAATTTAGCTACATTAGTTATGGAACGTGAGGCGGACAGAGCCGTTGGAGGTGACTCGAGCTTGAAGCTGAACTGTCGGCCGAAAGGCACGACGCGGCGGCTCGGAAAGGGTGGAAACGGGATAAACGTGAGGGCGGCTCTGATGGACACCGAGGCGGGAATGGGACAGCGAGATGGTGATGTACGGGGCGAGAAAGAGCCTTCCCACCGGGGGGGGGAGGGGAAAGGATGGCCGAGGGAGACAGGAGACACGGCAACTCTAATAAGAGAAATTTTGCATATTCTACGTCGTACGATCCGGCGACGGCACCTCGGGCAGCACTCTTCCTCCCTCATTTGCATATACTAGCCGTACCGCGAATAATTTAACCCATACCTACGGACCAAGCGTATCCCTACCTACCGAATAAAATCCCTCCCGTCCCGGGTAGCTCTTGTAATGCTCGTGTTACACGAGGCCCAACGTATCTTTCCTTTGCACGGGTGCCTCGGAAAAAAAGATGCCAAGGACAGCGCACGTAGTCGGAAAAATAGGGACGAGCTGGGTGCGTTGGATGGCGCAAAACAATATTGCTAAAAGTGCATCGCGCCCTTGCTATGCCACCTCATTGCTCTTATTTTGCTCTTATTTCAGTTGACATGTAAACCTTACAAAAGCACGAGGAACTTACGTTAATAATTCTGTAAAAAATAAGTTACAATGCTCACATTACTTTAACAATATCTTTGAAGATAAAGTGTAAAGATATAATTTGTCTCAAGGTATTTTGAAACTCTTGAATGAATAAATTACAAAATGTAGCGTAGAACGGTATATTGGTATAGCATACATTGTATTTTTTAATCCAATTAATTTTGTTTATCCTTAAGAATGGCAAACTCAAGGAATCCGTTGCGAAAACTGAGGAAGAAGCAGAATCAGGCATTAGACAAATACCTGGAAGCTATACGAAGCGATTTGAGCAGACTGAATCGATTGAAGCTCAAGGCTATCATCGTTATCGAGATACACGCGAGAGATGTCATCGAAAAGATGTATAAACTGCGTGAGTTGAATTCGATTCATAAGTTTTATCTCTAGAATTATTCTTTTTATCTCCATTCAATATTCGTTCTCCACGCGTTTGTTTTACAAACGTGTACTCAATGTACATGCGGATGTAACCAACAATTTACGGACTTTATAGGACCATGTGACGCAACCGCATCACGTTTTGGCGTTATATCGTCGGTGATATGATGCGCTATAGTGAGGAAACGCCAGCGCGTTCTCTCTCGTAAATTTGTATATTGATAGTATCTCGAAAAAGGATGCTCCGAAAAATATACCCGTATGACAGAGATGATTTATATTTTCAAAGAATATAAAATCAGCAAAAATATGCTTTGAGAAAATCATGTTTTTTCCCCAATACATAATTCTTTAATTTTCCAGATTCTCTCATTTTCTTTCGCAATTTTGGTTAAGATATGAATAATCAATTTATGATTAAAATTGACGTTTAAATTTTTGATGCAAAAATTACAGCATTCTTCTGAGTGTGTCTTTCTATTTCCGTAAATAAAATTATAAAATAAAATATATTAGATTTTTTGTAATGCATATTAATAAAACAGTGCTTTGAGTTAGATATCATTTCCTAAATTATTTTATTCTTTTCTCTATTAATTTGATCTAAGGGAAAATAAATGGGAAATTGAGAAAAAGTAAAAAGAAACTTTTCAAATTTTTCAGATTGCAAAGATGTATCTGATTTCGAATGGCTGTCGCAGCTAAGATTTTATTGGGATACAGATATCGACAATTGCGTTGTGCGACAAACAAATACCCATTTCATATATGGTTACGAGTATCTGGGTAATACGGGGAGACTTGTAATAACTCCGCTGACAGATCGGTATGTTTTTCGAAATATTTTACTTAATGCAAAAAATTAATAAATGCTAATTTTATAATTGTTATTTTGAGTATTTTAAGTTTAAATTTTTCTCTTTATCAGTTATTTAAAAAATTGTTTTAATTTATTTTTTAAATGGAAATTTGATTCTTTGTCAATTTAACTTTTTGATAGTTGAACAATTATTTTCATTATAATATAAATTTGTTTAATTGGTAATTACATACAAAAAGTAAAGCTTTATGTAATTTCAAGTTTCAAACAAAAATGCTTCTTACAAAGCTATCATAAAAAATAAAATAATAATTTTATCGAGATGCACTTTACAGCCAACTCGCTATAATTCTTTGTATCGCAACTATCCGAACGAAATATATCGTCGTTTAAGTGAATTTGTATGGTAAATACGAATAATGGCATACATATATGCACCCGATTGCGAAACCATTTGCAAAATTACTTTGTGACGTTACGTTACGACGTATTTAGTCGGTCGCTGTACTCCGTCCCGTTTAGCAATGTTGAAACAAGTTTCTCAGTGGTTATCGCTCGTGCGCTATAGTTAGTCACGTAGTTGGCACCAGATCGTGGCCAGCCGTAATTTCGTCTGTCACGCGCGTAGGTAACACACGACGGCGCGGGTAATGCTTACTGTTCGACACATTGGCGATGTAATACAATCCTGGTTAGGTCAGCGGGGCTGACGATTACTGCGATTGCTTGACGCCGCTCTGCACATGTCCGATTAGGTAAAGTTTTAAGTGCGCTGTTGTATTTAATGGGGGAACTTCCCGCGATACTGATCACACCAAATAGCTCACGTTACATGATTAAGGCGAGGTCGCAAACTCGTGATATACTTATCGCACATCATACTTCACGTAACTAGTTATATCTTAGCGCGGGAACAATGTCATATGCCGCGTGTGGTAGGAACAGTGCAGAATGAGTCCTTTAATTCAAACAAGCTCCAAGGTGTGTTCCTCATACTCGCAGAAACTTTTGTATACTTAAATTCGATACACAACTGAATTACGAAGGGATGTAATTTAATTATAAATATAATAAACTGTAAGAGAGACGGATATGTTATTTTAAAATAATTATATAATTAAAGTGATTACAGTGGACAAAGAAACTTGTCAGATATCTAAATAATTAAATTATAATATGACATATCGGAATTTGCAGTATATTTAAAATTAATTGAATCCTGCAAAATATATCGAAGAATGATGCAAAATATTCGTCGTAAAATGCCTCGTGTGTCGTGTATCTCGCGGAATCGCGTAACTGAAGAGTTCGCACAGATGCAATTTTGGTTGATGCGGCGCGTAATATCGCGGATACGCGTGGCCATATAACTTGACGCAGCCCTTGATGTAATATGCGATGTAATGACAATGCGATGCGACCTCAAGAACGGTTTCGAAAGGAGGACACTTCGCGCGCCGCGACATCAAAGGTGTACATGAAACGAGCGACATCCGCCCGTCGCTATTTAACGTTGTATCGATTTAATCGCGATAAAAGGCTACCGCCCTCGTTGCTTTAATTTATAGACGGCGATTGCCATCTCGATACGTTTGTCCGTTCTCGCGGTCTTAAGAATTTGTCTTGCGAAAAGAAGACAACGCGCTCCACTTTCCGACGGCGTTCCGAGCATGCAGCAGCAAGCTCTCAATCTTCCCTCCGTGCTCCCCCCGCTCGAAGGTGGATGAACTACCCTCCTATGTTTCGAATAGACGCATTAAATCGCAAACCGCGTCAGAGCATATGCACACTCTCTGATGTATTCCTCGAATCGAATGCCAGAATTGCAGTTGTGCGTTTCTAGGAATATGACCCTGATAGATGAGATATTTCGCCAATACGTCGTAAATGAAGATATTCGCTGTGCCTGTATGCGCGAGGAACATAATCCTCGAGTTCAATAATATATATATATATATATATCTATGTTATCATCTGAACATGAATTTTGAGATTTATTTTAAAATATGTGCAAAATAATATAATATATAATTGTACGGTTTCGTAATCGCGCTCTATGTGAGAGTATTTAAAGCGCTCTCATCTGTTAATTTTACATTTCCACATATATCACGTATTATCGCGTATTAAATAATGAAATAACTCTTCGCGTTATATCTCATGCAGATGTTATATCACGTTGACAACGGCTCTTCATTTGTACCGCGGTGGTAGCCCAAAGGGACCTGCGGGTACTGGAAAAACTGAAACGGTAAAAGACTTGGGAAAAGCGCTCGGTTTTAACGTAATCGTGCAAAATTGTTCGGAAGGGCTTGACTACAAAAGTATGGGCAGATTATTTTCTGGTCTGTCGCAAACTGGTGCCTGGGGATGTTTCGACGAATTCAATCGGTGAATACTCTTCAAAATTCTATATTCGTAACAACGCAAATCTTATCAAACCTTTTCCAAATTCGTGACATACGTTTGGAAATATATATTTATTATTTAATTATTATAAGTCATAAAAATCTTTTTTATCTTTATCTTTTATTTAATTTTATTTTTCTTTTTTACTTTAATTTATATTTGCACAAAGTTAATTAGTTTTTGAATGACTTTAGTATCACATGATACGTGAAAAAGGGCTGATAGAAGAACAGATATAAAAAAAAAAAGACTTAGAAACATCTCTTTCGTAATCGCAGAATTAACGTCGAAGTGTTATCAGTGGTGGCGCAACAGATCCTATCGATACTGACCGCTCTCTCCCAGAGACTTACGAGATTCATTCTCGACGGCGCCGCTATACCCCTGGTACACACCTGCGGCATCTTTATCACAATGAATCCTGGTTACGCCGGACGTACCGAGCTTCCAGACAATTTAAAGTCCATGTTCCGACCAATCTCGATGATGGTGCCGGACAGTAGCATGATTGCCGAAATTAACTTATTTGGTGAAGGATTTCGAGATACGCGCACACTGGCCAGAAAAGTTGGTCCTATTTCGAAATAACTTTTCATTGTAACGCAAATAATTTCAAAAGTTGTAAAGCAATGACAAAATACATTGTTTTATTGAATAAAATTATTTTTATTACTTAAGAAATTTCTATATTATTTTAATATCAAAATTTGAAAATTCAGATGCCGAAAATTCTGCAAATACATTTCTCTATTGTAGATTTTCACCTTGTATTCTCTCGCCGAGCAGCAGCTTAGCAAGCAATACCATTACGACTTTGGTTTGAGAGGTATAATAACATTGACTCGATATGCTGGAAAAAAGAAACGGCTATATCCCAATTTGCCTGAGGAAGAGGTGATTCATGAAATGATTTGAAATCTTTAAAAATTTTCCATTATTTTAAAACTTAAAAGGACAAAATTTCGCTTAGAAATTAAAAAAGAATAACGTTTAAACGTACGTTTGCTATATTTTATGTTTTAATATTTATTTGAGATACTTACAAAACAATGGAAATGCGATAGTTTCCTATTACGTCGTATTACGCGGATATTTATCGTAAATAATCAGCCAAGTTGAATGTTATCTAGATAATTATTCTCGCCATGAAAGATATGAATGTTGCCAAGCTTACCTCGGATGACCTACCACTATTTCTCGATATCACCGCAGATCTCTTCCCCAACATAGAGATACCGACCGTGGATTACGAGGAAATTATCAGTTATATAACCAGTGAGGCAATCAAGTTGAAGCTGCAGGTAATCTACTTAGGAAGGATATAACGTAACTTCGCTTGCTGGAAGGGGCCAACGTTCGCATTTTTATATCATCGCCCTAAGAAATTTATCGAGCATTTATCGAGAAATTATTCATGCTGATCCAATGCTTACAAATATCAATTTGTGTGTATTAAGCTGCGCTCTTATCCATCTTGGAGCATCATTCTTCTTAGAATTTAATCTGCAGCGTTAGCGAAAATATAGTTGTAGAAATTGTTCAGATTAATCTTCGGATAAATCACTTAGTTCGGTACTTCAGGATTAATTAATCGCTTAAATCATCTGGATTATAGCCAATTCCCATGATAGTGACGAAAGTCATTGAGCTATATGAAACCAAGAGCTCGCGTCATTCAACGATGATTGTCGGCGTGTCAAACACTGCAAAAACCGTAACGTGGAAGATTTTGCAGAATACGATGACGACAATGAAGAGCGATGGAAAGCCGGGTTTTAACACCGTTCACGTATATCCCATTAATCCTAAGGCACTGAGTCTCAGTGAACTCTACGGCGAATACAATCTTTCTACCGGAGAATGGCTCGACGGGGTGATATCGTCCATCATGCGGAAAACTTGTTCCGGTAAAGTACTTGATTGATTGCAATGTAATATGTGTGATGTAATAAGGATGTTAGAATATATATTTACTCTACGAATATATGTTTATGATAGAAAAAAAACATTGAATCCTATAATTTATACTAATGAGCTATTCAAGATGTATTAAAATGCATCAAGATCTATTATGCATTAAGAAACATCTATTTATTTTATAATTTAAAATGATCAGATATTTTTTATGCAAAGTTAATTAAAAATATATATTAATAAATACGCCAATTTCCAAATTTTGTGAGGTGTACTCGTTATATATATGATATAAATATAGTTTATACATGTACAGAATAAAATTGTACATATTAATTAAATAAATATAAAAATATTGTTAGCCGGTCTTGATAATTATGAATAATAAAGAAATTAGAAACAAAGAAGAATATAACCAAGATTATTAAGACAAAACTTTGTTTTTGTCTTAACGCGACTCATATCTGGAAAATATGCTACTATAAAGCTCAACGTTCTTTTGACAGAAAATACTACCGACGAAAAGTGGATCTTCTTTGACGGACCCGTGGACGTTGATTGGATTGAGAACATGAACAGTGTCATGGATGACAACAAGGTTTTCCTTCCTTTACTTTTCCTTACTTCTTTTTATTTTCCTTTATTTTTCTTTAAGCTGAAGTGCATAAGATTAACACACATTACTGAAGATAAAAAATGATGTGTTTCAAGGTATTGACGCTGGTAAATAATGAACGTATCATTATGCCCGATCAAGTATCGTTGCTCTTTGAGGTGCAAGATTTGGCCGCCGCCTCTCCCTCGACTGTCACTAGAACAGGCATGATTTATAATGATTATAAGAATCTCGGTTGGCGTCCGTATGTCGATTCGTGGTTGCAACAGTACAGTGCTAAACCAGAGTTTATCGAAGAAGTAAGATACCTCTTGGAAACGAATAATCCGTACAACGAGGTGTAACAATTTTATTTCATCTCAATCAGATGAATCAGCTATTCAAAAGTCACGTTAACGTCATATTGGGATTTAAACAACGGTATTGTGAGGAACTCGTGCCTATTTCCGAATTAAACGCCATTCAATCGCTTTGCAAACTTCTTGAATTATTCGCAACACCGCAAAACGGCGTGGAATTAGGCGAGGATCGCGGTGTTTTTTCTACCATATGTAGAATGTGGTTTTTCTTCTGGTGTGTATAATCTCTTGAGTGTTTAATACACGACTCTCCATAGAAAATTATATGAGGTGCGACAATTTGCATCAACGAGATAAGGCTATAAATCTGTCACCAATATCAAGTAGCACAGGTTTGAATATTAACCACTGCTGCTGGACATTTGCAAGTGATAGCTAATATTGCAATTCTCCGGTGGTTTGCAAGTCGTATTAAACTATAAGTTCTGAGTTAATGACATGGTAATAGTGTTTGAGAGCATTAAATAACTACATTTAGTGCTACGTTGCAGCATGATATGGTCACTATGCGTTTCGGTCAACGAGGAGGGTCGCGAGAAAATGGATAAATTCATAAGGGAAATTGAAAGTTTCTTTCCGTTACGGGATACGGTCTACGAGTATTACGTGGACGGGCGTCTGCGTACTTTTATTTTATGGGAAGAAAAATTATCTCCTACTTGGAAATTTCAAGCCGGGTAAGCTGTAATGTCATTCACTTAGTATGTCACGAAGTTCTAATTTCTCGTAACAAATTTTAAATCGTTGTCTTTTATTTTCTTCGAAGCTACATGATAAAACCGTAATCTTTCTTAACACTTTCGGTCGACTTGCACTTTGCAATATCAAATTATATAATTATGAACGAAAATTTAAGCAAAATTAAAATTTAATCAAAATTAGAATAACCTGAATTTGTCTCAAATTTTATATCTTAAATCATATATAGATATATTTAAATCAAATAATTCAAATTATATCATATCATACCTTTAATTATATCCATTAATTGGATAAATGCTGATAATCAATTCCTAACGGGATCTAATATATTTTTGAATCAATCAATTTACAGTTTACCATTTCACAAGATAATGGTACCTACCATAGACACGATACGATACGATTACATCGTAAGTTCTCTTCTATCGAATGGTTTTCCGGTGCTCGTAGTGGGTCCAGTGGGTACTGGAAAAACGTCCACTATCCACTCGATACTTGAGTATCTGGACGACACGAAATACTCCGTTCTGCTTGTAAATATGTCAGCCCAAACTACATCCGGTAACGTACAAGTAAGACTCCAAATATATATACATCGAATGGATAATAGTCTTAAATATTCAATGAACATTTTACATTGACCCTATTGGTTCAGGATACAATAGAAAGCAGACTAGAAAAACGAACGAAAAAGGTTTATATTCCTACGGGCGATAAAACTATGATTACTTTTATAGACGATTTTAATATGCCCATGAAGGAAAAATACGGATCGCAACCACCGTTAGAATTAATTCGTCAGTGGATCAATTATGGATTTTGGTAATACTATATGAAGAATGCAAGAAAATAGAACAGAAAAAAAACATGTAGAAAAATAGCGGAAAAGTCTGACAGATATAAAAACAAATTTGTAAAAAATACGATGAAACAATCTGAAATATTATCCACAGGTACAATCGTAAGAAACAAACGAGAACATATATTGAGAGAATGCAATTAATAGCTGCGATGGGACCACCTGGTGGTGGCCGCAACGTCATTACAAATCGATTACTCACCAAATTCAATATTATTAACATGACTTTCCCAAATAAGAAGCAGATTATAAGAATTTACAATACAATGTTGAAGCAACACCTTTTCGAATTTTACACTGAAGTAAAAGGGATATGTAAGCGTGATGTAACATTGATTGAATAATTAATAATTACATAAAATGATATTTTCTTCTTCTTTTTAGTAAACGAGGTAACATTTGCTTCAATCGATTTATATAATAATATAGTTCAAAAGATGCTTCCCACTCCAACAAAGATACATTATTTGTTTAACTTACGAGACATTTCGAAGGTAAAAGTCATATCAAGAATTAAAAAAAATAATTGACAATCACAAGTTGTGCGAAAGTAGGTATGATAGTGGATACAAAAATTAGTATCGATTCCGACAGATCTTCCAGGGTCTGCTGCGCAGCCATAAGGACTATCAGTATTCGAAGCAGACTTTCCTGCGATTGTGGGTCCACGAGAGTTTCCGAGTTTTCTGCGATCGGCTTATTGACGAGAAGTAAGCGCTCAAGAGACATTAACTTAATTTGGCCTGGGCTACAGGAGAAAAAATGCTGAGCAATTTCTTTCAGGGACAGAGAGTGGTTCGTGACTCAGCTGAACGATCAGCTTGGAAAGTACTTTGAGTTGACCTTCTATAATGTCTGTCCGGAAAAGAAATGTCCCGTTTTCGGTAGATACCTCATGATACCCTCACCTTTAACACACTCTCTTTCTGCCATTTACTAATAATTAATTTAAATTTAATTATTATTAAATTGTTAAATTTAATTATCGTTGTTTTATTATTCAATTTATTACGTTTCGGATATATGAAGATACACTGAATGAATGTACGCAGGTAGTTTTATGAATGCTTGGGACATATACGAAGACCTGACTGATATCGGTGCTGTAAGACGCTACATGGAAGAACAGATGGATGAGTACAATGTTTCTCCTGGCGTGGTGCGCCTCGATCTCGTCTTGTTTCGCGACGCGATCGAACATATATGTCGCATCGTTCGTGTAATATCACAGGTTAGTGATTCACGTCACGTGTCTCGTGACGGTAAACATTTTAGCCGACAGTACATTATTGAAAACTAAAGTTTGAGTTACTATAGCTTTTTAAGCGATACTCTTTGTTAAAGATGATTCAATTCTTAATTTAAGTAATTTAAATAATGATCGAGATTTTTCCTTTTGTAGCCTCGCGGTAATATTCTTCTGATTGGAATCGGTGGCAGTGGCAGACAGTCACTTTCGCGCATCAGTAGTTACGTGTGCGAGCTGTCCACCTTTCAAATTATCATTACGGCGCAATATAGAACACCGGAATTTCGTGAAGATCTTAAGACTCTATACTTAATAACCGGGGTGGAGAACAAACCGACCAGTTTCTTCTTCAACGATAGCCAAGCGGTGGAGGAGCAGTTTCTGGAGATTGTCAACAATATGCTGAGTACTGGTGAAGTGGCTAATCTCTACAAGAGCGACGAAATGGAGGACGTAAGTCGGTTATACGCTCCACGCCACCGTCATTTCATCTCCATCCGTATATAATCCATGATGTTACTCTATATAGGACGTTTTTTCTCTTGGAAAAGAGAATCAGCGAAATTAAAAAGATAACAGAAGTACCATTTCCAACTCCCTATGAAATTTATATCTCGTTTAATTATTCTCTGCCTCATGTTCTTCTTGCTATTCTTATATTATCCTTTGGAATTCTGCTTGCAAAATATTTTTGCATTATTAAAAAAACGGGACATTAAGGACATTTTAATCAAATAGAAAATTTTTATATTATACAATATTTTGTGTGTGTAAATGTTTATTGTCTTGCCTATATGCTAACATGATATTGTCGATTTAATCATCGATATTATTATATATCAGGAATCATTTGTATCACACAATATCTTTTAAAATCTCTTTAATCAATTTATTGAATTAATTATTTTGTAAAGCAAAATGATCTTGAAAAGATCTAAAAAGCTTTTAAAATATAAAAATTTGAAGATTTTTTTTGTAAAGCTTTTAAATGCTTTTCAAGAATTTACGATAATATTTTCACATACTATTTTTAAAGTAAATATGGAAAACGCACTGTTCTTACTGATTATACGTTATAAAAAATAATTTTTTTATAATAACTGTAAACTATATAGATAAATAACTAAATAAATTCACATAAATATTCTAAATAAATAACCGCGTATATATTAAGAACAATTCAAAAGTGAAAAATATTATGCAGCGAAAATAAATATACAACTCAGGCTCAATTTAAATGTTCTGATATTGCCTATATCACATAAGTTACATTTATATTTAATTCAATCCAGCAAAAATAAAATCGATACAGGGGCACGCTATTTCAGAATACTGACATATATCACCTTTCCTCAGATTAAAAATAAACTATCAAAGGAAGTAACAAAGACTGGAAAAACACCAACGACTGAGACGGTGTACTCCTTCCTGATCGAGAGGGCGCGTGCCAATATGCATTTGATTTTGTGCATGAGCCCGATCGGCGATGCCTTCAGGAACAGATTACGGCAGTACCCTTCCCTGATCAATTGCACGACCATCGATTGGTTCTTGGAATGGCCGAGAGAAGCTCTCCTCGAAGTTGGCAACAAGTTCCTCATGAATCTCAATCTGACGCTCACTATCACCGGCGAAAATAAAGTGGTGGGTACGCCCTTCCCCTCTCCGCGCGATCGATTCCATTCGATTCGATTCTTACGATCAACGCGCGTTTCCTACCACCAATCTTCCACCCTCTCCCGTCCCCGTTCTTCTTGCCGACCATTTCAGCGAATCCGATTATTTTCCCATCTACGGTTTGCTCCTGATGATACGGACGTCTGGTGCATTTCTTTCCGTCGGCCGAGGCCGAGATTGGTCGTTTGGATTCCTCGAAAATTCTTTTGATATTCATAATTCTCTAAGATACTCGAGGATGCTTTGTACTTGTGCTTTATTCCATATCCTTCAAATAAAATTTCAAGAAGATACGCGGATGCACGGAATTCTGTCCGTAAAAACTTTAATCATCACCATCAAACAGATGTTTATTTCACCGCTATCAGAATATGTATAAAGTTCTTTTACGTTTTTAATATGCATAACTACTATAATAAGCTTCCTTCATTTCTAGAGAAGATAAGAATCTCTCTCCTTAAACGACGTCATTTCTAGATTATTTATTATTCATGCAGCTTTTAGTCTTAATGCATTTATGACTCCTGCTATTACATCCCCTTTTTTAATATCACAAAACGAAGACATTTTCTCATTATGATTTTGCCGAGTAAAAATTTCGACGGAATGAATAATCACGCGTCTGAAATAATCATGTATTAAATGCAGGTGACTTTAATCTAGAGAATATTAGACGATGAAACGTGCGCGTATCAGAAGGGATCGCTGTTAATCCGGGCATAAAATGAACGCATTTTATACGGAACCATTTTATTACGTCCAGCGTGCGCAAAGCAAGGGGTAGAGATATAGGGTAGAGATGGTTAAAAAATTTATACTACAACCGTAACGAACGCGAACGCTACGAGGATGCACTTTTCTACAGGAACCGCGAAAACCCGCGACGGCCGTTCCATTGCCACCGTTGCAGGACCGAATGCGCGATGGAATTGCAGCATCATTCTCTTTGATCCACGCCACGGTCTCCCAGTTCTCTCGCAAAATGGCCGTTGAAATGAAGCGTTACAATTACGTGACTCCCGTGAATTTTATTGAGCTGGTGACTGGTTATAAAGAGTAAGAATTGAACCATCAGACATTTCCGTTATTTAAGACTAAGACAGTACAATTTTCCACCTGATGTTAGTATAGAATTTTTACTGCGCTGTGTCCTTAGTACCTTCGATAAAAATAAAAACAGGCTATATTCGAATCACATAGGATGTTGGCAAAAAAGAGACAAGATTTAGCAGATCAGGCGAACAAACTTCGCGGCGGCCTCTCGAAGATCGACGATACCCGGGTGAAAGTTAAAGAAATGGCGGCGGAGCTCGAAGTCACTCAGCAGCAAGTTCATAAATCTACGACGGAGTGCGAAGAATTCCTCGTAACGATAGGTACACGGCGCACACGACAGTGATATATTATCAGTGGCGTTTATCAGATTAATCTATAAAAACTTATTGCTTTTAACGCTCGCGCTGGTTCTAACTTTCCTCGTGCACTTAATTAATCATACGGTATCCGCCTGCATCGTCCGCCGCTTTTAACTGTGATACGCTTGCAACGAACGTAGTAAACCAAAGCCGCGAAGCTGATGAAACGCAGAGGCAGATCACCGCGAAATCGTTTCGTATCGCCGAGGAGCAAAAAGAATGCAAGCAGCTGGAGGAGCTTGCGCGTGCTGACCTGGCGACCGTCGAACCTGCCTTGAACGAGGCCATCAAGGTCGTTATCGAATTATCCTTTCTAGGAACATCATTCAATTTCAGATAATATTAGAATGTCTGATCGTTCTCTCCTTTAATCTTCTCGTCTCATATATTTTTATAAATCTAACTCTTAATTTATGTGATGTTTTACCAAGTGATTCAGTTCTTTCGGTACTGTGGCGCTATGAATATCCAATGTTGAGATAACAATAACTTTGAATCATGCGCGATCAAAAATGAAAGGATTTTGCTCGGTAATTAAATTTTTGTTATCGAAAAATTTATCTCCGGAGATTGAAAAAAAAAAAGAAAGCTATATTCCGCTTAAGCATTTATTTCTCAAACAATCGCTTTAGAAAGTTAAACGTATACTAAAAACTTACGCAAATGAAACATTAATGAAACGAAATGGTGGATTGCTTTAGGCGTTGGAAACTTTGAGCAAAAAGGATTTATCTGAAATAAAATCCTTTCCACATCCGCCGCCAAAAGTCGAGATGGTAATGGAAGCTGTAATGATCCTGAAAAACTCGGAACCTACGTGGGCAGAAGCGAAACGTCAACTTAGCGATGTGAACTTCATTAATACGGTGAGCGACAATGTTGCGACTGACAAGTCCATTCATTTCCAGCGAACTAACTCGCTCTAATTTGATTTCTAGCTTCGAGACTTCGACAAAGATCATATATCGGACAGAGTTCTGCGAACAATAGCCAAGTACACGTCCAATCCCGAATTCGATCCCGTAAAGGTCGGTGTAGTGTCTGTTGCAGCTAAGTCACTTTGTATGTGGGTGATAGCTATGGAAAATTATGGCAAGTTATACAGGTAACTAGAATAAAATAAATTTCACAATGTATCCTTCAAACTTTTTTTTTGAAAATCATAAATTTGGAATCCATTTGTGATATATTTATATAAAAAAAAAACAGTTCACATATTGTTCCTTTAAAGCAACAATTGCTATTGTCTAATCGTAATGTATTTCCTCAGTTACTCCACGTTACTTATTTTCCGTTGCGGAAGAAAACTTGATTATACTTTTACGATGCATTGCAGAATCGTGGCACCAAAAAGGGAAAAATTAGAGATCGCGTTGAAATCGCTGAAACAGAAGGAAATGGCCTTAAAGGAGGCAATGCAGCAGCTGCAGAACGCACGCGAAGAACTCGAAAGATTACAGCGGATGTACGACGCGAAGATGAAAGAAAAGGAGGATTTGATTAGGCTGGCGAGTATACTCATGTTTTCTTGCACTTTAGAACATCGGAAATGACCTCGCATAAAGCCGAGAAAGCACGGACCGGTAAAGGAAGTCGGCTGGTCCAATTCGACTTCGTCCAGTAACACTTACAGTTATACAAACTTGTATCGTAGTAACTACAGAATTCCGCATTCTGCCCGCATTTCCATTGGCAAGATATATTCCTTCGAGCGAATCCTGCATCTGTATTAATTCACATAGAGCGAAATTTCGCGATATTCCGCGAATTAATTAAAAAATTATTTTTACGATGAAATTGCAACTTTTAATTGATATTCCCGAGATGTTTTAATAATTTAATATTGTCAGTTAACTTAGATAAGCCATTATAATAATTGTAATATTAATTAGTAAAAAAAAATGTGTATTTAGTAAATAATAATTTAATGTTATATTTTCCTTTTATTTTTAGATCTAAAGTAGTCCATCCGCATTTACTAAAACGCATTTCATGTAAATGTAATTTCGTGTAATTACATTCCCTTTCCCTCAGGCTGAAATGTTAAAGCTGAAATTAGAACGTGCGGGAATGTTAGTGGATAGTCTTTCCGATGAACGAATTCTGTGGGAGAATACAGTAGCTTCATTAACTGAATGTTTTGACTACTTGCTGGGTGATTGCTTGATATCTACTGGATTTGTGTCTTATCTCGGCCCATTTGTATCCAATTATAGACAGGAACTAATAAATATTTGGTCCAAAGAAGTAAGTTTGAAGCTCATTTTTCATTATTTATATTCGTAATTCTTTACTAATTCGATTAAAAAATCTTTCTACATAAAATTTTCAAAATAAAATAAAATATTATACGCAAATATAATCATATTTTGCAATCAAGAGTAATAATTGTGATAAAATACAAAATTAATTTTTATTACTTGTATTTTACATTTTATATATATATTTTATTCTAAAATAATTAGTTTCGTTTATATGACAAATTAATGCTTGTAGATATAATGTTATTTATTGAACGATCAAGGTACATGATAGAAAAATACCGACATCACGAAATCTAGACGTGAAGGAGTTCCTAGTTGACCCATCGACAATCAGGGAGTGGAACATTCAGGGATTACCGTCGGATGAATTCAGCACAGAGAATGGCATCATAGTGACACGAGGAACACGTTGGCCCCTCGTAATCGATCCACAATGTCAGGCGGTGAAGTGGATCAAAAATATGGAGGGGAAAAACGTAAATGTCCAGTATCTATAGTACCGATATCCATCAAAGAAACTAATATCCCGCCAGCACAATATCGATGATATTGGATTTAATATAAAATTAAATAACTAATTCGAGATGAAACGATTTTAATCCGGTAAAATCAGAGAATTTACTTTGTTATTTTAATGTAACAATTACAATCGCAGTTACTGAAAGTAATCGACTTTGGTCAAGCGAACTTTATGAGAGTTCTGGAAAAAGCAATTCAGTTTGGAAACCCAGTACTGCTCGAAAATATCGGGGAGACCCTCGATCCGGATTTGAACCCGATTCTCCAAAAAGCTTTCATTAAATCAGGTAGAATTCACATTATTATCATGTAATTACATTCAAATTCGGTATTACACTTATGCAGAAAGAAAAGTTTTTTTTTTAATCTCGATAATATTAAAAACTGCTAAAATATAATTTAAAATGAAATACTTATTTATATCGTTAACCTAAAGAAATAAATAATATAAATAAAATATTAATATTAATATTTTTAGAAAACGATTAATTCAAATTTAGTCATAATATAGTTAATTTCTTGTAAAAATAACATTCGGCACATAAAGTGAAAACATTAACTTTATTTTATTTTACCTATGTCTCTAATAATATGTGCTACAGATGATCAAGTGATAATCCGATTTAATGACAAAATGATCACTTATAATAAACAATTCCGGCTGTTTATGACTACGAAACTCTCGAATCCCCACTATCCTCCAGAGATTTCAACTAAAACGACATTATGCAACTTCGCCATTAAGGAGCAGGGTAACTAATAGTCTTACGATATACTTTAGTGAAAGATGGAACAAGATTAGAGAATATAACTCTGTCCCGTGTGTAGGACTCGAAGCGCAGCTTCTCGGAATTGTGGTCAGAAAAGAAAAGCCGCAACTGGAGGAACAGAAAGACAATCTGGTCCTCACAATCGCGTTCGATAAACAAACTCTCAAAGAACTATACGATAAAATACTTCAGTAAGATTATGATATTGCCATAAGCTTTAAACCGAAACGTTTTCCACTCAGAAGTGTAGATTCGCTTGTGTGTGCGCGCTTAATATATTTTACTCTGCACTTAATTATTAGATATTTTAATAATTTCATTTAATCATTAACTCTTATCATTGTTCAAAAGTAATTAGCCAAAATAATTAACAAAATTCCTACATATTCCTATTAGTTTGCTAAGCGTGGCAGGAGAAACTCTTTTGGATGACTTAGATTTGCTGAATACCTTGCAAACATCAAAGGCGACCTCCATTTCCATTCAAGAATCTCTAGCTATTGCAGAACAGACAGAAAAAGAGATAGATCTAACGAGAGAAGGATATCGACCATGCTCGAAACGTGCCTCAATTCTCTTTTTCACTCTAAATGACATGAGCGCTATTGATCCCATGTATCAATTCTCCCTCGATGCATACAATGCATTGTTTATACTCTCTATCGACAAGAGTCCCAAAAAAGAAGATTTATCTGAAAGGATCAACAGCTTAAATGATTATCATACATACGCAGTTTACAGGTATAATTAAATACAAGAATTTTTTTAAGCTCTTAATTACAAAATGTCATGTCCCCGTTTCATTGAGACGCAAGCATTACGATTAGAATTCTAAAATATCGTATTTTCTTTTACTGATCTCTTTGATTGTCATCGATAATTTACATAAGAAAAAAGATAAAAATTAATGACTTTTCCTTTTTCACAGATTCGCAAGATGAGCAATGTTATATCGAATAATAGTCTTTTGAAAGAATTTTGTAATGATAATTTAATGAGGATATGTAGTAACGCAATATATAATCTTCGCGAGAAAACTTTTTTAATGAAAAATGTATCTTGTTTTTACCAGTCTCTTATCTTCTACACAGTATCATAAATCAATGTTACGTGGAAAATGTTGAGCTTGAGAGGCGCGTGTATATACTAAACGTAATGTGACGCCGTTATAGTTCTTGTGAATATCTTGATATATATATATATATATATATATATATATATAAATACGAGAAAAATGTATAATCTCTCTTAAACGAATTAAATCTCGCAAATTTTATTTTTATAAACAGGAATACATGCCGAGGTCTATTCGAGCAGCACAAACTACTCTTTTCTTTCCATATGTGTGTCAAGATATTGGATGCGCAAGGTAAGATCATCCCAGAGGAATACGCGTTTCTGCTCCGCGGCGGGATCGTATTGGATCGAGAAAATCAGCCGGACAAACCCGTGCCATGGCTGCCGGATGAAACTTGGGACAATGTCACGGAACTCGACAAGCTGCCCGGATTTCACGGAGTCGTTTCTTCTTTTAAGCAGCTCCCGCGAGATTGGCACAATTGGTGCGTACAACGTCATCACATCGTTATTTCGTCACGTTATTTCGACACTTCAGCTTCTTTCGTTTTTCATCATTTTTATAATACTTTTCTTTTAGCTGACTTTGTAGTTAAATCAATTATTGTGTTTAAAAAATTCTTATAAAGAAGAAAAAATATATTTATAAATATTAATTTAAAAGATATTTAAAAGAATTTTATCTTCTAGAAAATAATTAAGTTAAGGAAAATTCTAAATATACATATTAATTTTATCATATAAATTTTTTATTTGTGATATGATGAGAGAGAGAGAGAGAGAGAGAGAGAGAGAAGTTAAAAAAAATTTGTTAAATTTATAATTATTCATTCGAATATAATCACGTTATTATTCGTCAAAAATATTAGATAAATATTTTGGGGGAATTTTTATATAATATTGTCTTATAAATTTCTTTAACATCCAGGTACATCAACACGGAACCGGAAGTTATGCCACTGGTCGGCGAATGGGAAAAATGTACCGAGTTTGAGAAAATGTTATTCATCCGCAGCTGTCGATCTGATAGAATATTTTTTTGTATCACAAGCTATATCATACGTAATCTCGGTCAGAATTTTGTGGAGCCTCCTATACTTGATCTAAAAGCAGTATTAGATGATTCCACGGCACAAACACCATTGATATTTGTTCTTTCACCTGGCGCAGATCCTACTGGTGTTCTCATGCAATTAGTCGATAATCAGGGCATGACTGCTAATTTTATAACGTTATCGCTAGGCCAAGGACAAGCTCCTATTGCCACGAGGTTAATTATAAAGTTTATGTAATTTTATAACAAACTTATTATTTAAAATATTTTAAAACAGAAAAAATAAAAGAAATCTAATGAAATTTTAGAATTAACATCTTAATAACATTAATAACCAAAATGCAGATTAATATCTGATAAAAATTTCCCAGTGATTTTCATACTATACTTTACTATATACTTTATTTTCTATGTAGAATGATAGAGACTGGTGCCAAGGAAGGATCTTGGATATTTCTTGCGAATTGCCACCTCTCGCTCAGTTGGATGCCCAAGCTCGATAAGATCGTGGAAACGCTTGGTTCTAGCCAAACTTTACATCCAAGATTTAGGTATGCCAGGATTATGAAATACTGTCTTATATTCTTCATACAATGTACTATGTATTTTTCACATAATATAATAAAATAATCTCCAAAAATAATTAAAAATTTCTAAAACATTAAATTTGTTGCAAATAATAAAATAAAATAAATATTTTGATGAAATTATTAAATGTAGTTATAAAAAATAATTTTTAGAATTTCAATTTGATATAACGATATAAATGTTCTAAAAGCGAGTACTTAATTCCTTTATAGATTATGGCTTAGTTCAAGTCCGACTCCTCAATTCCCGATATCGATCCTTCAGGCTGGAATAAAAATGACTACCGAGCCGCCAAAAGGATTAAAAGCGAACATGAAGCGCCTTTACAGTTTAATCACCGAAACGCAGTTCGACTTGTGCCAAGAAAAGTCTAAATATAAAAAGCTACTGTTCACGCTGATCTTCTTCCACTCTATTCTTCTAGAACGGAAGAAATTCCAACAACTCGGTTGGAATGTGGTCTACAGCTTTAACGATTCTGATTTTGAGGTATTTTCAAGCAAAAGTTGTAAGCGGTATATACGTTGCAGAAAGCTTTTTATTTATTCGGAACAATTTATTTAACTGGATGGTATCTGAAGAATCTCGAGCCACCGTTTCTTATAACGTTTAAATTTGTCTCGTCAAAATGACGACCAATGATAAAGAAGCACGATTGTCATGATAGTAGGATATCTGCTCCAGGTTTCCGAGAATCTGCTGCGAGTCTACCTGGATGAATATCCAGTCACACCGTGGGAATCTTTGAAATATCTCATAGCAGGTGTTTGTTATGGTGGTCACGTGACCGACGACTGGGATCGCCGGTTGTTGATGACATACATCCAGCAATATTTCACAGAAGATGTCCTGACTACCCCCCATTATCGTTTGTCATCACTGCCCACCTATTACGTGCCTCACGACGGCTCCTTGGAGTCCTACCGCGACTTTATCGCAATTCTACCGAATATCGACAGACCGGAAGCGTTTGGTCAGCATCCAAACGCGGATATCAGTTGTCTAATAATGGAATCCAGAAACATGTTGCAGACTTTAATGAGTCTTCAGATACAGATGATCAGTGTCGAGGTAGACGAGGATAAAGAACAGAAGGTAAGCAAATGAAGCTATCACATTTAAAATTGATTTCCCTATTCAATCTAGAGAAAAATGACAAAGCATAAGAGAAAGTAAGTAGAAATACAATAGACTTTACATTAAGGAACTTAATGCAAATAATCTTAATATTTCTGCTTCTATATTATTGATAATCTGTTATCGTAATTTTGCCTTGAGTTTACAACCAATAAGATATCAATTTTATTTTACAGGTAATGCAACTCGCGAACGATATTCTCTTGAAAATACCGGAAGCGATCGATTACGAAACAACGGAAAAACTGATAGGATCAAATAAGACGCCGTTGGATATTGTGCTTCTTCAAGAAATCGGGCGATACAACGAGCTGTTGGCAAAAACTCGCGACAGCCTTGAGGAACTTCAGCGCGGAATTACGGGATTGGTGTTGATGTCGCGAGAGTTAGAAGAAATTTTCACGTGCATATACGACGGCAGAGTACCGTCTCTATGGCTGACTGCGTATCCATCTTTGAAACTGCTCGGCGCTTGGACGAGGGATCTAATCAATCGAGTCGAGCACTTTGCCAATTGGGCTCAAACCACTCATCCGCCATTGCTCTTCTGGCTAGCTGCGTATACATTTCCGACCGGATTCCTTACTGCGGTACTACAAACTTCGGCGAGACTGTGGAACGTATCTATCGATTCGTTGTCATGGGAGTTTACTGTCTTCTCAACGGATGAGTCTGCTATAATCGAGCTGCCCGTGGTAACTACGAGCGATTAGACTAATTGCTCATCGGACCAGCTTCGGTCTGAGACGACTAATATCAAGCACTGTTTTACTATAAGAAGCTTACATTTCTTGCTTGAGTAGTGCTTATTGGCTAATATTGCAATTGGCGAATATTGCAATTGTATAAGTTGTGCACAATAATGTAACTGACTTTTGGGCAGAAATTTTTAGCTAAAAAAGTTCGAGATAAAAATTTTCTTGGCTTTACTTAACTTTAAATATATTAATTGCATCATTTAAAATTATATATAAAAATTATTTTTATTATAGGCTGTATTTATAGTCTTTTTTATGCTTTTTTGATTATCATATATTTTTTTAAATGCAAAAGATCGATAAATTATTGCGGGACATTATTTTTATGAGTACGTTACAAATTATAATATCAAATTATAATAATGTGTATATAAATGTGCGCGCGCGCGCGCGCGCGCGCGTGTGTGTGTGTGTGTGTGTGTGTGTGTGTGTGTGTGAACGATTATATATCTTACTTTATTAATTGTATAATTTTTTTTTTTTAGAATGGCGTGTATGTACGATCCATTTTTCTGGAAGGTGCCGGCTGGGATAAAGAGAATGGCGTTCTCATCGAGCCCGCACCCATGCAACTTGTATGTAATATGCCAGTGATTCATTTTCGACCTGTGGAGCAAGTTAAAAAGAAAATCAAAGGTAAAATAATCATGCAAATATCACTTTACTGCATTCAGATTTTCTTAGCGCGCAAATATGTCTGCGGTTGCTGAAAGAAACAGACTTTCAATTACAACCAACGTTCGTTTAACTTTTGCAGAATTCTACAGCTGTCCTTGTTATTATTACCCCCAGAGGAGCGGAGACCAAATGAGATCTGCATTCGTAGTTGCTGTAGATCTCAAAACTGGAACACAAGATTCGGACTTTTGGGTGAAACGTGGCACTGCGCTTTTACTGAGCCTGGCCATATAAACTTTTCAATTACATATGTTAAATCATGATTCATAAGCCTTACGATTAGTTTAATTTTAGTAATTATATAAATGCACAACGTTTAAAATAAGTTATCCTTATTATATTTTTTTATATTTTCTTTTCTTTATTTATTTATGTTGTATAATTAATAAGAATTGAATAATGTAAAGGTATGTTCATGGAATATATACATAATATTTATTAAATTTATTAAAAAAATATATGTCTATTTTTATGTAAATATTTATTTACATAAATTAAATCATTTTGGGCATATCAAATAACTAATTATAACATAAAAAAATTAATTTATTTAATTATTATATGCACATGCAAGATTTTGCTTCACATAAACAATAAGTAAAACAATAACGTAACAGATAATCAGCACCATCTCTCGTGATCTGTTTGTATTTTGGATAAAGATCTATCTCGTGATCTGTTTGTACTTTGGACAAAGATCTAATATATATTAATTATATTTAATAAATAAAAATACTTTCTAATAGAATTTAAATAAAAATATATATAATTTACTTTTTATAATAAATATATATTATATGGAATAGTTAGTTTGTATAAATATTAGTCATCATTTTTACTCAATCGGTATGAGGATATCAAGTACTGATATGTCATAATACTTGATATACTAATACTTGAATACTTTCTCTTTACCAACTGATATCAACTCAAATATTTTCTTTTTACCAATGGAGCAACTGCAACCATTGCTAATACTTGTATTGAATACTTACAGTAGACACTTGATATTCATACTTTACAACAGTAAGTTCAATCAATATCTATTTTTTTTCAAATATATATACTTACTGTTGTAAATATCCATAGTTTCAGCACCAATATGTAATAAAAAGATTTGTAAATTACTTATAATATTACTTATAATATTAATTGTTAAAGTAATTTATGAGTAAAAGATAGATTTATAAAATCTAATACCAAATAAAACAAAAATTTATATATATTATAATATGTACATACGAGATTTATTTAGAAAATACTTTTATATTTATTCAGATTTGTGAAAGAAAGGTGTTAACAATTATATATGCACAATAATTTTTTAATGAATTATTTAAATTATTATTTCGAAACCATTATTACAATTATATAATTGTTGTTCGACCTTAATAAATTGATATAATGAGGAAAAGCACAACTAAGAAATATATTTTTATAATTCAGCAAAATGATTATGTAAATTTATGTATAAAAGTTTAATTATGTATAATAGTTCATATAAAAATAACATCATCATTGAATTCTCTAATTTATCATGATATATAAGAAAACAATTGATTCGATTTCGCGTACCATCGCGATCGGTTTGAATCTTCCGTATTTACGGTCAGTACACAAGAATATAAGATAGATGAGTCACAAACTGAAGGAGAGAAATAGGAACGGACGAGATGAGATTAAAGGTCGCCGGTATTGGGGAGGATCACAAGCAGCAGGTCGCTCTCACGACTTTGACCCTCTGTACCACGCAATTATTTCTTATTCTCGGTGTAATGGCGCTCAACGAAGATCCTGCAGCATTCAGGGGTCTCTCTTCTACCACCCCGGGTTAATAGTACGAACATCATTTCTTCTTTCTCGCCTCAGGCGCTGCTACATCTCTGCAATGTCTGCCATTTGTCTACTTTTCTTCCCCAGCGTTGCTAACATAGAACTACTCAAACCTATTCCACTCTAAATTATTTTCTTACAATGACATATATTCTGAATGATTTTTTTTTCTAATAATGTAATTTTTTTTATATATTTTTAAATGCATTACTTAAAAAATAAATACTAAGCATTTTTTTTTTCTTATTACATTGATCAAGCACTTTCTGTAATTTTAACTATTAATGATATTTTCATATTTAAAGAATTTTTATATTTTGTGCTGTTTATATTATTACTTGTTTTATTTATAAGTCCTTGTTTTTTTATCTTGCGTTTATAATGTGTAATTTTTATAATCTATTTATCTACTATCTTGAAGATTTTAAGACATTACTTGTAAAGTTAAGAAATTAATTCAAGATTCGTAAAGTTCTTTCGTAAAATTAATTGAACTAATATATAATCAGAACAGCAAAACGACTAGATTTTTTATTTTGGAGACGGAACAAATTTGAAAGATGGGGAAAATTCATTTGATTATAAAGTAGGCAAAAATGAATATCTCTGCTAAATGAATTTATATTGCATTGCACATTTTGTGTCCGATGCTGTCTGATACGGAAGAATAATAGAGGAAAGCGAATGAATAATAGTCGGATAACTAGACAGTCGGGAAAATATTTTTCGGTGGAAAGTCTCCCCGTGTAATTCCACAATAACAAAAAATTTCTAATTATGAGATCGTCATTAGAAATATTCTTACAAATTTAAGCATTTATCGTTCGACAATATCGTAAAACGATATTCTTTTTAATAATAGCGGTACTCACGTTCTATTAAAAAAAAAAAAAAATTATTTTTCCAAAACAGGAGTACAATATCGATGTCAGTGCTTGTTAACAGCATCGAACGGAATCGAAGAGTATCTGAGATACTGAGATACTACCGAAGTCTTCAGGTATCCCTAGGCACTGTAGAATCCTGTCGGAAGAGAATCCCTGCCGGCTCGGGGTCAATGGTGGGAGATCGGTGTTGGTTCGTCGGGCCAATGATGTGAGCGTAATGCGCGGCGCAGATGCGCACGAGATCAAAGCCGCCGAACACCCTCAGAGCGAGCGTGGACGTCCGCCGAGGTACATCTGCCGGTACTCTCGTACGGATCTTCGGCGTTCTCTTCGTACCTGGCATTGCGAACGCGACTCGCGGGATTTCGCGGGACGTTCGCCACGCTCGCACGCGAGTGCTTATCAATCGGCTCGCCTTCTACCTCCGTCCCATCTCCCTTCTTCACCCCTCCTCCCCCCCGCGGCGTCCTCCCCCGCGCGAGAAACGGAGCGTGAGATCCGCGCGCGCTGGTCCATCTCCGGAGTCTGACAATCCGCGTAGTAGCGGCGCCTGAGCTCCAACTTTGAGCGACGCGATTCCGATCACGATACTTATACGAAAAAAAAAAAAAACCGAAAGAAATAAAAAAATCAAGAACGAGGAAGACAACTTCTATCGCGGCGCTCCGATTACGCAGAGTATTTCGATTAAATCTCGATCTCGCTTCGATGCGGAGTCGTGCGATCTTACAAACGACGAGGACGGTGGCATGCCTGGTGATGTAGTGAGTACAGTGCGTCATTTTTTCGCGTTCGAAGGGGTCGCAAACGGCGAGTGTAACACAGCGTGATCGCGGACACGTGAGTCGAAGCTCGCGGTCATCCCCCTTGGCATTCGATATAGTCGTGCACAACGGGCGCGGAATGTAAATACGACCTGCCGTGTCGTTGTTGTTGTTGTTGTTGCCGGATTATTGGCGATGGAATTGTTTACAGTGGTGATTTGAGAGTGCTCGCGAGAAAGTCTGACTTTATCCACGTATCGCAGAACGATCGCAACACTAGGCACCTTCGGAATTCCTTCACACAAAAGGTATGAATCATATCATAATTATAGTGTTATAAAAAAATTTACTTTTAATCGTAGATACATGATAAAGGATGCTTGCTTTGGAGTTAAATTTAAATAGAATATTTTAATATTTAATTATAAATATCTTGACAATTACAATAGAATTTTTCTAGAAAGGAATATATACTATACATAAAGTTTGAGTTAATATTAAGATTTTTTATATTTAATTCAAAATAACTTAGTTTATAAAAGACAATTTCTTTCTTTTATTTATATTTCTAAAAATATTGGCATCCCAAATTAAAGAAATGATTCTGGATTGATTAAAGATTTCATCATTTAATTCCATTATTTAGATTTAATTAAAGATTTTATTCTAAAAAAAGTATATGATTTTTAATTTCTTTTGTAAAATTTTGAGTTTTATCATGCTGTTATCAAGTTTTTTATTAAGAAAAGAAAATGTTAAAGAAAAATTAATATTAAAGTGAAGATATAAAATTTGACTGTTATTTTATTTTTCTGGGTCACTCTATATATATTACATACCACAAGTAAACCGCTGAAGAATTCTACTCTACAAGTAGAATAGTAGAATCAATAATAGAAGAAAATAATATTATTAAAATGATGAATGAAAATAATCGTACAAATTTACGATTTAGCGGTTTATAATTCATTTTTTAGAATAAAATTTCTTGAACTTTCTAAATTCTTAACATATTACATATATATCTATACTTTTACATTAAACAATATATTTTATATATAATAGAGGAAAAATAGGATATAATACCAGAAAAAAGATTAGAGAAATAATAAAATTTTCTGTGTAATATTCAGGTATTATTGATTATTGCAAAAATTTTTACATGTGAAGTTTATATCCTCGTTTATACTTATTTTTAATAATATAATTGATAAAAGAAATGATATCCACTAATATATTTTTTATATGAATCTGATTTAAAATTTTTACCGAAAAACGAGATTTTGTACGCAATATTAGACAGACAAATTCACATACGAATGGCAGGCAGATCGAACAAATATATGCGGGATCTACGGGATTCTCATGGGACAATACGAAAATATTGACGAAATGTAGAGTGCAGTGAACCCATCTGGTGCCGAACGATCTGCATGCGCTTGTTTACATTTTTGAATTTATTTGGTAGAAGAAATGTTTGCTTAGCGTTCACGTACGTGATAAACCATGACAATGTTTTTTCAAAGTATTACGTCTACGTTGCGACGATATCAAATTTTTCGGTTTAAAGTCGAGTTTAATATCGCAAAAAGAATATTGCGCAAAATATCGTAACTTTAGATGCACTCGGAGCATTCGGAGCGTATCCAATTGCGAAATGTTCATGATCACATTCGCGACTGAGTCATTTAATTCGCTCACAAAGGGTTAAGCGTGCAGTGAATAAATTCCAGATGTAGGATAAGCACAATGCGAATGCAACTTATATTATTAAAAAGTTAAAACCGTTAAAATCTTCATTATATTAATGCATATATATATATATATATATATATATATATATATTTTTTTTTTTTATTTTATATGCATATGCATACATTATATATTTATATGCATACATTATATATGCATATATATATATATATATATATATATATATATATTTAATGTATTGATCGAAAAGTAGATTTTTACTTGAGATGTGATCGTATCACGCGATATCTATAAAGCATACCAGTTATAGAACACTCTAACGATCTTCTTCGAAGAATTGGATTTCCGAGTAATGAAAACCATTCTTGAAAATAATTAGAATATAACAGAGAGTTACATAATTTATTATATTTCACATTATTTAGTTCAATTTAAAAGATACTTATAGAATAGAGAATATTTCACTTATAGAATATCAAAATCAACGTAATGAAATATTGAATAATGTTAAAAACAAAATTCCCTCATATCAAGATTTATGCAGTCCAACAAAATACAAATATATGTTTTTATTATACATATATATTTCTATATAAATTAACACTGAAAAAAAGAAATAACAATGTTATAAATAATCAGTGACATGGTGAAATCATAAAGCTTTCTTTGTCACTGTCCAAAACCTCTCGATTTCACATATCGAAACAATGAAAGGTTTAATTGAAAGAACTGTATTAATGAGACTCGTAACGCAATATTGACTCTCAATGAGACGTGACCGCCCGTTAAATTTCCAACTATCTCATTACTGTTCTTTTTTTTTTGCGCCCGCGCTTATGAAATATCTCACGTACTTAGTGCAGATCATCGTCGATCGACGTAATTAAGATCGAGAAGCTCGATCGATTTTTATCGAGCATGAGACAGACCGGGTTATCCATGTACACGTGTCGCACGCGTCCATTGTAGGAAGAAGGATTATTACGCTCTGGCGAGAGGGTCTTAGGGAACGTGTTTCCAAATCGCGTACAACGGTCCCGTTGTCCTCTCATCCCGATTTAGACCCACTGCCATGACGCATACAGCGTACGTTTCGTCACTGTAAACAATCCGGGTCTCGTTATTGTGTCGCCTCGTGGCTGAGAAACTGAGAAGGCGTGAGCTTAGCTTGGCTTCATTGCGTAGTAGGGGCAAAGTACATTGAGTGAATGTGCCGAGTGCACATTCATGGAAACCTCTCTGATTGATCACTTCAGTTCAGATGCGCGAACAAGGGTCGGTAGTACGATTCATTCGCGTGTTTCAGAATAGCGTAAAATGGAACGAAGAGAATTACTCTTTTCAGATATATCGGATCGCTGAAGCGTATAATTCCAAAACTGGCTCGATCTATCTCTAGACATTTATAAGATTAGAATCTATAAGAGATACCTTTGAATTACATAACTTATATTTGACTTTAAGAGATACGCAAGTATCTTGCATATTTATATTTTCTAAATAATATAATTATTAGAGAATTTTATAAAGATGTTATTCATAAATTTTATAATTCTATATTATAAGAAAAAACTGATTGCGAGAACGCTCTCTTTATTTCTGCATATTTGTAGAGTTTATTGATGTAAACGAAAATGGTTAAATCGTCGAAATAGTAGGGTTTGTTTTAACCATTATTCTTCCGGTATGAGAAAGGTTCGTTTCAATCACGTGGAAAACAGAGTAAACTGCGTGCCCCTCGAAAATACATTACCGCCATCATACGTTCCAGGGGTGGTCGACCTGGCGAAAGTGAGTAATCCCCAGCACGCATGCTCCGACCCCCAATATCGTAAAATATCACTGACTTGAATGAGGGGTAGACGGCAGCGAGAGTGTCGGTGCTCTTCTCCTCCCCATAGATAATATTTACCGTCCTTTTCCTATCTCGACGTACACAGGCGCGCACGCCTTAACGAACACCCACGGTGGCTCGTTGATAGGTGGACTTTACCGCTACTTACGAAGGGCTGAAAGTCTGGTGGTTCGTTTCATAGCGCCGCGACTTTCTCTGAAAGGCGGCTTTTCGAATATGAGAGAGTCGTAGCCTCATCCTGGAAGATGTGTCTGGCACTTTGCAGATACGCGGAGCATCTGGTCTTCTCCACGCAAAAGTTTTGTTAAAACTAAATTCTCTCAGCCGTTTCACGGTCCACGTCAATCATAAAACTGAACAAGCATAGTTTAAATAATTTAAATAATATAATAATATAAAATAATAATTTAAATAATTTTCTACTAATTTTATTATGCCAAATTTATTATAATGTAAAGAAATTCATATTTTACAATCTGTACTCTCACGTTATTCGTAACACGTTCTGTGACCTTATATATATATCTAAAATTTCAATTATTTCGAAGATTAATCTTTCATACTTATTGATAAAAAGAAGCTTACTTTACAATGTGTTGTAAATCGGCGTAATAATTTTAGAAAGGGAAGCAATATATAATTTAACAGTTGGGGAAAAGAGAATTTACTCTTCCTCGGGGTGTTGCAAGAGAACGAAATTGTACGCATGGAATTAAAGTCGGGCATCGTAATGCTGTGCTATATCGCATTATAAAGTTATGTAAGCTTCATAATTCATGGCTGAGGAGGTGAACTAATCGACATCGTCTTATAGAATGTATTTACTGACTTCGGGCGTGACGTGAAAACAGATTGACGTTATGGACGTAACGTCTGAATATATAAAATCCATAGGAGCTTCTACTTTTTATATATACTTATGTCATGACGGATGTAAGTTATGATTTCATATCCTGTTTGTTAAAGCCATTCCTTTCGTGAGAATATTTTCGACTGAATCCTTCCGGGCCGATTTAAAGTTCGACTTTAAATGAAATGAACCTTGTTAACCTTTCACCTTGTTAACACATTGTAAATTATACTACAACTCATCTACTCTAATGATATATTCATTTTGACGAACTTTATGAAACTCGATTTTTAAATTATATAATTATATATAACAATATTATTGGGCATAATTAATAATTTTCAATTATAACCGAACAGTTTTCTGCAAAAGGAATTTACACAACTTAATTAATTGATGGGAAATCAATTAATTTTATTATTCGAGAATACATCCTATTTAATACTGAAATGTTCCGAAATATTATACTGCAACTTAAATTTTAGATTAAAGTGAATTCGTATTTTTGCGGACTTAAGGAAAAGTCTAAAGAAATTTAATCTTCACGCGGAAGAAGAACGGTAAATTTCTTGCTAAAATTTAAGGTACACAATTATATTCAAGCTTGATGTCTGGAGAACGCAAACTCGAAAGGATATAAGGGCTGCCAGAATGTTTTAGATAATTTACTGTATATTTAACGATGAGCACACACTTCGCTTGAATAGCTCTCATTTCTGTGACAACGGAGATAGCGAGTAAGGACCTCGGTTTTACCACGGTAAACGAATTTGTTATCGTTGACTTTAAGGTAGTCTCTAGACAGCTATGCGCAACATCGTCAACATTCTCCAGACAAAAACGCACTTGCATCTTTCTCCTTGGTGAAAAGTTAGCAGCGATAAATCCATGAATTTACAAACGTAAACGTTCGGTATTTAATATATAAATTAACAAGATCTAACATAAAAAAAATGACAAAAAGTTTATTATAAAAATTGCAGAAATTATGCAATAATTCTTTTTTAATTGTTTTTACTTTGAGAATCAATATTAATCTGCATAGATCTTCGACATTCTTTATACACTTTTTAAATATTAATAAAAATTATCTGTGCAAATATTGTAATATAAAGATAAAAGTTATTTTTGCCTCGATAATTTAAAAATAATATACTTTCAATGTGATTGAACTTTTATAAACCATAATCGAGATGTATTTATCTGGTGAATAAAGAAGAGAAAAAAATAGCACTTTTTTTTATAAATAAAATCCGATTCTGTTATATATTATATATATATATATATATATATATAGAGAGAGAGAGAGAGAGAGAGAGAGAGAGAGAGAGAGACTTATTGACTAGACTTTGATAAACATGCTTTTTTCATTAAATTTTTATTAAAAAATCAAGCTGATTGAAATATAGCTTGGTTCTGTGACATCGATAAATGCGTTGAACATCGATGCATTGAAGCTTGATTGAGAGCAAATTATTGTGCTTCACACAATTTATTTTACTCGTACTTAACCCGTCGTATATAAACTGCAATTGAACATATTTAACAATAAAAATGGCATTATATCCTTTTTCGTTGTACGGCTCAGTAAGCAGTGGGCGTGGCACGATTCGCGATATCGGGTTTTATGATATCAGTCGACTTGAATGAAATAACACTTACGTGTCAAACTGATTCGAATATCTATCATTTGATTATACACCGGCTAATGATATAGACATGACACAAAGCATATTGAATATCGATGCGATTCGATGAGGCTTAGAGCGAACCGTGCCTTATATGCCTTATATGTCGCGTATTTGCTAAAAGAGAGCGCACTTAACAATAAACGACATTATTCTTCGCCGTTGTATAAGTTGGTATAAGCAATGGGCGTGGCGCGAACCGCAGCACACCGGCTTTTGTGCTACGGTGCACGTACTCGCTCGCCTTTTGTTGTACGCTGCCGTAAGTCGTTCCGGATACGTCGGGGCCGATCGTATCCAAGACGGAGGAGGAGAGAGAGAGAGAGAGAGAGAGAGAGAGAGAGAGGCTGTGTGAAAGAGCGCCCGGGACATATCGCGAGTAATGAAAGTCCGAAAGAACGGACCTGGCGAATGCCGGCGCGACGTATCGTATCGACCGCACGTGTTATTTCCTCGATTACTCGCGAAGCGAGTCACGATCGACAGTTGTTGCATCGCGATTGTGTCGCCCGGCGGTATACGGCCGGTCCATATCATTGTCTTGCGTCAACGTCCTGTGTTTCCCTCGCCTTCCCTTCTCTCCTTCTTTCTTCTTTTCCCGTAAACCGCTTCCATTCGCGATGCAGTTAACGCGAGACCATACGCGCGCGCACAGAAATACGACTCGGCTCAATGGACGTTACTCACGGTGTTACTTACTTGTTACTATTTCTGTCCTAGGTTTCAATGAAAATAAAAACGTGAAGTTTTTAAAAGAGGCTTTCAATAAAATTCAAAAATAGTTTAATAAATAACTATTAATGCTTTCTAATTATTTTGTTTAAGCGTAAGTCTTATTATAATAGAATATTATAATAAATTTACGATACTATTTGAAATATCGAAATGAATATCGGTACGAATATTTATTTTTAATCTTTTTAGCAATTGTCAATGAAAAATATTACGCTGCACTTGATAATAAAATTTAAAACGTCTGCCTAATAATTTTTATTTAACGTTAGAAGCTACTGGTCTCAATTAAAAATGTGATATTAAGTCCAATTCATTGTTAACTCAGTTCGTCTGGGGGACGAAACGCGTTTATAACAATCGATAATCGGTTCTACTCAAATTTTACGGTGATTTATCGCAATAAACAGTCGCGGAGCGTAGTGCATTGGCCAGAACAATTGGAGCGGGGCTACAGAGAGCGTAATTAAAACGCAGTAAATTTTAGCGTGCGCAAGCGAAATACTCGGATGTTTCGTACGACCTCGCGTATCGATCCTCCCCCGCTCATTGTCGGCGATTAATTGCATAGCAGAATCTCTGAGTGTCCGTACAATTGCAAACATGTAATTTGATCAACGAATTCGTCACACATCGTGCGATAGCTATAATAACGGTTATGTTTCCGGAATTCCCAATGTTCACCATGTTTTAATTTTAATTATCTGGTGGTTTATCGATTTTATCGATATGCTGTGATCGGGAAATTTCTGACACTTGATAAAATTGAGCAAAATACAAATAAGCAGATAATTTATCAACTTTGTGTTTCTGCAATTTCACTTTATGTATATAATTGCTCCGTCTTGTAACATACTTTCGTATTTCAATTTTTTTTTTAAGCTTGTCTGATTATTATTCTCGAACATATTTGTAGAATCTAATCGCAATTTTACGCGATGCGAGACTATCAGTGAAGATTCCGCATTGCAGCTATGACGCGTTTAATATAAAGTTGAGGAAAATCGGATTTCTACATAGGAAATCTTTCGAAGCGAATGAAGCGCACGTTGATATCGGCTGTACTACTCAGAAAATCTGTGCGCGAGTGTCGTACGCGTAAGTAAATACGGTGATCGGAAGAGCTCTGTGCAGATGCATGCGCGAGGCGAAGGAGAACGAAAAGCCGGTCTTCGGTGGAACACCTGCTCCACAGGTATGCGCTCCTCTCCACTGTTCTTCGCGTCTGTTCGCCGCATATATCTTGCAACATTCTTCCCATCTCGCTCACTGTGATCGATTTCGAGACTGACAGCGATCAAAAAGTTAAATTCAACATTGTCGAGTGGAAGTCGTGATACAGGTCTATCCAGCGTGTTGCGTTAAATTAATTTTATTTGATAATCATCGATAAGAATTAGTCTGTGGTTTATAAATCTTTTATTTTTGACAGTAAGGAGAAGGAATGCGAATTAAATGTTACATAATGAAGGGAAATTTGTAAAGTTACTTAATGATATGCTATTATTATAATATTATTAAGTATTATTTTAAATAACAATTCAATAATATCCGTTGTTGTATTCTTTTTTTAATAAAAAACTTTGTTGTCAAAGATTTACATTAGTCAAGATGTGATAATAAAGGTTATTCAGACAATGTTATTCTCGATTACATCTTTAAAATTTTAAAACATAGAGAGATCTAATGGTTTTCATGTATAAAAGAAATAATCCATAATCTTCACGATTATCGAACGGACACGAAAGGCATATACTGATTTAAATTACCGCACAATAGCGTCGCCTGCAGGAAACCAGTTTGCCGGGTGTTCAGCCTGTTCTTGCGTAGCCATACAGTATTTGAAGGACTTGGGCCACTACCAACCACAGACTTGCTAAACTACATGAAGCAATTTTGACAAGCGAGAAATTGAGAAAGGCCATTAAATTATTAATGAGCTTTAGTATAATATAATATAATATAATTTCTATAATTTTTTATTTATTTATTTTTATTAAAAAAAATAATTTTTAATCATTCAAATCTAATAATAAATATATTTTTTTAATAATTTTATTTTACGTATGTAACTTTCTTTTATATAATTAAATAAATTTTTACATGTTAAAAACTGTAGAAAAGTATATAAAAGATATTTTTTATGTTTTATGTTATTTATATATGTTAAACAATTTGTATACTGTGTTGTATATTGTGTGCCATTTATTGGAATATAATATAAATATACAAAGTTTAATGGTTTTTTAAATATATTAAGTAATTCTGTAACAATAAGTTATTATTATAATAAGTTTATGAAATATTCTGTCTGTATAATATTCTGTCTAC
Organism: Pogonomyrmex barbatus; assembly: GCF_055798465.1. Classification (NCBI taxonomy): domain Eukaryota; kingdom Metazoa; phylum Arthropoda; class Insecta; order Hymenoptera; family Formicidae; genus Pogonomyrmex; species Pogonomyrmex barbatus. Next base: position 5,452,050 of record NW_028297098.1, read on the forward strand.
AGCTGAATTATTGACAGTTTTTTATTTGCCCTGAAAATTTCATATTTCAACGTTTATGCCATTAACATTGATGCTTCTTCTTTGAATTTCCCTTTTATTCCGCGTGATACGGTTGCCGCGCTTTTCTGCTGCTCGTTCCGTTTAATGAAGTCTCTTATTAGCTTTCGTTGCTCTGTTATTCCAATGTAATTCTTATTTGCATTGCGCGTATCTATCTAGTTGGCACTGTCGCTCATTATTCATGAACGCATATCTACATTTCTTCGGCTTTTACATTTTTTAGTCGACGAGTTAACTGAATTAATAAGTAACTAACTAAATATTCAACGCAATCAATTATTCTATTCTAATTAGACGACATCAAATATGAATGACAGTTTGCAAAGTACATTGTGACAAAATGTTAAAGCAAGAAGACTTTTTAACAATCTGTATATTATTCGCATTATAATATTATAATTGCGTAAAATTTTATCGATATATATCATTTTACATTATATTTCTTTAATATTCCACAAATATTATATTCTTCTTTTCTGAAGTGAAAGATTCTTCGATCGTCTATAAACTACCTTGTTCCTTAACCTTGCGCTGCTTGCATCGAATCTTGCAGCTGCATCACTCGTCTTTTTGTACCTTAACACATTGCAGACGAGAGCTACCAGAATTCCGTATCACACAATTCCGCAGACAATTTTCGAAGCCCGCCGGCAATATGTTATAGCATTAAGCAGTTTTGTTTGTTAGAGAAACGCTATTAATTACTGTTAATTACCCGAAGGATAACATCCTTCTACTATATTGCTGCATTGTGTCTTAAGATATGGGAATAAGGCTAACAGATTCCACTTCCTCGCAAATACTCCCATACGAGGTAGAATTTGATGCAAATTTATAATGTAATACGATGTTTAATTCTCCGGCAACGGTACTCGCTTCAACATCAAATACTTTCGTTCCGCCGTTCTTTCGCTGGATAACGTTTTCGATTATGTAAGAAGTACATGACCGATTGTGCGTCTGTAGGAAACTGTACCGCTGTATGAATTTCCAATCGCGTTTTATCATAATTTTTATTTCGTATTAATCGCTCGCAATTATTTCGGGCCGAGTAACTTTCACAGCAGAGCTGCTTAATGATGTGGCAGAGCCGGGCAATCACTACGGAACACCTGCCCCGGACGTATTTATGTTAGCCGACCCTCTCTCTCGCTTGATTCTGACACTGCGTGCCCCGTAAGGTACGAGACGCCGTCGTATGCAACTGGCCAACCTTCGACGCTCCCTTTGAGCGGAATATATCCTTTATGTCGCCGTAAACGAACAGTAATGCGATAACGATGGTGATAAACGAGTGCGAGCGTCACGGATACCCTCTGTCGTAAAAATACTAGAGGCGTTCGTATAATGCGCGCCTCTCGTAAAACTTATTAAATACGCGCTGTTGTATAACGGAATTTTCTAATATCGCGTGTATGCACTCGGGTCGTTGCTCGTTAGAATAAAATTCCACAGACAGATCGATTTTTCGTTGATTGCCGTATGCGCAGTCATGCGATGGTTTTATATACGTCGTTCGTTTCGTTTTGCTGCTGGATACAACGGATTTACAGATGCGGTTTCGCCGTGGCGCGTGAATTGATGATATTGATGAAATACATCAATTACATATTTCACATCGTCGCGAAATAACTATCATCACAACAGCGCAGTCTACCTCGTTCGGTAATTTTAATATAAATTTAAAAACTCATCTTTACCAAAATAATTATTTGTCACGTTAATACAATTTTTAAGCAAGCCTCAAAGAAATGCGAAATTCATTTGATAAGCGAAGGGGAGATACTATGTGAAATCGTGTAAAAGATTTTACAGATGACAAGTGAGTCGTTAAGTGTTAATACGGATATATCCGTGTTTTTTATCCTTGAGATACTCTTATCACACCATCCAAGCGAATCTGTGAATATCGACAATTTACCAGCGCTACTTTCTCAAGTGGAAGATCTCGTAGATCTCGTATGCAAATCATATTATCGCGGAAGTTAATACACATACACGTACAACATGCGGCCTCCGACGTTCATGTTTTACGGGATTAGGTACGGGTTTAAATTTACAACGTCCGTGGTATTATCGATTATAGATATATATATATGTATATACATAGCCTAATATAAGATGTTATTAAACGAGTGCCAAATAAAATAATCAAGAAAACATATACGTGAATGTGGAAGGAATTTGCTGGCTCAAATTTATTGGCACATATTCATGACACTTTTATTATATTTGAATCTCGAAGTCTTTAAAGAATATATTATACGCTTGTCGTATGTGTGAAAGTATCATTTAAACGAACGTACTTAACTTGTCTCTGCCAAATATTGATTAATAAAATATAAATAAATTGATTTTTTAATAGAATAAATAGTAGAATTTATTATAGATAGCGGTTTATTTTTATTTTTTTTTTGAAATTATAATTATATTCAATATATTTTTGACAGATTTTTTTTTCTTTATGGAATGGCGCATGTTAAACATTAAAACGTTACAATATTAATCATACGTCAAATTGTTAGTTCTCACTGAGTTAGTTCTCACGAGTATCAAGCAACTTAGAGTATGATAATTAATGTCACGAAACATACATTTCTTACATGTGCACCGCGTTACTAGCGAGTATGCCTGCATCTCCGACACGTGCTGCGACATTGCTCGCACGTGTACGGCAAGTGTGCGTTCTGTTTTGCATTGAAATGCAATTATGACGCGTAGCTTTAATATTAAAGTCTGAGAAAAGTCAATACTATATATTACAAACAGATTATCACTGTTTTGCATTGAATATATTATTGATATTGCATGTTATTTTTAACTTAAGCAATAACTTTGTCTTAATTTCAAAATAATTTCAATTTTTTACGGATTGCACTATGTAAATACTATTTTTTATAAATCCATATGGAACATAAAACTATTTTATTAATTAAAATCAAAAAAATAAATAAAATATATAAATTTTATCTTCCCCTTAAGTTTACAAAAATACGTATGTTGTGATTAAACACAAAATAAATAAATACATATATAAATATTTTAAACACAAAATAAATAAATACATATATAAATATTTTCCTTTTAAATTAAAAATATATATATTGTGATTTCATCTTGTGCATGCGTTCGATCGTGATCCAAATATGTACGTTCGCTTTTCTAGAGCAATATCAGCGAACGATACCACACGAGTTAGGAGAGATTGTTCAATGAAAAACGACCGAACAGGAACCGATCGCTGCGTGCAGCAAGCACATCAGTGGCGTTTATCCTGGATACGAGTGGACAATGCAACGTTTACACCTATTGCTCCGTATTTCCAAGAACCATTGATAGCCAGTATAAAGAGACGGCTTCGAACCGTAATACTCGTTGTATTCAGCCGGTTTCGCTGTCGACCAGCGGACGAATGTGAAATGTACAGCGACGATATCGCATGCTTTCCACCTATCTCGGTATAGAGGTACCAGAAGAGAGCAGGCACGATCTCTATTCACGGCGAGCCTCTAACTTTCCAGACGACAAAAGTTTATGAAATTCCTCAAAAGCTTGGCCTACGACGTGGACGTCGGCGTGACGGTACGGATGGAACTTTTCGAGCTTTCATTAGAACGTGAGAGAACCTCTTGGGCAGGCCATTTCGCGGCGTCGCACTCTCGCGATGACGTTTACTGCATCGCCTATTGTTTTCATTCATAGCAGCTCGCAATTATTCCATCCTGCTGGTCCAATTCCCAGCGCCAGCATTATCGTTCAAACGATGGATATCCCTGTCTAAATTTATATCTCACTTGTATGTATATCTCACCGCGGCATATGTAATTTATATGAAAATGTAGCCTGTTGGCTAAAATTATTACGGAGCGATTGGCTTAAATTTCAGAGACCTCAAAGTGTTTCATCAACTACTATAAAGTTGTTCGCACATGCGAAACATTATACCTTGCTAAACTGCCGCTAAATCGCTTTGCACTCCGTGGAACTTGGATTGTAGCGGTTTATGATAACGTTGTTGACTAGATAATAGCACCGGTGTCGCCGAACAAGATGGCTGAAGGTTGTTTGCCTGTCAAACGCCGGACTCCTATTACCCTCATACCATAGCTTCGTGTGTTTGGTCTATATTAGACTGCTCTATTCCGAGTCTCAGACCTATGGAATATACCGATGTGTAGAGGCGAGAAATTGGCGAACCGCATAGAAACGCTGTCATGGCTTCCCATAAACGCTGTCAGCGCTTCTAAGATTAATTGTCGCGAGATACGCGTTGGTCATCGCTGTAATCATCGCGAGTGCACTCGTGATTAGGGCGTCTCATCAGGACATTATGCTTTTGACGTATCATATCGATGCTTCCTTTTTTATCTCGCTTACCTCGGGCGAACGTGCACAACACGTGCCGACTTGCCGCTATATCGATCACAACGGCATCAGTAAGTAGCGTAATGCAAGGAACGCATTTGCGCGGGACGAAATTTCCCACGGGTTCCGCAGGCACTTTTCGCAGTCCTTTATCTTCGAGCTCCACCCTCAAGCTACACGATTCTTGGTAACTTGGCACTGCCGGTAACCCGATAACCCACGCTTAGCTATGTCTTCGCAAGACCGTAGTTTCGTTAGTCCATTGTCCCGCCAAGTTTGCCGTAACCCAATACTTATTGTGCATCTCCCGCCACGTCCGAGTTCCTTTGTTGGTAACTAGGATACTTATTATCAGGCAACGCGTCAAGACACACGTTACTCCTGTTTCTAATCTGATTCCGAGAAATGAACTGACGGATATAAAAATTTCGCCAGGCATTTTCGATAATGAAAGAAGATATTCCATTTTCTGCACGCCGACGACCGAGCATTCAATAAGTGAACGATCATCCTTAATGCCTTAACAAACATCTTATTTGTAATGATATGTTGCGGGTGAATCTAGAGTCGTTTGATCATAATAGCACGCTATGTTCAATAATGCAAGAATTCAAAGTCGATATTTGAAGATAGAGCGGAGGCATAATAAATAAAACTTTAATGATCGATTTATGTATGACACAGGAAAAGATTAAGAAGCATAAATGTTGCAAAATTGATTAAGTGCTCGTGTAACTTTTATTAACATAAGTGCTTGCGTAGGGGCAATTTGATCTCTGTTTTAATTTATTTATATCTCGTGTATAAATAAAACTTTTTATATTTATTTATTAACTAATTTGTAAACTGAGACATGTTTTACATAAATATAAAATAACAATTTGTAAGCATTATAAATTAAAATTTCATATCTTAAAAAATATTTCTTTACGTAACGTTTTGATTAGTAAATGCAAGTAGCTTTTAAGTCTGGGTCAGTTTGATCCTCACGCCAGCACTTATCGGTTAACGTGTTATCGATTCTAAATGTTTTATTCAATATTTCCTCTTCTATATCCCTCTGAAACAATTCTTCAATTCAAGCTGTTTTTCTCCGAGCTGTTTTAATTAAAAAATCTCTTTCATCCAATATCAGCGAGGTGTTTCCTGGAGAGGAGAGTAACGTAATACATGACGTTTATGCTAGTTACGGTACCATATGCCACATAAGCAAACCCTGCCACGCGAGGGGTCGATGGTAGTTAATGTAAAAACTTGCGTGCTGACCTGCAAGGCTATTTCTAACGGGTCGATATATTCTACTTCGCGCTGTATATCAGGTAAAGAATACCCGACAGTGGTAGCTAGGGGCCACTGACATGAATTATTACTCCCGACAGGATTCGACAAGCGCGCGCGGGGGACAAGCACAAATTACTTCCTCGCTTCTTCCATTTCGTACAAATGACGGTGCGTCTTTCACTATCGCGAACGCACTGCCTTAATTTTTATTCGGCACGACAGAAAGGAGAATCTTACTTCTTAAAGTAATGGATCCGTATAAGAATCGCGATCCTATTAGCACAAAATGCTACGTAAGTGAATTGCTTGCTACTTGCCACTTAAAAGGTTTGATAAGCGCGACGGTTAAAATCGGAATGCAATGATTGGATTTTATATTTTTGTACATACATACATACATTTAACATCGTTTGCAAAATGTTTTGCCTCCACTTTATAAAACGTTCAATTTTTTTCGTAAAATGCATATTGCTTTTGCGTACAAATTTCCGTGTAAAAATATCAGCCCGACGTTCGTGTTTTTATTGCGAGATTGTCGATAACGATAACGACTAATGGAGAGATGCAGAAAAGCAATGTTTTACATCAAATATATGATGTTTCCCGATGTTTCTATATTCAAAAATTGTCCGTAAATTTAATGTAAAAGTTATAGCGTGTCATAGCGCGCGGGAGATTTTACGTAACGCGTCAGAAAAAGAAATAAAGAGAAATTTTTATTTCGAATTTTATCGACAGATTTAATCCGCGTGCGCAGACAATGAGGCGGATTATATTTTTTTTCTCTCTCCACGGTCACAATTCGAATTTAATTGAATTTTTCCCGCGGGTGTTGGAGATTAATCGGTGGATCATTTGCCGGTTCGCTCCTCGGGTTCATTCCGCCGGATATCCGCTTGACATTGATACATAGCGTCGCGATAAAAATTTTCGTATACGTTACATTCGATTTGGTCATGTTGAGATTTATGTAAAATCATACTTGTTTTTATAAAACATTTTTATAAATACGGATAAACGCATGTATCCGATATGATCGGATTCTAACGAAAGCTTCTTCTTTCTTCTTTTATTTTAATTACGTTAGTATCGTATGATATTCTTCAGTTAATGCAGCTAAATTAAGTAAAATAAAATAAAATAAGTGATTTTAATTATTTTATATAGAAAATACAAAATATTTGATCTGATAAACTAATCTGATAAACTAATGATGCAATTTTTTAAATGAAAATCTTCTCGCAGAATATTGATTTATATTTCTTTCCTTCCTACATGTATGATATCTTGTTTGCATAAATTTACTCGTAAGATTTGTGTATTTGTTTATTACATTTGTTCATATATTTTTGTGGATATATCTAGAGTTTCTGTCTAATAATACGTTCAGATTTTCTCACAAATGAGACATGATTTACTTGAATGCTAAATCACTGATATTCTCGCTTCTGTACTGATCCATTGGAGCTTCCTTCATCTTCTTGCGCATTGATCCGTAACTATTTGAAATGTATCAGGTTCTATATTTCGTAGCGACAGGATCGTAACACATAACTTACTTCCTGTTTGTGTCGTAAATTTGCAGATATGCATCGATAGGAAATGAATCTTTTGCGCTTATCTAGCTGCAATAAACTACTTATTCTTATAAATTGCTTTATAAGTTATAAGCGATATATATCTGTCAATTATTCACACGAAACAAAAATAAAATTCATACACTATGTGGCATTATATGTAAAACATTGCAAATGTACATTCTTAAAATATTTAAAATTATAACTTTAATATCAATGGAAATTATATTTTTGATTAATTTTAGTATTAGATTAATGAATCAAATCCGAAAGAATATAAAATGAAAAAAGTTCTGATTTATATTTCTAATCTGGAAAAGTCTTTTTATTATATAATACATATCTCATGTTCTTTCTTTATTATCTTTACAAAATGAAGACTATTTATAAATATTACATTCTCGAAAGACGCAACTTACATACTTATTACAGCGCTTATAGAAATCTTCGGTGTCGCAAAAATTTTTAGATAGAAAATTGTCTTCGCGTCCGAGAATGGACCAATTTATTCCTATTTGCAATCGAGACGTATACTCAGAATTCCGCTTACATCGTGCATCGAGGAATTTCCTTCATCTCCCAGCATCAATCTTCCATCTACTGGGAAATATTTGTGAATACCGGCTGCATGCACTGTCCAATATATATTGGTGTGGATTTATAGTCATGCTGCGCTGCGTGTAGTATATTAACCTCTTTCTTTTCTGTTCATAGATCACGCCAAATGAGAAAATCGACATTTTTTTCACATTTTCTTTATAATAGGAAATTTTATAGAAACATTAATTATTGACAAATTCAACTTGTTATCTGCAATTTTACAGAAAATACCATATTTTGTTACATGCTCTTCTGTCGCTTCAGATATTGTTTATAAATCCTTTTTTTTCTTTTTTCTTTTAATTTAATTATATCTGATTTTTATTTTATTTAATTATTTCATCAATAGATTGATTTCTTAATAGATAAGTAATCTACATTATGCTGTTATAAAAAAACAAGCTACATGTTTTATAATCAATCGAATGAAATAAATTATACAGAGGCTAATTTCAGAAATTGTATTCGAAGCTCTAGGCTCTACAATTTCTGTCTGGAAGGTCAATATCTTGAGATGAATTCCATTGATCTAACCATCTAGGCTATGAAACCCTTGAGGAATTCTGATTAATTCTGCGTTAATTATGTGCAGAGAACTGGGAAGCAATTAACTTCGATTATTAAATTAGGGGTTCAATCTAATGAAATATAATTATTCATTCAAAAAAATTAGTTTAATATTGCGTAATATTGAAACATTAAAATTATGATTAAATTACACGCTTTTATTTAAATCTTCCAGAAATTAGAAAACATTAAAGTATTTTGGATATTTATTTAACAAAATTATAAGACAGTTTATATCTACAAATGATCTGTTTATGCCTTTTGATATTTTTATTAAATATGTTTTTGATAACTTATTTGTTTTTATTTTTGTTACTAATTTTGTATATTATGTTATATCTCTTTTAAGTCACGAGAAATATCATAATGCGTAATATATCATATATCAAAGAGAATCATAAACGAGAAAACAAATTTTAGCAGGCAGGCAATTTTAACGTCGAGTGCAATTTTATGATATGCAGTGTTAACATTCATAAAAAACTGAAATGTAGTGCGCGTTTCGAAATTTGAGAAAACCGCAACAGGTGTAATCTCATTAATGTCCTTTGAAAAACGACCGGTGTCCCTCGATTGGCAGCTGCCTCGACTGAGAGGTCGAACCGCAAAACCGACAGCATCTCGCACGGTACAGAAGTAGCTTCCTCGATTTTCAGTCTTCTGCACTTCGCTCCGGGTTCTCTTCTGTTTGCTTACGTGTTCACACCTGATTTACTCTCAACTCGATACGCCCGTATTTAATTACGTACAAGTGACACGCATCGCATCAACGTGCGCGCAAAGTGACTCATTATTATATTGTGTGCTGCTCAAAGCGCGCAGCTCTTAACCGCCACAGAGCAAGTTCGAAGCTGCACTTAAGACCGGTTTTGCCATTGTGCAAACTTTCCGTCGCTTTGCGAAATTCTGCGAAACTCTACCTAACCGCCAATACAAACGTTTCGAACGTTCGGACCTCTTTGAAGGGATTATTCGATAGTCGGCTGCAGTGCAACGCTAAGTCTAAGACAATCGTCAACTGAATAGTGCTCACATTCGCATTGAAATTGTATGAATTTTATCAGCAAGTTTCGACATTTATCTCTTTCTCGGTTGAAACAATCTTAATAGCAAAATATTCAAATAAAGTTTTTATAGAGAGACCATTTTATTATATATAAATCTCAATGATTTGTCAAAAAATGAACAAATTTATTTATTTAATAGCAAGTATTGATAATTTGATTGTCAATATGCTATAATTTAGAAATTGGCTGGCTGATTTCATATATAAGTTTATATATGCATGAGAATATTGTATATTATATATTATTCATTGCTATGAATCTGAATGCTCATCCCACGTGCTTAATGATTGATGAGATTGATTAATATTCAATTTCGTAAAGAGCTTTTCTGATGTGTTAGCTTTTATTCCTATAAATCAAAACTTTTACCATTAAAGTCATCCTGTTTTACGAAAAATGGTATATGATTTCATGATTATTATTCTGATATAATTCATTTACTTATTCTCTCAATTGTTACGTTATTTGAAAATATAACTAATTGATGATTTTAATTATAGATTTTGGCAGAACTTTGCATCTCTTCAATCGAAAGACCATCCTATCTGGTGAGTGATTAGTACTCTTCTCTATTAAAATATTTTCTTTGAATTTAGTCCACATAGTGAACATATTACGAAACAAAAATTTATTACAAGAATTTCTTGTAATAAATTCAACTTGTAAATATACAAACATAAATATTTTATTTATTCTCAAATTTGTTAAACGGTATGTAAAAATCTAATGATTAATATTGCAGTTGAATATAAATTTATGACACGCTTAAAATATTGATCCTATCAAAGAGCAAGGTCATTTCTATGGCAATATCATATTATTAAAACCTTTAAAAAATGACATAGTGTTATAAAAATGACAAGCGATATACAACAATAGCGTTCTCAGTTTACCTTCATGTCACACTTTCCTTGTAAATTGCGCGGCACGAGCTAGACTTAAAAAAGTCTAGATGTAAGAACCGGAAAAAGCTTCTTGAACTTCGTGATCTCGTGAAAGTTTACGAGGTGGAGGCGCCTCTGGCGTTAATAACCTCATGCATCATCTGCGGGCGAAAAATTCTCCATTGGCCGCTGACGCAGCAACAAAAAATTTAATGTAGCGGTTTAACCACGATCAAACGAGAGAAAGAGGAAAAAATAGAGAGAGAAAAAGAGAAAAAAATTATATACATATAGCAATGTACGACAAATTATATGCAAATTGGTAATTAACGAATATTTCTAAAAAGTTTGAATAAATGAAAAAAATTCCTCTTCTCTGATCTCGGTCGCTGTTATTCTTAACAATTTTTTATTAATTTATATTTATTTATTAAATGAAATTCATTGAATGCGATATTTATTGAATGAACAATAGACTCTGAAGAGCTCGACATGATCGTATATCATCCCTCGCTGATTCGCAATATTTTAGTATTATTGTATTCTGTACCACGTCCAACCGAATCCATTCTGTCTACATGCAATCTACTGGATTATGAAATTATGAGAAACTGTGTTTCCGACTCGTACGCGTCAAAGGCAAACGGATGACGGCACTCTGGTATTTTGCCAAAACGAAGGCAAAATGCGAAGCGAGAGCGAGGAAAGAGGTAAACTTAAAAAAGGAGATAAAAGGAGCAAACCTTTTCCCCGAGAAAAAAATAAAATACGATAGCGCGAGCACTTTCGATATAAATGGCGACCGTGCAATCGACACCTGCGGCTTTTTAAATAAACATCGGATTATGTCTTTCAGCAAATTTAGGAGATCGAAAATGGAGATTGGTTCCTCGGTTATTAATTGACGTCCTCTTTAGCTGTTCCACATTTATTCGTTTAAGCGCGTAAATGTGATCAATGCTTTGAAGTTTGATGAATAATGTTTACGGTCAGTAATTTGAATTATTCTAATGAAAAGAAATTTTTAATTAAAAAATAATAATAAGGTATATCATATTTTATGAGTTAATCAGATACTTTTAATTGGATCAAATATTAATTAGTAAAACATGAAACGATTTTCATAATTTTATACATTTTGAAAAACATTATTTTGAATGAGATAATATTAAAATGTTACAATCAAAAATTTTAGAGTAATATATACATATATATATATACATATATATATATATATATATATATATACATATATATATATATATATATATAAAAATCTGTTTTTTGAAAATTTTTCAAAATGCTGAATTATAAAATAATCATGCTTAAGAGAAGAAAGAATATTTTTTGTTATAATATTTTCATTATAGAAAAATTAAATATCTTTATCACAATTTGTATTACTGTAGAGAAAAATTGAAGTATAAATTCCAAACTGAATCTGTTAAAAATTATTCGCTAAAGTTTGCATGCCGGCGTTATCTTATTTTTTCTATGTACAATTGGACATGCGATAATATCACTTTTGTGTATTGCACTTTGAAAGATACTTGATAACAGTTGCATGCATTGCGTTTTACAAAGCAATATCGTATTTTTGAATCGTATTGTGGAGAAAAATAAAAAAAGAAACAATGAAAATAGAGGGAGTTTAGTGTTATATCATGCAGGATGTCAGTATCAGTCAGGCGGGTTGGTTTGACGATATGAGATCGCATAGCCTACAGCTAATGCTATCGGAGGGCTATCCGCCAGCCTTTATCCGGTCCATCCGTAATTAAATTCCGGCGATCGAACTAGCTGAGAGTTACGCGTGATTGCACGCACTCTGCCCGCGTGACATTAAGGAATTTTGTAAAATTACCGAAGACATTCGAGCTTACGCTCTTCTAGCTTTTAGAGTTCCTTATTGAAATTTCTGAAATTAGACGTAGAAGTGATAAAATGCAATGACCGAATAAAAATTAATTCTTTTAGTAACGAATACTTATTAATGTAACGATATGAATATTTTCGACGAATTTCTGTTATGATGATTTATTGCATTATTTAATAAAATATTTTCATTTTTTATCGGATTTTATATACAATTAGAAATATCGTTATTATCACAATATAAATATTGTCATTAACACTATGCATAAATTGCATAGTGTTAATTGATATGCATGATATGCATATCAGCATAAATTGTTTCTTTCATCAATTATTTAATGTTCGGTGGTCATATTTCCACCGACGTCTCGGAAACTTACTATTTTCTGAAGCCATAATTTTCCACCAGGACAGCACGTGCGACAAACGAGCAGCGCATATTCTGCTGGTCGTAGGTTTTGTAATTTACGGGCAACGTCAGCCATAGGTCATTAAATTTTGTCTGGCGCATTCTGCAACGAAATAAGAACCGAAAGAACTTCAAAAGATTTTGTTCCAATTAGAAATTTATAATTATTAGCTTCTTTCTAATGCTTCTTTTAATAAAATATGTTACATTATTGGATTGCGAGCGTGATAGTTATTGATAATCGCCGATATAGCAATTGAAACAAAAATTTGTCTCTATAAAATATTTGCATATTCAAAAATATCTTTTGCAGCTAATTGCAGATATTTTTCGTAATTTTAAAATAACTTGTACATGCTACGCAATTTTTTTTTGTACTTTTGTACTTAGAAATTTTATTGGCACGTTCACGTCGCTCGGGCTCGAACTGTAATCAGGGAGGGGGCATTAGATGCCAGCCGTAGACTAATTGAATCCTTCTCATTATCTCGCACAAAAGATGCTCCGTATACCTTCATCGGCTTCTATCGGCAGGCGGATATACATGTGCGTGTACAATGATTTAAGTGCGGCCCCGACTGCTTTGCCCTCCCCCGCTTTGCATACGCTATTACTGGCATTACGTTGTTTCTCTTCGTTTTTCTGCTTTTCTTCCGGCCCGACCTCCAGCCGTCGTCTCTTAACACAAATCGTTTCACGAGCAACAAGTTTATCATGATTCTACCAAAATCCCCATGAAGGAAACTAATTACGAGTGATAGAGGATGAGGTCTGAGCTCGTCACGAGCGATCGCGGCCGACCCTTCAACGGCTTTTTATTAAGTTTTATCTTGTGAACTTTTATCTTAATCTCATATATTCAGTTAATTAACGCGATATTAACTCTCTCACATATTCGTTTACTTAACACGAATTAGGAAACCATGATCGCTCTATTAACGAATTCTTCCCGCATACCACTGTTTCTTCTTTGTTCATTTTCGTTTATTGCTCCATTCCTTCGTGCCCTTTGTCCTTTGCCTCTTTTTGCGTTTTCCATTTTCCTCTCTGTATGCGGACGCTCGTGTATAAAAGAAGCAGTTCCTCATTTAACTTGCAAACAAAATTATCCATGGCGACTCTGCGCTAATCATGCGTTGGCGAGCTGCGCAGGCCACGCAGGTATACATGCGATTGCAATTGCGAGGAAGAAAACTCGAGTGGATAAAATACGAGCTTGGCATTATACGATAACCGCTCCTACTTCTCATTTTCCTGTTTCTCCGTCGTTTCCCTTTTGACACCCTTATTTCTCTTCTTTCTCTTTCCCCTTCGCACGCGCACTCTCGCTTCGTTAATGCATCGCGTTAGGACAAATCGTATTTCACGTTGCGAATAAAATTACGCTATTTTATTTACACCGTCGAATACAAAAATTTCGTCAGCGATCCTTCTATAAATTGTTCATGGCAAAGTCGGTATCCGTGATTATCCAACTGATATTGAATGATATTGAAGATTTTTAATTAATTATAACTTCTTTTTATCAATAGGTAATAATATTTGTAATTCGGAATTCTCTCTATTTGTAACGATTTTGTCTCTGAAGACGATCAATCATGCATGACATATCAATTCGATGTTTAGAGTATACACATATACTGTATCGTGTCATCGATTTAACAATCGTATTTAGTCAGTCGCGTGAAAATAGCATCGTATTTCAAAGCTTACTAAATGATGCATCATAAATAGTTAATGGTAACTCTAATATGAATGACACATCAATGCATATTGATAATTCTGAATATTCTTATGATAAACCATTTCATTTAAGAATATATTTTGCCATAAAATACAGGAGTTAATCTTAATTACAAAAATAATTTATTCAGGAAAAATTAAGATATACTATCGATAAATGTAAAAATCTTTCAAAAGTTCCAATCAATTAAAAAAAGAAATCCTAATTATTGGAAAGTGATGGTATCTGATGTATCATGTTTTTTCATGTAAGAAAAGTTATCATTGAAAAGTAATCTTACTCTTAATCAATGCCTCACAATCAGTGAAAGATATCATCCGTTCTGGTTACGCAAGTCCACGCGTGTCATCAAGATCATAAACCGTTGAAGGGACAGATAAAGCAGAAGATAGCAGAAAATTAAAAAGAAAGGGTACAGGATTTAATACAGCCATTCTCCCAGTTCCCCCTTTCGTCCAGGTCTCTCGTCATGCGTCGAGTTTATGTGCACGTGCAACTTTATTTAAGTGCAACGTGCAATTTTATTTAAGAACACGACGCACTCTTGTTGCGTCTGCTTGATTATCGTTATCTCGCCGACGAGCGGTCACTTCCGGTCGCGCGCATCAACGCGGCTTGTGTCGGGGCGACCGATCGCGCGGGAGATCGGCGCCGTCGATCGCTCTCGGTGAGCGCGCATACGCGCAATTTTGCATGCATATATGCAACGATTTTTGAGAATCGGCGCATTACGCTGCCGTGCCGACGCATCTTGCGGAACGAAGCCCGCCTCGAAATTAGGGAAGACGATTAGATGGCAATCTGCTGTTATCCATATGCACGCGGCAGGCGCGCGAGGTGATCGTGTAACGTGACCGGATACGCCAGACATCCACCGAAAAAATCGTTAAAAGTGACTGATTTTCATATGCAGGATGTTTACATCGGACGCTTCGTAAAACAAGAGATTCCATCAAACGACAAACTCTTTCCACCTGAGTGCTAAAAAGATCTTAAAAATAATGTTTTTGTTTCTCATTAACAGAATTATAATGCTGACTATCTTTTTTAAATATCATTTTAGGTATCACTATGTTTTCAGCATAGTTTTGAAAATCTTTAAATTTATTATAATAATAGCAGTCTCCTTCCCCCTTCTACGTTGAAAAAAATCGATTTTTGCATTAATTGAGAAATAATTCTTATTTTCTTTTATGCAGAAAATGTAAAACTATTCCTCTAATTAATCGCTAACTTTCCGGTATTCCGATATTAAATTTATAATCTCAAGACAAACTTTCTTAATTTTGTACAACCTCTACCAGTTCAGTTCCGTAACTTCGGTTTGATCTTTTTTATTATTTGATATGGCTCTGAAAATATGTTAATGCCCTCTACCAAGTGACAAAAGATCTTTCATTATGCTGAGGAAAGCTTTGCCGATCTTCACCGTGGTCGGAAGAGGAAGAAGCCGATTACGTAAATCTGTGAAAGTGGTCGAAAAATGGCATCGTCAACTCGGTCCATTGTTATCGTTCCTCCACTTGCTTTGCATCCGATAATAATTCCTTCAGCACGCCTTATTTAATCTATTATTTCATTAATTGGAAATCTCGATCGATTTATAATTAGATTATTACTGCGAATTCACGCAGGAGGAAGCTTTCATGTTTTTATCCCATGTAATATTTAATCTTATACATAATTTAATTTCAGAGCAATGTTATTAAATTTGCAAAATAAATTATACATCACTACAAGAGAACAATTCGAGTATTGTTCTATTTGTAATGTTTTATTTATTTAAGACAAGTATAATTTCCTTTGCAGTCTCTGAATCATTAAACTTTAATTGGAACAATACAGAAACATCTGTCTCACATCTGCTCGTGTAGAATAACAATTAATAGGAATCCCACCGTTCCGCGTTATTAACTAGTCTCAACTTTCGTTAATATCCGGCGAGATATCACAAAATATTGTAATAACAATTATTCTGTCTCTCACACACGATCGATGACACATTTATTTTTCAATATTTAAAAGTTAGTCACATTGTTGAAATTTGTTTTACGTTTTCATGATTATTTTTCTGTTTTTTTTTCCCATGCATATTGGTATAAGCGGATTGACATTGATTAAAACAATATCGGAATGACCGTATTTATCCCGGAACGTTATTG
Source organism: Pogonomyrmex barbatus (assembly GCF_055798465.1). Lineage (NCBI taxonomy): Eukaryota > Metazoa > Arthropoda > Insecta > Hymenoptera > Formicidae > Pogonomyrmex > Pogonomyrmex barbatus. Next base: position 5,468,641 of record NW_028297098.1, read on the forward strand.
TACACCGAGCGAGATGTCGCGCGATTTTTTTTTTTGTTTTTAACGTGAGTATGTTCGTACGTGTAACGAGCACCCACCACCTTTTGCAGGACTGCGTAAATTTCCCGCTGCGATGTACATGAGCGCAGGTGAATGAACACATGTGCATGTGCGCGAGGCCATTGTACGCGAGTCCATGTAAGGACGCGCGCTTATGTGAAATGTGCCAACATTTCTAACGTTTACTCTATGCCGCATTGAAATCTCAGGAGCCTTTTAAACCGCCGCGTCGACCAACCGTGGGCGGTCCGTCCCGCTCTCATTTTCAGTAATTTACAGTTGAATGCACATCGTTGACGGTGCCGCTTACTTAACGCGATATGAGCCGGGCATTTAAGCCAGACCGGAGGGGGATAGTGTCAACTCGATTTAAACGTCATTCGGATTTTATGCGTACTCGGATTACGCGAACAGTGGAGGCGCGTGTTCCATCAGCGGCGGCGCCGCGGTGCATTCTTGTTGTCGGAATGCGGGCACGCGCGCGAATTGTTTGACGCAAAGCACATTTTGTGGATAACATTTATTCCGCACACATTGCCGGTGTCATCGCCGTTTTATTGTCCGTTCAGTTTATTTGGCATGCAGAATCCATTTCCGCGCAATGGAAATATTTTCCCTGTCCACCGACCACCGGAGATCATTTTATTTCTTTCCCGATAAAAACGTCGACCACGTCGGCGATCGATGATCCGTCGCGTGGGAGCTTTATCCGCGCGAAAGCGGGGAGATATGCGTCTTACGTACGAAAAGCAACCGCAGTCGGGCGGAATTGTCGAAAGAGGGGTAGCGTAGCGCGACTCATAAAATATTACAACCTGCTCCCCTTTTATCCGCCGAATATCCCAGCGATCTCTCTCTTTCTCTTTCTCACCGCCCATCTCTCTTCTCCACCGGCATCTATTCGCGATAGTCTGCTGCTCGCGATTCTGTTTGCTTTGCCCTTCGATGCGGATTACCAGACGCTCGTCCAGTCCTCGCTGAGAGTTTCTCTCGTCGGCGTGAATACTTGGAAAACTTTGCAATTCCGCCGCCTTTTCGCTTACGTACGTATATATCCGTGCAGGAGGAAGACCAACCGTCTATCCTTTGGTCGTGCCGCGGAAAAAGCGAGGCAATCACTTTGGGATTTTATCCGGGATTACCAACGCGACGCGAGGAGGGTAGCGGGATACGAAGCGTAGCGAATAAGCGAGTGAAAAAGAGAGCGACGGGAGAGAGAGGAGGACTCTTCGATTGCAACGGATTAAACGGAGACTTCGCCTTTCCCATCGACTCGTTTCTCGCCGCGTCGTTCTCCGACTTCGTCTTTCGCGCTGTCCTCCCAGAGAGACTTTCAGAGAGGAGTGAGTACATTTACACCGTGGATTTTCCACGTGGAGAAGCACGGTCGGGAATCGAGTCCGTATCTTATACGTATCGATTCGGATTAATGGCAACGGTCGCCGCATCGATTGTCTCCTTTGGCCGCTACGATTCGTAGCGGGACACAAGGCTTTCATCACGATGACAGTTTGGTTGATGAGATGTCCAGCCGGGCGAAGTATTGCCGTGCGTTTCATTGACATAGCATTCATGCTCGTATGCTGACACATCCCGTAAATTTCAAACACGGTTACATTGACAGCGACCACAACCTGTTCAAATTATGATTTGTTATTACGTAATTTAAAATGCGCATTTCTTTTAATTATTGAATTAAATTTTTTTTATTATCAACATAAAAATTATAATAATAAAATAAAAAATTATTTTAACTTATTAATTTTTCAATTGTAAATAATCTTTGACTAAACTGACTTGACACATTTGTCATACATTTGTTATGTAATCTTGAGGTAACATTACAATTTCGAAACGTGTATATTCTGTTTTTCAATCATTCCCCCTTCCTGCCTAGATAAAATTAACTTGAATTTTTTGTGATTTAAATTATCGGCGAGTCAATTCGTACGTCATCGATTTGCCTTACTCATGTGCTTCCAGCCGGATGTTATAAAAAGCGATACGAGCCCCCAATCTCGAGGGGAAGTCGTATAAACAATTCTGCTTGCCTCGTATTCGATCGTATTTCTTTGAAAAATAGTGTTACTAATTACAGACATTTTAAATTTGGAACGTAACTCTAGACGCTGAGGTCCACGTCAAATAACACACTGAATTCTTTATGACTAACTTGCCTTATGCAATATTCATTATAACACGCCTAGACGCGACTCCGTCAAATTGTACAGCTATTATAACTTATGGAATTAAAACGCTAAAACAATGGTATCACTAGAAATATAGTTACAAGGAATATAACACAATTTTCTTGATAAATAGAAAACCGATAAAAATGTCACAGCTGCAAACGTTAGTATTTGCCGATTCATGTTATCTCAACTTTTGCACACGCAATCACCAACAAAAATTGTTCGCCACTGTTGTTTTATAATTGGAAAATATTTAAAAACTTCAATTTAAATTTAATTTGAAAAATAGAGTATTTATATAAAATAATAAAATTTACATTTATTATTTTTTATGTAATCGAATTTTATGTAACGGATTATAAGATTTTTAAATATTTATAGAAAAATATTCATAGCATTTATTAATAATTTTATAATATTTACAACATTTAATTGCTGATATTAATTTATCTTCTCTGTTTTTCATTTTATTTAGAAGCCATAATGTAATTTTTTAGTGAAAAGAAATAATGTAATTGAATTAAAAGTTAAATTTTAAATTTTGACGCGACGAATCTGACATTAATCTATTTTCACTTTGAAAATATTGTACGTGTCAATTTATCGCCAATTTATCCGATTTTGGAATATTGCGCTGCTGCGGGTTGTCCCTTATCTTTCCTAAACATCAAAAGTCGAGACGACAGGTGACAGTGGCTAGACACGTTAGCCGATATACCGTTGGGGTGAACATCCATTTCGATTCGGGCGATTTTCTTTTAGAACAGAGAGTACTTGGCAGGTCTCAATTGACTCTTTTATCAATTTTGACAGCCGCAAACTCGACATTTTTCTCACAGCGTAATATTCGTTGAATGTATCTCATTGATATGCAAAATTAAAGTAAAATTACACTTCCGTCTAATAGTTTCATTTCCCGAGAACGAGACGTAAGTATTAAGCAATAAAGTTTAATGGATCCGTATGTGAATTAATAACCCGCTTGGATATAAAATTTGAGCGCAAAATGAAATCTTGAGTCTCTAAAACGCGACATGGTTATATGAATATATACGTGACGACGACGACTACACACACACACACACACACACACACACGCGCGCGCGCGCGCGCGCGCGCGCACACACACATTATATATATATATATATATATTTCTAATTAAATACCTTGTACTAGGATTATATCTGAGAAAAGAGATAGTTCTCGAAGGATTCACTCTCAAGTTTAATCAAGCTTCATCTCGAGCGGAATATTCTCTGATATTATAACGATGATTCTTATTGCCCGAAGTTACTTACACCCATGGATTAATTAAATGTCACAATGAATGGTTCGTATAAAAATTCGTATAAAACATCAACAAATTGAATTTGTTTTCCTTTGTATCTACTTTACACGCCATTATAAATAAGAAATATATTATCAAATAAGAAATATATTATCCCAATTGTGATATAATAAATCACGGACTACGCCATATATATGTGTGTATGTACACGTGCACGTTTAAATACAGGTTTTACTGTGTGTACTGTAATTTGTCTCGGGTGACACTGTGCACCTGTACAAGAGTTCTATTTTGCACTACACATGACAAAGCGCATTGTATCTGCAAAGGCAGCAGAAAACGAAGTTAGCATGTAAATTTGCTTTGTATGCGGGTTAACCCCTATCCGTGCAACTAAAAACTCTGACTGACTTTTTCTTGCAAATGAAAGGAAATAGTTGAATTCAATTTTACCCATTATTTTATCCATTATTTGTAAATTTTTATTTGCTATTTATATTTTTAACGACCTGATCTACAATTTTATTTACAACTTTTAAATTATTTTGTTTTTCTCTTAATTATATAGAAAAAGATTTTTTAAATAACAGAAAGTATAAATTCTCCAGCTGAAAAAATAATAGCACTAAAATGGTTATATAGTACGAAATGATTTAAAGTTGTCTCAAGTAGAAAAAATTTGAATAAATACATTTAATGCGAATTAGCAAAATTATCAAGGATGATATGAAGTTAGGCCTTATACGTAATTCAACTAGTCGAAATGGCGAAAGCGTTATCTTGGATTTTGCAGTAATTGATATTGGCATTGAGTTACAGTGACTGACACTGACACTGAATCGCTGTAACTAACATTGACACTGTCTCTCGTAATTTGCAATTGAATTGGAAAATTCAGTTCCTCACATTCATTTAAATTTCAAGCGATGTACGATAATTTTACTCGCGTAGAATATATTTACTATATTTAACTGTACATAAAAAGACGAAATAAAGAGAGCAAATTTAGACTTTATCAAATTTTAATATTCGCCGTCAGCTTTTTATAATTCTAATCAACTGTCTGCACGTATACATAACGTTGGTAACATTTATTAAATCTTTATTATTCACTTTGAGCAATCGATACTTAATTTTCTTACTAACAATTTACGGCATCTTTATTCATTTCCAATCTTTTTATCAAGAAAATATATCCGGAGGAGATTGAAGGTATATACATCAATATATAGTATATTCATAGTTTTTTTTTTTTTTTTTTTTTTTATACGGAACCCGGAAAGCCCTTTGAAAAAGATGGAACGCGGAAATGCCGCGATATTTTCCTGGATGACTGCATGTGTGCCAGCCTGTGCACGTTTTCGGGCACTTTTACGCGATGTCGAAGTTACGGATCCGTGAAATCGAACCCGCGCGTGCCCGCTCATACGTAAGAGCGCGTTCCCGATAATGCGCTTTAATTTTGGAAAATCTCTGCCGTCGCTTTGTAGACCTAATGATGTGTGCGAGCGTGCAAGCGCGGCGGTAAGGTGTAAATTCTCGTGAATCGCGTTTCGCCTGTTATCTTCTGCCGGAACGCAACTCAACCGTGCCCGTTTTGTTTGCGATCTAATGTATCGAAAGCATGCTCTTTAGCGGCGCTATGTATGTTACAATACCATTGACCATCGTTTCCGATTCGCACTTTAACACATTTATCTCGTGAAATTTATCTTTTTTAATGAAAAATTAAATATCAGATCAGTATAAATATTAAAGGACAAAGTAAAACGATCATGACAAAATGGAATACCTAATAGTTTGTGAAAGTAACGCGAATTGTGATTCTTTTTAACTTCAGAGTATAGATGATAAAAAAATTTGGTTTTACTAAAAAGAAAATTTATTTTCTTGAAAGCGAATTGTAACATCTTGAATCTGATATTAAATTGCATTGGTTGAAAGACTTCGAACGAGCAATTGATAGTATTACAATAATCATCTACAATTTCCTGCATTTGTTACGCAAATTTCTTGAACCGTCAGACTGGTTACTCTTTATTTAAAATTTTTTTATTATTTTTGCAAGTAATAATGGTTGTTTCATATTCCAATACCCGTAGCCGTCGGTCACAGCTGAAAATTGCGTATCGCGAGAAGAAAAGAGAAAGAGATGAAAAGAGAGATAACGCCTAACGGAAAAAAGCTTTTTTTTTTCAACTTTCATGCAAATCCGTGGCCTGTAATTGCCGGCGGGCGAACGGAATCTGTGTTCTCGTTCTCTCTTTCGTTCGAAACAGGGTGGCTGCGACAGCCGGATCTGCCGACCGTGTTTGCCTCGTTTGTCTTCCGATTTGGCTGGCTGTGGTGATCAATGACGAAGGAAAATCTGTCGTTTTCACATGGCGACGAAATCTGTCGAGCTGTGAAAACACAGCGAATCCTCAAGCCTCCTCAAGCCATGATGGGGCTATTATCGACGCTCTTAACAATACGCATTGTTTCTTTAGAAATAAAACACAATCTGCAGAATTTCCTACAATCTAAGATATTTGATTCTCTGATACGCATGCATCATTTAGCTTTTACGTTACTGTTACGTTAATGTCACAGTCAGATTTTCATTTTTCATTTTTCATCGTATAACGTGTCAGATTAAAGACACAATGCTCACGATCGATATTTCAACATTTCTTTCCTATTTATTCTCCTTTCTTTCTTTCTTTGTTGCACGTACACAAATATTTCCAAATAAGATGGGATTTGTCCTCCTCCGAGGCTTTGAGGCTTTCAACATATCCAGCATTTCGAGTGCTGTAGCTTCGACGAGAATTTCTCGACTGAATCGTATTCGTCTTCTTCAAACGATAAATGCCGGGTACATCGGAGACGGAGACCCGGCCTTGTACGTGTACCAGAGAGTTGGCGGAAGCTGGTCTCAAGTTTCGAACACTCGCGAGTCGGGGACGAATGTTTCCCTCATGGAAGATTAACGATTGGTGCGGAGAAGCCGCCACTTCTTCTCTTTCCTTACGGTATCTAAAAGTTTCTCTCCTTTTGTGTTTCAGAATTTACGCTCGATTCTTCTGGCGCTCGACACATCGGTAAGTCGTGCAATTTTAACAACTTCTTTTCTTAGACGACGCTATTCTGTCAACGGTACAACGACTCGGTAGCATTACAAAATTGGACGTTTCAGTGTGAGAATGGCTAAAGACATAAAATATGTACGATCCATTTTCCAAAAGGCCATACCAGTCATACCATAATGGATTATATTGGAAGATAAACAAGAGTAACATCTCTGCTCTTATCTAACAAATATTGAATAATATTTGTAGAAAAAACATTTTAGTGATTTATTTTAAACAATTACTAACTATTTCCTATGTACATCTCTTAGTAATTTTTTAAATAATTTTTCTTGCTCTTTTTCTTTTAATGAGAACATTTGTTGGTAGAAAATGTATTGTATGTATGAAAAATCATATGATCGAGTAACTCGCAGAGAAACGCCAATTTCACCGTACACGTGATTGCGTATTGTTCGCGGCATTGGCAGCCGGAAGGCTTACCTCGGGTTCGATGACTGATCGATGCGTATCGACTCTCTCAGATCGCTTTTTAGCGTCGATTTGAAATTTAAATCGACCGAGGGCAACATATGACGCACATTGACACACGGCCATACCAATACGGCTGGTACGTCTGGCCGGTGCGCTTGCGTCGCGTCATCCTGAATTCTGGAGTGGATCGATCGAAAGTGCATACATCGATTCAAGATATTATCACGATCGTAATGTCGACTTGTTATATTTAAACACGACGATAAATTTCAGTTTGCTGTAGAGAATTCCCTTGCATATTCGTCGCGACTCTTCCCGATTACAAACTGCCAACGGGCAGTTATCAATGTATTATCAGTGAAACATTTGCATCGACTGATAACAATTTTGCTTTATTTGACAAAGCAATTAACTGATCTGGCTATTTATCTTACTGAATATGTTTTATTAATGTAATATAAACAAACGAATAGAATTTTACATGCGCTAGATATGTCACTATTAACATTATATATAACTGGAAGTAAAATTGAAGAGGTCTTTCATTTTTTTAATTATAAAACAAATTTTATGATAATAAATTCAAATACAATATAAGAAACTAATGTAATGAATGTATGTAATAAATACTTAATAAAAATATATACTAATAAAACAATTATTTATTACGAAATTTTCTCAATTTTTAAAGGATTTCATTATTTATTGTTTAACTATGAAATTTATGATGAAATGACATATAATAATTAAACTATAATTTTTAAAAGTGTTTTATAAATTTAATATACATTTGTTTTACAAAATTTGGACATAACATATTGTAATAGTATAATATATTTAAGGAAAGCTTATCTTTAATCATACGTATTCTCTCTCTCTCTCTCTCTCTCTCTCTCTCTCTCTCTCTCTCTCTCTCTCTCTCTTCTCTCTCATTCGTAAACGTGCATTCACATATGCATCGACAACAGCGTACGCGGTGCTAGTCAGGACTTCCGATGCGCTTTTCCGACTACGTGACGTCCGGACATCCGACATCTGCGACATACTGCCAACACGTTGCTGCTAAAACGGGCGCGACAGCTAACCACGGAATTATTATTGCGAGCACGAATCTAACGCCTATCAAATTCCGAAACTTTTGTGTTGAGCGTGCATAGGCATTATTAACCGATCTCCCTATAGTCATGGTTCACGACGATTCGATATTGAACAAGATTATTCGCGCGATAGGAAAACATACTTTATCGAAGATGAACGGTTTACCCGGCTACACTCATGGACATAACAGCGCACGCATCAATATATATTACAGCATATAATATTTCATTCATGTAATACAGCATAGTTTGTGGTTATATCCTAAACATGTTATAATATATAAGACGAAAATACCTAACTTGCAAACGAAGACAATAGATATTGTTTAAAAAGTTTATTTGAAAATGGAAAACGTCGAGACGCACTATTGATCTTTTAATTGATAAAAAACTAGATTATTTGCAAATTAAACTTCAAGAGGACGACAGTAAAACAGATAATATAATAAATTCTCTTCAGCTAATTTAATTTCAGTAAATTTAATTTGAAATAATCGCACAAAATTTTCGACATATTCACGTACAGCGCAATTTAATATAATATTTCATAATGGCACGGGGTGGAAAATAAAAATATTTCAACTGCAAAAGATCAATCGATATATCGAGCTCAATGGTCGATTTGATTTCTAGCATCGTGCGGTATAATTTCGCGGCTTGCATCGGGCCAGATGAACGAAGTTATCGGATAGGTCGATTATATGGGGAGGTTGAGGTGGGAATGTCCCGATATTTACGGAAAGCTGGCAAAGTTTCCCTCGCAGTGGTAATATAGCGTCTGCGAAAATCGATATTCGATAATCACGAAATTCCAGAGAGGCTTGTGGCGTCGCCTTTTCTTGCGAATCTTGTCGCAAGATATTAAAAGGGCCAAAAAAGAACGGAGCTGCTAGCGAATTGAAGAGCTTGGCGTGGTTTAATGTAAAACGCACGATATGATATGGGTTAGCAGTTATTAAATATAACCGAGTTCTTTTACATCCTTTTTTGATAACTTATCCTTTTATTCTCTATAGTTTATCGATTTTATTTGATATAAAATATCATGAAAAGTAAGAGAAAAAGAGAATAAGAAATAACTTTCTCTTTATTCTTAGTTATACACAACTTACTGTGACGATTAACAAGAAAAGAGAGAGTCTTACCTTTCACGATGTTCAATTCTGCGATATCATCCTTTATACATTCTTTAGGAAGATTATTATTCTAAATAATATTCTTAGAATATATATAAGCGATAAAGGTATTTTAATAATATATTTTATTAATTTTAACTTTTTCGTAGCTGCAAAAATTATTAAACTTTCCGTTAATTTAAATATAGGAATATATATCTATGACATTTCGTATATATTTTGAAAATGTATTAATAATGTTGATGTTAATTTGATTAATTGTAATGAATAAGTATTATTTATTTTAATCAAATTACTATTTATTTATATATTGTTAATTTCCTTTTTATTAAATTTTATTAATACTCTCTAATTAAAAATTATAATTTATATATCAAATATGCGCGTTTAGGAAGTGGTTTGCTAAAATAATATTTCTCTATAACAGAGTGGTACTTGAATTTAACGTTTATACATGATGGTACTTTACTCTGAAGAATTACATAAGATTTACATAAATATTTCTTCCTAAAATAAGCAAATACATTTTTAAATAGCAAATACAATTTTAAATTCTTTAAAATATAACAAATATAGATTTCATGTTTTTTAATAAAGTATTAAAACAAAGATAAATCTACGTTTATATTTTATAATAACTCTAATGCAACGTCAGTTTATTCTTATAAAATATTTTATATTTTATATATTTTTACACTATTATTATTAATACTTAAAAAATTATAATATGATTATTACTTTTCCATTTTGATTGATGTTATTACTTTTCTGAATGTATGTGTATCGTTATTGTTAATTATTCATACACGCTTTCTTACATCTTTTTTACAAATTTTTTAATGTATCGACAAGCGAATAATAGATGTGTGTGCTTTGGGCTTATTTGAAATAAAAATTTTATTGAAGCTTGGTTTGCAGTTTCTATTTTCGTGTGAGTGCAAACATAAGCTGCGTTAGTATACATCTACCGAAATAATAAAGTCGTTCCTACGCGCGTTATTTCTGTTTCGTCGCAAACGGAAGTACGCTTGGTTAAGATGTCTTACTTTGTTTTTCCGTATTCGAACGAGTAAAAGCTGAATATATTATATTGGTTTCTCAAAAGAAGAATTTAATTAAATAGTGCTAATTGAGATCTATTTTTTTATAATTACTTTAGCAGTTAAAATAAAAATATTTAATTTTTTAATGATTAGCCGATATACAAATACATTTATTTGATAACGCACGTGGCAATATATTTTCCGTTTATTTAATAAAAAACAAAATGAATTGATGTGATTAACTGACGCAATCAAGTGCAGATAACGTAATGGATCTTTTTTATAAATAATATTTTTCCAATCTTTTATTTTTGATCCTTAATATTGAAGATTAGATACTGTATATTGAATATTTCTAACGCAAAATATTGCAAGTAATTTGGCATTCAAGAAATGTAATTCTTCAACGTATACGATATTTAATCCGAATAAAAAAAAAAAAACAGACAAAAACAGACAAAAATATATAACAGCAAAATTTCGAAAAGTGTCTGCATACTCATACAATTTATTTCAATGTTTCAATTTAATACAATTTATTTCAACACGCCATTTGTCAAATCCAGAACATCCAGATGGTATGGCATCTATTTCTTGCCATGCCGACTTAGTGCCTGGATAACCAGTGCGCATCCAGCTGTGGAGAGCTTGCAAGTTTGTCGCTTCGGTGTTGTAGATGGCATCTCGCCATCTTTGGTGTTACAACGACGAACTCGAGTCTTTGCGCAAGGACACGCGGCTGTTGAGCAAGCGTCGGGATTATGCTTTTGACAGTGCTCATCGGTAGCTTTAATCTTCACTAACAATCTCTAGCCTGTCTCCACTTCATAATCTATGCCTGTCAGTATTGAAATAGCTCTTACGGAAACAAACGAACAAGATTAAACTGGGATCCCCTTCTTCGCGCTCCCACAAAACTAATTGCATTCATAAAGGTATTAATATCCCCTGCTGAATTGTACTAGGAGGGAGAGGAAACTCGGGTTTCCGAACGGATTATTGGGGTAGCTGGATTTCTGATGCAGTTAACTCAGAGGCTCAGAGGCGCCTCTTTCGCTTGATTTCCGTGCCTCGGGTTTTCAGGTGCCTCGGCAAGGAAATAGGGAAAGGGAAACGTTAGACCTACCGTACAGTTTATTGCAGCAATATTAAAATTAAGGGTTTTGAATTTTTTTGGAAAGTTTAGAAGATAATATAGCCAGTATCTTAACTGTACATGTATATATCATTTATTAAATTATCTATCAATGGAACATGAAATTAATTGAATTAAACAAATGTTTGCAATCCAATCGTGTTTGTTGATATATGTTATTGACTTTACATAATAGCATTTACATAATAGCATCACGCAGGTTAACAATTATATCTGTGTTTATATATTGCTAGATATATACGCAGTAAACACGAAGAGAAGGAAATGTGGAAATGTGGCGAGGTAGGCGACGAATGGTCAACACTACGTTGCGTGCGTTGGAATTTCGTCGGTGCGTGCGGAAATTACATTGTCGCACGCCAAGTGACCCATTCTATCGATTTTCTCCGTGGCGTGTATGTCAGAAACTTTGACCGCGAGTTAGACTTGACCCGGCAGCGACGAGGAACTCGCTATAACAAAGTTCATTTTTGACGAACAGAAAATAGAATAAAATATTATTTGCTTAAAGCATATAAAACTAGACGTGCGAGGAGGACAGAAAGAAATAATTTCAGATGCTAATAATTAACGCGCATTGCTCCTATTATTTACCTATATATATATATATATATTACAATACTGTATTACAGTTATAATAACTGTATTACATTATTTTGTTTTATTAATATATCAGAATATTTTCTTTTATATTAAATTAAATTTGACATATTAATATGTAGGATTATGATATTTATATCAAGCATTAAATTTTGCAATTATTTAATTATTTAATATTTATATTAATAATATATATATTATAATTATTTATTATTTAATAAATTATACAGCAAATTAATAAAAATCAAATGCAAAGGAACATAAGGAGAAATATTAGGAAGAATAATAAAGCTAGAAACACAGAATACATAATCATATAAAAAAATATCTAAAGATTATAACATTTGATATTTTTTATGGAATTTAATTTTATTCTTAAATATAAAATTTTTTTAATTGATATAACGATTATTTATTCTGGGTTATACGGTACGTTGTTTGTATAATGCTATAAATAAATATAACCAGGAGGAATACCTTTAAAGCATTAGCTCATGCTTAGATTGTCAATTCCCCTGTTCCATTTAATTATTATTCGAAAACAATTTTTCTTGCGTTATTGGGATGCTCTTAAAACATCAATTTTTACGCATGGGTCGTTCTCCCTCGTCAAGTATTCACGATTTTCCTCCGCGATTTTCCAGAAAACGAATCTGTAGGTATCGAAAATCAATGCATTCGATATTTTCTGTGCTACTCCCTACGAATCGCACATACGATTCTGTATACGCAACGTGCAACGTGATGTGGCAACAGAATCAGGGAGAGATATCGTTTTAAGAGGTTAAAGGCGCGATTGTAAAAGCAGTCGAGCACGTAATTTGCATAATGCGAAGCATTTCCGACGAAGCGATCGGAATTGGGCGTGATAACGCAATGAGACTTCGTGCGATAAGTGTTTTTTTATTGCTACTCAGGTACGGAAAGCTTCTCCGTAACTGATCCGATGAACGAGCCGATGTCCCATCGGGACTTCATTGGTGTCATCACCATTTCTGTTAGCAGCGTCGTTCTGCGATGAAATCTAGTCGTTTGCACGAAGATATCCCAAGATTAGATCCGCAAGTTGATACGATCTTATTTTTTTAAAAAAAATGTGCCCGTGTTGAAAGATATTATATTTAAATTAATATTCCGATCAAGAAAAATTAATTAGGCAATGTCACATTTTAAATTTTAAATTTCGTGAAATACAAAAATCTTCTTTATAGAAAGTTTACTTTATTTTGTGTTCTTTCGATACCAACTGTAGATTACGGGATTAAAGCATATTGTGCATATTATATGAATTTCTATTGCTATAAAAATTTTATTTCGTACGAAGAAAACTCTTGGAATGTGTGCTTGCAACATTATAAACTAGACCAGACAAGTCTGATTATCTAGGTACATGTCTTATCTTCCTATTAGTCTGTTGATGTCGCTCCCCCTTTCCGACATATCCAAATTCCCAATAGATAATTATCGCGTCCCGCGTCAGTCACTTTCCTGTAACTGACGGGAAATCTGACATCGGTTACGCGTGCTTGTTAGCCGGCATTGTCGGATCTTTGTAGACGAGAAATTATGCTTCCTCTTTCTTAATATGTCTGGGATGCGTCATTGCTGATTTGATCCACCAGTTTAAATCGAGAAACTCATACGAAGAAGACATTATCGCACTAATTATGTTTGCACTATTTTTACTCGATCCTTTAGAATATCTATGTAAATAGATTACAGTAACGTTTCTGTAATTTAAATTTCTAATAATGTCTATTTGAATGCCTTGTCAATATTATTTGATATTTGTTCGGTTTTTATTTATTAACCGTTCTTATTTCAAGCAAAAGTTTCAACACGGCAACGAAATACAAAGACCGAAAGAAGAATAAGTAAGTGTTAATAATAGAGGAAAACATTTTAACTGTATTGCGTCACGAGAAAACTTCTTTAGAGTTTCCGAGTTGCTTCGAAGCAACTGTACGTTCGGAAAGATTTAGATTTAGATTTAGAATAATCGGAGTATCGGATCGCTGGTTGTAAAGTCAAAGAGATGATGCGCCATCGCTATCCAGAGTCGTTCACCTATCAGATATCGTTTGATCTTGGAGTAAGTGCCCGCGGCGACGCGCGGGGCGATATTTGCGCGTATTCGTGAGTGCCGGTGTAAACCCCGCAAAACGAGGGCTTTGTATATTAGGCTCGCGTCGGTAATTATACCCCTGCAGAATCTACGCTGACAATGTGGCGGTGGCGAGCCGTTGAGTGTCCGTACAGGGGATGAGCGTGTGTCGGTCCATCTAATGGAATGCCGCCTAGTCTTTGGTCGGCTAGCTAGAGCATTGACGTGCAACCCTCGAGCCCGGCTTTGCACGGAATATCAAAATCAATTACTGGATTATTCTGCAAACCTATTAACAAACCTCGTCCCGACGAGCGATGATTAAATCGTTGATATAAATGGTCTCGGCCAGAATCGAATTCGTATTGGAGGCAACGTTTTGCAGAGGCAACGCTACGCTCTCTCGCCCGCGTACCGAATTGAAAAATTAAAAATGCATCGGTTTTCTCCATTTGGATGAGCTTTTTAATTAACGGTCGATGTTTGCCACAGTTTCGTTGATCTGAGAGAAAGAGAGGGAAAAGGTAAAAAGCAAAACTGACGTATCTAACGTGAGTTGACGGCACGTGGATGATAATCAGTGATTAGCGCGTATATCACGATGCGACAATATCATGCATAAATCTGATTAATCCCTCGTTTCAGTCGCCTACCAGTTTTTCTCGCGTAATTACGAGATTCCTATCCGGCCATTGGGCGTGACGGTGATGTCAGTTGGAGGCATTGCGGCAAATTCGACGAGAGAAGGTGCACTCTCGTGCACCGTATCTTGATGTCGATCCAATCTCGCTCGAGGATTATGAGGATTACACTAGAGGAAGGCCCATAGTGGAAGGGATGATTCGCCACGCACGAGATAAGTGACCCAGCGGTTTTATCGGCATCACCTTAATCGTCACGCGGAAGCCAGTCATGTTCTTTGTTCGGTCTCACAATCGCGATGCGATGATCTCGAATCATTTTTTTGGCGCGCGCCCATTCGTTTTTGCCGAAAGAGATAAAAGACAACGGCGACGCGACGGTCATGCGATTGGACATAATTATTCGCTTGAGATTTAGTTAAACGTTAACTTAAATATCAAAACGATTAAAGATTTATTAAATATAACGCATTATATCTTGTGACAAGATAGGATTATTCTTTTAAAAATACATGCATTCCGTAAGAAATATATTTTTTCATGTAAGACAAAATGTAATTTTAACATTTTGTTGCAAATTTTTTAAATCTTATTAATACAAAAAATAAGTAGTAAAATTACAATGCAAATGTAACGTTAGTTTAATCCCGTTAATAATTCGGGATTGCCTTCCATACGACTTTTAAAGAAAATTCGAGGAAAAATCCGAGAGACATTCTACGTCGGCTGTGCGAATCCATACCATTTGCGATTACAGATTGCACACTGGTAGCTCAGTTGCCGGGGAACCGTTATCGGCTTATAAGAGGATGAATGTCGAATCCTGGATGGAGATGGCCGTATCCTACAGGCTGCTGTAGATCCGCGTCGTTTAGTAGTGTGCGCCATTGGGTATTGATTGAACGGGAGGTAAGGCGGGGAGTTTGGAAACTGTCGGTAGGGTTGTGGCGAAAGGGTGAGAAGGAAGGGGTGAAAATGACTACTACCACTTTGGCCGCAGCCCGTCCGGTATTATCATTTACTATCGAAGAGCATGGGATATACTCAAGCTATCAGGAATGATATATATAATAATATATCTTCTCGAAGATGATGCGTAGCCTTCATCCTTCTGCCTATGCATCAGAATTTGTTATTACTTATATCGATTTTTCTCGATTTAGCAAAACAATACATTACATGGCTGATAATAATATTGATATTATATTTAACAATATGTTCAATAATGTGAAATAATTTTCTGATATAAGATATGAAAAATTCAAATTGAAAACATTGAGCAAACGAGAGAAAATATGCTAAATCAGCGACTTGAACATTGTTGAAGTTATAATCCAGTTTTCGTCACCCCTAATTTGCATTGAAACACCTGCTTGCCTGATTATGGCCTCTTATTCGAGATATGCTGATTGACCTATGCGATGTCTGAAATACGGATTATCTTGCCAAGAATTTTTCGAGATAATCACTTTTTCGAAATTGCTTCGCACACGCCTCTTGTCTCACGCGATTGCGCGATATCTGATTTCTTCTTAAGATTTTACGATTAGAAAGGGAATGGTTAAGGAGAATTTTCGACTTGGCTTCGAGAAGACATCGCACGTTTCGTTCTTTTATGAGCGTTCATGCGACAAAGGACCATCCACATAAATCACTCTCCTCGTTGCATGTATAAAAATAGAATGAGTTAAGCCATGCTACATTTCACTGTCCAGCCGATGTCTGGTTAGTACAGTTCGCAGAGCGCGCGCAAAACTGTATGCGAAAGAAGGAAATCGCTTAAAGCTCGAGGCCGTAGTGCAACACGTGCGTCAGAGCAAAATCCGCTTATTCATATCGCGCTGTTGCGCTTAAACGCGCGGCTCGCTCGGAAAAGCACGCGTCGAATGCATTAAGCTGCGTGTTGTTCCGCTACGCCGTGAAAAACCGCCGCAGTGCGGCGCGGCGTCCCGCGTGCGTAAAACACAAGTGCGATAACACCGAAAGCTTTAAATTAACGAGCGGCTCCGTTGCGCCGCAACGTAAAATTTCGGTACGCTCATGAAAATATGGTCGCGCAAACTTATAACATCACGTAAAGCCCTCAAGATCGTGATCCTCTCTGCATACACCGACGACATATATGTAAATGAAAGTTGCACGAGTACTGAGTAAATACATTCCTCCTATTTCCGTCTTCTCTGTGCCTTTGGTTTTTACGAAATTCCGTGACGAATTCTCTTTGAAGTCGGTGTACATAAAAATTGATCAAATAGTTATAATAATTGGGATTTTTTTTTATTGACCGAAATATTAAATAATTCTTGTTGCGTGTTCCTTTGTCATTTGGCATCTTCTCTCGTTGCATTCAAATCACTTTTGTGAAATTCACGGGCAAGCGCTCAGTGATTTATCAGAGCTTGATTGCGAGGCGGATTCTGGTCAGTCAATGAAACCAAACTGTCTGGTCGTCCTTAATTCCGGAACTGGCTCGCTGGAAAGGTATATACGGGTCTGCGTTTATATTCATTAAAGCGGTACCCTTTTCAAACCGTCTGGAAGACCGCAAAGTTACCCGGAAATGGTTGGGTGCTGCTTAATTCCAGAAAATGGGCTCTCATTCTCGACTTGAAATCTCCCATCCAATACGACTGGCCCATAAATACGTGACTGCTAAATTCACGGACTAAGATAGCGGCGAGTACGCCTCGAGGAGCAACTTTACCTACATTACGCTACATTACACTTCTAGTCACGTTCGTAATATTTACGTGGAAAAATTCGGCGCGACAGATTTTCTAAAATGTAAGATTTTTCCTCATCTTTTCTAGATCTCGAATACTTTTATCAAAATTATAGAATGTCACTTAATTTATTTAATATTTAATTTTATATCATTTTGAAATAATTATTATACACACATTTGTAATTACAATCATAATTCTCATATTTTAAAATAAGATATTTTTTAAATTTTTATTATCTTTTGCAATTTTTAAATAAAAGTTTGCATAAATTTTATTAAATGAAAATAATTGTGGAAACGCGCAATATTTAGGTGAGAATTTACCAATACTTTTCGACATAGTATTCATGGTTTCTGTAACCGAAATCCATATGTAGGGGCATAACCTTAATACGATCCCCTATAATATTCCCCTAGAATATTCCTGGTGATTAAGCAGGAACATTGAGCTTACCATATTTCCGTAAAAGCTTGTCGTTGGTTCCCATAACGCGACACACCTGGAGCCAACATCGACTGCAATTGCTCAAACATGGCAAGAGTGATTGCGCTATATACCTATTATACTAAAGTTATAATTGGTTGTTAGTTATCGTAGCTGCTAGGTGGATAGTTAGCCTTTCTGACCTTCTGAGAGCTAACGGAATTAATTGACCAATAACTTAATAGAATGTTATGCAAACAATTCTGTGGACGTTCGAAAAGATTTATATACTAATTTCTGGTTTCTGATATAATACTTTTGTGTTATTTTAATTTTAAATTTATTTACTTTTAATATTATATATAGACAGAAAAAGGAATATTTAATAGTAAATTAAAAAAATTAATTAAAAATTATGTCTCTACAAAAATTCCTGAAATTCCTGGAATTTAATAAAATTTCATCCGATTTTCACCATTTTTTGATTGTATTATAATAACGGCACAGTTGTTTCGTTAAAATAATAGTGAAAAGTCCTTTTTTATGAAATGGCTGGCTTTAATTTCTGCAATTCGATAATATAGATGATATACTGTTTTAAATCAAGAGAAGATATAATCGCGCGTATATGTGCGCTTTTATTACTGTCGACTACGCTACGCGGCCGAAACTTTTAGTATAGTAATTAAAGGTTTAACGATACGCGTTGTTAAAAAAGAATAAAAGAGTTTGTTTGATTTCAACTTTTGCTGCATCTTATACTAACATATCGTAAAGTTAAAAACAGCTGCATATCAGTCCCGTGAAATTTAACGGAGCGTGGAAAATGCGTTGCGATCAACAATCATCTCTCTTTCATAATCACAAAATATCCTCGATAACACATCTTTCCACTCTTCACATCGCATCGAAATAACATCGTGACCCGCGGTCGTATACGCGACCCGAGAAGCACTTGAGGCTTGTAGCGGCTGGGGAAGATACGGGAGCGCATATCGAATCTATCCCTAGAAACGCCCGCAGGACGGAGGATTGGGGGAAGTTTAAGGGATGACTCACCGTTCACCCTCCCAGCTGACACAAAACTTTATCGTTCTTTCTTCGTTTCTTTCTTCCTTATATGTGTACATAAATTTTTCTCTTTGGCGATATACAGAACGACATACAAGAGTCGCGCGCTTTCGTGAGGCACTAAAAGTTTAGAAAAATAGCCAGTTGCTTCGGATGTCGGCAAATAGTTTCCGGATTCCGAATTATATACGACTGAAGATCAAATTCTCGTTTTTCTTCGGATCGATAAATGATATCTTGGGAATCAATGTATCCCGGAATAGCATGCGCGTTTATAAACGGAACGCATTTCCATATTTATCCGACGCGAAAGATATTCATCCTCTTTTATTTTTTACGAGTGTATCCACAATCTCTCCTACGCTTCACGGCATTCCCGCATCGATCGGCATCGCAGGGCGGAGCAGGAAACAGGCATTCCAACGGCTCCGTTTCACGTTGCAATGCCGCGGAAACACGTGCGCGAAATGATTTTGGGTTAGCCAACATCATTCCACCATCTTTCGTAATGCTCCTTTGCGATAACCTTCTGTTCATTTCCGCCTTTGTTAGAAGATGCAAATCTTTCTTGTTATATGAAAAAAATGTCGCCACTTATTTTTTAGCGAAGTGTGTAACTGTGTACAAAATTGCGTATTCAATTTTAACGGTAGACTTTTTAATAAATTTAAGATCTTTCCTCAACGAAAATTTAGAAAAACTCTACTCTTTAATTATACATTATACATTTTTTAACCAAATTTAAAATAAAAGTTTTATTAATAGAACTTTTCGCTTGAAAATAATCGCATGCAATTATATAATTTCCATGCTATTAATTTGTAACTATTTAGAATATGTTTCGTGTATTCTATAAATATCTGAGAACTTTCTTGCAACATATCAAGAGTCGTTAGCATAGGTAATCACGCTCGTACGCGTCGACAGTGACATTTCTCCGTATTGACGAAAGCGCGAGCGAGCGAATGAGGTCTTTAACCCGTCTGCATTAGCGATCATTGCTTTCCTCGGAATTATTAACCACGAAGCGTGCGTGCTCTCTGGAAAAACAGACTAAACAGAGAACGCACACGGGGTGTTGACGTGACGAAACCGACATACTGGTTTCGCTAAGGCACCCAGCTTGGTTGAACCTGCCGCTCTAAATATAATCCCGGTCGTAAGAACTGGTCGTAGCGCCGAACGAGTCTCCTCTTCTACTTGGTTATTACACGCGTGAGTAATTACGATGTAGTAAACGTATCGGATTCGCAGGTGCAAAGCTGCGTGAAACCGCGGCGCCAGCATTATTGAAATACAAGCACTGCGAAATTTATAACGGCGACAACCATACTGCGCGAATGCAGAATTCAAATCGCCAACTTTTTTCAGTCTCTTCATTAATAAGATTGTTATTACTCCGAGAATCATTTATTTGCATCGGTCCCCTTGGAATTTTTCAAAAAAAATTTCTTCTACAGAATTCACGTAGTATTCATCGTTAAAGAAAATCACTGTTGATCAGAGACATCCCGTATACGTATACGCCGGAAATAACAGTTCCCGACGTGCCTGCCAATAAGTCATCAGCTTCTCAACGCGAAGACGAAATCTGTTTTGTAGCGGCGCCTACGAAAATGCACATTTGCAGCGCTGTCAATCATAAAATTCCATGCCTCGTGTTCCCATCACGCGTTCAACGGCGAAACTTTTTTCTTCGACGCGAGTACGCAAGATGACATTGCGAAAGTCTGACACTCTATAATTCTACCGGTATTACGATGCTGAAAATATGCCGCTCGCAGCGGTTTGTATCCCGTCGCCAAAGACAATTCGTCTATGTACGGTCGACGGTGCGCGTCGTTGTGGAACGCATTCGCCGTTTATATTTCTCGCGCGTTATCCGCGAAAAGCGTGATTATACTTGCATCTTTATGGGTAAAAATTTTCCCACGACCACGCGAAACTTTGTGAGTGACGAGTTTATGCCGCAAAGCGTCGCTCGTTATCCCGGGCAATTTGATGGAAAATCGATGTTCGTACGGAAAACAGGTTGTAACGTAGATATACGTAGATATACGTAACGTAGATACTGCCATTCGTGGTTTTCATTGTTTAGCTGTTCAACCGCGGCGATCGATACGAAAAGTAGAACAACTTCTGCGAAGCCTCATGCCGGTACCAGGAAGAGCTCCGTAATATGTTCCTACTTTGCATTTCCAGAAAATCAATTCTACACTTCCGCTTACAAAGTAGCGAAAATGTCGCTTAGCATACGAATAAAACGTGTCTCGTAGCAGATATTTGTACAACAATTTGCCTTAGAAATGTAAATGAAAGAGTGTTTGTTAGACACGGTTTTAGAGAGAAGGTCAATGACCTACTGAATCAATATCTGTCATGCTATTTTTTTATAGATAATCACTTATAGATATTTTTAAAACAAACAACATTTTTAATACAAAAATATTATGAAATTATGTATTTTATTCTTAATTTTTTAATAATGAAGTGTTTTGATGAGATTTTTATGTATAACTTTTATAATAGTACCTTTGAAATATTTATCGCATAAATTTATTTATATTTTTGTAATTTTTCATTAATAAAGAGCCTTTTGCTCTTATTGTATATACAAATATTCAACAATATGCCAAATATCGAATGAGATATTCCACGATATGTCACATCGATAACACGTAACATATCTCGAATGTTTTAAAATGTACATACGAATAACGGAATAACGGACGCTGCGTGACACGCTGTAAAACCGATAAAACGAATCACTTTCGACCAAGTGTAAAAACGAGCAAATGCAATCGACACGTTTCGAAACGATGACCACGTTAAAAAAAAAAAAAACAGCTTTCCACATTTTCTATGTGTGTATATATACGTATGCGTATTTTAAAAAGATGTATTTTTATATTCATTTCTTAAAGAACATTTGCGAAATTTGCGCAATTCACTTAGTGGAACGATCGTATCAGGAGATATGCGATTCAATTTCGTTTTGAGATCGCAATTCAATTGACTATATGCTTGGAATATATATGTAAGTATAAGTGTGCTTGAAACATGTATAGAAACAATCTCTTCGTCTATCCACTATTTCTAAAATATCGGGAAAATTCGCATTTGGTAAATGTATGTGTAGAAATGTATAGAAATATTCAAAGTCAACGTGCAAAGCATTTAATGACAGATATATTAGTATAATGATGATAGACGGAAATATAAATAGAAATTGAAGCTATATTTATTATAGTGCGCGGTTCAGATGGTTTTGGAATTGTGGAAATATAATTATGATTAAAATGCTGAAGCATACCAAATTAGGTTACTCAATATCGCGTAATGATATGAACCAGACCATAACTTGCATGATTGCATAAACGAAATTGTGTTACTTGTAATATCAACAATATATCTAGTCAACGCATTTTCAGCATGAATGTGGTATGATTAACATAACGTAATTGCAATATTAATTATAATGGAATTAATTTTTAGCTGGCTCGGTACGTCATATCTGGTTGAATTTATATTTAATTTAATAGAGAGAACGAAATAATATGTAAGATTGCAAATGAAATTAATTCTGCTGGAAGGAAAGGAAGATTATGCGTTGGAATTTTTCTTAGAAAATTTTTCTTCAAGAAAAATGAGAGAGAAAAGAAAAATAAAATATAATTAAAAAAGAAAATTGTGTTAAATATATTATATATTAAATTAGAGAAAACACAAATTTTGTTATTCTAATTTGTAATGAATTAATTCTAATAAGCTAAAAATTGTTTATATTTTTACACTACATTTAAAGATTTTTTTAGCATTTTATCACAAAACAATGTTTACGAACAATTTTATTTTAAAAGTTACGTTAATAAGCAAAAATTGCCTCCCCCGATTTGTAATAATATTACATTATGTTATTGTAAATATATGCATATCTTTTAGAAAAATATTATTTCTATCTAAAGTTTGAAAAGTTTAAGAAAGTTACTCGATATAGCTTTCTTATTATTATCAAATTTCCATGTTGCTTGCATAAGTTCGAACGTGTGAATCCATGTATTTTTTTAATTTAAATAACAATTAAGCCTAGCCAGAGATACAGATTACGCAGATTAAAAAATACTATGATATAACATAATTATTTCGAAAAAAATCAATTATGCATTATACATGAAAGAACGAAGAAAGAATTGCGTGTTGATACTCGAAACGTGCACGCATCGTAACAAGCCAATCGTCATAAAGGACGTTTGCGCCATTTTCATTCATATTTCGTCTGTCAAATGGAAACTAGCGCACGTCGATATTGCCTCCCTACCACTTCAAGTACATTTTTCCCCGGATATGTCTCTGCTTTCTGGAGAGTCGGTCTCGCTGTGCGCGTTTACTTGACAATTCCATTACCGGGAGCTCTCCCGTTGGCAGAAAGCGGAGGACGCGCGTGCTGCCGTTCGATTAATCGAAAATAGATCGACGTACTGAATGCCCCGGCGATCGAAAGCTATCGCCGACACACGGCTTCCAATTCGTGTTTCCCGAACGAAAGCTCGACGAGTCGCGCGGTCGAGTTTTCCTGTGGTAACTCGTTTCCAGTCGACGAGTGTGGATCGCCTCGATGAAGCCACGAGAGCTGACGTGCGTTTCAATTGCACTTGAATAGTTTCTCTCTCTCTCTCTCTCTCTCTCTCTCTCTCTCTCTCTCTCTCTCTCTCTCTCTCTCTCTCTCTCTCTCTCTACTGACTGCTTTATTACACGGAAACAACGTTTAATGACGATCTGTATATAGATCATGTATCTATAGGTTGTAGAGCTAATTATCTTCCATTTTATGATTGCTTCAATAATTAATAATCTCTGATAATTCCGCATGCGTGACTACAAGCGTAGCTTGTATACAAACATGTTTTCTATAACATTCAATAGAATTCATTAAATTCTTATGTCTCATTTCTACAACAATCTGTAATCTTAGAGGAATCAGCGAAGACAATCTTCATTTCGGTACGTCTTGACACTGGCTCGTTTCTTTGTTGTCTCTCGCAATTGACGAGAACACGGTTGCTGTGGCACATAAAGTAAAGTAGCGAAAAAGAGCCGGCAAGCTTACAACCATGAGAGAACGTTGCTTTTACACCTACAGTTTGCCGTCAGAAGGAAAAAGAACGCGCGAACATTCGCTTGCGGGTGTACGTGTGAACGCGAAAAGCGGATGACGGCGGCACGAGGTCCTTTTTTCCAAAGCTCCAGACTCCCGCAAACGTGACTGAGATGAAAAATCGTCTCGCCGCCTCTTGTCGTCCTCGCGAATTACCTACGTCGGCGGGAAAGCGATTTATGTAACGTCTCCGACGTTTCTTCGGATATACATAGCACACTTACCAATACAATAGATTGTGTCTGTGATTTTACTTGGTAAATATCAAAACAACTGCTTGGAGAACATGGAAACTTATCTCTGATAAGTGAACTTCCACAAAAGAAAAAAAAAAAAAAAAGAATTACTCGCATAAAATTTTATCTGCTATGACAAGCAAGAGGAAAATGTCAGGATAATTTCCATAAGTTTAATCTAGCGATAAATGTGAGACACGCGAGCTTAATTTTTATTTTATTTTATAATCCGAAACTCAATCTGGCGTAATTCTGGCGATAAAGTCATTCGATGTATTCGATGTTACAGACGTAACGAGACGGGGACATTCTCTTACAAGGTGTATTGAAGTTTCAACTCGTATCCGCGAATTTGTATTCACGCAAAGCACTCGTGCATGAAACAGATCAACCGATCAAACTCGAGTGAACTTCATATTTGAGATTCGACAGTGTCCTTCGACGCTAATCTCACGCGTCGTCGGCGCCGTCGCGGTTTCACGAATTCGCAAATTGCGCGTCAGTATAATTCGGCGCGAATTTACGGTCGTCGCGTATCGAGCTATTCTGGGTGTTCGCGAACGGCCGTCCAAACACGAGGCGAAAATGGAGGCACGGGAACGTACGGGAATTAACGATGTACGGCGTGTGTGCCCTCAGCGAAACGCAAATAGCAATGCGAACGCAACGGCAGCCTGACGAGATTCGCTCGACCTGCGAACGTGTCAAATCCGTTCGAGCGAGCCACGTGTGCTGTCCGTCGACACACGTGCGCGTATACAATCAACGAGATTGCAACTGGGGATGCACGGAATTTAATAGGATATTGATATTTTTATTTGGACGATGTCGAATGTGCCGCACAAGAGCGGCTGATACTGCACGATACATGAAAAATGCTCGATATAATCGATACTTGACACTAGAGTACAAGCGCTGTGAGAGGACTCTATTTTTGCAACAATAAATTAAACGCGATGCGATTAATTGATATCTATCATAAAATCGCATAGGAGAAAATCCTCTTTCTAACTATATTTGCGTAAGATTGAATCTGGATATACATACAACATTTTAATCCTCCTTTAAATATAAATTAAGAGTTATAGTCAACTTCGACTTTCTTTTTGAAAAATTTATTACAGATTATATAAATTAATATTTCGAATCAAAAAATGATTTTTTAATGCATTGAAAATACGATAAAATTTTATATGTATTGCAAATATAAAAAAAACTGCAATTAAGAAAGTTTTCTCTTTATTTATCCTTAACATGATAAACGTAATTGTATGTTTCATACGAATTGCTACAATCCATCAATGTAATTATAATCTCAATCGTTTTCGCGCTTGACGGAAAGTTCGCGTCATCCAATAAATATGCAACGAGTAATATAGTGAAACGGTAATTAATGGATAATCTCCGATGTTTCCTTCGGGATACCATCCATCATGATGTTCCTGCGAGAATAATCTTGCTGGTTGTAGTATCAACATCGAAAGCATGTATGTTACCTCGAAAGATTGATAGAAATAGGCATAAAAAATTAAAAAAACCCTTTTCATCTTTTTTGAATTTGATTGAAGAGAGATTTTTCGAAATATATTTATTTATTTATACAATACTCAATATTAATGAGATTTACGTAATAAATAATATTCCCGCATCAGAAATCTCAACTATTCAGCACTCGAGTAATACTCGTACATAGCCAACGCGCGGCTTGACAAAGAAATATAAATGTCTCCTCTGATTCATGCAGTCAAGATTAATGAATTCTTTCTCGGAAAATAGACGTTGTTACGAGTCATTCCGCGATAAGAGAAAATGTCGTCTCGTCGCAAGGAAGATGCAATACAAAGCCGTATCTTTCCGCTCATAGAAATAATGCCGCAATTAGATGCGCGTTAACGTACGCTTCGAGAGGCACTCTAACCGAACGGGAGCTTGGTTGTCGTCTATTTTGTCATTATAGAATGAGAACTTTGAAATTGCGCCCATGTGAATAATACGATGATACGTCTACGTGCTTTATTTCTGCACGTTCTCACACCTATCTCTTTTTCTTCTTATTTTTCCTTCTATTTTAGCAAATCGATGAAAATATCGTTCCTAAATTTACTTACAATTGGAAAATTTGATTAATTAACGCAATAGATTTATAGAATAATGAAAAACTACAAGATAAAAAATAAAATACTAGATGTAAAGTGTTAGCAAAAAAAATTAAAAATGTGACGGAATACATTTTTTTACATATAAAATGGAAATATACATATATTAGAAAAATATATATCAGTAAAATATCTCTCAAAACTTAAGCGTAAAAAATAAAATGCTTTTACTTTAATTTCTGCTAAAATATAAGTTTATAAGTTCTATGACGTTTGATACAATCAATATGCAATTATTCCGCGATATTCGCACGTATAAGATCCACGAATCACGAGACTAGATGAGTCGCTAATTGATTAACGCTGAGTGTAGCCGGTCAGCCGCTAATAATCGCGATGCCGCATGAACTTCAACCTTGATAAGAAGCGACTTCCTCGATCGATGTGCTCACCGCAGCGGTTAATTAATGTTCTCGGTTATTTGCGTCGTGAGACAGGGCCAGATCGATAAATTTAGGAGGGCACGGAGATCAGTTTGCGTGTAACACAAAATAATTGCCGGTGAACTTTACAAATTTAGAAGTAATAAAATATTTTTCGAGATTAAATTACCGTTCAAATTAAATTGTTCATTAAAATTTATTGGATCAGAGTTTATATAAAATTAAAACATACAACGTACGAAAACAAAAAATTCCTAAAAAATCCCTCACACAATTTATCGTAACGTTGCGTGATAAAATCTATTTCGAATAAAAGAAACCGTTCGAAATAAGGTTTGAAATATTCTTTAAGTAATTTCCTTCTTCTATTTCCGCTTTTTATCAAATAAGTGTATAAAGATAGATAAGGATAAGGGATACTTTCATCTTGTATTTAACTTAATAAGATCAATAACTCCAACCGCGTAGTTGTCTCTCTCAATTTTCCCGCCTTCATTTCACAAATGTTGCTCGTATGTATTCGTGCCGTATTCGTGAGTTTGCAAGTTCTGAGACCGTGGAACAAGGTACTTCAAACTGATTGCGAGTGATGTGTTAGTGTATCATGCCTAACACGACATAGCAATCAACTCGCAGTGGTGCCTTGGGTTTGGGTATAACTATAGCAAAATATTATACTGTACTATGTATTTGTGAATACTTGCATTCGATCGAGCAAACATTTCAAAATGTTTCACGCAATAATAATACGCGAGCATATATTTTATTAAAATTTGCAAAAAGTATATCGATTTTGTTTAATAAACCAAACCTACATATTTAATTATTATTTATGACAACGTAAGTTTGCGCATCGTAAGGCCACTTATGAAATTGCTCCCTTTGGAGAACCGAATATTTTTTCCGGCTATCTTTCAAGTCTGCGAGATAGCCGGACGTGTTTCTCTCCGATTTAATAAAAATTTCATTCTCCGTTTCAGATCGGATTCGGTGTCCAATCCTCCTACGAAGAGTTTATTATTCGGTAAGTCTATTAGCCAAATTAGGCAGTTTCCTTCTCATCTGTGTTCCGCACATCGTCAAAGCGTCCAGTCTTCTAATGTACCATAGTATTTGCACGGTAATCGTCCACGCTACTGTTTTCGACTGCAACGAAAATTGCAAGGGGTGCACGCGTTGCGCAACTGTAATCCGAGCTGCGTACAAACACGCAGCCTCGGGCTCGTGTGCGAGCCTGGACTGGCTCGGCTTTGCCGTGCACGGAAAATACGTACGGGCGAAAACCGAGTTAACTCATAGCCTAGCGCAGCTATTTACCGACGCAATCGTTCGTAACTCGAGCATCGCCATTCGTAGGAAAATACGAGGAAGTTCTCGAATCTGACCCGGCGGAACCAGTTCGAATTGTAGAGACACGCTCGAATTGCATACCTTTCTCACTCCGTCCGTCCCGACCCGTTGAATCCCGTCGAATCGATATCACGATCGCGCGATCGTACTACTGAATTGCCCTCTCTTATTCGGGGAAATTCCTCGACAAACTTTTAATCTACTCCAGAGTGAGTCCGATCCTCCGAGCTTCAATCGTTTTGCTTCCCGCTTCCTTTTTCTACCGCTTTTCCGCCTTAATATACTAATGCACGCTGCTATTCTCGATACTGCAGCATCATTCGATACCCGCGACTGCTTTTTATTCCGCGCGAAAACTCAATTAATCTCAAGATGTTCCGTTCTTCTTTCGTGGCGAGAAAACATTCTCTTCTTTTATCGATCATCTTCTTTCATTTCTTAGCGACCCTTTTCGCCTCATCATCTAGCGCATAGTGTTTTCTAGCATGAAAAATTTGATATCTGCTGTCTGATGAAAACTTTTTGGATGAACATTATTCACCATTTTTTTATTTTAATTTTTTAATTTTAAAAAATCATCTTCATGATTAAATATAATTGAATAAAATATATTTTTCGTTTAACATTGTACAATTAAAATCTTTGTAAAATATTTGCCAGAAAGTTTATTCTAGACATAAATACCACCTATATTTTCGACGTTTTTTTTTTCAAAGTTATACGTATGACAATTAAACGCGGTCGCGATTATAAAGTTTACTGAACATTTCCATGCAATTTTTAAACGATATTTCAATCTGGCTGTATATAAATTCAGATCATAAATTTTGACCAATGGTTTTCCCGATAGAGAAAAAGTTACTACTAGCGTTTCCAGCAATCGAGCAAGTTAGCGCGCGTCCGTTGTTGTTGAAGTTATCCGGATGATTTCCTTCTTCGAATCACGCACGTTGCCTGCCGACACAGCCGAAATGGGCTCCGAGGTTCTAATTTCGGCCAAATCCGTTTTACTCTCCCTCTACTCGTCCATTTCTTTTCCCCCATGGCAGTGGTAGACGTCGATTCTTTCCCCAGCCAGAGTTAGATAATTGCTTTCCCTATCAAAACGTTGTTGTTCTTACAAAGATGGATAGTCCGCAACTCTCGCAGAACTCATTAACGTTTGCTTTATTAAAAATTTAAATTTATAAAATACAAACTTTTAAAGATTATTCTTCAATATAACATAGTAAATGTGCGAATTTCTTTTATATTTAGTATTTATAATTATTTGCAAATTTACTTATAAGAATGTAATATAACTTGTAAAATGTATGTTTTCCAAGTTAATACAATGATTCGTGCACATCTGGAAATGTTCTAGCTTTGTTAGCATTTGTTCTTGACTACGATTTTTCATCGTTAAACTCTGTGTGAAATACAGTGAGAAGGAAAAGCCAAACTTTGTCTATTAAGGAAACTTGCGACTCAATGTAAGTACATGAGCACGTAAGCAGGAAACCTCTTAGTGCTTTCAAGTATCTTGAAAGACGCAATTACATATTTCTTAATGCGTATGGCATACGTGCTTAGGTTATATGCTTTCACATCTTAGTAAATAAAAATGATGAAATTACAAAATTGAAAAAATCTTAATATAAATATAATTAATATTACTTGTTGCTATTAGTGATTTAGATCATGCAACACCTTTCCATCCGTTTACATATTTATATATTAAAAATAATCAAAATGCTCATTATAGCAATACAAATTTTCTAAATATGTAAATTTTATATTCTTTTTAAAATGAAATATCAATAATAGGTTAACTATATATTTTGAATAATTAATTAATTTAAGTTAATTTAATGTTAACAAATTTTTTTTAATTTTCACTAATCGTTTTATTTATTTAAACAAATTTAAATAAATTTTTTTATTTTCACGTCTGGAAAATAATACAGCGTTACAGCCGAAATAATCTACAATTTTTTATTGCGCGATAAGGAACGAAAGTGTCGGCTATTTTTCTTCGACAAACATTATTTTCTTCCGAGTTAAGAATCTGTAAAAATGGCGGAAGGGTCGCATGCCGTGCCATATTATCCAAGGTTCCTGTTACTCCCTTGAGAATGTAAGACAAGCAGACCTAATGCTCGCAGAGTAGCAATATGGCAGCAGCAGCAGCAGTCGCGAAACATTTGCTCCTTTAATCTAACATAAGACAGTGCCTGAGGCGGATTATTGAATTGTGAAGACTGCTCTCTTTAGTAACAATACGCCTTGTTCACAAGCTAATACTTTTCCAATCAAAAAAAAAGTGGAGAAAAGCGTTTGCAATATTCTTATTGGTTCACCAAATTGCTCGGAAATTAAATTACGTTAATATAATAGATTATTATGCTCAGGAATATATTTTGTCGCGTAAGACAATAACTCGAACCGAGATGCTCTTAAAACATAATATTAGCTATTAATCTATCGCAAAGAGACAAACAAATATGTACAATAATAATATTAACAATAATTACTGAGTAAAATCTCAAATGCTCTCTTTTTCATCGTTCTATCGTGTTTTTAATCATAATTCAAGTGCATTTGCAGATTATTGGATTTATTATCTCAAGAAGATATCAACTAATCTTTTTCTATTAGTATCTCCTTCGTTAATGCGTTATGCAATCTGTTTTTATCAGATATTCATCCCAGACATTTCTAAATGAGAAGATGTAGATACGACGACATTGATATTACTTCCAATCTAAATATAATTCTCCCCTCGACATTTACTCTTTGCCCGTAATTTGTAGATCTGTTATTGCAGTCCGCTATTGTAGATTGTTTGCATCGTATTCAGACATATTGCGAATATTTAACATTTTTTGAAGGCAGAAGAGAAAATAGAACTGCTTGCTTGCTTTCCATTTTAACACACGCCCGAACATGAATTATTTTCATACGACATCCATTATTATCCCGCGATGTAGAAAATATCGCCGGCGCAGATGTGCTATTACGTAGGCGAAAAATAAGATGCAAGATCGAATGATCTGCAGACCTCTCGACGATTGTACAATTTTTATGAAAACAGACGACTAGGTCTAAGTAGAAACGTCTTAGCCACCCCATAGGAAAGGTTCCATCTTTCCGGTCGGTGATCCGCGAAGTAGAGAACCCTCCTATTCACTCCACCTACTCTACCTCATCTTTTCTCTCACCCGAAGAAATCGATTTCCTTCCGCCTAGGGGAACGACACGGTCCACGCGAAATAGCTAGTCGCATTTATTCTAACGACTCCCAGCAGAGTCGGCGAATGTCTATCGAGCGATGCGACATAGTCTCTAGATTTTAGAGCCAACGTCATAGGTATACATATACGTATCGGTATATTATGTAAATCGGTATATCACGTAAAAACCATAATACATCGCGTAGATCGTAAAAAGTGTACGGCAAAAGTTTTGATCAACAGACTAATTTTAATATGTATAATTTACATTTTTGATCTTTTTATCTATAAGAATTTTTTAAATAAATCTTAACTTTATATATTTTTATATATTTTTATATATTTTTAAAATGTATATTTTATTTTAAAGTAAAAAGAATATTTATAAAAATATATATTAAATCAAAAGTACGAAGTACAAAAAGAACAAACTTTTATATAATTTTGCATAATAACAATATACAAATATTATTATTATTATTATCTCAGACAACGTAATATAAAAAAATTATTTTTTCTATTTTTTCTTTTTTTTCAAAATATGAATGTTTTTAAAATGCTTAAAATGTTTATATTTAAAATATACTTTCTCTGTAATATTAATAACATTCCTTTTTATATAACAGCTATTTGCTTATCAATTAAAGTGACAGATGATAGCAATTTGCTTATGTACGAGAAACTGAAAGCATTATTTGCTCGTTGAAATCGATTTTCTTAAGATTAGGGGAATAACTTGACTCTTAGGAGATACCTGAGAACATTTATTTTTATAGTATCGAAAGAAAGTGAGCAAACGAAATAAACGCATATAATAATGATTCGATATTGGGGGAGAACTCCGACGACGACTCTTAAGCTATCTAGGTGGAGGATTTGAAGAAGCGAAGAAGATTCACATTCATAATGTAAAATGTACTTTAGATGTAGACATGGATGCAAATGCAATAGCGATCAAAAATTGTTTTTGTTATTAATGGGATCTTTAATAACAGTCTCAGATATTAAAGACTATATTATTAAATTCGCGGCAAAAATTCAATCAATCTTTATAATTAATTAAATATTGAATATTATAATTTTACCCAAATTATACCATGATATTGATACATATGTTATGATATATATATATACATGGTGTTATATCTTCTGTTCGTAGATCATTTTTTTTAATTTGAATTATACTAATGTATATAAGATTTTTAATATTGAAAAATTGTTTAATTAATATATTTTATATTTTTAGTTCTGAAGATTTTTTTAACGAATTTTCTCATTGCATGTCATCGCCAAAGACATCCCTTTCCGTGCGAGGGATTTCTATCTTGTGCATGTCACTCGTCGAGAGGAATCGTAATTCAGTCTTCCCAATCGATTTTCTTGAGATTAGGGTCTACTAAGCTAGCAGCCCCTTACATTTACTTTTTTTTTACTAGGGCTAGAGTATATATAGTATCGGTGCTAATAACATATTCTACCGCACGTTCTTTTACTCATCAAGATGAATGTGTTCAAGAATATAATATCGTCGTATTAGAAACTGTTGTCTGAGATCTTATTACAAGAAAAGATTTTCACCCGTAAATCTCTACTCTTTTATTCACAAGGCAAATAGTTTTAAACAATTGCAATCTGCTCGTCTTATAAATAATTCTTAAGCATAACGTAGCTACATAAATTGAGAATCTTTACACATTTCCTTTTTGTTGTGCCCTGCTTGAAATCACGATAATAAGAGAGTTTTTTTATTCATGGCGAATTGTATATTTCTACCTTTTTATCCTCTCCTCTCCCGTCCCTCCCTCTCTCTCTCTTTATTACCTTGGTAAAATACGTTTATTACATATTCTGTTGTGACAAGAGAGAGAGAGAGAGAGAGAGAGAGAGAGAGAGAGATTTGTGCAATCTTTTATCTTATTATTAAAATTACAACAATTTTTAAATATTAGATAACGTTTGATACGTATAAACTGTGTCTTTATCTGTAGAGATACGATGGGACATAAAGTATCGGGCTGCATCTTGCGAGGGTGTCGTAATGGTCGATGACTTTATTGCGTTCCATTTGGTCCTCGGAGTCGTACTATAGGATACGGGAAACGGACACTTTCTCTATTGAGCGGGAATGTATTCTCGAATGCGATACTACGCTCGATTTGTTATACGGCTGCAATAAGTTCTCGCTGGAACGAGATTGGTGTAGTTGAGATCCATGTTACGACGGGTTTCGAAGCTTTATTTATTAAGACGTTATTTATACACGACATCGTCGAAGTGCCGTCTAAATAAAACGTTTCTTCACGTACCTCGTAATCTCGTGTCTCGATTGAAGTATTTTAACTTATCGTAATAACCGAAACGCATGATAACATATGTACAATTTCTCATACATTGTACGATCACATTTAGTTTATAAGTATATTTTTAACTTGCGGCAGAGAGCGCAATCAATTATTTTCAACGCATTAAAATAACAAGTACAACAAATTGCGTGTCTCTCCAATATAAATATCGATCACGCGTTTCCTAGCTGATGAGAATAGACGAAAGCGAAAGCAATTACGATGCGCATTGCGACAATTCTCGCTGTCAGACAGAGAATTATCTCGGGCAATTCTCAGCGGACACGACGAGCGTACTGTCTCGCGTGTAGACGTTAAAATTAAATACGCTCGCAATTAATCTCACATTTATGAGATTGTCGCGGAGTATCGAAGGGTCAGACGGCCGCGACACCGAAAGTGAGAGGCAGAGAGAACGAGAAGGGAGGGAGGAGGTGGAAGAGAGGGTGAAAATTGTGTACATGCACCTATATTCGTCGTTCCGAGGCGAGGGATGTTCTGTAGCCATGGTGACACGCTGACTCATAGGACGGACCACTGACGCCGGAAGAAGATAGTCCGCGGGAGGGTTGGCCGGAAAATCCTTCGAAGGATTCCTTGCAGCTTGATCTATTATTCCGCGCGAAGGGCGTGGGCGACTGTGATCCGTGCAATGACCTTGGCAATGTTCTATAATCTCGAGGAAACTACTACATCGCAACATGAGGGGAGTCGTGCTCTCTTTGCTTTTTTTTCCTCTCCTCGCTTTTATAACCAAGCATGAAGATATGTCTCCCAAGCGTACGAAGATATGTGACGCTTCTTATATCTTCTTATATGCCTTCGTGCGCTTGCGTTTATTAACTTTCTGCAAAATTATGGTTAGCATATACTCATGTAACGTATCTCTACATTACTATTAAAAGTGTCAGAGGAAGCTATAAAGGAACGGTAGAAAATTTGGAGCTGCATTATGAATATGTAATATAATTTTTCGTGTGTTTTTGATTATTGATATTAGGTACTTCTTAAATTTATAAACTATTGTTAAATATTTTTTACAATTTATAAATAAATGAATTGCATGACTTTTCCATCGACTAAAATGTTTTGTTTTGATTATCTGAAAAGTTCCAATTTTTTTTTTATGTAAAATCGCAAAATTCAGAAACATCTATATTAAAGTAAAAAGTAATTATTACAAATATATGCTAAAATGCAATATCTAGATTGATGTGTCTGCAGTAATAACGACTTGATACATATTCTCTGCAAAATATATGCACTATTATATGAGACAGATATGTTAAAGGGGTAGGGAGGAGGGATGATAGAAGGTGGCCTTAAAGTCGGAGATTCTTTCGGTAGTGACGTAACGAAGATAAAGTACTGTGGCTTGAAGGGTCTTGTCTGATCTCCACAGTCACGCGAGGTATGTACTAACGATTCGGAAAATACATCTTCGTTGCGTCTTATGAAGAGTGATCTGAATCTGGAGATATCGGTTCTTTTTGTCAATTAATTATAAATAAACTGTTGGAACCTACAGGGCAATACATTTAACTACTACTTCTTTCTACACTTTCGATTTTTTATTATTTCACACTTTTATATTAAGAACCGTAATCGTGTTATATTCATAGCTAATAATGAAATAGCAATAGATAGAATTGCATTAATTGCGTCAACTTGAAAGAGAATTTATCTAATAATCTTGCAAGTAAAGATGCTATCTTCATTCTCTCGATAAGAGAAAAGCTTCATTATTGGCATACACTCTTTGATTTATCGGTATGATTGGTAAATCGTTAAGATCATTGAAACGGTGAAGGATCTATTATCTTCGTAATGGCTGAGATGCTTTCGCAGGAAATAGGGCGTAAGTTCCATGGAGCTGATCACTTCAGAAGAGAATGGAAACTTTAATATACCTTCACTGAATGTCTTTTTTGTAAAATTTGGAACACTGATGTTGAAATTACTATCACAGTGCACTGGATACAGTTAATACATCCATGGTTTGTAAAAAAATAAAAAAAAAAGAAAGAAACGAGCTTACATCAAAGAGTTTATGTCTTTCTGTTCTCGACAGTTCTCTCGAGTTTTACCGTTTTGAGAGTCTCCGAGGTATCGAAGCGTCGACTATTCTCTTTTTTTTATCTTTATCGGAATAATGCTAGACAGTGTACAAAAGTACAGAAGAAATTCTACTTGAGTAATAATTTCCGGAATCACATCCAAGATGAAAGAATAAAGCATAAAGACAAAGAGAAAGTTCAGTATGTCGGAATGAAGACACGCCTGTTGCCAACATTGCGATTGAAAGATTGTTATGCTTTTATATTATTAATTCCAGTTGTTATCAGATTTAAATCTTATAATGTATTTAAACATTTATAATGTTGTTTATTTTGAAAGTTAATAATGAGATTAAACAATGAAAATATATCGAAAAATTACTATCACAACGTGACAAATAAAAATGTATAATTGTAATAAAAATGTGTATAAATGTATAAATATAATAAATATGTAATAAAAATTGCGTGTAAATAAAAATACATAATAAAAATGTATAATTGTTGTAGCTAAACTTACATCTTGCAAATACAAATCTTTCGAAAATGTAGTATAAAACTCTGTACTTTCATAACAAATTTTGCCAATGTGCCGAAAATATAAATCTAATTATACTTTTTGATTATATTCTTTTTACTATTGATTACTCGTTATAAAAGTTTACTATTATTCTTATTTTATTATTAATGAGGATTGTAAGCCGCTGAAGAATCAGGATTATTTTTGATGACTAAAGGCTTATCCAAGTTAAGAACATGTGTGTAATAAAGATAAGAGAAAAGTCTTCAAGATTACGTAAAGATACAGAAAAACGAAAAAATATACTGGCAGTGGATTTATATCATTTCCTCAGGATTCTCAGGCTTTGATACAAGGGAAGATTTTATTATTTCATGAAAGAAGTCGGCGACGAAAAGAAAATCCACGTGCCGTTCAGAAAAGACGACATAGAGGAACTTTCGACAGACTTTCTTATCATTCAGCAAAGTTACGTTTTTAGAGGTACAAAAGCTTTTGCTTTCTCTGTTTTAAACATATCAGATCAAAGAATACAATATATAAATACATAAACCTACAGCCAGTTACAACAGAACACAAAGCTTCATTAATATTAAAATATAAAAATAAAGCCTCATGTAAACAAAAATATTCAAGTATGTTACGTCATAATGTTTGTGTAGCCATAGTACTAAAATTTTTATACAAGTAAATTCTTTTTAAAATCTCATATTTAAATCTCTTATATCTAAATGAACGCGATTAACGCTGGATTTACGAGCTCTTACATTCCAATCCTTAAATCTTGAACTCCTCGTCAACGCAGAATCATTTGTATAGAGCGTGATGACTCCCAGGCATCCTTTAGAAACAGAAAAGCAGTTCGAGCGTCGGCATTTAATCCGGGTACGTTTGTCACGCGTGTCACGCACTTTACAGCCCCTCACGCTCCGGCAATTCCCTCTCGTAACGTTCAAGATCCTAGGAGGTTGCCCCTCTTCTTGCTATTCCTTCGCTACACTCTTCCTCTTTCTCCTCTTCCTCGTCATTCCATCCCTCTGCCACCTTAGCTTATTCACGTGGGTGACAGAGCGTGGCAAAGAGACGGGGCATGTCACAAAAGAGGGATAAACGTTTAACCCTTCCCGCGCGCGAACTTCAACTCGAGACTTGAAATTTTGCGGAAAACGAGCCATGTATTTGAAGGGACGATTTCCCATTCACTTTTGACGGGGGTAACACAGATTTGACAGTGTTTAGAGCCGATTCTTTCAAGAGACCGTTCTGATATGACGAAAGTAATAGTGGTTTTTTTGCGATTTGTGTTTCAATTGCCTGCGAAAAATTCGTACTCGAGAAAATTAGAATCTAAAGCTCCAATATACCTAATGGAATTTCAATTATCTGACCCTTAAAAAAGGGGATAAGAAACTAATTGATGTTTGCTTGTCTTCAATCTATCAAATATGCGATTATCTAAAACGTATAAAATTATCTCTTAATTTAATTATGTTATTTAATAATTATGCAATTGAATTTATAAATTAATACATAAATATAGAAAAATTTAAAAAAATATGTTATAGAGATACAAATCATTTATATCAAATTCATTCGAAATAGCTGAAGAAAAGAAAAAGTGCCGTGTCGATTTTATTCCACATGTTCTCGCAAAAGTCGCGACTATCGCTTATTTTTTCTTAAATACTCTATTTTGAAAATGGTCATCGAAAGTGAACGACACAAATTCGCTTTCAGCTAACCAGGAATTTCCTTCCGCATGCAACGCGCGCGCGATCAATCATCATTTCACGTTTCCCCTTGTGTGCACCCTCCCCGACATGTCGAAAACTACAATTACCCCCGAGTATCGACCTGCATTCGAAGCGGATCGCGAAACGCGCGTCTTCGCGGTGCGAATATCCGAGGAACGCGACGTCGCGGTAAAATGCTGGAATGTCTCGTCGTCGCGAGCTTTCGTCGTGGAAAATGGATCGACATTTTACGTGCTCACCGGGGAAACGTAGAAGGAGCTCACTCGATTTCTTCCGCGCTATATAGACAAGCGGAAATCGACTTGGTCGGAACAAAGGGCCACCGAACCCACGGAAGGCGAGCCCTCGCGATGAATCATCAATTTAATCCCCGGACGAATAATCCACCGATGACGAGAGACCGCGTCGTAATTTTATAATCAATTAAGAAGGCGCCGCCGAGCGACGCCTCGTGGCGCGGGAACGGGGGCGGAGAATCGATAGGGTGGAAGTAAACGAAGAATCCCTTGCTAATGAGTCCATCAGTGGCGGCGTGAGGCGGGTTTAAAGCGCGCACCTGAACACCGACGTTCGAGTCTACGCCTTCGTCTACGCTTAGAATACAGAAACTGCCACTTTATACCAACTTAACTGATGATTAATGAGATACGGAAGTAATTCGTTACCGTTCGTCTACTTAGGTCGCCTACCGACTTGTAACTTGGATACTTTACACGTAGATTATCTTCTTAATTAGGTGTAAACTAATGTTAATTTAAAACCCGGCGTGCATTTTCTAATAGAAATATTGTTTCAAGAAAACGACCTCGATTGTTTATTCAAAACGGAAACATTACGCTCGTAAGTCGCGTGTCTGGCGATGAAGAGGTCTGGTATAAAGAAACATTTTCGGTATGCACTTTTCCATCTTTTCATATTTTTGTTTTAACTCTGCGCGATCTTTTGTATGTGGCATGGTAGACGCACGTTTATTTCAAAGACCATCGCGGGATTTATAAACTGGATGCTTCTTCAGATATTCTGCATAGTCGACTTTACATGTTCCTTTTATCATTTTTCTTCGCTCGCAGGCAATCATCTTCGCTGCACTTCGCGGTTTAATAACATGGCTCTTGTACATTTGAACTTCCGACGTAGAAGATTTGAACTTGTCGTGAGATCTCGATAACAAGGTTTAGATTACATTTCCAAGCAAATCAGATGCAAGCTACTTAAAGAATATCAAATTAATTGCTGTTTTATTATCTGCACATCTATTCCAGAAACAGTCTTGCACAATGCACAACTTAACTTGCTTTTCAGACTTTTATCGCGATCTTTTTTGTCTGTTTCCGTCATGCAACTATTACTCTGAAAGTGTACATAGCTTATCAGCAGCGATTTCATTGTATAGCCACGCGTTGCGCAAATACGTCACGCTAACGTCGCTTATCAAATTCATGGAAATCACATCGGACCAATTTCAAAAACGAACTGTATTCCAACCTACGATTGTGATGCAAAGTGTTTCAAAGGTGTGCAACGCAGTTTACAACTACACTTTCAATTCGCAATATGTTGCGGCGGGATTGCTCGAGATAAAACGAAAAAGTCGTACCCACAACAGATGTTTGCAATCCGCAATCGATTGCACGTAAATAGAACATGTCCTAGTTTACGCAAAAATCGTGCATATTTTTCCTTAGTATAACAGCGTAATATAGTGAAATTTTTCGATCTGATATAATATAATGAAAAATACATTAATAAATAAAAAAATAAATGTATTTATTTAATTATTTATTTCTCATATGTAGCCATGAAAAGTTTGTTATTCAAATTTTCGAATCATAAAATGAAATTTTATGTTGTACTTCATGAATCATGTATAATCAGAAAACATTTGTACATGTAATGCGCTGATGTAAGTGATAAACTGTGATATCATGTGCAAGTATTTCTCAGAATACGCCAACGCCGCAAGATTAATTCAAATAATCAATATAATGCAATTCGTGTTTCGTTCTCATTAATTTTGCTTTGTTTCTAATAAACATTCCAACAAAATGATCATTTTTGCTCAAGATTCTATGAGATTAACTGACACAATGTGTTTTTTATAATATTAAAGTGTAATTATCTGTGAATCTGAAATTATCTGTCAATTCAAGCAAAATCGTGACACTCGGATATAAAATAAAAATATAATCATAATGTTCGATCGAACTATCTTGTAAGACACGGAAGTGGTATTTTAACCGGCCGATAGCCAATGTCAGGATTGTAAATCGATACGTACGATTGTAAGAGATACGTATAGCTGTTTCGATAACGACATTGCCGAGCTAATAACGTCTAGACAGTCGGTCTCGACCCATTCACGCTTCCTGCAATCGGTATTCGCGCGCTATATGTGAAGCTGGTGTATCATTTCATGGAAACGATTGTATTATATTCTGTTGTACTATCTAAAATGAGCGTAGAGTAATGTGCTTTAATGGAACTATTTCTCTAAATTATATAGAATTACTAGAAATGAAACCAGAACTCTTAATGAGTTCCCACCTGATACACCAGCTTTACACGTACATTCACGTGATTTATCACAATGAATGAATAATTGTAAATTTTAGGATTTGAAAATAGATAATGAAGGTATCTCGCATTGCGACAGCGTTCCATATATATTTCATTTATGACCGAATTAATAATTAATTTAAATTGCTAAACAAAAATACACATGATTTATGGAAACGAATAAACTTGCAAAAATAAACGAATAAACTTAACAAAAATAATATCAAACGAGCGTTAGTCAAGACTGAAATTTTCATCAAATTTTAAATAGCAAATTTTAAATGTCACATTGGATACCGTAATTTAAGTTAGTCAACCTTGATACTATTTTAGTAGTTCAATTTTACAGTGAAGTTACGTTTAATATTAGAAATAATTGAGTGTCCTTAAAATATCTGGATACCGACGGTTCTATTTGGAAGCATTTCGTGTCTCATTGATAAATAATCTCCTCTCTCCAATTTTTACGACGTTGTAAAGATCGGTATCGTAGCGTAAACGGACGAATTATCGCGCTTCACTTCTACGTGTGATTCATGCTGGCGCATTGTGTCTGAAATCACGTGTCTAAAACGTGTATCGCTCCTTGCGGAACTTACAACTCAATAGACGACCCTCCCAAAGCGAATATCGGCGCAGCTAGGAGTACCGGTAATCGTATTACTTGTTGTAGCCTGCGGACCGGACCGTCCGTTTGGCGAGGGTGTGCCGCAACTTGCGTGACCGACGTGTGTTTCGGTCGTGTGCATCGATCTCGATGCGCATTCGCCGCGCATCCTCCACCATCGTCGTATCCCGTTTCTCGCGGTATCGAGCACGGGCACCGAAGCAAACGGGGACGAACTTTATCGACGTCAGATCGCATCCACGTTTGCGTCCCCCCGCGAGAGTAGCTCTCGTTAGTCGGCAAGCCGAGTGCTTCAGGACCGGCG
The DNA here is from genome assembly GCF_055798465.1 of Pogonomyrmex barbatus. NCBI lineage: Eukaryota > Metazoa > Arthropoda > Insecta > Hymenoptera > Formicidae > Pogonomyrmex > Pogonomyrmex barbatus. The sequence goes on from NW_028297098.1 coordinate 5,510,355, forward strand.
CCTCCCCGACTCTCATCTTATCGCCTTAATGCGACTCGACCGGCATTACGCGGCTCTCGATTTGTCGCCTTCGTCATCGCACAAATGCGATTTCGTTGTCGCGGCCCGCGAATGTAACAGTAATCTATTGAATGTCAAGTGCAGGCTCTCCCCTTCGCCGGGATTATTTCATCCTCCGGTGCTTCGTTGCCGATCCCCGTCGTCACGACGAGAACACTTTCACTCTCGGGTACATCGAATATATATCGGTGATTCGTGATCGGCGGCGGATTCAACGATTCAACGTACGCGCGTACCGCCTCACGAAGTCCGAAGTCCTTTCTTCCCTTAGCATTTCGCATCTTGTCTCTTTCTCTCTCTCTTCGCAAGTTTTATTTATAACGCGACGAAGGTAAAGTGTAAAGCGCAAAGTGGGAAGCTGAAGCGAAGTTAGATATTCACGAAGTGAGGCATTTATTCAGCATTCAAGACTCGACGAAAGGAAGAAACTTCTTCTCGCGAAATATGCTGGCAGAAACGGGTCGATACGTGACAATTGAGAAAGCACCATTTAATTACGGAATATTCGAGATGTAGATTGTTATTTGTCGAAATATTAAATCACTGAAACATACAACTTTTGATATTTTACTTCAGTTGTTAGATCTCACGTACGAATTTGGAAATACTGCAATGCGACGTAACGTTCGGAACATCGATAACAGCACGACTTTAGAGTCGTACTCTTTTTTCACTTTTTTATCGATGTCACATCGCAAACGAGCACGAGTAAAATCAATTCGATTTTTGTGGTTATTTGAATTTTCGCTCACTCTCTCTTAATTTGGAATGGACTTTTTTCCGGTGACCGTTTTATTTTAGATGGACGTTTTTAGAAAGAAAGGGAGAGACTTCCAGCGAAAAATGCTCGCCGTCCGAGAGTCGTCGGACGTTGGAGTGAACTTGACCTGGCTCATCCCGTGGAAGGTCTCCCTCTAGCCACTCTCGTGCGCAAAGAAAAGAGACGGGAAAAATCGAGAACTCGAGGAACAGACAGCCCCGAGTGCGGCTGAAAACACTGCCGGCAGTTTTGCGCGACTGCTGGCAGGTTGCATACGTCTCTTTTTTCTCTAGTCATCGTTCATTTTGCTCCGGTTTTAATTTTTATTCACAGCGGAAAAATCCTGCCGCTCTCTCTCTCTCTCTCTCTCTCTCTCTCTCTCTCTCTCTCTCTCTCTCTCTCTCTCTCTCTCTAATTTTCTCGAAATTATAGCTGCTCGTTAACATCGTCCAGTTTAGTTGAATAATTAGCGTTTACATTCGTTCGAGGTGAGAGTTAACTCATGTCGTAAATGTCGCTGTGATAACGCGAAACTTTTTAATAGACACGGTTTGTTTATTAAAAAACTTTTCTACGATGGTTTCAACGTTTGCGTAAGCCAACAAAGATAATTAGCGCGATATTTTTATTCGTTTTTACAACTTTCTTTTTTTTAGAAATTTGTAATCATGTTTTCTTCTCGCTTGATATTTACGTTTGGATGGTATCATATAAAATGGCGATTTTCACCAGCAAACTGATTGGCAAATCTGATCTGATGGCTAAATTTAGATATGTTTCGTTTAAGGCTTGCCCAAAGTTTGGATCTCAACTTGAAAGACCAATACCACAAGTCAGACCCTTCTCTAACCACTAAGTATAAGTTCAAATATATCCTTGTAGACATGATCTTGTTACACCGTTTTACCGCTTCCAACCAACAATAAGTTACATGTATCTACATATATCTAAGGATTCCTTTATATAAGATTAATTCACGAATCATTACACTCTATTTAGGAAACAAGTATTTACAAAAATAACGATATATGCGATAAATTTTTAGAAAAATAATTAAAATTAAACTTGAATTAAATATATAAAAAGATTTGTGTTGAAAATTTTATAATTTTTACACAGTCACAGTACAATTCTTCAGTCAACACGGATATTTAAAAGCTAACTATTGAAGAAATTGAAAAATAGGTATTTTCTGAGAATATTATTGTGACATTTTCAGAATATTATTTAACATTATATTAATCAGGGACTGAATACTGAAATAATTATGCCAGCGGTTGTATACCAATATCGCATATATCGTTATTTTTGTAATACCGATATTCTTTCGAAAATTTTTAATGAATATCGATATTGGACGTCAAATACCAGTATATAATCAAAATTTTCATAATACCGATATTTTTTATACCGTTTTTAATTCCTGCTTTCTACGATGGAAATATATGGTAAATGCAAATCGCACATTGATAACACAAATCGACGGACCTCGATCTTCCGATCCTTTACGCGTCGCTCTTTCACGAGGCAAATGGAGAATCCGATGGCTACGGTGGTTACTGTCGACCAAAACCGCGAGGTCAAATATCTATTAACCTCTTTTGTACGGTATACGAGTGAAATGCATGCGGTTTTCCTGTCAAACGAGTTGACATATACATACCACTATGTCGACATTAATTATTTCGTCGAATAAAAAAAATGACAATTATTAACTATAATTTACCATTGATAATTTGAAATAAACATGAGGTTTATAATTACATATGTAAATAGGAAACATTTATATACTTTATAAAATTTTAATAAATTGCTTTGCGTGCTGTTATTTAAGACCGAACGATAATTCATTTGAAATATATGAAGATAAGATTTATAGAAATTATCATTAGCTATAAAATCCGATTTTATAAACGAGAACTTGTGAAAAATTGACTAAAACGCAATATGGAATTAACGTAAAATATTCTACAAACACCAAAATAATTTCCTTCATTTATTAAAACTCATTATGTACGCAGCACACGTAGGCTTGCTAAAGTCGAGAAATGTTCTGTCATAAATCTCAAGAATTACTCAAAGCGTGTAAATTTCGTAAGATATCTGTTCCACTATTACCGTATAACTTACGGAACTCAGGATTAGGGTAACAACTTAACGTAATTGATCACTCGAACTTCCAGGTCCTATGACTTCTACTCCATCCTCTTGCCATCGTATCAACTCTCGTCGCCCTCCTCTTCACCTCTTCTTAATCCTTTTACGCTTAAAAACGAATTCATGCCGTATCATACTTCCTCAATTTCCATCTTTCTAACACGATTCGCGGATTATTTCGTTCCAGGATCCTTCTTCAGTTGCTACAGTTTGAATGTAATTTTGGCATGCATGTCTGCAGAGAACAACATTAATGAGATCCGTCGTAGGACTAATTTTCGTTTTGCTTTTCAAGTCTAACTTTCCGACGTACAATATCGCCAGCTTTCCCCCTTTATAATTCGTCTCTCTCTCTCTCTCTCTCTCTCTCTCTTTCTCTCTCTCTCTCTCTCTCTCTCTCTCTCTCTCTCTCTCTTTTTGCTGCCGGTTTTCTCTTCATATTTCACTGGTCTACTCTACTGCATCGATCGCGTGCACGTGTGAACTTACGTTATGAGGGTTAATGCGTTCGATCGTTTCGTAAAATACATCAATCAACCGTTCGATTTTCTAGAAAGTGAAAGACGATGTATCAGAACGTACATGAGTGATGCTTTATTTAAACTTTTTACTAATTAACCATCGAAATAGATATAGATATAGAAAAAATTATTTAACCTTTTTTTTATAACAAATTTTATTCGAGATCATATACTATATATTATTTTGTAATGATGTCGATATTATTTCCGCTACAACAACGAGAGATAATTAACGTTAGTATTGTAGTTCCTTAACGAGTAGGGTCGCACGTTATTATCCTTACATCAAGGAAGAATATATCCTGGATTTTTAATTAAAAGAAAGAATGGACGCACATATTTCATAGGGCATTATTACGTCGGGACAAAATTAGCAGAATTATTAATGAGTTGAGTGTTAATAATTTTATAAAACTATTTAAAAATTCGTCTGTTAATAATTAATTAAAAATAATTAAACATTAATGATTCCTTAACCAAAATTAGCTTAATATTATAAATAAATTAGGAAAATCAATGGAAGCATTATTTTACCATTTAAAAAATTCTATCAATTCGTGACAAGAAAATATATACAATTATAAATATGTAATATAAATATAAAATACATACATATATTAATCCTAATATACAAGGTGTAAAATACATTTATATGATTGTTATTGAAATGTCTATAATAATCATGTCTAAACAGATAATATCGACTTTTTGCTTGTTTTATTATTTCTTTATTATTTTATGCAAATGCTTCTAATTATATCGGCATCATGAAATATACAATCGAAAGTAAAGGTACTCTCCATGCCTGATCGGTTACCCTCGTCACTGTTGAGCTTCACCGAGCCCAATTAACGCGAGTCCATCACATGTCAAACGACATGCATTGCCGTACGGGAAAGAGGCAACAGTTAACCTCGGCGAGGGGCTCTCGAGGGCGCCGAGAAAACGGCTCCAAACGATGGGTCGTGACGGTAAGGGCTCTAGAATTATCACGGTGCAACCCCCTCGCCACCATCTCGGGGCCCTTTTGAACGGCTCCTTTCTTCGATTCGTGTGCGTGTGCACATGCATGATCATTTGCGCGAATATACCATCGAACAACGCATCAGGACGTCCGCAAATGGATATAAGTAACTATCTCCTCGGCCCAGACAATATGCATCTCTCCATCAACTGGCGCTCTTCTTTCTGTCTTTTCTTCGCCTCTCGAGGATCTTTCGTTCTGTCTAAAATCTGACATCTTTAAACACAAAGTGCATTTTCAATTCTGTTGAATGCGATATATATATATATATATATATATATATATATAGTAAATTAAATAGATGGAAAATAGAAATTAATCTCAATTTTGCACAAATGTAATTTAAATACTTGATAATTATATCTCTATTTGAAAGAAAATTAGAAAATTTTATTTAATACATTTATATTTAATTAATATTATTACATCATTTTCATACTTCTTAAATTACGGAATTTTCTCGATAAAATTAAAATGAGCAGAAATAAAATATATAAATTTTAATTAATATTAGCATGAAAAACAATTAAAAAACAAAAAAGGCAGATTTTATTTTACATGTTAAAGAAATATATATATATATATATATATATATACATGAATATGTATATATATATATATCTCTTGGCTTTTAAGTTAAAATCTCAAAAAGTTAACATATATTATATAAAGTAATGTAAATTAATATATGAAAGTAATATAAGATAGTGCTCCATGAACGATATCAATGTACGGTTCCTTCTTTCCCTCAAATTCAAGCAACGCGCTGCGGAGAGATGAAAAGCCAAGTGAATTAAAAATGTTCGTTTTCTTGCCGGCGCTCGTAAAAGCCACATTTGCCTAACCGTACGAAAAGGGAACGGACGAGTTAAGCCCGATTTATATTCCGGCTAGCACGGCAAACAATCTCGAAAACTTCTAACCGCATCGCCCCGCCGCGTTCGTGTCCCCGTCGAGAGAGAATTCCGAATCAGCATTTCCCGCCTGCGGAGCTTTAAGCTTCTCCAACTTCGGGAAATCTCTCAAAATCAGTCTCTCTTTCCCGGGCGCTTCTTTCCTTAAATTGTTAAATTCGGCGCGCCCGCAGACATCATGAAAGAGGGACGAGGAGCGAAAGCATGGGAAAAACGAGGAGAACTATGGCGAACGTGGAACCGCAAGCTCGGCGAAAGTCCGAAACTCATCTCGATTTCTGCTTTCGAATTTTCACGCTTTCCAACGAGATAATGGTCTTTCGGGTTATCGTTTCCCTTGAGAAATATATCACCTGAGACGTGAGTATTGTGCGCAGATGTTACGCGCAATAATAATCACAATCATGTAATTGATTTAACGATAAAATTGTGAGATCTTAAAATATGTATATTACATTTCTTCCTATTTCTCTCTTTTTCTCACTTTCTCTCGTACATTACAATAAATAACAATTACAATAAATAACCAATAAGAGAAAACTAAATTAGTTGAATATCGCTTCTCTAAATATTTGAATATACATATTCTCTTATATATATAGATTAATTCTATACTTTACCAATTTTTTCTTTTAAGTTTTTTCTCTTTCAATCATAAAGCCGTTATATCCCAAATAATAAGAGACTTTCCTCTGACCAGATCAGATCCGACAAACGATATGTTGGAAAAAGTAAAACAAGACTACTTTCGGAAAAATAGATGACCAAGGTATAGAGGGTAGAAAGATGGTAGCTTCCGGAAGAAAGTCGCAAACTTGGCAAAATAGCGAAACCTGAAATTTTAGCCCCACATCTTCGAATTTTCACTCTTTCCATCGAGATAATAGGGTTTTCCCGGCATCTTGCCATATAATATTTTATCTGAAATTCAAGTGACATTGTTTATTAACATTAGCCGCGAAGTAATCGTGATTTTCGCATTCACGAATGATGCCGAGATTGCCGAGAAACGCCGGCCATTTGTATGCAGAGAAGCTCAGAATGAATAATCTTCTTGGTGCAATCTTTGCGCTAACCTGGGATCGTTCGTATCGCGCTTCACCGCGAATATCGTGCATGATAAATTATCTTCGCGAGATTATTTTATCAAGATCCAAATTCTATTTATTGCATTACGCGTATATGTTCAACTTTTGAACTCTATAGCATTTTAAATCTATATATGATAGATAAACTTTATCTGCCAAACTAGCTTCATATTATAATTATATATATAAAAAATGCAATTTTGATCATGAATTTTATATATATATAAAAGTTTCTCTATCAAGGATCAGGTTGCGGATCTATAATTTTCTTTGTTTTTCCTATTTTATTTCGATGATGTTTGTCTGATTCGTATACGTCGTATCTACAACGCGTATCGTGACGTGAGTCACAGATGATAAATCAGCGTTATGCGAGCATTTTATTGGAGTAGACATTCCTCTCGCCGTGGAAGGAAGTTTTTGCCACTCTGCGTGCAAGCCCCGTTCAGTTACACGATGACGGATAATTAATGCCAAGCGGCGCGCAGCTCTGATTTATTGCGAGTGATGTAATTACTAGCGCGTTCGGACTTGCGAAGTACGTAAGAATTTTGTAGAGATTGAGATTGATTTGAGGAATCAAAGTAATTTCCTGCATGATTAATAAATATCTCCAATCAGTTGCCGTTACGCTTATTAGATAATGCTTTTTTCTCTTTGTTTTGCCATTAATTGTGCTCGATATAATCTTCTAATGTGAATATTACAAAACTGTTAATGTATAATTGCATTAGTGTTTAGATAACGACATTTATTGATTCAATTAATTATATTCATTTGTATATTAATAAATAAACTATAATAATAATGAATTTTATCCGCAGTCTGCACTTGAAAATTCATGATTTAATTAAAACTGTTTTATTTTATTGTTTTATTAAGATATTTTACTTTAAGAAAAACAAAGTCAAAATTATACATAGAATCTATAATATTGATATCGCAATCTATATCAATTTGATTTATTTATTCTAAAGAATAATGTGAGTACAAGCATTATACATCTATACCATATATTTTCCATAGGACATAATAATTTATGATTATTAAGGCAATTTTATTATAATATTGATGACAGAATTGTAATAAGGATAATTATAATAATTATTAAATAAATAGTTGGTTAATGAGATGAATTAACTCTTTTCATATTTCCATGAATTATATAATTACATAATGTAGTTTCTACCTTTGTCGACATAGTAACGAACTTGGATTAAATACTATTGCGTTATGTTATGGAACTAATTTAGCGCATTTAATTGATTTAATTAATTATAAGTACAGTATAAAATATTTCCCTTGATCACGAAGTTAAAAATTATTTTTACTGTATTTAAACAGAATTGTTCTTACATAATGTATCTTCAAAATTCGCTTACCTCTTGTCACATTTATTCGTATTGTACACTGTGTTAATATATGAGCACGCTTTGTGTGCCTCGAGGTTTGCCTTGAGGGGTAAAATTAATGAACTGGTTTTGCTTTCTTATACTAGCTATACGAGCTTACCTTTCTCGACTGAAGTTACCAGAGCACACAATGACCAAACGCCATCCTAGAAAAGCTCAGGTGGTGTCAGACCACGTAATACGAAACCGTAATCAGCCTAATGGCTCTATGTTATCTTTCTCTCTTTGTGAAATCGACCGTATAATCATCGGAAAGAAAGAAAAGACATAGACAGAGAGAGAAAGATAGAACTGTTTCAATTTTTACTCATAATAATAAAACCAAAGCACTCGTCGAGCGCCAGGTAATTTGAGGTACCAAGTATAACAATTATACTTAATAATGAAAAATAATTCCCTCGTTATATATATTCTTCTTTTTTAAAACAATTGAAAATAGTCTTGAAGGAATTATTTATAAATCTTAGAGATTAATTCTATTTTAAAGAAAGTCGAGAACGGCTTGCACATTTGTCACCTTTATGTCTTTTATATAATAGAAGAGAATAGAAAGCATTAATCCTTTCCAATGTTGTAGCGGTAATGTACCATAGGATTAAAAAGATTTTACGTGGTCAATTACTCTTTGTACAAGACGGGAACTGATATGTTAAAATCCGCGCTTTCCAAGCGAAGTTTAAGACGCATTACGGTGATGCATATTGTGATGTGCACAAAGCAACTCATTTCGGACACAATAAAAGGGAATGCAAAGCACGAGTTATGTAAACCGTGCGTAGCCATAAATGCAGGGATACAGAACGTAATTAACACAGTCAGTCCGAGCGGCTACAAGTTCATTATCCGGCTTGTGTAAGCACAAAATTTTATTGATCAGCAAAAGATTCATGTAAATCACTTGCTTCTCCTCGAGCATTCTTGCTCCAGAATAAACAAAACGAGCCGGCAAACAGAACCTAGTCCCATGCAAACAACATCACGAAGCAATTTGATTAATGAAGCCGTTACTCGTCTGTGTATTTATAATATAAATGTAACGCGGAAATTAATATATGCTTACGTATAAATTTATAGATATCATAATTTGAAACACTAGAATTGAACAAAGAATTGTAATTGATTTCGCTGAATTATTCTTTTTGAGCTTCAAAATGTATTAACTCTCAAAAATTTTAATGCAATATATTCTCTCTCCGTGTTTTATGTTTTTTTATATTATTAATTTACTTTAATTTATTAATTTAATTTTGCTAAATATCGTTCTGTTATTGTTGTCTGTTTCAGGCGCTGCCACCGCCAAAGATGCTACATCTTCGAGTCGGTTATAGCGAAGAAGCGTACTCGAGACTTTAGAAGACTCGACAGAAATCTGGTAAGTTCTGGTAACTTAAATATTGATTTCATGCTTGAAAGGAATCTAAATTACTTGCTCTATCGACCGATCGACTAAATCTTCTGATAAAAAAGTTTTAAGTGAAGTTTCCTCTGCGAAGTTGAATTGTAAATCGACACGCAGTAATTGGAGCCTGTGAGACTCATGTATAGAGAATATACAAGTATAAAAGACAAATAAAGTTTATAAATAAAAAAAATGTAATAATAATCTTAAATTATATAATATTGTAACAAGTCGTACCCAAATAGTATAAAATAAAATTTTTACGAATTTTAAGAAACGCATTACAGAAAATTATTACAGAAAAATATTAGATTTGTTATTACAAAGAAATAAAAAAAAATTGTGTTTTGTTTTTTTTTATGATATAATGATATATGATATAATTTATTCTTTTATATTTTTGCAAAATTAATTTCATGTTATTTTAATAAATAGTTTATCAATATTTGTTAGGACATGTGGTAGTAATTCACATCAAGTGTACAGGAAATATAGCAAATCCGCTATCCTTTTCCGGATTTCACATATCATGTGCAATTAAATCACAAGAACAGCTTAAAATAATCGCTGATTTTTCTCGTCTACCTGACAAGCTTCTATGCTTGAATGAAAGTTTCAGCCAAGTGCGCGAGGATTTTACGCTTTCACGATGATTCAGTAGACTTAATGAAAGATTTTCAAAATCTGTTAGCGACTTTTAAGCATAATCCTTCAAGCGTAAAAGCTAATTTTAAGCGGCTTCTATCACTTCGATAATACCACAGAAGTTGCAGAGCTAATATTTTACTGAATATTTAAAGTAGTAAACGTTTGTAAAGTTTCCTAAATATTCTCATTAATTTCTCATTAATTTGATAATACATATTTTATATGTAATTAATTATATTTTATATGTATTAATTTTATATGTAATTAATAATGAATTTTTCTGATAACTTGTTGCAATAATTATTTTTTGTATTTTTTAACAAAATTATATGTGAAACATATATTTGAAAATATAGGATATGCTTAGAAAAAAAAAATAAAATTGTATATCAAGGAAAACTTTTTGATATTTTTATTTAATTATTAGATATTAGAAATATAAAAAAATTACTTCTTTCTTAATCTTATTTTTATCAAAATTTCTTTTAATAAACTATAAAATGTGCAATAATATGCGATAAAAACTAATTAAAGTTCTTTCGTAGAGTGATCTTCATTTAATTGCACGATACTATTTTATAAGAAAATCTTATCGAAATTTCATTTCATTGAAACGCATTCTTGTGAATTCTTGTCTATAAGAGATCTCTATAAAACTCAGCTTTTCAAACGTTTCCTTTGATGTTAGCACGTAATGTGGATTCGTCTGGATGTTAATTAATATTTCCACTTTCCGCATAAAAGCGTCTCGACGGGCAGGTGAAAAGCACACAAATTCCTATGCTACGTTGCGTGGATTCTCATACAGATAGCAAATTTCAGAATCATCACGCTACAATTATTCACAAACTCTTTTTAAAAATATTGATGTTATATACATTATGTGTACATTGTGTATTAATTAATCAAGTTATTTTAAGCAAAACGCGCTCTAAACTGATTTCATATTATTTGTACGTCCGCCATGTATTCGTATCTCTATTTTATTTAATAACCATGATAGTTAGGAATCGCGCAGATATCGAATATGCTTGCGAAGGAAAAAGGAAACAGAAGGAAGGATCTGCGCATTGTGGAGCGAGGATTTCGTGGCTGGGTTGTACGCGGAGGGACTATAAATTTTCAGATCGTGAAACAGGAAGGCGAATACACGCCTCAGGTCTCTGATACGGTCACGCACGTGCTTCTTCGCACGCACCGTCTCCCGTCGTTCCCTCCTTGAAATTTTATCGCGGAACGAATCCAACGAAAACGATCATAAAACTTTGCACTTTACAACCCCCCGGCTCGGAGAAGTCAAGCGCGAGGGGCTGAAAATCCAACTCGTAACCGAACAAGTACAGGCGTGCCCAATATTCTCCTCCACTGAGTCCTAAACTGGAAACTGCGCTCGTTTATATTTTAATTGCTCTGACTTCACGGCCAGACGAGACAAATGGCACTTTATTTCACAAATGCAGCGCGGCCCACTTAATTAAAACCAATAAGTTAATAGTAAATAGTAAAAATATAAGGTGATGAAACATGACTTTAATTGTTCAATTAAAGATTCATTGCAAATTGTAACTTTTAATTTAATTTTTTCCTACGGAAATAAAAATCAACAAAACAGTTTATTTATGTAAATTTATCTGAACTATTCTGGTAAAATGTTACATCCGCAAAAACAACGTTTTTTTTGTCCCGAAAATTTTTACAGAAGATAACGTTCTATGTATAGTATTGAAAAATTCATATAGAGAATATACGGAATACGGAAAGAATTATTTCAAATTCAGTTTCGTACATCAAGTCTCTTTTAATATTTAAAAACGAGAGACACAAAGCTTTGCGTCCTATTCTAATATTTTAACATAACTGTGTCCGCGGGTTTCCTCGCTTCCGCATAACGTAACTGTGAAATACCGCGAAAAGAGGAAGAAGCGCGAATGAGGCGAATCGTGCGCTCTTTTTAGCAAAGGCAGCAGGAAAAGATACAACGGGAGAAAAGAGCCTCCCAGGAGGCTCAATGGCGCACGAGAGATAAACCGTCGGAACGCATTGAAACTCCGCGTAGTCGAGCAAAATGGAAATGACTCGAACCATTCGTGAGATAAAGCGTTACTATTCGGATAATTATTGAATGAAAATTGAGACACGATTGAAATAGGTGTCGAGAATCTGATTGAATTGATAATTCATGAAAACACTAGTCAAAGTCAATCGCAATAAAATAGATAAGTAAAGGTATCTATTTTTCGCCTTAAAAAGAAATAATATTTAAAGTGTTTATTTTTAGAATTATATAATCATGGTTTTGTAAAATGTAAAAAAAATTTTAATCTTTTTATATAGGCTCTCAAGAGTTAATTTGACGCGAATAAATATAAAATAAAAATTTATTTAATAAATATAAATCTTCTTAGTGTGCATTTCTAATTTGAAATTCTTTACTAAGATATTTGATATAAATTAAAAATTTGCAATAAGCTAACGTTATATTTTTGTACACAATTTAAAATAATCCGCAAAGTAGAATTCTAAATTATATTAAATGCACACTCAATTATGTTTCAGGACAAAATGTCGATGACTGGAAGCTTAATGGGATACGAAAACAATAACGATGTGAACCAGGCCAAGTGTAAGAAGCCGTTGAAGCCGCTGCCAGTTGTATCGAGCATAAGCTCGAGCGGTGTTACCACGAGCACGAGCAAATCGAAGAGGGCACGAAAATCTACGAGGAAAGATTCGTGTATTCGCGGTCATGTGAACAGTCTTTGGTCCGTCTGGTACGGCATTCTGGCTGTCGCTTTTCAGGCGTACATAGCAATGAGATACGCCAGGCGATTCGCTGGTAAGATATTGTTTCCTCGTTTTATTCACCAAAAATACATTTTTCTCTAAGATTGATTACGTTATCAGATTATCCAAAAATCCTCTTTTATTGGATCAATGATTTTATTTCCGAATAAATTATTTATTTACCATCGCGCACAATTAAATCGAATTTAACAAATAGTATAAAATTTTCTATAAAAAGTACTTTCGATCCTTTTTAATATAGATTGCACAAAATTGCATAACAGCAATTTATTGTTTTTACATCTAATGGATTACTTGATTTATAAGTTAAAAAAATGATGTAAAGAATAATATAACGATTATGAAATAACAAATAACTGACTTTGGAGGATTTCTCTTTTTCCCGTTTGTTTAAACTTTAATTAATAAAACTTCTGGATGAGTTCTTGAATGGTTCGTTGGTTTTCCTTATTTTCCGGCTATTTCCGGCGGCGGTTTTGCGTAAATTTCTTTTCTTGGCAGCTGGTACGAGGTTTCCGTTACTGAAGGTCATTACGTAAAAGATACACGATTGAGAAATTACCAGCGAAATTTTTCGTGCTTTCTATCCAAACTGCTCTTTCCAAACTAAGAAGAGACCTTAATTCCATTCCTCTCAGTGGGATTAAAAGAAAATCAGAGATAGAAACGCTAGTTAAGTAGATTGTAGATCCAAGAAATTGTAAACGAATTAATATCCTATTAAGAGGATGTTAACGTTAATTCCTGATAATTCTTTAATCGGTCATAAATTCGAGAATAACGAATGATTCTCCTTTTCTTCATTATCCTTTTCATTTAATCGTGATATCAAGGAACTTAATTCTCCTAAAGTAAGATTATCTTCTTGAAAAAGAACACAAACTTTGTTTTATCGTAATTAGATTTGAAACAGGAACTAATATAATTTTATATCTTCTCATAAATTCGATCTGCACAAAGTTGATACAATCTTTGTAATTAATAAAAGAAAACGTTAAAATTGTGAAAATGTTACGAATTGAGAAAGATTATTTTATCTGTTAGTATATTTAACATATTAAAATATATATTTTTTAATATATTATTACAGCGTATAATTTTTTAATATATTTTCACAACTTTATATCATTTCTTTAGCTTACTTGTCATTACCATGGCCAGCGGATGCGCCACCTCCTAAAATCGAATTGTACGCTTGCCTGGTGCTAGCCGGCACCGGAGTCGTCCTACTTCCGGTATTACTTGGTGCGGCATTCTTGAAGCTTGGCAATCTCGCGAACGATGGAATAAAACTAGGTCGGCATTTAAGCGCCTGTTCGCGCGACCCGCCATCTTCGCTTCTCACTAATAATAACAGTAAGTAGGTCATAAAATTTTAATTTTACACATATACACAAGTATATAAACGAAAACTTTATGGTACATTGTAAAATTCATAATAATAGATTATAAAGATATCAATATCTCTTTATATCTTTGTCTAAATTGAAAACATTTACAAACCTTTATTTGTTTGACAGTTTTAAGAATTTTTTTACATTTGCATTTTTTTTTACATTTATTGCGACGCTCAAAGTAATCTATCGTGTCGATTGATCGAAATTGACAATTAACAAATGATAAATTTCATTTAAATAAAGAGCAACGAAAATTAAATAGGACTAACATCTGTTTCACGTTTTTAAAAAATGATGGATTGATCCTAATTACAATGTATAACTTCGAAAAAGACGCTGAGCAGGACGATAACTACTGTTTTTTAGGTCTGGTGAATAATTTATGGAGACACGGTGGCCCTACAGCGGCCTTCGTGCATCTCTGCACGGCCATGTGCTTCCTCTTACCCTCTCTGCTCATGGAAGCGAGGCTAATACACGCTGGATTTCTGCCAAAAGGTAATATAAATGTCTCTGCATTGCTACCCGTTATGCTTCTTTAGAGCTTAAAGGACAGACGTATGATTTCCCCGAAAAAAAAAATATGAAATAAATAAGTAATACTGCATCCAATTTTTCCATCAAAAATCAATTAGAAAATTAGGGATAGAAATGCTAATTAAATAGAAACTAATAACGTAACAACTATTGTATAAAAAAAGAATCTACTTTCTTTATTAATTGGAAAGATTTTCGCTTTCGAATAATCATTGGTTGAAAAGTATTATGCTACCTTAGATTGAGAAAAATATTTATTAAACTTTCTTTATATACTATATTTTTAATTCCTTTGTTAAAGAAGCTTGATTTTTAAAGTAGAAACTTGTTTTAGAAATTTGATATTAAAGATTCGTTTTTCTTATGACCTGAGAATTAAATAAAAATTAAATAATTCTACCTTACATTTGGCTCATCTAGTAAGACAATCACTTTCTCTTTAACACATGCACTATTTTATTCAATAGTTTCGATGAAATATTCCTATCAATTTCTATTGAAATATATTTGTATGACACCAAGTCTCTAACATATTAATGAATAAGATATCTACATATATGAAATAAATAATTTTTAAAATTATTTTTACGTTTCTGGCGATGAGATAATCTAGTGATTTCATCGATATATCGCTTTTTATCAAACAAAATCACACTTTCATTTCACTTTAAAAGCGTGATTACCGTTTCCAGGCAATATTGAATGAATAAGAGTCAAGATCGACTGTATCAACGTACACTTTGATATCTCTGAATTTTCATGGGGACATCATGATATACAGATATACAGGGTGCACCAAATTGTGGAAACGATCGAATATCTCGAAAACAAAGAATTTTTGAGAAAAATGTTTTCAAAAGTTGTAGTTGTTTCAAAAGATGTATGTAATGAGCGTATCAGTTTTGACTTTGGGTGGTGTCGTCAGATTAAGGTCACAATCGCAATCGCATCGCAATCTTCAAGTCTTATAACTCGAAAAGTACTTAAAGAAAAATAACTTCATTAGAGTGTTTTAAAAATGCTCGAGGTAAGCTGCGAGAATATGTGATAAAAAATGGGAATTTTCATTTTAAAAAATCTATCTAATCTTGATCTGACCTTAACGACGCCTAATGTCAAAACTAGTACGGCAATTAAATAGATCCTTTGAAACCTTGCAACTTATGTCTGAAACAATTTTCTCAAAAATTTTGGCACATCCTGTATAATGCGAAAGAAAACAGTGAGATCAACGTGCGAAATCGAGCATCTTTCCGCGATCACTTTTCCGGAGCTTTCCCATTTCGCATACGCACCCTCGCTTGTGCAAACAATAAGATAAGAGGGTTCGACGAGAGAAGAGAGAACGTTCCTACCGTTTGTTAATGCAGTACGCACTTCAAAGTACATTCGCTCTACCGATCTGCAAACGTTTGATATTTAAACCAAATGAAATCTCTAAATAAGAGTAATAATTTGACTAATCCGATCGTTTTAACGAATCAATGAAATTAACAGATAAATACAATAAACTTTGCATCTGGTTTCTTCACCCTAAGTATTTTTGCTTTTATACGAATCTAAAAAATTATTATAATTATCTAATTGTAAGATTTTATATATTGTAATACTCGTATCATTTCTTTTATATTTTACAATTTTATTTTCATATCTTAAGTTTTTTCTTTTTCGATACTAGAAAACTGTTTCATTTTTGACCAGATAATCTTACACTCTTCCATGCTTGCAGGAAGGAACCATGCGAAGCGATAACAATTTATAGGGCCGTAAAACAAAGATAGGTGGCCATCTAAATGTTTTATTACTTTTAACTTTATTTCATCAAACCAAAAATCTAAATCTATTTCTTCTTTTCCTCTTGCAATCTATATCAAATTTATTACTTTTTTACTTTTCTTGCGCGTAATAAATAACTTAGAAACTGTTTGTTCACAATATGAACTAATACAATGCAACCCATCATTTCGCAAACTTTGAATTGTCCGACAGATGATGAGCCACAGCTAATTTGGCGGATGTACGTTAATCTCATAAATTTCGGCGGATGCCCGGCCGGCAGGTAATAATTTCCATAATTAAAGCGCCGCCGTAAAGTCACGTTCGTTCGAACAAATACAACGTTCGCGTCCGGCGCAGGTTGTTATTACCAAAACTGCTAAATACGCTCGCCGCGAACATGTTAAAACGAAGCAACCGGACGGATGTTTCGTCCAACGTGTTAACGCGCGCTCGCCCTCAAAAATTGCGCTGTCTCGCAATATGGTCAAAGTTTCTATATCCTGCCGGCAGGCAGGACGATAATACCAAGCCAGTTTCTCGGTTCCGGAAATATCATCAGCCGCCGAGCAGAAGGAAAGTTTCTACATGGTTTCGCCCATCTCCATGGCGAGCAATCGCGTCGACCTGAATAAATGCATTTCTACGTCGAAGGCTAAACTCGATAAGCCGCGATTTACGGCGAGGTTCCTTGACGCATAAAATGAGAAATTTAACAGGCGTCTATACGCGCGCTTCGTGATCTCGTTTTCTGACATATATGGTGACATCGCGATGTTCACCGAGAGAATAATAGACACTGATTGACATAAAAATTGATATAAAAAATAGCATAGCATACTTGATAACAATTGATTTATTTTTATACAATAGAGAACGTATAATAAGCGAGAAAGTATGATATACGAAGAAAATGTCTTTTTTTTTTCATGTTCTATTCATTTTTGGAATTTATAATATTTTAATATAGTTTGTTTAAATAAAGTCTTACACAGATATGTATATGCAGACGGCAATATTGTTGTCACATTGCCTTTTTAATCTCTCTATTGCGTGCGATCGCGCAATATATCACGTAGCGAAGAGAAAGCATTTTCAAGCAGATGCAACAGTGGCAGTTCCAGCTTCGCTGGCGATAACATACACAATAGTAAACTCGTCGATGTCACACGGGCAACGGTGTGCAATGAACATTATTCATCCCCCACATATCTAAACTACATTAGTCTGCAACTGTAAACCAAGCTTGCTTTCTCGGCAGGAAAATTATTCCAAGATGTTATAGAAAATATCTTCTAAATTTTGTTTGGACAATATCGCATCGTGAAAATGTAAAAATAAAATACACAGCGTTTTCTGTCGAGAAAATAAAGAAATATTTTATCATTGCATCTGGATATGTCTTTCTTAATTAAGTAAGAATGAATAAGTTATTTTATATAGAAATTATCATATTTTTTTAATAATTATTAGATTATCTGCGTAGAAATATTGAATATTTTAAAAATATTTTTCTAAATTTTTGTTTATTAAATTAACCACGTCATTCTTTTTTATTTTCACGATTATACCGTTTATATTTTTGCAACTAACATTAACGCGTCTCGTGCAGAAAACCGATGAATTATGTATTTGCAACGTGGAATTAAAACTTGGTGTTTATAAATATAGCGATCTCTCCACTGTTTTTCGCAGCGCGACATATCAGCGAAACGAGTTTTCCACCGGATTGTTAATTAAATGCCGGAAAATCAAGTTTAATCGGATTTCCACGTTCTCCAATCCCAAGCTTCGTACAGCCGATTTTGAAATATCGACGCAGACGGATGGTATTTCGGACTTTAGGCGCATTAATACAGGGAGTCAATATATACACACGCGCGCACGCGAAAGTTATCCGACATAATGCACCGCCGGCGCTTGCAAATAGGTATCATTCGCAGTGGGCATTAAGCTCACTCGTAATTACAGTAAAGTGACGTACGTAGTCTGCTCTAGAGGTCGACGGTAACGTCGCTCGTAAATGCTCGTCCACGTGCGTTCACTCTCGTAACAACGCGCTCGCACGCTCGGGAGGACTAGGAGGAAGGCTCGATTCAACTGAGAGATACTTTCGCCTTTCAGGTTTTTCTACCCGCTTTCGTCGCTTAATTACCGGCAATGTCCCATCCGGCGGAATTGTTCACAAAATTAAAATCTTTAACTCAGCGGAGACCGGTTGTACAAACTGGAGCTGTGTGCCTTCTGTTCTCGGCGTCTGCAGCGAACTCGAGCCAGGATTAATTATAGACTGAAATACAAACGATGTCAAGTGACAAGAAAATTTTTCAAGCTTTCATACTTTTCATTCTTTTTATGCTTACTCTGCAGCGTGCAAACCTATTGTCTCCTAGATAAATATATATTAAACTTCCATTATTAGAGAGTAATTTTTCATGTGCATTATAATTCTGCTTGTATATTATTATACATTATTATACATATAATATATTGAGTTTTTTATCTTGCTTTATTGTGAAATCTTTAAATTGCAGTTGATAATTTTATTTGATTTCTTGTAATCTCCAGCTTCATTATGTGATTATTATCAAATCCGAAATGAACGCTTATGTAGCTATATGTTATTCTAATCACCATTGTACGTGTATATAAGCAATTTATCACAATTCAATGCATACGGATTTTCCACGAAAATCAGAAAACAACGGATTTTCCACGAAAAGAGGAAATTGCGACAGCCTGAAGAATAGCGAGATAAATTGCAGTGCCCCGTTTAACCCGTTGCTCCTGTAATTAATCGTACGTATAACATCCAAAGAAATTCAAGAGTGAGAAATGCAGAAAGTTGGACACATAGATCACAAGTTTGTACTTTTCCTTGACATGCATTAATGGAACGCTACAAATAATAATTATGGAACGTAGAACTTTTTAAAACTCTAAAAATACAATTATCATTTATTATTTAGCTGGCAAACTGTCATATTTTAATGATCAAACGCGAAATTTTTCTCTTCCTGTAAATTTGATTAAAGATTATTTCTTCTATAATTATATTAAATAACTTTGCGTTTTTATACAACTCGTGAGGTTTTTTTCGTATGTATTTTTCATAAAACAGAAGCTTTAACTATAACATTCAAAACTTTCGGGCAATTGCTTTTTGACGTAGATGAGGACATATCGCTCGTAGCGAATGTTTGGATGATTTAGAAGAGCAACGCAAATATCATCGGCCGAATGCGCACTCGGACGCAAAAACAGGCTTTCGAAGGCTTTAGAAAGCGCGCAGAAAATACAGGAGTAGAGAAATGGAAGTTAGAGTAGAAAACTATGAGAACCTCTGGTCTGGTGCGATCAAAACTTCGGCCATCGTACGCAAGTTTGTGCTAGTTTAATGCTCGTATTACGCAAGGCCATGTTTATGTTTACGGGAGTTTAGCACGGGGTGAAGCTCAGAGTGTCTCGACGAACCCTGTTCACGCCGCGCGGCATGTAACATATTACGTACGGGTGGCTCCTAAGAAACTATCCGTCCCTTATCCGGTTTGTCTCTTCCTCTCGCCAACCCTGGAATTAAATTCGTCGGAGATGTGAATTTCGCGCAAGTACGCGCGCACGCTTATTTTGCTAAATACGAACTATGTAGTGCGCGACGCGAACTTGGTTATTCCTCGTCAAAGCAATCCGATTTATCGAGGTATACGACCCCAAAGTTGTCAACGCAAAGTTTATGCATATACGTGCCGCGAAACCATGGACTTCCAAAGCCATGCTAGCTCTAGCCATAGCTTTATCTAGGATAAATATATTTATGTACGAATATATACGACCAGACGAAACCACAGCGAAAGCACGAATGCGGTTGCTATAATGAAAATTGAACGAACGAAATTACAGATGTTTCTCGTAATTACAAATTATATTTCGGTCAGATATTTTAAAAGATGTATTATTATCACAAAAACAGATATTTGTTATTTTCGTAAATTAGTAATCATTAATATCGATTTGATGTGTAATATTAAATATTAACTACAATGAGCTGTGTTTTTTTATCAGCTTTTGAATTCTTAAAATATAGAAAAACTTTCTTTTTCTCTCTCTTTCTCCATCTCTTCTCCATCTAATTGGAAAACTTGTTTTTGTGCTACTGACAGATTATTTATGAGTTATAACGTGCGTTTTGTGAATTAATTAATCAGAACGAATAAAAATTTAAACGAAGTAATAAAACTAAGAATATATATTTTATACAGAATAGTCACGCACAGGCAATAATTTTAGACGGTTTATCTTTATTATTTTTATCATTATCTACAATCGTAAAATCACGTCAAATGTAGGCCATGAAAACACAATAATATGTTATAGTATTTTGTCATGTAAACGCGTGTTAGGTTCACATTTATTGAATAAATGCCACACTTTTGATTACTAACACATAGTTTGATGAAATGCGATTGTTATTTTTTCTGATTAAGACAATTACGATAATTAAATCTATCGCATGAAGTGCGATTTATCATTATCTCTAAGATCCACAAAATGCATTTAACGATGTACGAATTGCGAAAAAACTGTGAAGAAACTTTTAACAAGTTCTATCTAATCACATTACAAACCTTTCAACTGATTATTTTAAAATAAATACAAAATTTAATGAACATTAGTATGTGTATGTATATATACTTTCATCTAATCATTTTTTACATATATATATATATATATATATATATATATATATATATATATATAAGAAATTAATAGATGAAAGATAATGAATTAGATAAAAGAACTTTATGTAAACTATATTTCTTTTTAAATTACTTTATATTTTATACAACAAGTGGACATATCTAATAATTTTTCCAAAATTTCCAAGCTTGTGTTAATAAGATTAGTCATACATAATTTCATCATTACATAATTCACAAACAACATATATTCTAAGTTATACATATAAGGTACGATATTAAAATATTTGAATCTAAGTTTGTTTTTTACAAATTTAATTCCGCTATGTTTAAAGTTATGCACGCACTAAATAAATGTCCTTCACTTTCTGTAATTATGCAAATTTCAAATTTCGTTATAAATATTCTCGAATAGCCATTTCATGCAGAATAATAGGACTCCTCCGGGAAACGCTCGAAAAGAAAGCCTTTAAATAGCCTTTTTCATAAAAGCCTCCCAGCTAACGCTGTGAATAGTAAATGCGTGGTATTCGCTTCAATTTGCATTATATTTATGTGAAATAGAGTCACTGTCTAACAGATTTGATACGCTAGCTACTATTCTAAAGAACGTAAGATTATGCAGAAGTATAATCATGAACGCAATATTTTCTTCTTTATCCCATCACTAATCGCAAACGTATTGCTTTTATATTTATTATATTTATGAATAAAGAAATATGCTATCAGTGTACTTGAAATATTCAAGTATTGCTTAGGTACAGTTAAATATCATGTATTATTAATACTTTTTCTAATAATTTTTCTTATATATTTTTTTTTATTTTTCTTATAGTTTATAGTAACACACACATAAGATAATCATATTTTAAATTAATCGCAATAAAGTTAAATCAAACTACAAAATCAGGATATCGTTAAATAACAAAAAGCGAAATTGAAAAGACATTTTTGACTTTAATATGAGCTTGCAATTCTACTTTTTAAAAATTCATCTGTTTATTCAATGATCTATGATTTTCTATATTTTAAACGATAGCGAATAGAGACAAACGAATGTATTTACGAAATAATTTTTTCATATAAGCGTGGCGCAAAAAGAGGATGATATTTTCCATTTACGCTCAAGCAGCGCGAGCAGTGCGCGAATTAAAGTTGACTCTGATCTCGCAGTAGTACGAGTCAACAATTCGCATAGGCCATTCACGACGCGGAGTGAATTCGAGTGTTCGAGCACGGTACAAAATAGCCCTCGCTCATATTCGAAAAATAGAACAGTACTTGAATCTGCCGCACTTAATGCGCCACGCATACACGCTTTACGCGATCGCGATTCATAAGCGAGTTTGATGAAAACAACCCTTTTCCTTTGAACGTGCTCCCTACCCGCGTCGCGTGATGATGCGACACGAAGAGCCCACATAATGAAATTGCTAATAACGTGGCTTGCGCAGACTACCAGTCTGGCTGCCATAAACGCCGATAGATTTTATGTCTCGTTAAAAGCGCCTGTTAAATTCTTGGCTTTAAATCCAAGTTCGAGATATAAAAATGTCGAACCGGCCAGATAACAGAACGCGCTCGATAGATTTTATTGGTGTCGTAAATTGTACAAACTAAATTGAACATGATTAAAGGGTCATGTAGGTATAATTCTTCTATATTTCCTTTCATGTTCACATTTGTGCAAATATTCTAAGTTTTCCGATTGAAATAAATCGAAATATAAAATACAGATAAAATCGATTTTATTTCAAGAATTCAAAACGCGTATAGACTTAATTTATAAAGATCAATTTTCATACGTCTGTATATTTAAAGCGATTTGCATACCATTATTATAACCAATAACTTATTTATATTTATTTATAAATTGAAAATAAAATAAAATCAAATAAAATTTTACAACGTCAAATATTAAATATAAAATTTTACACATCTTTTTTTTAAATGCTTCTCTGAAGGAAAATCTTTTTTTTTTGTTTTATTAAAATATAGCAACCCCTTAATCATCGATAATTTAGAACTGCGTTGCTGCGGTAATGATAAGATACTTTGCTGTGAGACTTCAAAGTATCTGCTCGATCAAATTAAGGTTTAAAGGATCGTATCTCTTCGCACCATAATGGAATTAGCATCATCTTAATTTACGAAGATCACCTAAAGGTCTTTTCTCTTGTTCACAGGAATTTCTTGAAGGTATCTCTTCCGATGTTTATAATTCTTTTATTCCGAGACATCTCTCTCAAAAAATAAAAAATATCTAGGAAGGAAAAAACATACAACATCTTCTTGTAATAAAAAAACGTTGACATTCATTAGAATAAAGTTACACACAAAGTTGTTGAGAAGTCGGAATGAAAAGTAAACACTTTTCATCTGCATCTTGTAAAAGCGATACTTTCTTAGTGTTGCTTTCCTAAATTATTTCTCATTTTAACATCTTCGTTATGTCGCAAAGTCTTACATATAATATATACTTGTTATAAAAAATATATTGTTTAATTAATTTTATTTCTTTTTATTATTTTTAATTGTATATTTATTCAATTAAGCATTGAAAACTAGAATCACAAATAATCACAAATAATAAAACTTTCATTTAAATAAAAAAAAAAAAACAAATATGCAAATTTCTTAAACAAAAATAATCATAGAGAACATAAATTTTATATAAATGAATTATGCAATGTTTTTTTATCAAATTATTACATAACGCATGATAAAAATCGATAATTTCTACTTGACACTGTACTACCTATATATCTCAATTATGGTAAAAATCCTGAATAAAAATCAAATCGTTCATCCAATAGCGATACCTGCTTCGATTTTTCTGCCAAAGAGAGGAATGGCAGATAACCGACGGCTGTTGCTTTTGCATGGACATCCGTACCCCGGCGGTTCCGTCCGCTGAAGTGAAAACCCGTGTTATCATTATGCCCGATCCCTTTTCTGCACTCACGCCATAGGAAAACTTTCGACGCGCTTTTCCGCTCGAAATCTCACAATCGACGACCTCTGGCCAGCTCTTCGCGCCGTATCCAATTTTCTGTGCAGATATCGACTGACGCATTGATTGATTCCAGTGAAACTCGAGACAGGATTTCTCGAACACAGACCTTTGCGATGGACGGGGGTGGCGTCGAAGTTCGCTCATTATACCTGTTGCTAATGGGGATCACGCGCTAATGATTTGCCTGGTAGAAACTTTAAACGACCATGAAATATGAAATTCCTTTTCGTTTTCATGAGGTCGACTAAACGCGTTTAAGAGAAGATAGAGAAAGAGATAGTATAACTGCGTGTATCAAACGTATCGGAATAATTCGAAAACTTTCCTAGAGTGTCTATTCGTGCCCGAAGTGTTATAACTGTTAAGCAAGTATTTCGATCGTATCCGTAATTAGTTCGAATCGATTTGAGTACAAAAATGATAGTAAAAATAATGATGATTATACAAAATCAAATTCTGTGTTTATTAAATATACTTATTGGTTTTCGAATCAAAAGCTCTACTTTACATAATAATATTTCATTACATAGCAAACAATAATAAACTTGATAAATGTTTTTTAATAATTCGTGATTTTATGCAAAACAAAATGCATAATAAAGTCTCTGAAAACAGTATAAATAATATACTATGCTCTTCTAAGCTGGATCACAGGTATGCAAATCATGGTTGGCTACCGTTGCCTTAATGCATTTTTAATAGATTGCCAATTTAATTTTTGATAGCTAGCAGCACGATACACATCTTTATAGAGTAAAAATTACGCAATGAAAAATTAACGCACAATTTCAAATTTTATAGCATTAATCTATATCTTATATCATATTTTTGTTATTCATTTTAATCATTTATGTTAAATTTATGTTTAATAATTTAATTTTGATTATATATCTGGCGGTGACAATGATACACATTAGGAACGCTTAAAAATAATTTATTGCGCAATTTCAGAGCATTTAACTTTTAGATAATGAAATCTTATTATATTACTTAATGGTTGCAAACAAAATCAAAACCGAAATTTAGGCAAGGTCTGCGGATACGCTCTGGACTGTTGCAATCACACGGATGGCGTGTTTGAATATCAAAATAAAGAGGTGCGAGCGAAGTGACGGTCGTGGATATTTCTCGACCGTCATAAATATTTAAGCGCCTCAAACTCCCCCACCTCGTAAATGTATGGATGAAACATTGCGCGCCATGAAACTTTCGAAATCACTTGGGGAAGGGTAGCCCTCGTCTGTTGATTTTATATACAAAAAAGTTGTCAAACACAATATCTAGCAATAT
The DNA here is from genome assembly GCF_055798465.1 of Pogonomyrmex barbatus. Classification (NCBI taxonomy): domain Eukaryota; kingdom Metazoa; phylum Arthropoda; class Insecta; order Hymenoptera; family Formicidae; genus Pogonomyrmex; species Pogonomyrmex barbatus. The sequence continues at coordinate 5,535,856 of NW_028297098.1, forward strand.
ATTTTGTTATAATATTTATGTACAACGAGTGGAATAATACGAAAATCGATCGTATGAAAGCGAAACGAAATCATAATTCGGGAGAAGAGAAAAGATTATTTCACTCATAAATTTTGCGCTATAAAAGAATTTTACATTTCCATAAAACCTACTTATGTTTTACAAGGAAAGAACTTTTTATCTAAGAGAAAACGCAAGCACGTTAACGATGTCTCTAATACTAAAAATAAGATTGTTGACACAGACCGAAATACGTTTAAGTCACGCAATATGGAAATAAGAGTACGGACTTTCTTGAAGCAATTTTAAAATTAGAACCGAAAGTTCTGTTTTTTAAGTCTTGACATAAAATTATTCAAATCGTGCTTCAGGTTTACATATCGGGCTCTGGGACACGCATAAAATCTTGCCATAAATGCGTAATTTTAATTAAAATTTATTAATCTGCCTTTGTCACCAAGTTTCCTGAAGTCCCTACATTACGATCCTTTCTTTCGCTAATAAGCCGCCGAAGATAAATCTCTTGCTCCTTTTTTAATGATAACACCGACACTAAAGTAGCTTCCAATTTTAACTGCGTTATCGCCGCGAAAGTTTCACGCGGTGGGATGAAGAGGCAGACGGGGATGTAACAGGGTAACTTCGTCCTGGCTACGTCCTCGCTCGTGTATTGATCGGTCAGGTGTGTGCATACAGTTTGCTGCAGGATTTCCCGTTCGTAAAATCCCTCCTCCTTGAACATCCCCGTCTCGTTTAAACCTTTGAAAGCTCGCGGCGATTCCTGTCCCGTTTCTCTCGCCGAGAATTGATGCAATTTTACAACGCAACTTGCACCGGGGACGAGTTGCTTTTTCTCTCGGATACATTTCATGGGAGGGAGACGATCTTTTATTGCATAATAATAGCGGCGTAATTTTCAATTAGAAGTACATCTACAGTAAACGAATAACAAGGTGTTATGATATTTTACGTGAAGCCGGAAGAACGTAAAATCCCAACGAAGGATTTAACAAAGGAGCATTGTTTTAATGCGCATATATTTAGTTTAGCATTAATTCTCTCATGCAAATTTATTTATATTTATGGATGTCTTTTTCCTTCAGATGAAATATATTATCATAATAATCGTAACTAATAACTAAATAATTTGAAAAAAAGAACTAGTAATCATATTTCACCAAATATGAAGTACATTGATTTGAAACTAGTATATATCAGTCATATATCTTGTGGGCAGTAATAAATAGACATATGATTATTAATTAAAAAAATAAAATTTTTAAATAGGACTAAATTCTGTGCTGTTTAAATAAATTTAGCAACATATCCAATTTCCCGTTAATTAAACCATCAAGTAAATTAAAGGACAGCTCGTTAAATTATTCTGAGTCTACGAATCATAAATGGCAATAAGTTATACATTCTCTTTCAAAATATCAAAAAGATATGCAAGATGAGACATGCAAAAAATTTCAATAGGCAACCACAGCTGTCAAGAATCGTGAACGATTCTCTCTTCATTCCTGTGCACTCACAAGGCGGAAATGACGCGTGCGAGCGTAGAGAATGAAGGGACAGCCGTGTAGAAACGATGAACAAGGAAAAATAGCGATGTCCCATCATTCTCTGTCCCCACGAGTCCTCTTTCGCTTTTCTTCGCTTCCGTTCTCTCTATGAGCCGTTGATTCTGTTTGCTCTGCGCTGTCCCTTGCGGGGTTGATTGCAGCGCACCGTCTGACGGCTCTATTCCGCGCACGTTGACCATAACCGAATTAACGGATAATTAGTTTACATAAAATTACGCCGACCGAGTCCGCCCTTTTCCTCTCGCGTTCTCTTGCGCCCGTTCTCCAGCCCTTCGTCTTCCGGACCGACCGAGTCGGCCGATTACACCTACGGGGCACCTGTCTATCGCGGTCGACACGCCAACACGCTCGAAAGCCTATCGCCCAGCTTCCTACGCAATTTCATTATCGGTGATTTAGTTGAACGCATCCCGCACGGGGCGTTGCGCCGCGCGGCCGGAAGTGCCGGGATGTGCCGGTGGTTTATGAGCTGTGTGATGTTCGCTCACACGCGCAAGCGGCAAAATCGGAAATGTAATTGTCGGTGATCGCGACCGAACTTGCACGTCTCTACTCCTTGCGCGAATAATATATTGAATATTCGCAGGCATTTATCAAAAATATAAACTTCCGATTTCTATTTTAGAACTTTATATAATATAAAGAACCATTATTTATATAATTTTATATCATAAAATCGCTACAAAAATAATACCTTACAATATACGGGATTTTTATTTTAATTTTGACTAGGATGAAATAAATCTTTTATACTTTATCTCTTCTATTTATCTCTTCTTCGTACCGGTTAATATAATTTTTTTTTGTTGTAATTATGTTCTGTAGTCTATTAAGTCATTTTGTTTTCAATATAAAAATAAAGCATTATTAATCGCCGGTGTCAGACATTAATCCGCGATTTTTATGAATAGCTGAGGTTCACATCACATAAATTTATATATATATATATATCTTTTTCATATTTATATGTAATCACATGCGCAATGCATAATCTGCATATCTTTTACATCGTGAAAGTGTGCGCAAGATGTTTATCATGCGTGCATCATATACACGCATTTGTACGGCGCAAGTGCATCTCCCGACGCACATCTCATATTCATAGACTCAAACGCAGCGCAACATGTTTCATAGGCAATTCCTCCGGCATCCGATATCCCGTAAAATATGCATGCGTGTTATCATTACTGCTCTACGTGGCGCACCGTTCGCGCGCGAAGGCATCATACGGACGATAATGCCAATAACACGCTTCAACGATACATTATCCACGCATATACCTCACGACATAAATAATTTTTAAAACCGCGAATGTGATCGGAAAATCGCGCTTTTGTCCATGCTTGGGCAGCACATCGGTAACCTATGCATTCATTACCCAAATACGCGCGTAGAATCTCTCTTTCTCTCTCTCTCTCTCTCTCTCTCTCTCTCTCTCTCTCTCTCTCTCTCCCCCTCTCTGTCTCTCTGTCTCTCTGTCTGCCTTTCTCTTTAGCAACATGTAATCTAACGGCTTACGTTCATTGTGAAATCTGTCTGGGTCAAGAGCATAATAGATATTCGTATGCGTAGCTCTCTGGTGGAAGCGAGATTACATTGCCAAGAGTATTACAACCTCTTCATTGTTATTTTGCAGAAAGGTCAATTCGTTCAGACTTAAAGTTCGAAGTGTGCTGTGCAATTAACGATGTGTCCGATAAGAAATAAATGTCGATATCCCACGCCCTTCGCCCTTACTCTCGCGCGGTTAATGCGTCCGCCGCGGAAGTCATATTGCTACGGAGATGCCGTGCAATCGGTCCGTTATACGTTAATACGAAGCGCATAGCACTTTTGTCTATCGAGCCGGAATACCGAGTCGGCGTGATAACGCTATTACAAAGGTCACTGTCGTGACTCTCGCCCTCCTCCGGCGTCAACGAGAGAAGTGGGTGGCTGGCTGGGGGTCAGGGGGTATTGCTGCAACCTGCCGGCAGCTACCCTTCGTCCCGACGTCGCGCTCCTTTGTATTCATGAACTTGAACGTGACCGTTAGCGATTCGATGAGTCGCATTCGAGCGACTTGCATACACTTGCGTAGAGGAAAGATTATCTGCCACAACCGGAATCTACTTCTCCCTCGACCTCGATTAACTTCGTCTGCAACAAAAAGATTCTTCACCTCCGAGGGTTTAACTGTACATTATTCCCGGAGCGCTAGTGAAGTGCGTTCTTAATCACACTGTGCAAATTAGTTGAGTTTATACCACAGCAGAGTTATTTAACGACTTCAAGAACATCTTTACTCTCAATTAATTCTGCGGCAAAGGTTTTGCAAAATATTTTACTGCAAATTTGTTTTAAATTTATTTGCATGCAAAGGACATGATACTTTTTATCGAAGATACAGCTTTTACTAATTATTCTCTTGTACTTTTTTTCTAATTATATTTTAAAGATAGAACGTCTTCGAGTTATATAAAGCCTCACACATATGTTTAAAGACTAAATAAATATATTACTACATGATATTATTACCATCATAATATAGCGTAGGTAGATCAATGATTATCTACTACTTCTGTGGTTGTATTTTTAGAAAAGATACATTTATTCTTGGAAGATATAAGAAAAATATAAACTACGACATAATATTTTTATGAAAAATATAAATAAAATAAAAAATCAACATGCCAATATGTTTTATAGTATTATTACATATACTGAATCAATATAGATTGAAATGTGGCATTCAGTGACATAGAAAAATGAAATTGATAAAAATGAGCGTATAGAACGCGTTGTTATTTAACAACGACAACTTTTTTTATTATATAAAAAAAGTTTGAATAATGTCAGATTCTGTACTTTTTTCAAGTATCTTATAAATATATCTAAATTGTATAGATGCAGAGAATATACTTGATATTGTGATATGTTATAAATGAAAAGATAATGCCGCGAACGACACACTGCTTAAAACAATGAAAATTAATTATATAACAAAAGCAGAAAATATTTCAAACGTGCGGTGACGTGGTTTTACAAACCATTAAATATGCAAAATAAACCGATTAAATATGTCTATCCAAGAATGTAAATTTCATTGACTGCGACCATCATATAATATAATTAAACAAATTGGTAAATTCGTAATAACGCACGCAATTTACACCGAAATGTTTTTGTCCACGCCCATTAAGTACGTAATATCAACTAATATATGTTTTAATTAATCAAACCTTAACTAAAAGACTGACTAACTGCAATTTCCCAATTTATTAAACTTTTGCACAGACTCAAGCGGCTGTATTTTCGTGTACTACACGTACGTTCGATATTCAACAGTTGTAGTCCTTAGAAAACCATTCTGAAGTCTGTCTGAAGAAGAAGAAGAAGAAGAAGAAAAAGTCTGTCTGGACCAGCAGAATTGTTCTTCCTCTTCAGAAGTCTCCAAGAGGAACAACTGTGCTTCCTTCTTGCTATTGACGCATCTCGGATATATAGTAGACCAACTTCGAATAAGAGACGGTTTCTTCTATGGCTTTCTATACATGTGCCTTATTGCAAGTTGAAAAGTTAAAAGAATCCCTTAAAGTGAATGTATCAGCTTTCTTCTAAATTACAAAAACCGAAGGTCAGAGAAAAAAAGCGAAATACTACCACTGTTAGATATACTTTACTTGTATACAAAAGTTTTTTATACTGCAGTTACTTTTAATGCTATCGTTTAATGCTATCGGCTATATATATCCACGTTTGTTTTTATATTTGTAATTTGGATGCAATTTTGTGAAATTAAATATTGCCGGGTGGCGTTTACCGTTACAAGGAAGGTCAAATGAAAGCGACGTAATCTGACTTAAGGCTACAGGATACCCGCATTTTTGTTCTCGCGGCTTAACCCCTTCTCTACGTCATCCCCGGCGGGATTAAAGATACTGAGAATGCGGAACCTCGGTGAGGGGCCTCAGAGGTTGAGACAAGTTTAATCCCCCGGCTGTAATTACGCCGTATTCCAAGGCTAGAAATATTTCGAACCCCGAGGAAAGGATGGACGGTCAGAATGTGAGGGATGGTCAATTAAGCGCGACTTTGTATCTGCGACTGGATTTCCCGTGTGATTTTCGCTCTCTCAGCATTCAACGCTCTGTGTTGTCCATTTACAAGAGAATCGGAAACACTCCGACAAACACGTGGGATCTTGATGATTTATGCTCATTTTGGTTGAATCCGACAACTTGCTGGATGTAAACGTTTTCGTAACATTAAACTTCATGATTTAGCATATATAAATCGCAAAATAATAAAATATAAAATTAAAAAGTATTCCTTGATTTTATTATTTATTTATTATATTAATTATGTTAATACATAAGCTAATTTCAAAATTAATTGCAATCTCGCAAAGGATACGATAATTATAATTTCTTTCTTTTTTACACCCATTAAATTACAATCTGTCATAAAAGAATTCTTTAATTTTATCGTTGGCATCGTCGAAAATAGTTTCAATTAAAATTTAATCATTCAATATAAAACGGCGGATTGTCGATATTGTTGCAATATTACATTTCGGACGAATATTATGTCAGACGGCAAAGTTTCGTCAAGGACTCATTAACTAAAACCAATTACTGAGACGGACAGATTTAATTTTCCGCTGACGATAAAATTAATTCAATATGATATTCATCTTGTATGAGATATTAGCACGATGAATATTGTATAAAAAAGATCAATTTACGACACACGATCATATATGTCTGATAATATATCTGATAATATTATTTTAATGTGCCTCAGTAAAGAAAACGAAAAATGAATTATCATAAAAATAGACAAATATTAATAAATAATAAATAATAAGTAATAAATAATAAATAATAAATAAAATAGTATTATTATTGTATAGAATTCGCAAGAATTTCACAATACTGTATTTGCTTTTATTTATAAAATATTATATGTTAACATATATTTTTAAAAATTTTAAAATTTTAAAAATTAATAAAATATTGTAATAAAATTATAAAGATACATTATAAAGATATTTTGTTTTTTCCACATTAATCATAAAACTAAAATTTTTTGTACACTAAACACTCTCTTTACAAATGATACCAAAGTTTCTACAATTTAATATTATAATTTTTTCTGAGATTTTTCTCATTTCATATTTTATTACTTATGATAAATTTTAAGTGTCTTTATATAAAAATATGATGCAATCACAAACATAACAAAAATAACACATCAAACAGCAACATCAATATATAAGAAAATAATCAAATAATTATTATATATTTATATTCTTTATATATAGTTACTACAAATAAAATCTTGTTCTTGATTGAGTTTAATTGAATCGATAATGTTCACGCAAAGTTCAAGAGCGACTAAAAGCGACAGGAAAGAAAGCAGAGGCAATAAGAAACAGATCAAGACAAAAATGAAACTTAAGAAGACCTCAGAAGCGTCTTACCGATAAATCGTGGTGAAGAAAAAAAAGAACTTACCAATGCAGAAGAGACAGGGGAGTGAATTGTTCCAGACAAGGAATCGATGTATTGGTATTTTTTCGCTTCAATATCTATTCAGAGCTTTTTTAGAAGCTTCCGTGAAAGCTGAGAAGATAAAAATTTATTTAACTGGAACACGTGAAAAGAAAATTTAATTTTGCAAATCTTATTGTATTGTTATTACTAAAACTAAAACTGTAATTAGATTATATTAAATAATTCTAAATACTTTATATTAAATTAAAATCAAGCGTTTACTTTAAATTTAATTAAATAACCACTTTTAATAAATTTTATTCTTTTATTTTCATAATTATTTTCAATGTGTTATAATTACTATTTATTTAGTGATATAATGTTTATGAATTGCAAATAAGAGATATTAATATATCTTATATTAAATTATCTTTATTAATTTTTTTACTTTATTGTGAATGAAAAAGTAATGTTGACCAAATACTAATTCAAGTCGGTGATTGGAACCATGACGACACTTATCTCTTTTGGAACACTCTGCCACGAGACTTTTCGAGGGTCACTCGATCGAAGAAACGTTTCGTGTTGCCATTGTCCCTTTTCAAACTCGCCACCGCTTTACTGTATGCAATAAAGCTGGTTATGAAGCAGGATATCGCAAAAAATGTCATCCAGGCAAGTGCCTGGAGGATAATTGAATTGAATCACGTTTCACAAAAAAATTGAAAAACTTGAAAAGTGACAACCATTCGTTAAGAACCTTTCTAAAGTTTACAGATATACGTATTATTGAAATACATCATATTAGTTATTAAAAATCATATTATTAAGAAATACTTAAACAAATTACGTTACAATATACGTATATTTTTCTCTCAAGATTCTTATTAGAATCATTAACCAAATGGGACTTGTAATCTAAAGTATATAAAATGTTAAAAGATACATTTAAGTATATTTACAATTTTAAAATTAACAAAATTTATAGAGAACTTTTTAACATTAAATTATTTTATTTAAGTATATTTTGTTTTTTTTTATAGATGCAATATGGAGGACTGATCTGGACTGGATGGTGATACACCGTGATCGCTTGGTATTGCTAAGCTTCATGAATCCGATCGGCAACTTAAGTACCATGACCGGTCCAGTAACTCCTCAACCTTTCGTAACCTCGGAGGAAGGCATTAACGAGAGTCTCGATGAACTCGCTACACCAACACCTAGTTTAACAAACATGGCGCTTCCTGATGCTGTTGAAACTCGTATCGGAGAGGCAACTACTAGGTTCTCAACCGTTCTCCATCCAATCGTCACAGATCCATCTTTATCCCGCACTACTTTGACCCCTAGTACGATTCCAAGCAAGACTACGACGAGCACCGAAGCGATTTCAACAACTCCAAAAATGACATTGCTTCCGAAAAATAGTACTGTGAGACGTCCGACCATGAGAACCATCACTAGGAACGGCAATTCGAAGGGCAGATCGAAGGCAAAGAATCTCACGAGGCTATCTACCACGGCTAAACCTGTCAGAGCTGTCAGTGGAAACATGACGGCTCAAAGTATGTCATTAACAATGAACAGTCTGGCAGATCTTGATCATCCTGAAAATTTGAATTTAGAACTCCAAACAGGTAAATCAATTATTAATATTAAATTGTGATGTTGCTGATTGCATCTTATTCCAATGCGAGAAATACCTTTAGAGCAAAAATTAATAAAGCTACAATCGATAGAAAGAGATTATCGAGCATATCGTGGAAAAGTTTTATTTTATTATAAATTAACTGCATGAAAATTAATAAAATAACGAATCGGAAAAAGGTAGCGCGTTTTTCGTTTTAATACCCTATAAAATAATCGCATCGAATAATTAAATATCATTCTACCATGATAGAATAAATATATATATGAAAATACACGCTCGTTGAAAGCTCGAGATTATTTACACGTCGCGTACTTCATTTTTCAGCCGAGTCATACGGTCCGATTACTCTTGAATATCTGAATTACGCCGCCGCGCTTGGCGTCTACTCGGTGAGATATCCCGCCGTCTTCTGGTCGTGCAACAAAGCATTGGGCACGATTTTCAGTCTGCAGTTGGTCGTAAATTCAGCGCAGAGTCTGCTGGCTTACGCCGGAATGTCCGTCCTTTACAAGGTAAGCAACGCAAGTATTCGATGCCAGTTAAAACTCGCGGGAAACTTCAGTAACGTCTCAGTCGGGCCGCATTCGTGTATACGAGATACTCTTGCGGATACAAGAAAACTTAATAAAAGTTAATAAAACACAAAGAAATGCAAGAAACGTCGGAGATCCTCAAGAAATGTATCGTGAAATATGGCGCTTATTTATTCGGAAAACCTCAGAAACTTATTGATGTAAGTCGAGATAGGAACTCATTAAAAATTCAGAAAGGAAAGAAATGTAAAGCTATTATTAAAATTGGAATAATATCTGAGTTAATTCTTGTTATATTAATTTGAAGAATGATCTTTGTGTATTTAAATAAAATCATATTACTTATTATTTAATCTCAAAAAATTCATTTGCATTAATAATAGCTATTTAGATATTTGTTCTCTCGTAAATCTTACGAGATACCGATACCAATATTTTTGTTAAATTACTAAATAAATTACTAACTTAATATATGTTTTTAGGTTCAGGTGGTAGGTGCCTTGAAGGTTTTGCCGCATCTTCGGCATCGCACTGTGCCAACAACCAGTACAATTTCGACAATATTTGGAGACTCTTATTTTCTGCTGGATCCTCCCGTAACTCTTGTGCTCTTTGCTCTCTTGTCCTTTCTAGTGCTCTGCTCTAGCATGGTCATGTACTTCTACGCTCATGGCAGGTAAATATTTAGCATGTTATGCACAGCGAGCTTATTCGTTCCGTACCCCGATTAAACTTCCGAGCTGAGATTACTTGCCAAGACTTTCTTTCGCGAAGAAAATTATCTGGTCCATCCACCGTTATCAGATAAGAGTAAAGGAACAAGTTTACTCTTTAAATTACGCGAAGATCATCATGCGCAAGAGTATTATACGAAACGTTTAATTCTCTGAACATTTTTCCAATCTTGGATTTTGATAAGGATGTAATATTTATATACACTTTTTCTTGTAATTTATCCTATGCATCTATAATTAAACGCAACAGTATTTTCATCGCGAAAGTCAAAGACCCCGTAATTTTTACTTTCTATTTATCCGGCTTTTATTTGACTTGCTAATTTGCTAATTTGAAACAGCACTTGTACGCGTAAAACAGACAAGCATGCGCCCCGATACTGTTATTATTCAGTATGAAATTCAATGGTTTCCAATCCTCCTTTCTTACTTTCAGCATTTAACGAAGAAGAGCAATTAACAATTCCATCGATACCGTAGCATATCTTATACCCAAGAATCTTTAAAGGAAATTACGTTGTTATTGACACAAAAAATAAAAAAGTATAATTCCCATTATCACGAATGAATAGAAAATTATTTTAGGTGAAAATCTAAAAGTATATGGATAATAGATTTAATTTAAAATTGAATGTAATTCTTCTCACAATATTTAAGAAAACAAGGTTCGGAGAACCAAATAATGCGATTTATAGTTTTACGTACTATTAAAATAACATATAATAGATATACTTAAAATCGAAATATTATTTTTCCTGATTTAAAGATTACCCGTGACATTTAGCGAAATGAAATTTTCAAGATATAATATAGTTCTCTTGATCTCTTCATATGAGCCATTTATATTTCGGAGTAAATAGCAACATTACGGGAATTTGATTTCGCGATGTATCATCAATGTGCAGGTTCACAGCATTCCTGAACCAGGAACGCGAGCGTCGCGTGATCCTGTCAAAGGACGGCCGCGAAGGCAATGATTGGGTCTACCTGCCGCATTGTGCCGCGTTTGTCGTGTTCCTCGCGATCGTGATCTGCGGTGCGCCATTACTCTACGATTACACGGTGGTGTATCGCGGTAGCCTGGACGGCGCTATCCTCGCCTGCATCATCGGTATGATCCTGCATCTTCTCCTCTGGCTGCTACTCTGGATATTTCTCATCGTCAAGCAACGATGGACGTTCAAGCTGCGCGTGACCATCGGACGCGCCACCGTGAGGTCGGCGAGGTCGGTCAAACTCGTGACTGACGTCGACCTGCTCTCAGCGAGAGACGACGATGATGGTACCAACGCGCCTTTGCTCGTCGTCGGTAACGGCAGAACATACACCATCGCCGACACCTCGCCAAAGAGGGCTATCATGAGCGTGATACAGAAAGCTGCCATGGAAAGGAAAGCCCGATCGCAAGGTAATGGAAAGTACGAGCGATCCATATTCCGGAATCCGACAAATTGGATTTTCATCTTTACCAGACACTACAGCTTTCTTCTTAGTGCGCTAGAAGTAGACAAATGACATTTTTGAAAGATTGAGTTGCTTCATATCTGATTATACTTTCTGCACAAAGTAAAGGAACTTTTTTTTTTTTAAGAACAATTGTCTTCTTTTTTCTACTTAAAGTCGAACGAATAACGAACGCAAGCTGTCGGGTGTGAAATAGAATGAGCCACGGAGCTTAAGCTCTGATCGATGAAAAGTACGCGCAGCTAATACCTGAAAGCGATTTATCCTTTTCCGCGCCCGTTACAGGCGGAAACGTCGATGGAGTCGACGGTGAATCGACGGCTGACGGTGATGAGCAGATCTACTGGCTTAGGCCGAAATTACGTCCCTCGCCTACACAATCCCCGAGCGACACCGGCGGTGCACCGACGTCCGATAAGAGTTGGCTGAACAAGAAGCTCAAGCATAAGGTCACCTTTAACGACCTGCCTAGTACGTCAGGCTCGCGGTAACTACCCTCCTCCCTCCTCTTGGTGTCTTTGTGTATCTGTTTCTATGCTTTCACCATTCTGTCCATGTAACACTTGTAATACAAGTAGCACTTTACCCACGTTTCTTATTGTGTTTTAAGTATTAAATATAAAATTAAATCCTTTAAACTGATCTCATAATTAGATTATAATAGTATTTGTCTTTTCTTCTCTTCATATTTCCATGAAATGAAAAGATATTTATTTAGTAAAAGAAACATATGGCAATATATATATATATATATATATATATATATATATATATATACATTACAAGCTTGGGTTTTATTTCGGAAAAGCACGATGTATTGGAACTATTAAATCCTAAATTCTACTTCCTTATCTTCACACAGTTTGCTATACAATATTTATTTCAAATATAATTCATGTTGTTCTCTCTCACATTACACTAGTTGCTTCTTCTATCACCTATAATTACTATACTATCTATGATCAATATTTCAAGTGCCTTGAATTCAAATATCTTATACTGAATTATCTATTACTTCTGGAATCAGTGTTTTATTACCGTTTGTATTAGTGTATAAATTTTAGAGCTTTCGAGAATTTCTTCACCTCTATATGTCTATATGTTCACCTCTATTCTGTCTATATGTTCATATCTATCCCGCTTGATATATTTTATCCAAACCTATCACTCTGTCACCTTTCTTCATCCTTCTTCAATTTCTTCGGCAATCGTTGTGTACACAAAAACATAGGATACCTTTTGATTGTTACATATGATTTTTAGTAATAAGGGAAAAACCAGACGAACTGTCGCTGACGGCGGGCCTGACGATGACGGAGATTACGCCACGTTACGCGAATTACCGTTAATCACCTCACTGGACCCTGCTGACGATTCTACCTCTGAAGAAAACAAGGTAATCTATACGTAAACTGCAATAAATTATTATTAATTCATAGAAAAAAATAATTTAGATTATTTTTTGTGCGTGATCGTTATGTATATAATATTCTTACTTTAAAAAATATTTACTATATTAAAACTTGTACATTTTAATAAAACAATCTTTTTCTTTTAACATAACATTATTTTATTGTGCTTTATCCGATTGCACTAAATACGCTTTTATCGCACTTCCTGCCACTTTTAATTTAGAGATACTCTTTGCTTTTGACAGTGGCAAAGATGGCCGATAAGTCGTAGGGACGGTATACCTAAATTCAGGAATGTAAGATACAAATAAAATTATTTCTTGTCCTGTACTTTCACGTAACATCAATTAACTACGTGTGCCTTTTCGATCGTCTACTAATCTTGTAATGTAAACATAATTATATGTGAAATTTATTAGAACAGATAGACAAATAAGCATGACTTAAATATTCTTATTTAATGATTATAATAATATTATAGATTAGTATATATATATATATATATATATATATATATATATATAATAATTCTATGAATAAAATTACTTATATAATTGAGAGGTATGTAACAAAAACATAAAAATTTGAAATAAATAAGTGTATAAAACCCATATGTTATTTTTTCATATGTGTTGGATATCTATATATATAATTGAGTTATTTTGTCTAGAATTCTCATTTTTTTAATACATCTTTAATTAATGTATATGCATTTTTAATATATTTTATTAATGTATGCAAAAATATAGCGGACATTTTTTTATTAAACATCTAATAAAACATATATACAACTACACAAAACCTTTTTCGCACAACTTGGCAGCTAAGTGTGAAAACCTTATTTATGAATTTTTTTTCAATTTTATACAAATAAATTTTGTCTACTAATATTTCTAATTAATAATTTCTTAATATTACTGCGCATGAGACTAAAACGTTTCTTCTCAAATACTAACGGTGCCACCTTTTGACAGTTGCTCGAGTGCGTGAACGATGATCAAGTGACTTACTATGCGAATGCGAATCGTGACCTACAACCATCGGAGGGTGATCCTTCACCCCTTTTGACCCCTGATCCTCTACCCGATCCCGCGGAAGAACCGCTTCCACTGCCACCTCCGACTCCAACTTGCGCACCAACCACCGATATTGTCACGGCGCCACTAACTACAAATGCTCAGGTACTAACAACCTTAACTGCGTATTGTCTGGTTCACATAGACGATGACATGAGTCTGTCGTTATACTAAATACTTGCAATATATTCGAATTAGTGTGACTTCGAATGACTGAGAAATGTCATACATTAATATTTTGCTGAATTTTGCGGAATAAAAAAACATTATTTAAAGTCCAGTTCTTTTAATAAACTGCAACTTACAATTGCAATTCTTTACGGAGTTATGCAACGACAGTCTCATTCATCGTTTACAATGTTCAAGACTTTGCACGCAATTCCATGTTATCCTTGCATCCTACGTAGCCAAGAGAGAAAAGGGAATGCACTTTGTTAAAAGAATTAACTACACATAGTTATTTCAACATTTGTGCATCATTTTTTCATACATGTACTTCGCATCATGTATACGTTGTCGTCGCTTTTACGACATCGCAATTAGAATTGCAATAACTCAACCTACGACGGAACTTTTCAGATGAACGGCGGACAAACGCCACGATGCCTACGTCGTGCGGATTCGGGGATGCCGCATGACGAGCTGACACCACGTTCAGACTCCTCAAACTCGCCACCTCTAGACGCGGTAGGCAACGGTGGAGGCGCCGGTTCGGTGACCGGTCACAGCAACACCAGTAGCAACAGCGAGACGTCGAGTGGCGTGCATAGTAACGCAAGTAATGCCAGCAACGTCAGTCATAGTAGTTCTCAGCGTCGTGCTACCAGCGTGGACGACCTGACCGGAGAACCGCGCGAGGAGCCGCGCGAGCAGTGGCGTAGCTGTTCTCTTCAGCGTGGCGCGCAGCCACCCACGGCAAACACGACCTTCTCGCCACCCAGCAGTCGCCCGGGTACCAGCCAATCCTTCTCTTCGCCGCAGTACGTGAACCACGTGCCACCATATAGCAATGCCGTCGGCAACGAGATCGGCGCCGGCTGCCCGGCGGTTATTCTAGAGAATCCGAATGAGGCGACTGTCGTGATCCGACGCAAGCTCTCGAGAACGAAGCTCACAGATCCGCTGAATCCGAATGAGGAACCGTTCGGTCGGTCTACCAACATGAGGATGACCTCCTTCACTGAGAGCAACGATATCCGCATACAGGCCTCCTCGGCGACTCTGCCGCACTACCCCACGCAGCCTATCGTCACCTATCCTCACTGCTCCACGATGCCGCTGCCGCACGCGTCTCACAGCGTGGCCGCGGCAAACATGAGCGGCGGCTCCACCGGCAGTTGCGGTTCCGTGCCGAGGCATACCTTCGTGCCGCCGCAGGTTCACACCACTATGCCGGCGCACACGACATTGCCGTCGCATCACAACGGCGTGAGGCTGCTCCACGGAACTGCCGTTGCCCCCGGCAATCCCTTCGTCAAGAGGTTCCCACCGGTTCAGTTGCACACCCAACCCTGGGCCCTGCCGGGTCATCACACCTTCCCGCAGATGCCGCAGGGCAACAACAAGCTCACGGCCACCGCGCAGATCAGACAGAGCGACCGGGACTCCGCGAACTTCTCCATGGCCAGCAGCGGGGATTCCGACACGTGTCTACCGCACTAAAATGCGCGAGGACTACTAATAGGCATCATGAACTCGAGTCGCGTCTGAGTGCGTCAAGTGATACTTGGTATTTTCGTAAAAACATTTTCGTGATGACAAATGACATCGGAAGGGATCTCAGTTTCCAGGCATGACATACCGATGACATACCGATGTCACGATCATAAGCTCTCCTAAAGTCTTATTTGGATGAATGGGAATGATAGAAATGTAGTAGTAGATGAAAAGAGAGAACTTTTGCGTAAATTCGAGAGATGAGCTACGAATATTTTGCTTTAAAATCGATAAATTCCTAGGATTCATGAAAAATTATAATATACACTTAGTACGCTGCATTGTCCGGTATAGATTATTAAGAAAAAGCTTTTATGTATTTCATATTACATGCTCAAAGGCCGAAGATTTAAGGAAAAAAATCGGATTAAGGTTGAAACGACATATCACATTTCTGCCATTTATTAATATAAATAAACATGGCATTCCTTAAAATACGGGTTATCTCTATTTTTTACGATCTGATCTCCATACTCGATATTTCGATCAGATTTTACCCGATTATTTATATAAGTACGTATATGATATTAACATAGAGTTTATTGCATAAATTGCATACAAATGTAAAAATTTCATTCGTTTGAATGAACGACGTACGTCAACACAAATACGTAGAAAAAGACAAGTCGATTATAAATAATTATATATCCCAAGGATAGTTTATAAAAATAATTAATGATTAAAAAGCATCAATTCCGTTACATACATATCCAATACGTTATAATTACTTACGTCCCATTTTATCTTTAATCTCTCAGCAATAAAAGAAAATATCTCAAACAGATAGTGATATAAACATTACAATAATAAATGATTCGGTTAAGAAATCTTCATCCTGATTAATCCTAAATCATGCAACAATAAGCAATTATTGCAAAACATAGGTGATGCACATATATCGCAATTTAAAGAAAAATAAATCAGATTATGATTAATAAGTATAAGTAATAATGGATCTCTACTCTCTTTCTCTCTCAAGTTTACGCAAACTTGTCTCTCGGTTACGTGTTAAGGCGTGCTTACAGCTAAAATCATCTTTCTCATTTTTCTTATATCGTGGAGCAGAGATGCTCGAAGGAGAATCAGTGATCAGCATTACCGCATTTAATGCCGGAAGGAAACGGCAGGTGAGAGTGAGAATAACATAGTTATCCCATTTTAGATATGGAAAAAGTTATTGTGTTGTCCTAAATAAAATTCGTGTATAGAATGAATTAAGGATAGTTGGTTAAGAGAAAAAGAATGTGGAAAAATTCAGGTCGCTCCTTCGTATAGCGTACGCTTTTATATTGACAATTAAGATCTTTTTTCCACTGATGACTGTAAATTTTGTTAAAACGTAATTTGTATATTGCAAGTTGTTTATTTATACCGCGACTCCGATGAGTCACTTATATGCGAATGATAAAGCGAAATGAAGAAAAGCATTTCCTCATTGGAATGCACATTTTATGCGCAATACATTTCTTTTTTCATTTGTGTTTGGTCTCTTTTTGTTTCTTTTTCTTTATATAGATTTATCGAATTCATCGTCAAAGATAAATGTTTGTTTGTCGAATCTTCTATGAATTGTAAGTTTAAATATTAAGAATTACTTGCGAGATAAATACGCAGGCAATTTTATGAAATATGAAATACTGTAAAATACAAGCGCAGATTGTAGTCATACGATATGCTTTTGGCCTTGATAAGATTTGCAGTATAATAGAAAATATACCATTACGTTAAATCTTCTCTTATGGCCTGATAACATACCATAATCTGCCATTTTTTTCGTGTCGTAAGATTTGCGATATTAACAGTGCCATCGAAATTAATAATTAAGCACAGAAAAAGAACAGAAACAATTCTGTGTAATCATTACTCATAAAATTTAAATGAGTAATATCTGAAGATAAAGCTTTACTGTCGAAGATAATATGCTATTTATTTATTTGGCTTTATAGTCTGATATTTTTTTTTTCTTTTGTTAAATAGGAAAACTGCACAAAATTACGCATAAAATATATATATGTAAAATTTCATATATTTCATTTATTTTATATCATTTCTCTTTGAGAGAGAAAAATATAAAACATTTTGTCTATTTTCTACTTATTTACGTTGTGTTTAAAATAATACGACGAGCGTATATTTATATTTAATGTCTATGATAATGTCTACATATTGTTGGCACACTATCAGAAAAGAAAGACGAGCGCGATCTATGACAAGTGGATTAAGGAATGATTACTGCCACTCAATCACATGAAAGAGAGATCTCCATTATATTTACTTATTTCGCTGACTGCCATGTTATTTCGTCCTTTCGTCAATATAAGTAATCGCCTCGTTTACTCGTACCTAAGCATTTACTTGTACGTATACTATTGGTACACGCGTGTATATACATATACACACACATATAAAAGCACAGGTTCTCGCTAAGTTGCGTTCTCTTTCGCGACTATATATCACTCCATGAGACGCGTGATGGCAGAGACTGGTCTCGCGAGAATGCATCGCATCCTCAAGTCTTTCTCGCAATCTAATACAGCAAACATTGACATTGCATTACGTGATGCAACGTTCGTTTCATCTTTTCACCGCTTTTCGATAAATCTTTGGGAAGTCAATGTTACAAATCAGTTCGTTTCCGCCCAATGGTATGCCAATATTAAAGAAATGTTGCATCTCATGGATGATAGTGAATGATTTGTAATTATTCGTGGTAATGTAATCAAATTCCAACAGAAACGGATTTGATTATATACGTTAGCAAATTGGCTTTCCGTTAGATTGCGATAGGCTATGAAGGAAAATCTGAGACTCTAACATAAGTTAATAAGAAGTCAGACAATTGAAGTTACATCGCTTCGACTAAAATCAATAAATAATTATTCAATATGTAATTTATAATAATGAAAAGTATTACTAAATGAATTCAATAATTTGCGATTTATGTCAATTAATATAATCTTTTTAAATCGATTATTTTTTATTATTATTAATATTATTATTATTATGTATTATCACCTATTATTATTATTATTATTATTATTATTATTATTATTATTATTATTATTGTCATCGTCAAATGTTTTGTAATATATTATTAATTTTATATAAAATTGTATGTATCATTTCTCGAGATAAATGAAATGAAATAATACTCTTATCTGTGCGCATGTGGTAAACGTAAAAACATTTTTTATAATTACCGATATAAAAATATGGGCGCAATGAAACAAATAGTATTATGATTGTATACTGGTGACATGTGACATGTGACTGCGATCGAAAAGATTTTTACGCATTCCGTAAAGGTGACTACAACAAAAGAAAGTGTAAGCGTTCTCGTACGGCATTGTTCCAAACTCATACTTTTCGTGAGACAATGCAAACCAAATATCTGTATTTTTCAATATCTTCCAGTATTAGAAATAGCAGTGTTCTCAGCCTTGTTTATAGAATATTTCCGTTACGAGTTGTTATATGAGCAAAGGTAATTAATAGTTGACGAAATCATGAGAGAGATTTACTCTCAAAAAATTCTGCGCTTTCCATTTAAATTAAGATGTTACACGAGGAAATGTGATGAGTAATCCGAGTGCAAATTTAATAGGTTGTAATGATTGATCTTGGTACCGTATATCAAGGAAACATTTCATTCTGTAACAATATATTAGCGACACTTAAATACTCCCATGGGCTTGCATTGACAGTGACTATGACTGCTACTTCATGAGATATCGAGTTATAGCGCAGTGAAACTCTCGGTTCCAATTCTTTGTGAACCATAAGTAATATTGTCTTGTAAGTTGTGGAAATCACCTAGCACAAGAGATCGACCAATTGATCACGAACGGCAAGTTCGACACTTTTATACTGACTTAACGAGCGCTTTGTCATTGCCGATCGTACATATCATCTTGCAAGGACCATGCATTTCGCGGAGACATTTACGAGGATATTCAAGCAATAGCACGAAGCACCGATCAAGGGCTGGACCAGACTTTTTAATGATCAATGAGCTCTAACGTAATATCCAATGTAGTGCGAACATATTTTTTAATGGCTATTTTCAATACTAGTAGATGAAGAAATAGGACGGGAGAATTTTCGTAGAGAGAAAGAGAAAGAACTTGCGATCTAAATTTGGAAAAATTTATTCTGTCTCTCCTGTTCGTAGTCCTATGTAGTCCTACAACGCTACCCTTGATTCTGTTTCATAGTAGATACTTAACGCTAGAATCACGTATTTTTCTCTATGCAATTGCTTCGCATAACACTTTCTTCCACACATCGGCGCGCGTGTGTGCGCTATCAAGCAATCTTCGTTGCAACATTTTCTTAATTCATTCGTTATAATAATTTTCAATTTCAAAATATATCTGACGTTAATAATATTAACATATTGCCATATTTTACAGTTTTAATAATTCATTTCTATAATATAAATTCTTTCGTTACTGTAATCTATGTTACTATAAGCTAATAGTTTGTCCTCTATTCTATACATTATGAAAAATAAAAAAAGAATTAATTATATATATATATATATATATATATATATATATATATATATATGTATATAAATTAAATTTCTTTAAGTATTTACTTAATTATCAAATTTTTTAATTTATTTAAAATATTTAAATTATGTTTAATTTATTTAAATATTTTCTAAATTATCTACATTGAAAAAAATTGAGTATTTACTTGACTACGTTATTCATCATGTGCTTTCAAGAATGATAACGAATGATTTCCCTCGATAACGAATGAACTCCCTCGAGAATAGTATCCATAATTTATGAGGTATTCAACGGAGATTCCTGATAGCGCTAGCTCGTGTCTATACAATCAATACATTCTTGATCGCGCCGTTGCAACCGCCACTGATACAATGTTTTAAAAATGCACACAGCAATGGTAGTAGCACAAAGAAAAAAACCTATCTTTTGATAACTGCACTATAAAATGGCGGCTATTGCTGCGGCGTAATCGCGATGACCATCATAGAAAATAGTTAATTGTTGACGATGAGGCGGGCATCTCGATATTATCATTTAAATGTCTTTGCAGCGCGCTTCAGAGAGTTTTATATACAATTCAATTTAAATTCCAAAACTATATGCAAATTATATGCATTACTATTTGAAATTAAATAGAATACTTTCTCTTACAATTCACACATTCGATAAAGAAAGTACAAAATTTTATACCACTTCTATTCTTTTCAATTTCCTTTTAAAAAGAGAAAAAAAGAGAAATAACAATTTTTCTCATATTTGCGAATTTGTATGTTTGTGTCTACAAAAGTTCGGCAAAGATGCCTGTCCCGTTTTCGACGATTATTTTGTTTTGTTATACTTACATGCGATTAAAATCAGATAATAATCGACACCGACGTGCGTGAGAAACAAATGCGGCGACGAGATACAAAAAGTTGCATCTCGCAGAAATATTTTTTTACCGTCTAGTGTCAGCGACCGTACTCTAATTCGTTTTAGACCCGGCTAGAACCTAGACGTAGGTGTGAAAGCAGTCGAGGAAGGCTCCGCACCGGAGGTGTTTCGGAAGCAAGGAGCAAGATCTCTATTGTTGTGTGACACACAGTCCCGAATCGCTCGTACCTTAACCCGTTAGCGAAAGTATGATATTATGAAATTGTATAAATTAACAAGAAAGTTGAATTGTTATATCTTCATATTCATTCTTATCAAAAGATAACGTGTATGATGATAATTATTGTTTAAATTTTCAGTCGCTATTCTCTATTTATTTCGATTTGCATTCATTTAAAGGAAAAATTATATACATGTTCAAGTATAATATAAATTTAGAATAAAAACTTAAATGAAAAATATGGAATTCATCTAGTGGTTTTAGTACTTTTTTTTTTTTGACATTTCTTGTAAAGTCATCCACGCAGGGTTAAAGTAATGAAGTCATTGTCACAATAGCAAGATGCAAAACAACAAAATTGGCTGATCGAAATCCCTTTTTTTTTTCTTGTTATTTAATCATTGATCGCGCGAAATCCTTGGTTCCACTTCAGCAAGAGCGTTGAAAAAAAGAGCCGGTCAGAGCCCTCCAAAGAGTCGCGTCCCAGGAACGTATGTATAACCGCGAGAGAGCGCTTAATCGATGTGTCATTATATCGACAGCTCCTCCGTGACACTTGTAAATAATTAAGAATCGCGTCGAATGTATGAAGGGAACCGCGAGAATGCGAGTGAATGCGTGTGTGTAAGAGAAGAACGCGAGCGAGACGGACACATATACAGCGAATGTGTACGAATAACTGTATAAAGACTGATTAGATTAGCCTTGATATTTATTCGAATTTAACGATTAAACGCTACCGCTTTGCGCGCGCCCTAAAAAGATACTCATGGAGCACGATGCCAAAGCTATTCCCCGGCAAACTAATAGGTTTATCCGTCACAGTAGCGATGTATCGGTCGATCGCACTTCATCGATCGAGAGGGATTTCCTTTTCATTGCTACGGGTCATTTTTCAGTTCATCCGAAGCACACTTTGGCCTCGCGTAATAAGAATTTTTCCCGATTCCCAAGGAATCTGTACTGGCCTAAGATTTATTTTGGAAAACATTCTGTTTCTCTCACATGCAAAATATTCGCTTCATATCTATTCTGTTCAGCTGCGCGTGTATCTTCGAATGCGGCCTCAGTAAATCGGGAAAATTGAATGTAAAGGATATTACATATAGATTCGATATGTTCCGAACGAATCTGCACTCTATTCTTTGGTTTTGACACTTAAATAAATGAGGATCCGATACGTTCTGACCATCGTGCTCGTATGAACGCAGGAAAGCAGAGGGAAAAATGACATGCGCGATTATTAACAGCGACATTATTATCGTCACAACGTATCAATATTATTCAATGCATCGTATAAACCAATAAACTAAATGTAAACTTTGTATATTCATTTATTAAGAGAATAAAAGTAAATTATTCGATGAATAGTTTGATGCACTTGATTTTCCTTGACATCCACAATTAGAATTTTATAGAAACAGGCAGATTAAAAGAAAATTAAAAGAAAGAAAATTTAATTTTTTATAACATATGTGATATTTATTGGTTATTTATGGTAAATAACAAATATTTTTATTGAAAAATTATAATAATTACGTAATAAAACGTTACAATTATTTTATTTTATATTCATTTTATATTATTATCTTATTTTATATTCACAAGTTTTCCATTAATGCCCGTGCTCTTTTTAATTCTGAAAAAGAAAAACAAATATATTTTGCAATAAAATGCAAGATAAAACTTATACAAATATAGTACATATATAAAGTTGAAAATTTATAGTAAATCATAGTTCAGTATGATAAAGTTGATAAAGTAATCTCAGAAAAAAAACTATTAGTCATTTCTGCAAATTAAACCATTTCCATACCCTTCAGTAACACTTGCACATCATCTTTAGAGATATTTATAGTGGAATCTTCTTCTTTTCCGTCTATTTTCTTCAATTTTAGCGTCACAGTAGAAACAGGCGATGAGCTATCGCATGGTAATACTTCGATGGAAGACAAGCGACTGACTACGAATAAAAGTTGAAAGTCAATTTTAACGGAAAACATTTGACACAACAAAGAAAATTGTCAAATATAGCTGATAAAAAATAATTTTTGTACGTTTTAACAAGCTGAAATTTTTCCGAAAATTAAATTTAAAGCTCACACATCTTCGACATATTTAAATAAAAACAAAAAGCTTGCACCGATCACCTCTTAAAGATTGAGATGAAAGAACAGCAGTGATCTGAGAACAATGATCTGTGTGAAGCCTTGCTACAGCTGTACTATGCTCTCGCGGAAGTCCTAATTGTTGCAGTTCACTGCTCAAATCAGCAGCGGAAACGCCATATCGAGCAGAAGATGTAAATATCAATTCAAGAGCGGCTACTATTGCTTTCGCATCGCTTATATCTAAATCAAATGAAATTTTACATTCTCTTTTTTTCATCGACCATTTGTCGCATAATTTAATTTGAAAATATATAAATAAATATATATTAATAATAACATAAAGTTACACGCACCAAGTTTAGTATCTTGTGTGATTTTTTTTACTTTTTCCTCCTAAAAAATTGGATGTGATAATTTTTTTGCTTTGGTAATACGAAAAACATATCACATTTTAAATCGACAAAATTAGTACTAGATCGCGATCTGTATTACTTACATCAAGTTCTCCTTCGGTCAAATATTTAGCCACTGCTTGACCGAGCATTTTCATTTTAATCGAAGTCTAAAAATTAAATATTGAATGTTTTTTCAAAAAAATCTCTGTATAATATATTTTCTCATTATAACTACCAAGATTTTTAATCTAACATTATTCTAGATATCCTACAGAGACAAACATACAGAAAAAGATTATAAATTTAATGATACCATTCGTGAAAGCGTGTTGATTTCTGCCAGCAACCAGTCTGGGCAATCGCCATCACCAAGAAATCTGAATTTCTAATATAAAATACAAAATACAACTAGGTTTGAATATTTTAAAATAATATAACACATACGTTAAATAAATTTATTAATATTTAAATTTTTAACATTAGATTTTTAATAAACATGTGCAAAGATTTAATTAAATTTAATTGAGATAATAATTTAAAAAACACAAATTCGTGCATTAAAATATTTTGAAAGTTTATACATATTTCGTAATAACAAAAAATAATTTTCGCTACAACATGTTTTTATAAATTCTTACCATTTTTAATTTCCTATTAATTTAATTTCCTATTTCGTGTTTACGCTGATTCTTTTTCTTTTGCCTAAAAATCAAGTCACATATTTTTTTTTTTAGAAATTATGATAATATTATAACTGCAATAATAATCTTATATTTCATTACAAATAATAAGAGATTTTTCTATAATTAAAGTAAATTCAATAATAAAGAATATAAAAGCGATACAAAAAAGTCATTTTTCTCCTACATTTTTTTTTATTTTACATTATGTACTTATTTATAAAATTATCAAATCTAGTTGATTTATTCTATGCACTTTGACGAAACGTTTAATTAACTAGAACTCAATGGAATTCACCATCGTGCAACCGTAGAGAGGTCTACATCAGTCAATTACACTACGTCTACTGTGGGTCTTGGATCCGCTGTGTACCCTCGGGGCGGAAAACAGGGTGACTTTTTTCCGCCGTGCTATTCTTATGATATTTCTTTCGCACTGATAATGTTTCTAACAATAAGTATCATAACGTTATGATGGTAGGGCGAACAGACGTGGACGTCAGGATGTTTGCCCTTGTTGGCGGAGTAGATTGGCGTGGGCATCCGCGCCAGGTGAACGAATTCCCCATGCAATCCGCCTAATCCTTCGACCGCGACGAAATGGCCCACGGGAGTTTCGACCAGCGGACATAAATATCGGGAGACGAATGGGCCCACCGTCATTCTAGTTGAGAAACCCGCGAACGTCGGAGACATTCGTCAATAGGTAAACGCAATTTGCAACAGGTAAGAGATAATTGATTTAAACAGCATTTATTCATGATCTTCCATTCATCAACAAACGTAACGATGGTTTTATATAAAATTATCTACAAAATTAATTAAGAATAGGTTTTTTAAGATTTTTTTTAAATAAATTATTTGAAGAAAGATAATAATTATGATGATATAATAATTATAATATTATGTCTCCAATATTTTCATTAACGAATATCTATGTCGAATCAGAATTAATATAAATAATTACCATAATTAATGATTGAATTTCTATATGATCAGCATTCATATTTACAATAATTTTATTAATTAAATCATTATAACATTAAATGATAAATATTTTCTTATAAAAACATAAGAAATATGGGAACTTAGAAAATAATAAAATTATAACATTAAAATACAGTTTTCTTTGCATTAATTAAATCATAATATACTAAATAAAAATGCATACAAGTATAATTTTTTTATTTTCCAGCAATGAGGAAAATATTGCTGGTCACAACCTTGCTATCAATAGCAATGTCCGAAGATATTCTGGTAAATAAAATATTACTTATAATTATTTAAAAAATATATATGTATATTACAAAATTTTGTCAAAAATTTAAAGTTTAAATAGACGCATTATAAAGTGCGCATAATAAAATGTTACATTATTGACTTCAACGAAATAGAGAAATAGATTTCAAGAATAAAAAATTTCATGTTCATATTTTATTACAATTTATTAAAATTTATTAGTAATATATGTAAAAAAAATTGATTTTACTCTTTGAGATGGAAACTCATCCAAGATTAAAAACGACTTGGATTCGTAAACAGCTTTGGAATAGAAAAACAAAACGACAACAACAGAAAGATATTTCTTCTGAGGTGGAAGAGTTCTTAAATTATAATGACAGACAATTCCCTCGACTTTCGGACACCCGATTCATTAGCGAATCAAGAAAACTGCCCACGATGACACTCATCAGGTAATATTTATGACAATCATCTTAATTGCATTAAAACTTTAAATTTAAATTTTACCCCATATTTCCAAATTTTTAATAAATATATTATCCATATATTATAGAAGCTAAATCATCAGAAAGCATTAATATCTATAAAAAAAGGAAGATCTTTGTATCGTATATAAAAACGTTCAATAAATATGAAGATACAATAAAATTTTATTCATTTGTAATTCTATTTTATTTACTCACTTAATATAACAGATTTATAATAAATTTTGCAAGAATATTAAATTATGAAAAACAATGAAATATAATAAAATTTTTAGTAAGAAAAGATTTATTCAAAATTGATTAAAAAATTATTGCGGATGCAATTGAAAAATAATATGAATAATATAATGTTAAAAAATAAATAATAAAATATAATTTCGTTGCAGGCAACATGATTTGGTGCGATTTCCACAAGTTAATCTGTTATCTTCCGGCAAACCAAACCTTGAACTCTCAGCAAAACCAAGAGTCTTGATCTCCATTGGCATACAAGAAGAGAAGAACGTCGCCGATCTACAAGAAGATTGCTCGTCGAGAAAAAGTTATTGCAAATTCAATCAAGGTTGGCAGGTTCAACAACCATTCTATGTAGAGGAGCCAAGATGGGTTGACATTGATGTCGACTACATAGACAATTCTCAGCATGCAGATGGCGATCCTTACATACTGACACGAGGAAAGAAAATTATTAGAATTAAGAATCCAGAACAAGTAGACAAAACAATCGAGGATTATGAAGCGACCTTCGATTATCCAAGCAAGAGCAAAGGGCTGAAAAGCCGAGTAAGAAGATCCATCAAAATGAACAAAAGATCTCAAAATAAAATAACCGACGAAAGGGACAATCAAGTAGAGCAAAGAAATCGTTATAATAGTCTTGAAGATACTGATAGAGA
This sequence comes from Pogonomyrmex barbatus, assembly GCF_055798465.1. Taxonomy (NCBI): domain Eukaryota; kingdom Metazoa; phylum Arthropoda; class Insecta; order Hymenoptera; family Formicidae; genus Pogonomyrmex; species Pogonomyrmex barbatus. Next base: position 5,562,927 of record NW_028297098.1, read on the forward strand.
TAGAAATAATACTATAATTATCAAAATAGAAAATACAAATAAAAAATCTTCAAAGATGGACAAAATATTGGAAGAAACAGGTGATATCTTTATTGAAAAATATAAGAGAGTTAATCAAAATATGACAAAGAGATCATTGCATGAATATAAATTTACAGAGCAGAATAAAAAATCCGCAAATGATCTAATCACAGATTTCGTTGAAGAAAAACGGAAAATACAAAACAAAGAAAGCAATGATATTGAAAATGACAATAGCAAAACTGCAGAAGTAAATCAAATTAAAAAATTCAATAAAAATGATGGAAAAAGTCATTTTACTGTTAATATAAATAAAAGAAATAAAAGATCAGTGTTATTGAAAAATCAAAAACTCTCCGAAAGTCATAACAAACAGGTTTATGAAATCGACGTAAATTCCAAGAGTGATGGCGAAAGGAATGAAATCGATACATACAGGCAGGTAAAAAATAAAGCTTACATCAACAAGTTAAATGATTTAGATACATTCAATAATCTCTTATCTCGCAATAAAGATCTATTTAACAATGAAAGCTCGAATAAAAAAGATGTAGATCATAATACTAAATCTATCGAAAGAGTGTGGGAACTTCAACATTATCCGCACAAGAGATTAGAAGACGAAGAAACGAAGAATGAGAAAAATAAATCTGAAATTAATAAAGATGATGTAGAAATGACAGATTTGCAATCAACAAACGAGTCCGGCTCAAAAAGCTTCGAAACGAATTCTCGAGACAAACGTAACGCTTGCAGAGGTTTCATCTGCAAGATCGAAGCGCAGATCCAGGAAGATAAATGGCTGAAGAATATCGAGAAGGAAATTCAGGACTCGCTGTCTTTCAAGCGAAGAGACAAACATAATGATATTTTAGACAACCTAAACCTAGACGAACTTTACATAATTTCTCGAGGTAAGAAATCACTGTATGATTTTGGGAAGGACGGTCTCCCGTCAATGTCGCGAAATACAAACAACGTAGATCGCGCTAAAGTGATGATTCCGATGGGTCTTCTGAAATTGTTATTGATGGAAATGTCCAAATGTAACGACGATAATTGCGTCAAAGCGAATCGATTGCCACTGAGGGATAGACGTGGTAGTTCGCTCGATGAAATCTTCGCGGCGTACGACCCATATTATGTAGTTAGAGGAAAACGAATGAACCGAAACCAGAAGGGCACTTCACTCGAAATGGATGCGAAGCAATAGTATCTAAAAATGAGAGATCTAAAACCGTGCGAGATCGCATTCTGCAAGATGTAATTGTTAGCTCTATATAGAGAAAAGTAGAAACCCATCAGGGAAATCCCCATCATGGTTCCATTTATTTTTGATTGTGATGCAAATACAGTAATCATTTTCTTTCTTGAATTAATGAATATTGAACCATACAACAGCTATCATATATCTCGCAAGAATAAACTAGTGATTTTATTCTTAAAAATTGACTATGTAATAATAGAGTTTGCAAATACGATTTTTTTTTCTATACGAAATCTGGAATCTATATATGAATAATTAAATTCATAATTATATAACTCTCTTATTCATTCTAAATTTGATAACTTATTTATTGTAAGTATGTTATATATTGATAAATTCGAAATATGAACAAAAGATGCATGGAGAGAATGACTTTCGATTGTAAATTAGGAAACTGCAATTTGTAATGCATTAAAAAAATAAAAATAAATATAAACGTTAGGAGTTAATTGAAGAATACTAGTAGTTAATTAACATGTAATTCGCTTTCTGTATATGAGAATAGAAGTTAAGTAGATTTTTTTTTTAACGTCTTTCTCTTTTGGTTTGTCCTTGTAATTAATACGCTTTAAATGCTATTGTTTATGCGCAAAAATAAATAATTTACAGAATCTATATCACACAAAAATGTCTAATTAGCTATAAATATAAAAATAAGGTATATAAGACTGCAGAATATTTTGTGTTATATATTCCTATATATTACTAATTTCTTAAATAGTAATAATTCAAAATATTATACTTCATTTTTCCTATTTTTCCCATTAAAATTGTACATTATAACCTATAAAAAGAAAATTATTGTGAAAAACATTTATTCGTTTCACATGTTATAAATTACTCTATGTCACAATTTGTTAAATATTGTATTATTATAACAATGTCTATTTGCAATAAGTTTATTCACAGGAATACTCACTTAATAACTAATATTTATACAAGTTGACACTGACTGACACATCAGATCAAAGGAGGTTAGGATTGTGACATTTCTATCAGGTCGATAAGTTAGTTAACAGAACGGAAATTAATTAAAAAAGTTTTGATGTCATTAGCAAAAATTAAAAATTGTATCTGCCAACTTTACTTATATTTAATTTATAATAAAAATAAATAAAAAGGAATCTATAAATTCAACTGTAAAATTTATCTCAAGATTGTAGAATGTAAATCTGAGAAAAGGATATTGCCAGCTGTAGATAAGAAGACTCAATAAGTTTTAGAAGATTATTTAGTAATTATGCAAATTTTTATAATATCTTTATAACATTCTTAATCAAATACTAATATAGCAATTATCTATTTATTATAATATTATATGTATATTTAGTATAACATAAATATATTTTTAATATTATTTATTTATAATTATTATTTTACGTAATTTTACGTCAATTTTTACAATTCACAGATTATAATAATATCGCAATTTATTATTATAATATTCTATCTATTTTTCTATTAAATTAAGTTTTTACAATTAAACAAATCAATACAATAGCTGAGAATTTAAAGAATAGAATGTAATAGATATACACACGCACACACACATATATATATATATATATATATATAATATATATATTAATAATCCTTATCGACAACATTTTTGTGAAATTAATTATAGGTATTAATATACAGTATTCTTGCACTACTAGCAAAAACTGATAACTGATCGAACTGATAACTGATTTTTGATATTGTTGGTACTGTTAAAATGTAGAAAATTAGTACTGATTTTTAATACGGTTAAGGTACTGCAATCATGTAATAATACTATAATTCAAGTCTTGGTCCATTGCTATCAACCCGGCATTCCAATAGTTACTGGCTGCGCCAGTACTGGCCTATAGTACCGCGTCAGTATTCACTACTCAAAACAGATATTGATACAGTATCTTGCCGATATTTATTTCCCATTTGGGATATTATATTTATAAATATCGATGACTTGAAATTTAATGAATTAACATGTAACAAATATACACAACTTTTATTTAAAAATATCTTAAATTTTAACAACTTTTATTTTTGTTAAAAAAATCATTAATATTTCCAGAATATTTTTAATTCAAAATATTGTGTTGTACTGATTTATTAATTAATTTCACTGATATAAAAATTTTTTAATTAAAAATGTAGAAACTTAATGCTAGATCAAATATCACCTGAGATCAAATATCAAATATTACTTTTTTGTTAACATAATATCCACATTTTAATATCGTCGATTTATGATTATATTTATTATAATTACAAAATTTGAGATTCATTAATTCTTAAATCAGATTGTGTACTTCATGAAATAAAAAAATTTATTTTTGTAATTTAGCCATTTTTTTAATAAACATAATTTTAAACATTTGCATAAGTGGGTGTCTAAAATGTTTGGAAAATATGTTACAAAATCATTCATGATAGCCATTTATTGATTATTATTTATGCTAATTACAATCAGAATTTGTATTATTATTTTTATTTTTATTAGTTTTATAAGTTTTCTCACTCAATTTATGACTGATCTAGATAGACTTACATAACACTGAATAAACGAAAAATTACGATTCCTAATCAATTTTACATAGTTAATTTATACTAAATATTCGCATTTATATGTTTAAGATAATTAAAGAAAGGACATGAATGAAACATTATGGGCTATAGAAATATTAGAGCCTGAAGCAATTTATTATTTTATAACAAGATATGCAACAAACATAGGTACATTACAACATAAATCCTATATATTGCATGATTGAAATTAATCAGTTACAATTTCTCAACAGGAAATTTATTATGTGCAATACACTATTGTTATAACGTCGCGTTATTATTAGATAAAATATATAAAGGTCAATAAAAATTAAATGTGAAGCAAAGTGTTTTTAATTGAAACTATAGAAAAGTGTCTCAACAGGATCAGAATTAAATTTCATCTCGTCGAATGCAACCAATGGCCACAAAAATGGTTACCTTTCAACGTCAGTTATTAATTCTGTATTCTGTTTGAAAATAGAACGATTTAAATGATTGAGAACGTAATAGTGTGTATAATTATTGATTAACATTCAGAGAAAAATATAATTCCTATCTATGTCACGATACACTAGATATTTATATACTATTCAATCTTAGTTTACACATCACCTGTTCTCCATTTATATCTTATTTCACAAAGTCGAGAGCGTGAAATTATTTTTGTCATAATTGCATATGTCATTGTATATTGCATTTGTCATAATTTGCAAAATGTATTGATAAATTAAAGTAGAATAAATCTTGTATGGCACTTCTAAATATAAAGCTTTCCATAAAAAAAATTAATAGTAGAATTGCATTTTTCCATGAATTTTGAATTGATTTTTCCTTAACGAGAAAATTATTCAACTTTATTTATGTTATATGATATTTTCTTCATAAACATAATTGCATATATTTATATTAAAATCTTGTTTTCTCAATTTAAAAACAAAATTTTTTATAAAAACTTCAATTTGACACTTAAATTGTCCAAAAAATTTAATATTAAAATATAAAAATATTGCTATTAGTTCTTATCTGACCTTTTTGTTAAGGAATAATCTTTTCTATAAATTCATTCAAGAATGTATTACTACTGATTATTTTTTACAATACATTCTGTACAAATTAACAGTAATACTGATATAGGCATCTTTTGAAAGACATTACTGACACGTAGAATCGTAATCGGCGAGAGAAATTTTCAATTTTCAATTTACTAAATGAAATACTAATTAAACGTTATCGATATAATGTTCGTATCATTTGTAATAAACGCAGGTCGAAAGACACAAATCGTAAGTACACAAGTACAAGTAAAAATCTCTTGTAATTATGTTATCAATCTGAAAAGAGATATTTATGTTTCTATCCTTCAAATACTTCTTTATTTCTATAAAATTAATACACAGTTTTTGTTTAAAAAATACGTAAATTTTAATAATAGTATATTTAAACATGACGATTAATTACATAATTTTTTACTTAATAAATCTTTTAAAAAAATAAATATCTTTCTATAAACTTAATTTAAAGCATATATTAAATTTTCTCTTCGTCCTTAATTTAAAAAATTATAATTTAAAAACAATATGTTTTACAAAATTTTTATATAACGCTTAATACACGCTTAATACAATGCTTAAATATTTTACTTGACATTACTTGATTTGAATTCTTTGAATAATCTAATTCACATAAAAATTAAAATTTTACTCTGATAAATTTATCATTAATTACATGTCGACTTTAAACAACATTTCTTTTTCAAATGTGGAGCATCTTGAAATTTTAATAATAGATAGCGAATATGAAACAATAATTTATGATTTTGTTGACATTTATGAAATTACAGCCAGAATTTCGCAAAATACTATTTATGAAACGCTATCGTAAATTTCTTCTTCCGTATACATGTCTACATTCATTGTGCAAATGTTGAATTTATGCTATTAATCATGCCTTCTGTGACTTGCAGCTTGCGACCTGCATCTAACATAATTCTAAATTTCGTAATAGCGGAAAAACATAAGTGACAGCGTACATACAGTAAATAATATATACTGACTAAATCAAAATATATAAAATAATTGTATTTGATATATAAAATAATAATAATAACAATAAAGTTTTAATTAACATATGATTGATAAATTAACAAACGATAGCACCCATCATCACAATTAATAGACGCATCTTCTTCTTTTTTTTTTTTCATTTTTAGATTTAGCTACATCGGTTTAATTATTTGAAGGAAACGTTTCGTAACAGTTACCACATTTCTAAGGGCTGTTGTATTATTGTGAATCTGAAACATAAAACAGAAAATAGTGTTTACAATACTTTTGAAATATTTGAAAAAGAGACAATACATTTTACCATTGCTTAGTGCAATTACACGAAAATCTAAAGACAAAATACGTCAATCAATTCTTATTGTTATATGATACAGTCAAGTAACTTACTACTAAATTTATATCTAGTGAAATAGACTTTCATAATTTCATACATACACCTCATATTCTTCTTATTTAAAATAAAAATTGTTCATATGTTTATTCACATAATACATATATAATGAAATATTATTTATATTATTTATATTATAATAATAATGATACATGTATATATATATATATATATATATATATATATATATAAAACATCAATAAAGATATATATATATATATATAAAACACCAATAAAAAAATATGTGTATTTATAAATCAATTATTTAAAATAATATTTAAAATGCATTTTTTATATTTATATTGTTTAACTTTTTAAATAAAAATCTTTCTTCAATAAGTTCTCTTTAATAAAGATTAGAATAAAACAACTAGATTAATAGAAAGATATCGAATGTTCAATCACAATCCAAACTTAATAAAGCATTTACGCGTTTGAATGTTAATGAGAATTAATTCGTAATTGAATCATGCGTAGATAACTGGTGTTTCTAACCAGTCAAACTGTCATCCCAAAGTTAGAATGCAGAATTTTATCGCTATTTCGTGCAATCGTGTATACACAATGGTGAATAACTTTTCGACGACAATATACCGCGGAGAAACTTTTAAAGCAGAGCCCTTGCGTCGCTATTGTCTCATAGTTGTGAGAAAGATAATCCATAGCTTTGTTTTAAATGTCACTTGGCACTCATATGCAAGGAAAAAAATATTTTCACAGCATTAATAGTGCGGAATAATTTGTAAACGAGCGATCATAAGTGTTAATCATAGAATATTGAAAAAGTATAGAATTGAGAAGCATATATAGATAAACTTTATTACAGCAGTAGAGTGAAGTATTCAATAAATTACAAAGTATACCGAGTATATACACTTAAAATGCTCAATGTGTCGCATGCAAGATAAAGGTATAGGATAGTATATAATATTTTTAGCGTATCAAAAATTTCCAAGAATAATACATCGCGTTAATGACGCGTTATAGAAGACTGAGAAATATTATCAAAAAAAAAAAAAAGAACATTTTTTTTTATTATTCTCGCATTATGATAATCTAATTGACATGATAAATTCTAGAAGCACAATGATTATACAGCCATTAGATACGTATGAAAGTTGAATAATGTGTCCAAAACATCGCCGCATGAGTATGCTATACCAATTGGCTGTCAGCCGATCGAATTACCTAATGTTGCTGGCGAATCCCCATCCACGCCGATCCTTTCGGTATTATCAAATACCTTTATGAACGGGCTGTTGTCCTTGTATGGGGCTTTCGCCCACTTTTTGCCTCTCACCCCCACAAACATCCCCCGTAACTCCCATCGTGGATTTTTCTTACCGCGCATCTCAAAATACCGGAAGGGCGATCTCTTTTCGACTTGGCACGAGGCTAGAGCGTGTCTCCTATCGCTTATTCCTGCTCGGGGGAAACACAACGTGGGCCAGTGTGACCATTTCGAGCATAGAATCTCACGGCGTACGAATAGAGGAAAAGGAAGAAAACAAAAATTGTCCGCGGTCTCACTACAGAGTTTGTTCGGAGCATGAATAATAAGACAAATATTTGAGAAGCCTTCGTTTCGTGTTCTTTCCGCTGGAGATGGACTCGATCGATTATATCGTGTCTAGTGGTGTTAGGAAAGGCATTTGGGAAGCACTCAGCGATTTTATAGAATGCTCTCGAGTGTGCGATAAAAGCGAAGAAAAATATGTCTCAATGAATTACAACATAGTTAATTAAGTTATGTATCGGCAGTATAACTATATTACACTATACGCGAATAGGTTTTATTCAGTTTCGATATCGAGCAAACTGTAATTTGTAATTATTTGAAATACTCTCTACAAAAAGAGAAACTTTCTAATCTAACATTTTTTTATATTAAAATTTACATTAAAAGTAACACAAATTAATTGATAAATATTATAAACAGATTTAAATTCAAAATCAAATTCACACAATTTTTAAAATATATATTAATTCTCAATAAATTCTTTGACAAATTAACAAAAAAATAGTTATTTTAGAAATAAGACATTTTGTGAGATGTTAATAATTGTAGTTAAAAATTACTAAGAAAATAATATCAATGACAGATATAAAAATTACGTTCAATTTCTCTTTTTTCCAATATTTATAAATCATATAATTAGTAAATAGCATTGAGAGAGAGAGAGAGAGAGAGAGAGAGAGAGAGAGAGAGAGAGAGACTTTACCTTGATATTCATTCGATGCTCGGCTTCCAAAATTCATATCAGTCTCAAATCTTGGATGTATATTCCTCTTGCCTCTCATACCTTGAAAACCCATAAGCGCCCTTTTATCAGAATTCTTCTTACCCCTCATTCCTTGAAAACCCATTGGTGCTCTCTTGTCAATATATGCATCTGGATCTATGTAATAGTCTTCATCATTTTCATCTTCATTATTTTCATCTTCATCATTTTCATCAAAAATATCTTTCTTTCCTCGCATACCCTGAAATAATTAAGTAAGTAATTTACAAAATTTTCTCAAACTTTTTTATGTTATCAATTTAAATTATATTTTAAAACCGTTACATTCTTTTATGATACGATTATGAACTAAAGTTATTACATATTACGCTTTGCTTATATATCTTCTTTTAGAGAAATCTATTAGATATGTAACTTCAGGAATCGATTAAGCAACTTACCTGAAAACCCATGAGGGCTCGTTTCTCAAGTTCCTCTATCACGTCAAGCAGTGCTTTTTTACCTCTCATTCCCTGAAATCCCATGGGAGCTCTTTTCTCCCACTCTGCTGGAAATTCTTTCATCGTATCGTGCAAACCTCGATATCCCATCGCGAGAAGTCTCTTTTCGTAATCTTCCGGATATTCAAAAACATATGTCTTTTTTCCCCTAGTACCGTGAAAGCCCATCGCGACCCTCTTTTCAATTTCGCTCAACACCTGTAACTTAGAACTTGTTAGTAAAATATCAGCAACGACATTTAGTTTCAGATAAATTAAAATATGTAAATTTAAAAAAAAACACAACAAAGTTTAAGAAGTTTGAACGAGCAAGAATCTTTTAAAATGATTTTTTTCAGAAACAATGGTCTAATAAAATAGCTTAAAAAAGATTGAAATGTCTCGAACATCCATTTTGTTGAAACAATCTCGTATTTGAGAAGAATCTTATAAATTATTAATCAATCATGGAATGCTTGAATGCTTGAATGCTTTCAGCATAATAATCAAATTATTAATATCGAATGTTTTCTTACCTCTTCCAAAGATTTCTTTCCTCTCATTCCTTGAAATCCCATGGGTGCGCGTTTATAGTATTCGTTCTCCAACGTGGCCTTCTTGCCTCTCATACCCTGAAAGCCCATTGGCGCTCTTTTCTTGTAGTCGTCACGAAAGTAAGAATCTTCGAAATTAGGTATCAAATAATCCTTCTTTCCCCTCATACCCTGAAATCCCATCGGCGCTCGCTTGTCAAACTCGTCATGCAGAAAATTATCCTCAACATCAGATGCACTCGATTCTTTACCCTGTGATCAAAATCTGTCTTATAAATAATTCCAAAAAAAAAATAATTACACATATCTTTCTTCTTTTTCTTTCTTTATGTAATTTTAATAGAAAACACAAATAACTTTTAATAGACAACACGAATGACAACTTACCTGAAAATCTACTAACATTCTCTTGGAAAGTTCATTGTGTTCTGTTGCCGTGGGGATGAGGTCCTTCTTTCCGCGCATATCCTGGAACCTCATAGGCGCCCGTTTGGCAGACGCGACATCGCTGGAAGATGATTCTTCCGCGAACGATGAACTAGTCCAGATTGCCAGGAACAAAATCGAGTTGATAAACATTCTAAAACATATCAATAAGTCAATCTCACTCATTGTTGTAATGATCTTTTTTTGTCAAAAGAATTTAAATGTGAGTGTTAATGAGATTTCCATACAATAGGACATGCATCGTTGTTGCACTATTCTCGTTGTTGATGCATCTCGGCGTTTACATGAAAATCAAATCAAACTACATCACATTAAACTAATTTATCGACGTGTCACGTAACCACATTTGATTGTTCATCAGGAACCCAACACTAACGATCGGTCGGATATAGACTTGAGATACTCAAATGATACTAATTCTAACCACATGCTTGCTACTCATTAGCATCTGAAGTACAATACAAGAAGAAATAGAGAAGATAGATAAATGCATTTAATTAACGGAGAGAAAAATTATTGTTTATTAATTAGAAAAAGAATCTTTTTTTTAATTACTAAAACAATGAAATTAAATGAGTAATAAATGTTTTACTTGTACTGCAATTAATCACAGCAGAGATCTAGCATGTATACAATGCATACGTAAATAAAAATATTTTATTATTGCGTCAGATGAAAGATATGAAAAGCATAAAATATTCTTTTGTGATATATTATGCTACATGCAAGAATTTATTATAAAAGAAAATCATTTTTGCCAGAAAATAATATTTACGTGAAGCGGAACATATAAAATAAGGCCGCCGGAAATACAGAAAGAAACAAAATCGCTTTCGCGATGTCAAAAGAAGATATTCGCGTGTTGCAGTGAGGAAACATTTCAAGAAATGTATAGAGCACAATATTAAAAAGAAAAATAAATCACAAGGAAATCACAAGGAAATGTTTGATTAACTTGGAAGAAATGCACGGTTCTTGAAAATAATCGAGTACCTTAAAGCATATTTAAGCTTGCGCCAAACATATATACAACGGGAGAAACAGTGTAATTCCGTTCTTGTCACGCTCCTTGGCAGATTATTCAATTTTATAAGGTTTAAAAATGCTGCTACTCTTCAAAGCGGAGGCTATAATTAGCGAATGGAAGTATAGGAGGATAAAGGCTTGCTTTTCTCAAAGCATCTCGTGCCACGAGACCAAAGAATATCAATATAAGCGGCCATGGAGAAATGGGAAAGGTACGTTCTCTTGCCATAGATCGAGAATGTTTTAAATTCTTATAATAAAACTATCTGCACAGATTACTGACTCTTTTGAAGTTGAATATATATATATATATATATATATATATATATATATATAAATACATTAACAATAATCTATATGTATATTAAATATTGTTTCTTGATAATATAAACTTTTCTTCTACTAATCTGTATGCAAATTGTCCCACATACTTAATATAACTTTCCTTCGCACAACATAATGGAATAACTTCTCTTAATATCTACGTAAAAGCATCTTTGCGATCATAGTTGCCATTGTCATTATTAAGATTGACAATAGAGTATTTTATATATTAGCAATATTAATGAGATCAAAATTTTAATATGAAATCTTTCTAAATTTCACATTTTGCATATCTCTTATGTTTATATTATTATTTTCATATTACTTATATTCTTCTTTTTTTCTATTTTCTTTTTAATTAAACAAATTAAGCAAATAAGAGATATTTTTTTTATGTATGTTCTTTAACTAAGAAAAAAATTAATGTATTCAGTGAATGTACAGTGAAGTAATTAATTTTATTACAAATTTTTATTTTTATTTCTTAGTCGCGTAAATATATTTAAATGTGTAAATATTTTTCAACTATGCGGAAACTTATAAAAAATTTAAAAAGAAATAATTTTATTTAAACAACATAGATTTATTAAAATTTAATATTTTTAATATTTCATGTATAATATTGTTTTTCTATTTAAAAATATTAAAGAAGAATTAATTAAACATATATTTACACAATAACATATAACCAATATATCTATGTATTTGTGCATATAAAACTTTATAAAAGTTATCAATTGGGAAAGCCATGTTGTTTCGTTATTATTTTTTATCTTTTAAAAGCATATATATTATTCACGGTTATATTGTGAAACTTTGATTTTAGTTAATAGGGTTCTATTCAACGTAATCTGATATTCGTGTCACATTAGTGTATATATTGCATGTATATTGTAGCTGTATCAATAAATTAAATATTTATAGAAAATAATAGAAAATATAATAATTTTTTATATTTAATAATATTTGTAATTTAAATATTGTAAGTTTGGAATAGAAAGATTTATTTCTTGTATCACCTATTAATTAATTTGTTAAACTCTCAAGTATTTCCATAAATATATATATATTTATTATAAGATTCATATATTATTCTTATATTAGTCTTTATCTCTTCGTTGTTGTAGTACTATGTTCTAAACGTGTTCTTCCTTTTTAATTTTATATTTAATTTTATTATATATTACTTAAGAAAATATACATATGTATTAATTTCAAGTTAAGTATTCTAATCATGTGTAAATTTATGCAAATAAATATATGAAGCGTATACTTTAAAGCTCCAAATGTACCATAGTTTGTCCCATGAGATAGCTAATTTGCTTACGTAGATGTATTGCAATATTATATATTAGTAAAAATTAATATTAATAACGATATGTATAAGCTCCAATTAAAAATTATATAATTGTATTGCACATCATATTTGCAATATTTTGCATATATTTTGCAATAATTATGTCAACGATGAATTAACTTCTCTTAAATACGAATTTTAAGAAGCTGTAAGAATTTAATTATTATAACTAACAGAACGTTATTACGTTATTATTTTATCTAAAAACATCTCGAGATGTCTCAAAAGTGTTTAAAAAATGTCATCCGAGATGTTTTTTTATATTTTTTACTTAAATTGACATAACTTTGTGATGTCGACATTTTCTTAGAGAAAATAAATTTAAGTAATAATATTAATGTACACAAGATTCTTTTAAAACAATGCGCATACCTGGCGACACTTTTTTATTTTTGTAAAAAGTCAATCGTGTACGGATAGAAGAAAGATTGATCTATAGGTGCCAATCACATCCTAGAATCGTGTCGCGTAAAAGATGACAACGTGAAAAACGTATTAATGTGCGCACATTGTAAACTGCCGAGGTCAACTGCTCTTCGGCGCAAAGTAAACGGAGCGAGAATTCTAGCTCGATGAAGGGAACGTGTCATGTCGGGCAGAGAAGATGAGAAAAGGAGAGATATGATAAGAGAGGCGGAGAGAGGTGGAGGTGGATAAGAGAGGGGTAGAGAGGTGGAGAGTAGCGAATACGTGAGAGACTGTGGCGGTGAGTCTGCTGGGTGGTGAATCTTTCCTCACCACCGACCGGTCACTCGTGTAATCGTCACTCGTGTTCCAAGCAAGCTTGTCCTACGCGATTTACCTCCTTAAAGTCAGAAGCCTGAACTCTCTTCATGCAACACATCGAATTACATGATTTGTCGGAATTCCGATCGTCGATGATTGACAATCGTATATCACAAATATTAAATATCATAAATCAATTAATTATATACTATTATTATAGTTGTATGCCATATAACTATTATTTAATTAAATGTTATATAAATAATAAGACAAGCAAAAATGAAACAAACTATTAAATGGTAATTTCAGATAAATTAAATTTAAATCAAATTCAGAATTTCACTTCCTAGAATTAATATGACTTTTAAGAATTCATATATAGTTACATATTAATTATCTTGATCCGCAAAGAAAGGAATATAAAAGAAATTAAATAATTTAACAAAATATTAATTAAATTATCAAATAATGATATTCAATAATTAATATTAGTTTATGATAAATTTTAATAAAATTTATTATAAGGCGAAATATATGAATTTTTACTTCGAAATTTGACTAGTCTTTAAATCTACAGAACATTGACGTTTGTATCATATATAGTGTAGAGAGCCTAGCATACATCGATTAGTATATATAGTTTATACGAAGAACAAGAGCGCTTTACTTGAACGATGAATTTTCATGAAAGAGAGAGATCAGTAGAAAAGCTGAGATGAATCTAAACAATGCACAAGAAGAAATCGCAATGACGGAAAATCACTCAGATAGAGGAGCCTTACTATTGTCTCTGTGAGGACATATTTATCTCTTCAAAGTGTGACGTAGTACATAATGTAAAACAGTCGCATGCATGCTGAGATGCATGTCTAGAAAAGCCGCTGTGAATCGCGTGTTCTAGATTTTTTGCTATATAAGACCTCTGATCTATCAGAATTATAAATACTTTTTAATAATATTTCTTAATAAGCCTCCGGATATTGTATTTTTTTAAATATTTTAAACTGTTAATTCTAAATAACAATGATGTATTATATTTCATATATAATTTTAAAAATTCTAGAATAAAAGCTTAAAGTAAAAAATATGTGGTACTAATAGTACTTATTAAGAAATTAGTAAAATTATTTATAGTAAAACATTTTATGGTGCTGTATTCCGATTTATACACACTCATAGCTTACATTCATCCCGTTCGAAAAATTCTTTCAAATGCTTTAAAAGATTGTGAAAATGTAATAAATGTAACGTAAAGTTTTATATCATTAAGTAAACATCTTTTTTTATATATAAAGAAGGGGGCTTTGTTCTTTATTCGCCTACACACATGACTAGTTCGGTCATTGCACATGTGAAGGTGTATCACAAGAAGGAATATCATTTTATCTTGCAGTGAAATTTTTCTTTAATTAAATAGCTGTCACTTCATTATTTTAACTTTACTCTATTGTGGATACTACAAATATTACAGTACAAAAAATTGACGTATAAAAAATTGACATTATTGTTCAGTTTATATAATATAATATTTTTTAAAAATCTGCACATACATGTGCAGGATGGATTTAATATCTATATCATCACATAAATTCAACTTTCTAAATTAAATTAAGATATCATCTGAATTTTAGAAAAAAAGAAGTTTTTTTTATAATTAATAATTTCTTTTTCTTCTGACTATCGTAATGATATTTTAAAATTCGTTATCTGTCATTACTAACTTTACAAGAATTTCAATTTTTATTTAAATCAGGCAATTATCGTAAGCGTTATATTTAGTAAAATAATTAAAAACTCACTTTGTAGGAACTAATTCTCAATTATAAAGCAAAACTTTTCTTATAATTTTGATCGAATATCAAATAAAAAAAAAAGATGAAAGATTATTATATACAGTAAAATTACATTATTTTAAAAAATATATTTTGCATGTCAGCACATTATCTATAATTTAATTAAACGTGAAAGGAAAATTAAATGTTATTCAAGAAAATATCTAATGCATGTGGGCCGTACATTGCTGGCAACTTCCTAATATTACTTAATCTCTTGGAATATGTAGTTCCTCTGATATTGTCAGAAGAAGTTTAACTTAATTATTCACTAACTTAATTATTCAAATATTAGGAGTTTTGGAAGATGTCGAACTATTGAGTAAACATAAAGTAAAGGAACCAGAATCACGAATGCGAATACAATTCAAGCAGAATCATGCATACCGCCGAATTACATACCATAAAATATTTCAAGGAAAATCAAATCTCAAAAATATAATGAGAGACAAAACATTTCTTAAAAAGTTTAATAGAATACTTTTACGTATATCTCCTCGCAATATAAATTTGAAAAATGTTATGAAAACGTTAATATAAAAAAGATATTTTTAATAAATTAATATTGAACGTAGATTGAAATAAAATATATACTAGTTTTCTTACTTGTAATTGATTTCTTAATGTTATAAGTATATAAGTATATAAATATAATAAATTTATAATTATATAGATTTGTGCGTTTAACAATTTTAGAACGTATTTAAAATCTAAACGTAATTAAAATCTAGTTTTAAATCGGCAATTAATAATCATTCTTTATTAATTATACAAAAAGATAAAAATAATCTTCTTTTGGATACATTAACTTTAAGATACATTAACATTAAGATTACTTTTTCTGTATGATAATTTTTTATACAATTTCATAATATTATCACCATCTAAGATTTCTTGAAATTTTTTCTTTACTCATAAATTTTTTTAAATATTTTTTGTATAAATTGAAATAAAGACATCTACTTCATTTTGAATTATCAAATTTGATATTCATCATCTTACTTCATAACACAATTATGTAATATATTATGTAATGTATATTATAAAGCATTAAATAAGTTAATATAACTTTCTCATTTAATGTCTTTTGACAGAGAAAAGACAGTCATGACATTCGGTATATATTCCTATGAGAACAAAGCTTTCCTGTGAACCATTCATCCATTCCTGGGCACGTGATTCGATAATGGTAAGAAACTTGTTGAATAGTTTCATATATATATCTCTCTAGTGATAGTCAAATACAATGTTGAACCGCTTTGAATATAATGAAAATTTTGCAATCATGATTGCTCTGGATTTGACATTTCTAGTATGGCAAAAAGATCTCAAAAAATTTTTATTGACAAATATTTTACACTCTTCTTACATTTTGATATAATCGTTCTTTATCGAAACAACAACAATTATTAGTATAATTATGAATTTGTAATTTTTAGTTCTTTCCCATAAAATACAAATCATATTCTAAAAAATGTTAGGTTTACCAGATTTGTTTGTACCTCGTGACCATTTTTAGAGACGTACACAATAGTTTTCCCGCGTAGGTGGCTAACTTTTCCATGCAAATACACACCACCCTTGAAAAGAAGAGCCTGCAATACGACCCATGACATATTCCAAGAGGATATCTTACGTCCACACTGTCAGAGACGGGATATATTTCTCGTTGAAAAACCGATCCTTTACCGGATCTTATATCTCGATATTTGAGCCAAAGTCATTGTGCTTTGCGCGCACACTGAGAGTGCTTCTCAAAATATTCGAAGTTGGCCCCACGATAGGTCGCAACTCAAGGATCTGTATCAGCAACTGCATTTTTGCGAACAGGGATAAGTGAGTTTAATCTTTTATAAAAATTAAATAATTTATTTATATCTATTTATATCAACAACTGCAGCTTTTTCAAGCGGGGAAATGTGATTTTAATCTTTTATAAAAGTTTATAAATTTATTTATGTCTATATCCATTTTGTGCTTTCCAGCTTTTAAAATATAATTGATGTTGTAAGTCCGTTTTATTGCTCGTATCTTTTCCTTTAAATCTCGATAATCTCCATAAGTGTACATCACTTTAAGTAAATTTGATAGGATTACGAATAAAATAGTTTTCCTCTTGCGAATACATTAGTTCAAGTTGTATTTATTAGTCAGTTTAAATTATATATAACAAATTATATATAATTATATTATATAATACATATTTATATATTTATATATAAATAGATTTGCAAACTGTAAGGATTATTAGTATAATATTCTTATAATAGACATATTACAACTATTAACATTAGTTAAATCATTAGTGCTTTTATACATTATTTTACATAAAGTTAAATTAGCTATTATATAAAATAACAAAAGATGTACCGCAGCAGCACGATATTCGGAGTAATCCAATTTTCATTCATGAATACGAACGAAATATTTCATGCAAACTTTACTCCAGTGTAAACGGTTGACAGAATGACGTAAATCAATGATTAATAAATCGATGAAGTTCATGTAATTAATTCGCAATTATCGTATGTTTTGTTTTGACATGATTAAAGACATTATAAACATTTCTTTTTCAACTTTTACAACTTTTCTAATAAATATATTTATATTTTTATAAATTGAAGATCATGATTTATTATCTACTTTTATTTTACCGATAATTTATTTACCGATTTTTATTTACCGAAAATTTTATAAAGATTCATCGTTAAAATAAATATTAGATGATATAATAAACAAAAAAAAACAATGCACTAGTTGCATATTTATTATTACTATAGCTTTTAAATATATATTATAAATTTAATCGTTTTAATTGCACTAGTTCTGTTGTCCGTGTTCGTATTTATGTGTTACCGCAGAAATTTAAGCTCAATTGACGATCTGTTTGGATTCTACCACAGCGCACAGCGTTACAATTCGAAAGGAATTTATCAAATTGAAATTTTTTTCTTTCTTGTAATCTTTATCATAATATTCTATAAAAAAAGAAGTAAAAAATAGTGCAAACGGAAAAAACAGTACGATTGTATTGTTTGTCCCTTTTTAAGTGTATTTCTACAAATACTCGTGACATAAATGATTAAATGTATTATATAAATATGTCACGTGAATCGATTGCTCAAAAAGTTATTGCAACTTAAGAAATAAAACTCAAAGTATTTTTTCTATATTTTTTATATATTTTTCCTAGAGAGAATAAATCGCGAGTTTGTTTCCATTCCTAACGAAAGTAGAACGCAAATAATCACACCATGCGGTATCGAGTAAGTATCAACTTGTGCGTTGGACGAGTACGTCAGTTTGCTTGGTTTAGTGCAAAAACATCTAACCACCGTTCCGACTCGTTTCTCGCACCTTTCTCGCACCTGCAATCAATCTTATTACTATTTCCTCTGGGATTTCTGTCCACGTCGCTAGAGAGTTAAGGATGACCTTTGCGTTATATCCCATTTTGAAGCTCGCTACGCACACTACAAGTATTATGTTGAAACGCTAACGCAGTCTAATTTTATTTTTCAAATAGATTTGAGAGAAATCAATTAACATAACACGCAATTATTAAAAAAAAATTCTTCTTACACGCAGATAAAGAAGTTAAATAAATAGGCATGTAAGTGCTCTTTCCAAAAATTAATCATTTTTAACACCTTTTTATTTTTCTAACAATATTAATAAAAAGTTTATATGATATAATTATTGTTTACTGATTATTTTAAAAAATATATATTTCTACGTGTATCAGAATAGAAATTATAATAAATATTATAGTAGATATTATAATAAATTAAAGTCAGTGAAGATTATCCGGATTAATGTAATTGAAACTACTGCTATGTACTTCATGCATAAAGCACTTCAAAAATAAATAAAGCTTATTTTTAGTATGCTAATGACAGTGTAATAAATGACAATCAAAATAAAAATTAATGCATTCTGAATTATTAAATATACCTTTTAAAAATAATTATAATTAATTAATAATTAATCATAATAGATTTTATTAATAAATCAATAGATTTCATAATATTTATGATAATCAAAGAATATAAAAAATCATTAAAATATTTTTTAATGCATCAATCCAATTCAGATTATTGTTAATAAAAATAAATTACAATTAAAATATTCTATGCTATTATTTATAATATATATTATAATTAAAATAAATATAGGAAATTATCCGGATTAGTGCAATTATTATTATGTAAATACAATATATTATTATTCCAACGTTGAACTAACGTTACAGTCAACACTAATTCTATAATTAAAGGGGCCTATTGTTATATTGTATTGTATGAAACCTAAGCTGTATTATGTTTAGCAATGTGCATGATAAATTAAGTTATTTTTGGTAACTGTATATATATATATAATGCTAGATATATATACTAGATATGCGACATATTAGATTGGGATAATGTGCGTTATGACGTTGCAAACAGCATTGTAGGAGCCAATAATAATATATATGATATATTAATAGCCACAGCTAATACTATTGTTAACCTTTAATACTCTGGAACAAGATTATAAATGACAATGGGAAGTAAATTCGCGGAGATTCTTCATGAAGATTAACATTTACTTCCTAAGGAAATAGAGTGCTCTACATTTATTATGTTTGCAACTACAAATAGTACAATCTGCTTGACATTTTTTTCAACACTAACATTTTATATTCTTTCTCTTCATTCTAATTTAGCAAACTAATATTGCCACATAATTGTAAATAATTTTCCTATTACAACGTAACTATAAATATATTTTAACAAAAAATAAGTTCTATCTTAAAAATCAAATTTTGCATATAAAGATAATAAATCGTTCTTAAAGAGTTTGATTAAAGCGGCGCTGGCGAGCGAATAAATTTTGGCAAGGAAAGAAGAAACGAAGAAATAGTTAGAAATATCGTGCACTCTATCTGAGAAGGACTTAAGCTTTTCGACACTTTGAGGGCGAAAGAAATGTCGTTTCCGAGGCTATAGCTTTCCGATCGGAAAGCTTTCACGTTGTGATTGGACGAGGCTGTTATCACTCGTTTTGTTTCGCGATGATGAGGGACTGATTTCAAACGAGATCCATGATAAGGCACATGCGATAGTGTCATCGGAAACTTGCCAGTCGGAAGCCAGCATTTCCAATCGGAAACGTAGAGGTTACATGATAGCGCAATTCAATCAGAATAGATAGATAATCACCCCTTAAGAAACGCTATAGGATTATATTGATTGTTATTTGAAACTTCGAGCTTTGCATATACGTAAATATAAACTTAGCAAACATTTATATAATCGTAAATTTACATGTAAATTTGATAAACATCTATATATTACACTTTTATCTTTTTACAGTACTACTTACTAGACTTTACGGTACTAGAAAATGAATGAAAGTGATTAATTATTTTTCATAATAAATTGTATAAAATTAGATACTCAGCAGTAAAAAGGTTAATTATATTATCCTATTTGATTTGTTTAAATTAGATTTTATCTAATATTAATTTCCGATACACATTAGAAATATTTAGTTATTTGAATCAAATGGTTATTTAAATCAACACATATTATTCTCATCAACTCTATGAAGTTTTCTCATATCATATCTAGAGGAAATAAATCAATAGCGTACGGATTTTATATTTAGTTTAATTTCACGTCTTTGTCCATTTGCCAAATTTTCTGTTTAACAGCATGGTTAAATTTGTAACCCATTCCCCATTTGATATTTTTCGTAAAACGAAAAGGAAAACATTCAAGAATTATTCAAATTTACATTTAATTACGTAAAATCATATATTTACATAATAACATGCGTATCGTTTTATATTTGCTGCATAATGAAATAAAAGTAGCAATAACAATTATCTTTTTCAGTGTAGCCAAGTTTGGCAAATCGGACGGTTATACTTCAAACGCTTTAAAGTTACGAGTAAATCCTGAGGGTGGTGAATTCGACAGTAAAAGTATTAATACTCTGGAAGCACAAAGAAATGAAGAGTTTCACAAGAGCAAATTAAAGGTTATTCTGTTCGCTGCAATTTGTCCGTAATTTTCTTTCTAGTATATCACTTTATTGTAACTCTAAAGCTCTTTAATAACGATTCGCTTTAATAGCCGTGAAAGCTCTCGCGAAAAGAACAAGGATAGATTCAAGATCCAGTCGAGACAATCTTTTGCAGGTCAATTTTTAATTAATTTATTATCTTCCAAGCATTCGTGATAAAATTTTTAATATTACATTATGTTACTTTTTATTGTCATCGAACTTCATGATTTTATTAGATCTACATTAAAATGTGTCTATCGTTTAAGAGAAATACGTTTGTCAACGATAAAATAAATTTGGAACAAATATTAAAATATTAAAATTCTTTATTTTTTATATTTTGTTAATCTACATTTTTTTTATTTTTAAAATGTTTTAACATTGTTGACGAATGATTTAAGAATTTTAATCTGTTACATTATTTGCAACATTTGTGAAATAAATTAACAATATTAAAAATATATTTCATTTATATTTTATTATACTATTCATTATCTGATATATGTAATGTAAATCCTGCTGCATATATCAGGATATTTATTTCAATGATGGGAAAAACTATTGCAAATAGTGAATTTTACACAGGTTGCGGGTAATAGTTCACCATCACTTGAAAATACATTGACGAGCTTAAAACTTTTAACGACAGCTGAGCAATTGAAAAGCTGCCGAGAAACTCAATAAATAGAATTCCTTCAACACAATGTCGTCGTATTGCGATTTCTACGGAGTGTCAGCGCACTCTGCGCACAATGAAAGGCTTTTAAACTTTCGGGTACAATGACGCTCAGAATGCTTTCCAAAATTCTGAAGATGAAAAAAGTTTACATAGCCTACCGGCCGAGAGAGCTTACTCTATCATAATGAAAAATAAACAAACCTTTCTCATTCTGTATTTCGGTAATCGCATTATTACATAAAAGAGGGTAACAAAAAAAATGTCTTAGTTACAGAATATTTTCTTAACCATTAATTAAGCTAATGAAGAATAAAAAGCAGCACTCAGAAAGTTCTAATAGCAACAAATATCATTTTAAGAATTAATTTTTATTACTGCCAACTTAAAAACTTTTCATTTTTTATATTAAAAACAATTTATGGTCTCACGTATAATTTATATTAAAATCTATTTAAGCCAAAATTAAATAAAAATGTGATTTTTTTTACTTAAGTTACTTAATTTTATTTAATTTTCATTAAATATTATCATAAATAAATTATAATCAAATGCAACTTTTTTTAGATTTATGAGTAATTGAAAATATGTTTGGTAGATTAGAAATATTCCGTCCAATCAAATTAAGAAAATAATACTATTTGTTTACTTATCTTGTGTTTAAATAATCTACGATGTGTATATGTATGTACAGATTAGGACGAGTGAATACTGGAGAAATGTGCTTCGTAATCAATGGCTGTTAGTGTTCCAAGGAATTGTAATAGTGATCGCAATTCTCACTATGGGAACGTGGATAGGATACTTGTGTAAAGAAGACATCGTCAATGATAATCCTATTACACTGTGGCGTTCAATTGTTGAGCGAATACAAGAAACTATCATTGATACAGGAACGGAATTACGGTTAGAATTATGATTAACTTTAAATACAGTTTTTATTTTATATATTTAAATGAAAATACAAAATTATTCAATTTTATCTATCAGAAATCATGATAACAAATAAATCAATATAGTTTGAAATTAAATTAAATTTTATATCATTACAGACCGTGTTATCACACCAAAGCGGATACGCAACAAAAGAGAAGAGCGAGCCTTTTAAAACGAAAACGTACGAGTGGATAATTGACACTCTGTGTAAGAATAAAAAAGATTAAAAATTCTTAAAAATATTCAAATATCCTGTATTTTTTTTTTAATATTAGAATGAATTTTACTTATTAAAGGAATTATTAAAATATAATATTATATCGTAAATCAAAATAACAATGTTAATAACATTGTTATTATAATAATTTCATTATATAATTAAATAATATGTTTATATAATGTATATGTATATTACCAATAATTTAAACCATCATATACAAAATACTAATTATTGATTACCGTCTTCTTAAATTTTCCGCTTTGTCATCTTTGTGTTCTTCATAGAAATAATTATCACAATAGTAAAGCCACATTATTATTGCAAGAAATAAATCAACGGGCAATAGAAACTAACGATTCCGCTTGCATCATATGACTTTAAATTATACAATCCAACATATTGATTATTGAGAAAAAATTTTTCTAATATAGCTAAAAAATATAATTAATATTAATAGAAATACATGCAAAACAGAACTTAATTGAATAATATTAACAATCAGCTTGACTGAATCTCTCATTACATGGATTTTAAATTGCGTTTTACATATTTTTCCTCAGATTTTTCAGCCAGTTATAAAACTATATTATCCGTTTGAAATATACAAAAAATAAAGTTACATAATACTGTTCATTTCGTATCTTAAATTATAAATTTCCAGCGAATACTATCAATTAGGAAAAACTAAGCCAATTAGAAAATGCCAAGAAGCGATGCAACACGTCACTTAACAATATATTTGCTATTTATGTAATTTTAATTAAAAAACTGATATTTATTTTAAAAACAGAAAAGCAAGATTATAAAATATAATGTGAATAATTTATAATTAATATTTAGTCTATAAAAAATGCAATTCTATAAATTTATTTCTTACTTTTATGAGTTCTCGTCAATCAATGACATATCTTGGTTAGTGCACACAAGCATGTTCGAAAGCATAGTAAAGCATTATCATTCCTATGCACACTTTAATAATATCATCGCCCATACTATCTTTTCTGCAATGTCTAATTTTGACACTGCTTTTGACACTAAGAATTAATAAATTAATAATTACAAAATACCCTAAATTTTTTACATTGTATATATGCGATTACTTTAATATCTAGGTTTTTTTTGTTTTTCGATTTACAACTTTTTTCATACGTAAGCGTAATGCGTATATAAATAAAAATTCAGATATTTTTACATCAACATAATTGTAATTAAATCGTCCGTCAGTTAAATAAAACTAAATCAACCGTTAAATTAAATTAATATTTTCAACGACATGGTACGAAAACGCTTCATCAAACCTTTGCAAAATACATTTATTGTGCAAAATGTAAACTAACAAAAGCAATTAATAAATGCTACATAGATAAAATATTATGAGAATACAACAGTCAAACGATAATGAAAATTAGTAACTCGGCATCACTTCTAACGTAATACAAAGCGTACAACTGACAGGATCGACGTTTATTTCCATTCGTGCGTTACTTATTTATTACTTTATTACTGCTGTTAACCAGAAAAACCGTATAAAAGAGAAAGTTGAAAACGCGTTATTAAAATAACGTGCAATGCATAAGCATGCTAATAAAAAACGCTGTTTTGCTAGTCTGCTTATCCATATTGACTTCTTAACTGGTAAAATACAGCCAAAATTTCTCTAGTCGCACTGTTCTAACGAGAGAAAAATTTAAAAATTCACGAAAAAAAAGGAAAAAAATTACATTACGGGATTAGCGTAACTCCAGTTCTTGGAATTATTCAGAGAAATGTCACTACCACACGATTATCCGGGTAGACGGAGATTTCAGAAAGAAAAAGACATATTATTCTATCATATTTCTTTTACTTATTATTTACTTTGTAAAAATAACCACTTCCTTTTTATAATATTAAAATATTACGGTTAAGATAATGAAAAACTCAAAATTTGCAGGTTGTTCTAAAAAAGATGATATATAATTTGAGATTTAAAATATACGTAAAAGATCTAATAAAAAATATTTTCATTTATGCTGTTATTTTTAATAAAAATTTTGTTTTCTACGCTTATTATATAAAAATCGAATAAAGTAAACACAAATAAAGTAAAATTGATAAGAAAATTAAAATTATTGTAAGCGTAAATTTTTTTATTCATATCATGCGTGTTTAGTGTAAATTTGCAAGATTTAAATTTATGTTTGTATTCAAAACAGATTTTTGATTTATTATTATGCATGTCACTTTCTCATATCACATAAAATGTTTTGAAATTTTGAGAGTTTATGTAGACTATGTTATGTAGATTTATATTAAAGTGGAAAACATCGATCATATATCTGTGACCGCATTCACAACTGAATCATAAGATATCAAAAATATCAAAGTTATCGAAAATCCTTTAAACAACCTAACCATACGCTGTGGCGGACTCTCGGATTTTATATAATCAACATCATCTCTGACATGTCGATAAACAAGCTGCATTCAAATTGCAATGCGAAGAAACATGATACATCGCTTGTCACCTCATCTCAGAGATTTATAAACGTATGTCGTTACACCGAGGTTACGTTCTGATTTACGAAAGACATTTTAAAAATAAGTAATGTCGAAAAATGAAAAGATAAATTATCCCGGTAATAACAACGATCGGGAGGACATCCAATGGTTTGAAAATGAGAAGCATAGCAAGATCAAACATCCTGAAAAGCTAAAAAACGAAGATATATTGAATTACATTAAGGATGTCGTGCAAAATTGTCGCCTCGAGGTGAGCAGCGGCGATGAGGATTATGCCGGTACAAAAAAGTCCAGCAACTGCAGCGTAAGGTATTTAGATGCACGATTTAGATCATCTAAAAAAATCAAATCTAGAGTAACGTCAAGAAAAAATAAAAATATCACTTTGAAAAGGAAGCCGAAACGTTCTTCCAATCGTAATGCCACGGATACTTGCAATTATTATTATCCTATGCGAAAATTTCATTTCCGCAGCAATTCTAATCTTATTTTTCAAAACAATTCTAGGACAGACTTAAATAATTTCACTAAATCAACTTATCCAAATTTATCAAAAAATCAAAATTCCTATAAGTATCGAGAATCTTCACCGACATTCTATAGTTGGTATTCCAAAAAGGATCAAAATGATAAAATGAAGCCGTCAGTTACAAAAATGCCCAATTTTGAAGTCACCAGAGACTGGCTTCGAAACGATATTCGCGATTCCAGAATTAACAGATCAAAAATTACTAACAAAAAATCTACAAACACTCGTACATTTAAATCACGCAGAAAAAGAATTGATGATTCAACTTATATGGATATATATTCAAATATTATACCTAACGAGAAGACAATAGAAAGAGATTCTCGTTATTGTATCTACAAACAGGGAGAAGAAGCACAAATGAGGATATTAAATGAACAAAGTAGCGCTAGCTTTGAAAATCAACAGCCACTTAATAAAATTTATTCCGACCAAGATACAACGCTTTCTTATCAAGTTCCTTTGCAAAACAAAGATTACAAACGACATTATACTTCTGGATATCATTATTTTATGAGGAGATCCAGACAACCGACTTTTTCACAATCCAACAGGTTGACGGCATCAGCGAGATTGCCTGAAACAAGCTCGTTACAAGAGCGAAGTTCGCAGTGGGAAAATGAAATAGGATCTCCGTTGAAAGCGTCTAGCTCCATTATGGAAACATCAATCGATAGAAGTTATCACACGAAGCGCAAGAATAACATGGATCAACGACGACGAAGACCGGACATTTTAGGAGAACGAGGGTCGTCGTGTTGTCGTAGGCCCAGCCTCTTAAGGAAGTCCGAGAAACTCTGCAAAGTGGCATCTACTTACGAAGATAATCAATGGCTCGGCTGTTGTTGCGAAGACACCGAGCAAGACGAAACGGCGGACTGTTCGAGATATTGTCGTTGTTCAGAAAACGTGAACGATTCTACTCGATGTAGCTATCGGCTACCATATGAAGATACATATCGACCTATTACAATGAGCAAACAAATTAATTACACAGCATCACTCCGTAAAATATTACCCGAGTCAACACAATTACGAGCTAACGATGAGGAGGAATCTGAAATCAATGTATCGATGGAAGAAGACTGGCAGGCTGAGAGCACTAGGTATAATCAACCATTCGACAAATTTGATGTCTTTGATGACAGAAAGGATAACTATGACTATAATGATGAAATGGAAGATTTTAACTCGCATGTATTATTTTCGGATGATCAAGCGCCTCAAACGTGCCGGAGTTCGAACAAAGTAGAGTATAAGAAAGAATATAAGAAATTGAGCAACCATTTAAAGAGTAACCAGGGAAAAGTAACGGACACACGGACGACGTTGCGAAAAAAAACTATCACAAGGTACCCTGCGGATAAGGAATTTTCTTTCGCGATAAGAACTAAAAAACCCGTGTCGGGGGATTCCTCGAGATTAAGATACGACGCAGCGGAATCTACGTGCGAATGTAAGGAGCCCTTCCACGATTCTCCAGCATGTTCAATCGGTTCTTGCACTTGCGTCGGAAATAGCAAAAATACGAAAAAAAATAACAGCGATCCATCGCGAAAGATATCTAATACAGATTATTGCTGCGACGACTGCTGTTGCTCCTTGTCATTTACTTTTCACGACGAGAAGGATCCGGTGAAGAAACTCGAGTCCTTCTGCGAGAAAGTAAAGGCAGTAAATCGGGATACGTTCCACAAGCCATCGAGAGTTATTTCACAATCCAACGCAATGAGAACCAATGCGCAGGAATATTCTCAAGGCAACGAGCAGAATCAATCCGAACTCGACATCCAAAGGACCATCCGAAGCGCAAGATCCATCGAGACAGATCGGTTAGCGAATGGTAGTCGCCTGAGGCTTGAAAAGCCAAGGCATAGCGAAGCAAGCTTGGAGAAGATTCTTATTTATCCGCCACGAGGAGAAGTCGGACCGCCTTTGACGCTCTACAAAAGATCGTCGAATATTAGCTGTCACGTGAAGGGCGACGCTGACATGGGATTTCGCTACAGCGTGACGTATGTGCAGAAATTCATAAGTCCAACGTGGATGCCTAGCTTGTCGCCGGAAGTGCTATCGCAAGAAATTGAGGAGGAATGCGACTGTTCCGCCGATTACGGCTGAATTGACGATGGACACAATTAATTTCATTCATTTGAAGATGAATTTGTCCGGGATGCAATCATACGGAGCAATTGCGTTAATGGAGGTAGTATAGATGCACTTTTGCACCGTAAACCTCGTTCCATCCACTCAAGTAGTTGCGTACGTGAATTGAATCGATCAGTATAGGAAAGCTTGTCCTATAAGAAGAAATTATTTTCAGAAATAAATCGGACGCTTTATATAATTCTTTACTAATAAATCTCGCGAAAATTTCAAATAAAATATAGTAGAGATAAAAGTACATCTTTTGTTGCGATACTTTATCATTATCATTATATGATCAATAGAACATTTTATTTGTGAACATTTGCATATAAAAAATATTGTGTATGTATGTTATTTTAGACATGTAAATGATATTTAAAAATATAATATGTTATTTTATATAAATTTTTTGTTCGCTATGTTTTCACGTATAAATAAAATATTTTAATAATAATAATAATAATATATATATTTTCTTTATTTTGAGAGACATAAAAAGATTTATAAAAAATCATTAATATAAAATGCAGTTATTTTTAACAAAAATTGAGCTCTTTTCATGATTTTATTTTAAAAAATTACAAAAATTTTATATTATTATTAAATATTAAAAAATATTATATAAATGTATAAATGTATAAAATAATTTATATCCAAAATTCTTATTCTAACTGAATAAGATAAACTATTAACAATATTTACTGACAATTGCAAGATTCTTTTGCATAAGATCTCTTATAAGCATCCAGATAATTTTTTGAAACACGAAAAGAAACAGATTTTAACAGACACTTTATGATCTAAAATGAAATAAAATTTGCTATGCGCAGAAGTAATGTACCATTTGTGAAAAGCTCTGCAAGCAAATCAAATAGTTCTTTCAGTATGAATACGATACATTAAAATAAATTACTTTTCCTATTACTCATTCTATACATGAAGATGGAACAAAGGTCCATTATTTTATCCAGAACATTAGACATAAAATCTTAAACTCTTAAATTTTTTTTTCTTCACTTTGATATATCAAGTTTATAAATATTTAATAAGAACTGTTTCAAGAAAGAAGCATTTTTCCTCTTTATAAGTAATGTTTCAAATAGAAAATATCTTTCTCACATAAATAGGACATATATTTCAACAATAAAAATTAGGGTATTTTACAATTATTTGGTTTATTTATTTTTGAATATTTAATAGTTATCTTATTTATTTATTTTATCAATTGCAGAATTTTCAGACTATGTAACTTTTTTGAAAATTCCTTTTTCAATATTTAAAAAATCAAGAAATCTTTATAAAAAATTTTGTAAATATTTTATACTTAGAAACAAAAATATTATAGATAAAATAATCATTAAAATTAATAAAATAAGTATTAACATTGCTACCTAAATCATACTTTTATAGAATTATATGATTCTTGGCTAATCATTATATTATATTATATATATATATATATATATATATATATGTGTGTGTATATATATACACACACACACACACACACACACACACACACACACACACACACACACACACACAACATTCAAAAACATTTGAATTATCAAAAAAATATTAATATAAAGTTAAAAATGTTAGTTTTTATATAATGCAAATTTACAAATGTACTTGTTTCAATTAAATTTTTATTTCTGTTTTATCCATTCTTATTCGTAAATAATAATTATAAATTTATAGATTAAATTTATAGATTTAATGTAAAATTTACATATATCTAATCTAATAAATATATCGTGTATCGTCATAGCTTAAGCATTGACTATATCAAACAGGTACACAGGTGTCCTCAGAAGGATCGATTTGCAAGGATATTAGCGTAAAACGAATTCACTGGGGACAAGTCTCGAGTTGCTACTATGTTAATCTAACGGATTCGCAATTTTGGAAAAACAATCAGAGTATAATAAGCAAAAATTTTTCTTCGAAATTATTATTCAACATAAAATACGTAAGGCTTATGTGTCCAATGTTTTTGTTTAATTAATTGAATTAAATCTAATAATACAATATTTGTTAGATGTTATGATTTAATTAGAATTTTTTTAAGAATTTGTTGAATCGCTTTTTATAATCTCCCCTTATATTATATTATTGTCTCAGTGTTACTATTATTTGCCGTACAGATGGCTTGATTCAAAGTCTTTTTGAATGATTTCACTGAAACGCTGGATTCCTTTGACCAATTCTGTTGAACGTGACTTATCACAGCGATAGCGCAAGTCACACTTTGAAGATTGTTCCTCGTCATTAGTGGAAAAAGCGAAAGAATTTACGCGCATATCGATTTCCAAATGGAATGCTTTACAGTACCATGTTCAATCCTACTTTTTTCTTTGTCGTTTTTTTTTGTCGCGGTTCTATGCGTAATAATGATTTTGTAAAGGAAATATCCAAGCGAAGCAAATGACGTCTAGCATAAAAGAATTAAATCCCTAATGAGATCACGCCAAACTTTTTTCGTCTATAAACGACCGATAAACGAATGAACGTTGCTTTTACGTACTCGTATTTTACTTTTTGCCTTTTAAAAGTAAACCACAGCTAAAATTATATACATAAATTCTTATTATATTTGTACACAAAAATATTTTATTTTTATGAACAAATAATTCTTATTTAAATAAAATTTACAAATTTCTATCTATTGTTAAAATTTTGATAAGGCATTTTAGTGCAGTTATATTTGTCAAATTTACTCTAAGAAAAATTGAAAATTAAGATATTTAGCATTATACAACTTATTTAATAGTTTTACTAATATATAAATAAATTAAAAATTATACGTTTTGAACGTAATGTTTTATATTAATATGTGTAAATTATTTTAACAGATATACTTATATCATATGATGTGTGAAACAGGATGGATCTATCAATCTTAAAGTAGTACACTGCGATAGGCGACTTTAAATTCAACGTCGTACAACGATAAATTAGATTCTCGGTAATATGTCCGCGCATTGCGTGCTACAATCGTCCCGAAACTAGAGAAAAGGGTATGCTAAGATAAAATCGACAGTGACGGATACATATGTACACGGTATACCCAGTATAAAAAGGACCGATAGCTGGTAGAATCCTAAACCATTGTTTATGGGCGAAGTGTGTCCCGTTTTAGATTTCTCTAATAGAACTCCAAATAAAACATTTTTTTTTAAATTTACAATGTGTCCAGTTTTCGATATACATTTAATTTAGTCGATCTCATATATATACTATAACTTTACTATTATATAAAACATTGTACAAAATTAATATAATTCTCTTGTAAAATTATAATTTTGCAATTGTATTTTTCTTGTTGTTGTCGAAATGTTTTCAGCATCATCAAATATTTTTCACGATAAAGCCAAAATATATTTTAGTTTACATTATTATTTTCTTCCACTGAAGCGTCTCTTGTGAAAACATTTTCTTTTGATTATGGTATATATATCCATAAATAAATAGAAAATGTCTTGTGGAGTGAATGATGAAATGCTGAAAAGACATGCGCAAGCTTTCTGTATCGTCAAGGTATACTAACATACGTTTCGAATAGTAAAAATAAATCAACTCTTTCTCATGGCTTTTTATAAATCGATTAATTTTTTATATTTTTTATAAACATCTTATTTAATTCTTTTCTTAAATTTTTGTTATTTAATATTAAATATTTAAACAAATGTATTTAAACAAATGTTAGTCTGTATAAGATTTATTCGGAATTGAAGAAAGAATAAAATTTTACTTCTTATATTTATTTATCTAAAACTTTTATATGAATAAACCTCGAAGTCTTTTATCAATTATATAATGTTTATCACTTTAACATTTTTATTCAGTAGTAATTAATTTCAAGTTAGTTCAAGTACATGAGTAACATCAAATGTACTATACACATATATATTGCGCCATATATGTTTTTCTTCATCGCAAAAGACTATTAGCACCCGGTACGTTTTTTTTATATTTTCAGCGTAAATGCGCTCTGCACTTTCCCCGTCGATAATAATTTGGTATTTTTGCACGAAAATTTTTGAACGAGTTTTTGCTTTCAAATTATATTGTACATAATGTCTTTCTGCACAATGTCAATGCTCACATACGCTTGTAGAAACTTGTTATTTTGCTATTTTTATTCGCATGCCTTCTTTTTATTTCTAACTAATATCAAAACTAAGGATTAACAATTATTTCTATTAAAACACAATATCTTTAATTAACAAATAAAGAAATCATTTTTTATCAAATTAATACATCCTTCTAGATATTAATAAAGAATGTAGATAATACGTATTATAAATATAAATTATTAAACAAACAGATTTTACTTATGCCTCAAAATATCACTGAGTAGTTAAATAAATGAGTACAAATTATTTTACATAAAGAAATAAAAGAAAATTCAACACGATTCAAACGATAAATAGAAAAGAGTGAAAGAGGAAGAGAACAAGGATAGCAAAACGAGGAAATGGACCGATTCGGAAATGAAACGGTAGAGAACGGTAGAGAACAGTATGGTAGTGCTGGCGAATCTCGACAAATCGACTAACATCTGCAAGAACAAGTAAATGCAACAAAAGCTACAAGAAATTGCGGAAACTATGGACAAAAAACCTACAAACTTCTTCTTCGGTTAACCCGTAGAATTTCTCCTCTTTAAAATACTTGTGTTCCTACTGAATCAAGATGAAACAATATTTCCCGAGAATTCTCAACTACTGTAGCTACTTTAATATGATAAGTTGATTTTGAAGTTTAAACGGAATTAAATACATTTTATCGTCGCTTTTAAAATTAATCAATATCAAATTATTTTAGTTTTCCTACTTTTTTTATTATCATTAGATAATTAAATCAATAACCTAGTGACAAAAATTTTTATTTTAATTACTTTTTTTGCAAAATACATGTCAACTATATATTTATATTAAATCTATATGGAATACGAATATACGATAATGTGATTAATAAATTACTTGATTAAGAGAATCTAAAGATATAAAATCTCAAACAGTAATTGTATATGTAAACAATTGACAAGAATGTAAGTAAAAATGTATAAATAAACATTCAATTCAACATTTGTATGGAGATACAAATACATTGATTATTTGAACTTTGATTAATCAATCAGTCTCAAATTTTGGCATCGGATATTAGATTGTTAAAATAAAATAAAAGTGCTGCTGTAATATTGAATAACGGATAACGTTAGCTAGCGCTAACATATGCGCTCTGGCAATATAGATGTCTGTTATAAATGATTCACATTCACAAGAATCTATGATTTCAAAGTACATATGAGCGTACTATATCCTCTCGATCTAGCCATTTAAATATTTAACTCGATTTCATGATCAATTCATAGCTAAATAGATACTTACGTTTTTTTCATTCATTTGAATGCATTTTAAAATGTTTTTTAACATATCATTTTGTTCGATTGTAATAAATTTTATATTTCTTTGTTCTAAATGATAAATATTAAAAATATTTAAACAAATAATCAAGAAAACAAATATTAAAAAAAATTTATATCTTATTTTAAATTAATATTTAATTTTAAGTTTTAATAATCACAATAACTAAAATGTTAATTGTATAAATGCCGTTTTATACTTACACATTTTACTTAGGTCTTACTTAGTTCGCATTACTTATGATTTTCATTCTTACCTAGCAACTCAATTATAATCAGCGACTTGTATAAAAACTTAAGATACAACAATAAAACGAAATTAGGAAAACACAAGAAATGTAGACAGTAACTTCAGACAATAGAGACATTATGACCTACTAAAAGAGGGTGCTCAAGCTAAAATGGATTTTCATATTTCTGCGGTAAGGATTGTAATACGATTTCATTTGTAATAATCATTACTTTCAATCTTGTAATATTACATCCCTTCATATCTACAAATATATTTAGCTTTCTTGATTTCTATTTATGCACCGTAACATCTATATGATTAATGATACAATCGAAAAGCTATTGATTACATATTGAGCTATTAATTGCATAAATTAAATTACACAATTTATTTTTGCAATTTAACTTATGCAATTACTTTCTTCTGCAAAACATGAATAGAAAAGATAGATTAATTGCATGTCACAAAATATCCATGCATGAGAATGTAAGCGTTTTGGATGAAATCAATATTCTCGATTGTATCATTAATCATAATGAGATATAGATGTTACTGTATATAAATATAAATCAAAAAAGCTAAATACATTTGGAAATATAGATAAATTTAGAGAGATATTACATTTATTTTATTACTTTAAAATAAATTAGATAGAATTAAGCAGAAATAAAATAAATATTTTTAATGTTCTTTTTCTTTTGCAAGAAGAAAATGATAAATAATAGATTTAAAAAGGATTTCTGAAATGGATTAAATATTCATACATCATGTACGAATTACATCGATTATTTTATGTATTCAATTATATTCTTCTTCGCTGTAACAAAAAGTTACTGCAATGCACATCACGGAATAATATTTTATTGCAGATATATGTTCATAAAATTCTGGCAATATACTTTTTTGCGAATATTCCACCAGGATCACAAAATGTTATTTATCTCGTAAAATATGAATTTATGAATATCTTAATATGATAAAATGCGTCAATTCCATGGCGTATACCGCCATATAAGGATATCTATTTAATATCTAGAGTTTCATCATCACCTAATTTTAATTAGATTAAATGATGATTAATAGACTGATATTATCACACAGAATTTAAACATTTTATAACGTAAAGATTATTCAGGGTTAACTGAAATGATAATAAATCAAATTACTTTAATTACTATGTTCTATAATTATTCTTTATGTAATCTTCACGTTAAAAATTTGACATTGCTTCCTTATTCTAATCGATTCATTATAGTATTAGTAACGGATATTGCAGATAAATTTAAAAAATAATTTCTGCAAATTAGTTTGAATTTAAACATTCTTTTAAATGTATGATATCACACATGATGTCTCCAGCTTTAAAACGATTTTTAAGAATATGGATTAAAACCCTATTTTCTTTCGTTTTCTCCTTTTCATTTTCAGGATAGTATTTCACTTCAACTATCTTCCGGGTGCGGAAGCGCTTAGAGAGCTTTCAAGTTGATAAAAAAATCATTAAATGTTAGAAACGTGCTTTTTGCAACATCTCATATCAAATATTTGTACATTTACATAATGAAAATGCTTTGGAAAATATTAATTTTGGAATATCTTAT
Source organism: Pogonomyrmex barbatus (assembly GCF_055798465.1). NCBI lineage: Eukaryota > Metazoa > Arthropoda > Insecta > Hymenoptera > Formicidae > Pogonomyrmex > Pogonomyrmex barbatus. The sequence goes on from NW_028297098.1 coordinate 5,598,521, forward strand.
AAAAATAATAAAAAAAAATCTATGTATTTCTTCTAAAAATATAACAAATAATAAATATTAAATTAATTATTAAGCATCTAAAATTATTAAGAATAAAATATATTAAAAATATATTATAATGCTCGTTTATTTTATCTTGAGAAAAATTCATAGATAATGATCACACTTTTCTTTACAAATACAAAAGTAATAAGGAGCTTGTTGTCTGTGAAAAAGGATTAAAGCATAATCAGAAGTTTGTAAAATCAGAGATTTGCGCTATTCTTCTAATTATTCAGAAAGATAATTGACTTATTTTTCTTTTCAGATGGCGTGGAAAGCTTTAAAAGGAGTTAGAAAAATCGAAAAATCTGTAAGATAAATATTTCTCAACAATCCTCCAATTTCAACGAGATTTCTTTCTTTAAGTTTCCTTTCTGTCTTCGACATTAAACCACATGTTGCATTGAATCGATTCAAAAATAAAAAAGTACGAAACATTAAAGAAAATATTAAATAAATTCTTTTTTTATTTTTCTTCTTTATACGCACACATCTTCATATCTAGCTGTCACTTTATCTCGGAGAAAAAAATATACCTGTGTACATTCTTGCAGCCAAACCGTATATTTAGAAAATGTGAATGGGTTTCCCCATAAAGACATCGCAACATCACATCGTTATCCTGCGTGTGCTTTACGCGAGAGACGCGTTGACCCTTTCTTCCGCAGATTCCGTGACGACATATATCGGATTTACGGACGTCATTATATTACAGCGTGCCAGAATGCACTTCATGCGTCATGCGTTCTAATAGAATCAACTCTTCCCTTGTTACGAGTCATAGAAAATAATTTCTCAACAAATTCTAAAAGCATTTTATGTCTTTGTATGTATTAAATTTTCCACGCGATAAAATGACATGCGCTTAAATCAAATAAAGATTATATATTCTTAGTAGAACATTTAATCTACTTATGTATAGAAACATCGCTATCGGCTACACCTATTTATATACAAGATGTATCGTGAAAGATATGTAGCTCGATGATTACTTCATGAAAGAGGCGACAAGCGAAGCAATTTTCACACAAAGTTCTAAAATCATGAGAAAATATATTTCTCGATAAATTTTAATATACATATAAAAATGATTTTAATTATAATTTTCTAATAAAACCATTCATTCTTTTATAACATTGTGTAAATCCAATACATAACGCTCTTTCTACTTTTTATTCTTACTGAATAATTTATACTCTTCATTTTTGTATCATTTAATTCATCTATATAATTGAAATTAAAATGAGCGAGTGCGCGTTAACCAACATTGGTGCAAAGATATTTACTGCAAATTGAATCGCGAGATTGTTAGTCGTTAATGAACGACCACTCAGTAAATGGCGACACTCCAAATTAACCACGAATATATATTTATCCTCTTTCCCGATATATAATTGAGAAGATTTGAAGCGCGCGGTTGATTTTACGGGAAAGCGTGTTACAACCATATTATCAAGATAATCTTCAATAAATTTTAGAACAATTACAGCGGAGAGACTAACGTAACAAAAACAGACGACTGTCAAGACGCGCGCAGGTACGTCTTGAGAGGAAATTTTATCCGTATATACGTAATGAAATGCGCGATGATGATAATTGCCTTCGAGCGACATTAGTTCAACAGCAAACGCCATAATCACTTTAGTCAACGTGCACATCCGTCAACCGCCGAGGATTCATTAGAGTCACTCGTCGATGGTGCCTATGGAAAACGTGCGTGCGCAACCGCAAACTCGGTATAGTCGTCCGATTCTAATTTGCCGGCTCGCGCAATTTCACAACTTGAGATTAAATTGTGACGTTAGATCCGCCGCAGCAAGGAAACCTCAGGATTGATTCGCGACCCGGTGATGTAAAGCCGCGTGAAGTAGAACAGGCGTGCGGAAAGCCACGTGAGCAGCATTCCAGACAATGTATAAAAACACAACGGGATGCAATATAAAAATAAAAAAAAAAGAAAACGTGAAGTTGCACGAATGCGAGTAGCTTTCGTCTTTACGTCAAGTTAACGTACATCGTAAAATACATCGTAACTTCCCGTGCCGGAAGAGTAATGTCGAACGCGGGTAAATACGGGATTGGAGGATGAATCAGATCAATATCAAGCAACTCTGTTCGAACATCGAGCACGGAGATGATTGTCTAGCGAGAATAATTGACTTCTGTTCATTTTAGCACACGTTAAAGCAAATTAAAAGCAACCAGCGAGCTTTCAGCGTAAAATTCGATTCATCTTTAAATTCTGTTCGTCCTCTATTACTCGCCTTCGGCTACAGTTTTAAAAGGCCGAGCGAGCGCGTTCACATTTTGTATTTAACTTTACTTAACAATTAAATGTAACGTGTTGGCTCCCAGTCCTAGAGCATGATGTTGCATGCGCTTTTCAAATGAAATGAGTAAGACACAGAATCAGACGACCGCATTCATTACTAAATACACGTCATGTGAATGACGAATCTGCTCTTTACTGCAAAACAATTATTAAACGTGTTTGTTTACTTGCTTAAAATATATATAAATGGTCCACATAAATAAAATTAAATCTTTATAAATTAAACATTTATTATTATCTATTAATTTAATTATATTAATTAACGTATTTTTAATTTTTTTTTTTTAATAATAAGGGAATATAAAGTTTTTATCTATATAATTTATTTACCTTAAACATGATGAATAATGATAAATTAAATTTTCAATAAGTGCAACATATATATCGGAGTTATTATATCTACTTTGATCATATTCTCTTTCGTGCGAAGAAATCTGAGTATACATGTGTCTCAAGATATGTTGTCAAAGTCAACTTTGCATAAGTTTTAAGAGGATTACTTTCCCAATATCCCTAATCGAGTCACTAATTAATGTAAACATTTTTCTACAAGAACTTGAATAATGATACTTATCTTTCCTCCCGAGATTACGAAGGCCAAAACAAGAAATAAATACAACCATTATCACTGTAAAAAATCTGCACAAAGAAGAATACTTATACTTATGATGTTATTTAATAATATAAGAGATAAGTTATTATTGTCTTAAGCTAATTAGCGTTAGACTTATTCATCCATTATAAGCTTACGTTAAATCTTCTTCGGCATAAATTATAGAAAACTTTGACTTGTTACTGAATTATTAGTAACTATTAGTAATTGTTACTATATTAAAGTACTTAACTTCTTTTTATTACGTTATTGATCTGCAATTAATTTCTTAAACATAGCGCCTTACCATTCATAAAATTTATAACAATAAAAAATACATATTATACGCATATTGTTCTTTTTTTTTCATTAAAGTTTTTTGGCTCTGTTAACAAAACGGAAAAAGCTTCGTTTACTGGTGCTTATTTAACCCATATAAGCTTTTAGAGAAAGATTCAGCGATATGCTTTGCCTTTTCATTCATTACTGTGTACAAAAAAAAGAATATATATGATATGACGCAGCGAAAGTGTGAAAAAAACCGATGGAGGAATATGCATAGATTGGAAAGTTCAGCGCTACACAATGCACGATAAAAAACAATTTCTACAATTAGAGAGATAACATATTCATTATTCGCGCGCAAAAAATAACAATTGTTAGGATTCATAATTCAGGAAATTGTAATTCCTCCATTCAGCAAATTTATGAGAATTCAATATTTCTGCGGCTAACATTGAGATATCGAGATGCTTTGTAGTGACCTAAATAAAAAAAACGTAACGGTGTAATGATATTAATAATGTAATAAAGCATTATACAATACGTATAATCGTTATTTTCTATTTAAAATTCTGTGTAAAGGATGAATGAACATTAATAGATATCCGAGCGTTTTCCATCAGAGTTGCCAAGTCTTTGAAATTAAATATCTCCATTTCTGACATAAAACAACCTCATCTACCACGTCGATATAGAAACTGCTAAAATTGCGTGTTTGGTATGGAAAGCAAAACAAATTAAATGCACTCATTAACATTAAAACTGATTACTTATTAATAACAAAAGTGTGTGGTATATCTTTGTTGATAGAATAATTTATTTTGTGGATTGTAACGCTTTTCCGTGTACAGATACCTACATAAATACATTAATGATGTTGGAGTGCGATTTAATTCACTCAAAAAAAAAATACATACATTTATCAATCTTTTAATTTAATATATAATATTTTTTTAAATAATCGCAAGTTAAAAAATTAGTTTCTTCATTTGATGAATGCATTTATCAATTATATAATTAATTGTATTATATAAAAAGATTTTTATATAAATATAAAATTAAATTCAGTAATCTTTAACAGTGCTCTAAATTTACCAGTAAAATTACCAGCTATTGTTATTTTTAGCTAGTTATTTTGAAACTATTCATTCGGAAATTCGACGCACACGTCGCATACATGTAATTAGTGATATAGTCAGAATTTAACGATGCGCGAGATAAGCGACGTAAAGCGCTCTACTCAGTAATTACGAGAGGCCTATGTAGTAATCAGAAAGGTAGAGCCGTCATCATTATATCATTATATATACCTTTTGTGCCACTTTACACCTTCGCTCACGCAGAGCATATGAACAACTTTGCAAAATGTCTGCTAAATATCAAAACGTTGACACATCGCCAAGATACAGATTTTATGATAGTTGCTTATTTATCGAAACACACTATCAAAATACAAAATGCAAAAATGTAGACAGAACTGTAATTCCTTGCCACTCTAATGACGATCGTTCGAAAGACTTTTACCGTGTACTTTCAACCGTGTTTGTTTCTAACCACGCTCACTGATTATGTTTATTTTGCTTAGTCATGAAAGTAAGTGCTAGAAACCATAATGTTCCAATACAACTAGATACTGTCCACAGTTCTCTTCTACCTTCATAATATTTCTGATGTGAGATTGTAGCCAACTGTGTCAGTTCAGTTTTGAATCGAACATATAACGTGACAGACCTCTTCGATCATGGAGATTGAAATAATTACCAAACAAACTCTCATTTTCTTACAGACTTTAATATTTCTTTACTTTATCATAATTGTTCTTATGTATATAATTGTTGAACTTCTTAGTGAAATATCTCTGACAAGACTCTATAATATTTATTTATAATATTTGTACTTATAATATCAACATGATTTCGACATTACATTGTTACTTACGAAGAATATGGAGGTATTACGGTTTAGATGTAATATTAAAATATTAATAGTAATAATAATTAATAGTAATAATAATATTAAGGGAATATTTTTTTTATATGTAAATACATAATACAAAATAAAATTACAAAATAAAATTCATGGCTTTGATTATTAATATTTAATTAAACATTGCTTCAGAACAATTTTAATGTGACACATCCATATCTGAATTCGAACATGCTATAATCACTAAATTGATAATTGTCCTCAATATATTTAAGGTAAACAACAAATGAGAAAAATTATATTCATCTAGAAGTAAAATTATGTCTGTATCAAAAACGATTTTTTTGTTTAGTGTATTGAAGCAACGACGAAGCAAATCAATAAACGGCGACACGATAAAAATGCATCCAAAACACTATTCCAAAACACTATATGATGGCACATACACATTTATGACAAAAAAATTTAAGCCTGGACAAAGGCTCGCAATGCATAAAAAAGCCAGCTGAATTAAATAAATGCCCATCGCTTTAATGATTTGACAGGAGGATATGTCTATTATCAGATACCTCGACACTTTAGAGTGATGACAGAAGAAGGTGAAACTGAAATATTAATCGCGTGTACACATCATGGGCGTACATACATATCAATTCTGAATCTGAGTTCTTATCTCTAATACTAATAAAATAGTCCGTCATTTTTTACCACACGTTTTACTTTCTTTACAACAAATAATATTTATTACTGACCGGTGGTACATTCACGTAAATGTATGATTTATTCTTGTCTATTTAATATATCATTCAATAAAGAATAAAATCCCCAATTATATTATCGTGTAAAAGCAAATTTAATTATTTCTTATATTTTATATTTTAATTCAATACAATTCTAATATTTAAAATGATTTAAAAATATTTAATTGTAATAAGCGATTAACAGTCACACAAATTAATGAATCATATTATTTGTAACATACATTTATTTTAAAACACAAATGTATTACGACAATTACAATGATATTATTTAATGTGTAATATTTTTACGAGAACGTTTAAAAATTATAGAATTAATAAAAAAAAGAAGAAAAATATATTTAATTAATTTTTTTTTAATATAAATTTGTACTTTGAATATAAAATATATCTTATATATATAAAATATATAACATAATATAAACACTACATATATATGCATAATATGTACAATATATTACATTATAATAAATACATGAAATTATATTATAATTTCATGTAGAATTATATTAGAATGTTAAATTATATTATAATTTAACATTCTAATATAATTCTATGTATTCATGTACATACATACACACATATATATATATATACCCTTAAGTGTGCAAAGATAACATATGCATACAAATAACTTAAATTTATTAATAACAATTGCAATTTTGTAATTTAAATATAATATTAATATATATTTATATATATTTTAAAAACAAACAAAAATAATTTATAAAGCTATTTTTTAGAAACAGTAATTTATCAAACATATTCTTATCAATAAAAATCTTTTGTAATTTTCTTTTTACTCTCAGTGTTTCTTTATTGATTACTTTGACATTTTGTATAATTTATCAAATGACAAAACATAAATAAATTATAAATCACAAAAGCAGAATAAAGGGTATAAAAGCATAAACAATGATAAATTGATCTTTTGATTTAACAACTTTGAAAATTATTCTCAGTTTCCCTTTTTAACATAATTTTGTATAATTCGATACTATAAATATGAAATATTATACAATATATATATAGAATAAAAACAAATATATTCTTCTTGTTTAATTATTACCAGAAAATAGAGACATATGAGGAAATCAAGAGATTAAAAGCTAAAAATAAAGACACACTAAACATGTCATTTTTTCCGACCTATCTGTGTTTTACTCCTATTTGTTCTCCCTTGTGCCACATATTTATATACGTCTTCATACGTGATTTTATAGAATATTCATCTCTCTCTCTCTCTCTCTCGACGCTACATATATCTACAGAATAGCTCCCAGGAGACACATATATCCGATTCGTCACGCGTCAATATAGATCGACATTAAACTTAAAAAAGCATATTCTTGTTTTATATTATCTTGTATGTTTTTGTCTATTACCATAAAATATTTCTCAAGAGAATTATCAGTATTATTCTCAAGAATTATATATCGTCCAATAAAAATTTCATTTCATTAAAGAACAAACAACTATGCTACTGTATTAAATTTAAGCTATGTGTGATTCCGAAATAAAGAATTTAAACAATATATTTTTTGGATTATCCGAATTAAATTATCTGAGGAATCATTATTAATATTATAAAACATTATTTTATTAACATATTCAATCGTATATTTATCCCTCAGATTTCAAAATGTCACTATCGTTATATTGAGCATTTAATGTTGCGACCTTGACTTCCGGCGAGCTTCATGAGTGCCTACGTAGCCGTAGAAAGGGCAATTCCGGACAGATTAACATGAGATAAACTACAGCTACACATAGACAAGATACAGTAAATTAAATCTGGTAACTTAATAGTCGCGCTCTCGCCTCGATTATGGGACGAAGGATCGTAAGGCGCTCAATTAACTGCTGTTCCATCGAAGAAGATCTAAATTCCATTCATGCTTACAAATCTATTTACTGCCAAGCAACCCATATATAGATACGTTCTCTTAGAAGACTGATGTCTCCCTTCTCGATCTACTTTGATACGAGTGCAAAATTAATTGAATTAATAAAACAATTGACCGAGAACTCAATCGGTTTTACTTTTATATATTAATCTGGATATATGCGTTAAAATTAATAAAATTAATAGATAAAATTAACAAAAAATTATTATGTTTTTTTAAATTTATATCTGAATTCTACAAATTACTTATAACAAATATTAATTTTTCATTAGACAAATAATTTAAATTTTGCTGTTTTTATCTTTTTCAAAAAATACATTTTAATTGATATAATAATACATTAATTATTTTCCCTCGTATATTTTATTACAATTAATATTTAATTCCAATTTGTAAGTTTTAAAATTTAGCGATCTACGTACAATACCTATAGATTTATTATAATTTACACCATTTAATATTTAATATTATTTATTAAGTTAGAAGTGTAAGATAACTTTTTAAATAAAGCAAACAAATTGCTTGACAATTTAGTATAAACAATTTGTATTTATGCAATTTATTATAAGAATGTATTATTCAAATAAAAATTATTGTTATATTGTTTAATACAATACATTTTTATTACATTCAATCATTTTATTTTATGCATATTGTAATATAATTACGAGTAATGCAGTCCTAATTTAATATTACAGTTCTAACACAATAAAAGATTACAATCATTATTATTTCCATTATTACAAATTTATTTCTTTTCCACATTGTTCTGATTTTATTTAAATAGTACAAATTTATTCAATGATGGATAGTAATATTTTTAAACAATGTAAATTGTGTGCGTTGTTGGTCCAGTTTTCACAGTTTTCTTTTGCTCTAAGATCGTAAACTCGGAAAACACGTCATTGAAGATCGGGGAGCAATTTACAATTACAATGTCTTTCTTAAGTACCACAAAGCAATTCTATGAACCTCAGTATTATAGCTCTTCCGATCTTTTCAGATGCATGATTGTGCAATCCCGACTCAAGAAATTTAAATTTCTTTTATAAAAGAAATGAAGATATTATCCAGATTTGTATATATGTATAATAGTTAAAATAATAGTTCAAATAATAAGTTTTTTATTGTTAAATTACTTTTTAATATTAATATTAAAATATATTAAAATTTGTATAATTATTACATATTAAAATTTGTATAATTATTTCAAGCTGATTGAACAATTTATAAAATTGATTGACATAATGTAAATCCTTTCATATTTAGAGAAGAAAATATGATTCGACTGATTACGTCTCTTTATAGTAAGATAAAGCTTCCACTTCTGTACGCTAAATTTATACACACTCTCGTAAGCCGCAAACAATATACGAGATACTCCGCCTTTACTTATCGCGATCTCGGAATGTTTTGATTAAATTTTAAGTTATTCTTGAGAATCCTTTGAGAAAAGAAATATAATTATTTTATAAAATATAAATTTTTTACAACTATGTATTAAAAGCAAAATATTAACAGCAATATATTTAAAATATTTAATTTTAATATATATATATATATATATATATATATATATATATATATATATAAATTGCAATCTGCAATATAGAACAGTAATATTACTGTTCTATAAAACTACGGCAGATTTTTCTAACAATTTATTATTATTTAATAGTACTACATGCTTCATATAATTTCAGTTTTTGTTTAATTATAACTTATAAAATTATTTATTATTAAAAGGCCCCAATTTTTTATATTTTATTTGACTCATATATTTTTAATAAAACTTCTATTATTTCCATAAAACAAAATTTTACTTAAAAAAGATTTGAGAGGTTGCTAATTATAATACGTTTTATAAGTATAATACGTTTTCTCAATATATTTATAACTATAATAGAAATAAAACCATTTTTAAAAAAATTTACTTAAAATAAATAAAAACATTTTCTTATATTATATTAATATATAAAAATATATAGTTATTATATACAGAGCTTTGATATTTAATAATATTATTTTGTGTTATATAATTATAGACTAAAATATTTGCAAAATGTTTATCATTAAATTTAATTTATATAAATAAACTTACAAATGTACCATGTTACGATTGACTGATACAAAAGTCTTATTTTTTTAATTGCATTTCTGTGCTTAGGAGCTGATTAAGTTCAAGCAATAACGGAGTGCTATCCAATTACCGCCGGATTAGCGTCCGGTTAGCTGGCAATGAGAAAACTTGTCTGCTTAGGACGATTACCGCTTAAGAGCCTCCAAATTATATTTACCTCAAGCCTCGTAATCCATGATTTACTGTGAGTAAATTTCTAACGAGCTTTCAATCAGGATCTCATCTTATCTTAGCGTTCTGCTCATTTTACCTGTTGCGATACACGCAATTGTGAGTTTCAGAAATAAATCAGCATCAGCAATAATTTGTTATACATCATTCGCGCATCGATCCCATAGTGACAGCTTTAAATATATAAGGTAAAATTTTGATCCATTCTAAAATATTATCATAATAAATGTAAAGCCTTTGTGTGTATTTTTTGTATTTTTTTCTTCGTTGTGGAGAAGTTTTATTTTCTCGATTCGAGTTTACACAATTGTCTCACCAAGAGAAATTATTTCCTAAGATTTTGTGAAAAATAGCTTGAATCATCTGGTTTCGTCTGTTCTATGCCTTTATTCGTCATGTAGTCTAGAAATATTGGGCATTTGCCGCGCGTCATAACAACACCCCGCTTATACTTCATCATACGATGCGTTGAAATCTCCCTGGCATCGTCGTTTCGTTCTATGATCAGCTATCTTTCATACTCAATGTCTTTCTATGTGAATACGTTTCATAGCACGTCTAACTGTCAGGACATATATCGCTGACAAAATAAGAATAGTAACAATTGTTATGATAAAGTAACAATTGTCGAAATTTACGGATTTCAGTTTGCATTAATAAAATAATGAAATGCTACATTACTTTTATAATTATAGATGTCAAAAATATTAATTATAAATATATTTTAAATTAAAATAATGATTTTTGTAAAAGAATATGCGATGTTTAAATGATATTTGAAATTCAATTTTCTTGTAATAAAACAGCAAAATATGATCCTAATTATATTTTATAAAATATAATTAGGATATTACTAAATAATTGTCTTACATTAGTTTTTACACTGTACAAGCTATTAAAGTCTTATTGCATATCCACTTTAAATATTAACTCGTCTTCTTTATTTTAAAGGTCAATATTATCTGTAGGTTAATATAGCCTCTCGGTCTCGGGGTGTTAACATGTCTTTCTCTTTTTCTTTTTTTTTTTTTTTTTATACTTTCTTCATTAATACGTAACAGTCACGCGAGTAATCCTGCACATTGGCACATATGCAAATGAGCAGCAAGTATACATCACGGTGAAAATGTAACAAGATGATATCATTACAAACAATTACAAACAAACGTGATACAGAAGCATGGGCGTTTTCTATAATTGATCTTGCGATCTACCCACGGGAAATTGATGCTCACTAGAGCACACGCAAAATAGATCAATGAGGCATTTCCATTGCACAAGCGTCATATTTGTCGACGTTGGGATTGCAAGTGCTTGGCCGTGCATATCTCGCATCGCGATGCGACCATTCGTAGATATAACGGAATGCGCTGGTTTCTTAAAGTTATGGCCTCGACGAGCGAAAACTTGCTGCGGAACTTTTCCAAGAAAAGGTAGGAAGTAACGCGCGATTATATCCAACAGCCTATGAACGTGAAGATCTAAATATGCAAAGCTCTTGCGTGTCGTGAAATACGCAAGAACTTTGAAATCGATAATGCGTCCTCCGTTTTTCTTTATCATGGAATATCAGAGCCACCACGGAAATTGTATATTTTCTTGAAAGTGGTTGTTCCGGTGATAGTATTTTAAGTTAAAATTGAAACAAATTGCAACAAAAAATTGTACATGTAAAACAATAAATTTATCTGTAATACATTTATGCATCCCGAGAGTGTCGCTTATTTAAAGTACTCCTTTATCTCAGATTTGATATAAATATTTCTAGTTTAATTTATGTAAATTTTGTGTGTGTGTGTGTGTGTACAAAATACATATTTATTTACATATATATTTTATTGTATTACACAAATTTAAGAATAAAAGTTAAAAATAATTGTATTAATTAGTATAAGAAAATTCTTATTTTAAATAATATTGTATTGCAAATGCATGTTATATTCCACCAAAAAAATAATTTTTTAAATTTTAAATTAAAATTTTGAAATTTTTAATTTTCACCATATTCGTTACCCATTTTCGTTAATCGCGATGTATTATTATTACACAGAATTTCGTTTTCATAGAATGATAGTGATAGTGTTTTGTAACATTTTAAAAGCACAAAAAGCTTTGTAATTCCTGAAAATATTATAAAATTTTTTTTACAATTTATTACAATAATTTAATTATAATTGTGTGATAGAATAAAACCATGTAATAGAATAAAATAAAAACGAATGAAATAATTGCAAATAATCCTTGTAAAATTTGAATTAATAATAATTTTATAAAGAATAAAGGAAAAAATTTTTTTATCTTCTGTTATATAGATAAAAAAATCGATTATAATTTCCATTTAATTTATTCTCATAAATTAATTTGTTAAATGTAACAAACCACCTTTGGCATCCTTTCCTTTAATTAATTGCAAAATATATGAGACACATTTTAAATTTACTATACATTAAAGCAATGCCTTCATTCTCTCTAAGTCTTTCTTCGTCGTCATATTATTGTTATACGATACGAAAAAACTTATGTATATATTCATTTATATCTCTCCTAAGAAAAACATGCTCGTTTATTCTTTCTCCTTTTCTCACAAAAATAATGTATGAAGTCTTCGTGCGGATCCTCCCAGGACCTACCTTCGTCATACGAATATCTTCATCGCAAGATATTTATCTGACAGTTAGTGTATCTCATAAGAATATACAAATACTTAAATCATATCTGGTCTATAGAGATTTTAAATGTTTTTTAAATTGCTTTGCCGCAAAGAGACAAATTTCAGCTGGATTTCCCATCTGCGAATGTTATGTGTTCAGCGTTGATATTAAAGAAAGAAATAAGCTCAATGAAAAACTTGATAAACCATGATTTTTCATATCGACTTTTTTATGTCGATTGAATAAAACTCTTTTAATCCGCAAAATGAAATGACATGCGCGGATAGCAATTTTTAAATCCGCTTACTATTCACTGTCTCTCTAATAACGTTGTCCAGTGGAACAACATAAAGCAACTGATGTGTCATAATATAATTGGAAAATAGCACGCTTTGTAATTGCGGATAACTGTCTTATAAATGCGACTCGAGAAATATCTCGCACGAAATATTAATAATTATTTTGCAACTGTGATCAATGCAATAGGACTTACGTGTTTAACAATTTATTATGGAATATTTATGTGTCGTTGCAGCAAATGAGCTAAATTTTATATATATATGTGTCAAGTTAAATAATCATCTATATCCTATTTTCTGAATATTGTTTCATATGTATTTAATAAATTCTGTTAAGTTATAATTTAAAATACTGTCTGACTATATATTATAAGTACATTATTATATTTATATTATAAATAAAAATCACTGTTAATTTGATAGAACATAGAAAATTTCAACAATTTGGTATCTTCAAGTGAAATGTTTTATTATTAGAAATCCTGTGACACTATGATAGTGTGGACAACACTATTGCGTAACTTTGCATGTCCATGTACAGAATGTGAGGCCGAGCACAGCAAGCTCAACAAGTGTACCACTATTTTTCCTTTGTCTCTCAGAGCCCGTTTAAACGTCAAACTTTTCATATCGCACAATGTTTTCTCATTTCTCACATATTTTAAAACAGAAATTAAAATTAACTCCATTGTGTCATTTGCTGAAAATATTATTCGTCATACATGAAGCTTATTTAACATATATTCCAAAAACTCTCTTGAAAAACTCACCGAATTACAAAAATACAATCCGTCACATTTATGAAAAATACTTATATAACTAATTAATAATAATATAAAATTCACAGCCACGATTATAAATTTAATATCTCAGGAATAAAAAATCAAATAATCAAATTAAAGTATAGTTAAACTTCTTATAATCAAACTTTAAACTTATAATCAAAAATTAAATTTAACATCCATCAAAATGATTTAATCCAATTATTTAATTTGCTAAAGTAAAAGCGATATAATTTTACAAAAGAAAATGTTCTTGTTAGTTTTAAATTTACATAAAGTAATAGACAGGAATATTAAAATAAGTAGTACGAATGCTTATATTTCAGACGGGTTACGTACGTAATATAACTGATTATCGCACATAATTTTATGTAATTATAAAAACAATGTTTATATGAAGCAGTAATTAATTAATATTTTAATTATTACATTTGGCAATTCTTCAAATTCTGTAGCCATAACAGAAAAATTTTAATTAATTTCCTATCTTTACGATCAGAACGCGATTAGCATTCTCCGCTACTTCTCCGCATACTTTTTAAACAGATTAATTATCTTGTACAAAATCCATCCAATTAGCCGTGTTCAATTTGCAACTGGAGAAATTGCTGTACAAACCTATCCCAGCGTGATAACAACATAGCTTTCTATCGTAATGTGTTTACAACAAATAAAAACAATCATCAAATTTACAAAAGAAAAACTAGCAAAAGAAAAGTAATACTTTGAGAATTTATATTACCTCGCGTCCCAATTTACTTTAACGGAATTTTAATTTAATATCTTGTTACAAGTGTATATAATATTGAAAACTGAATGCATGTAGATGACATCGCGTGTCATCGAAAATTTTCTTTGAAAAAAAATTAATCGCAAATTAGGTCAGAAGTAGGTGGAAAGAATAATTTCAACTGTACAAAGAATATCGTATATAAAGCTAATAAAATCTGATCGACATCTGCATAAAGAAATAATCCCACGAGAGCTTTCGGAGGCAGAAAGATACTTCATACCTATCACTGGAAGAATCGACAAGACATTTATCGTCGCCGAATAATAACTTAATATGTCTATATTCTCTATGATATAGAATTTGGACGTAGTCATTTTGACAAAAGTTTACAAATCTAAATGTGCCAAACATGTCGTGTTTGCGCAAAATAAGCGGATCGTAGTATATCCCGGCCGATATAAATGGATTTAACTTTGACATTTATTGATATTTTCTGCGTTCTGCGGTTAAATACGATATATCTATAGATAAGTAATCTCTTGTGCGCGCACGTGAAAATAGCAATTTGCAAATTTGCCTGCTACAGTATGATAGAAAAATTTTTTTTCGTTTTTTTTTTTTGTTGTGATTTAATTAAGCTCGCATTCTCTATACGAAAGTTAGATTAAAGGTTCACGAAATCAACGCTAATCCACGAGTATACGACGGATGTGATTGTTTCACAGCTCTTGTAACGAACATTTCCCACAATTCCCCACGCATCTGTGTCAGTTTGAGTAGAATACAAATGATATTTTTTAAATAAAAAATATATTGTCCAATTATAACTAAATCTCTCTCTCTATTGAATAGTTCAATTATAGAATAATATTCATTAAAATTATGGAACTGCAAGATAACCAAAAGTTACTATACGAAAAGGTAAATGCCTCTCTATAGAACATAGACAATTAAGAGTTTGTCACAAAATAAATTGCAATCGCAAATTTTCAATTAAACGTAATAAAATTTCCTTGTTTTACAATGCTGTAGAATATAGCGCTTTGTTACACACAATTGGAATATGAGAAACAGAATGTAAAACTAATTAAAATTAAAGAACCAATTTGCAAAGTCACGAAGATTTTAAACAAAAGATATGTATACAATGAAAATACTCATGCAATACAAATATTTGCTTATTACCCGTACAAATTACAAATTCTGTATGTCAAAATATTGTAAAATTTAAAAATTAAATATTGTAAAATTTAAAAAATAAATATTGTGGCATAATTAATTTAATGTTTGTAATAAGCAGTAAAGAAATTATTGCAGTTTCACCATTTCTAAGCTTCAACTAATTAATAAAAATAACTTTAATATAAATTTATATTATATCTTTAATATCTGACAATACAAAATTTATTATCAAATTTCATATGTATATTATTAAAATTAAGTTAACATAGACCTTTTATTGAACTATTTTTATGAAATAATATATTTACTTAACAAAATTACAGTCTAATGTCAAAATTACAGTCTATGTCTTGAAGATATTATTGCATAAATAATCGGAAATTACTCTAATTTACCTATTTCTCTACGATATAATAAAATGAATGTAAATCAATTGTAATCAAATGATAGTACATTTTCGTATGCGACAGAGATAAGTCACTCTACGAATAATTTATTGTTATCATGTAGCCATTTGTCATGTCGTCAGATTGTATAAGTGAGAGATATATAACGGAGAGAAAATAAAAAAATTTTACCAGCAAAGGTAAGAAAAGTAATCCCGAATGAGTGTAGTTACACCCACACATTTTGCATATATCTATAGATGTACATACAAGACATTTTAATTTCGCACAATATCAAAGTAAAAAAAAAATAATGAAAGATGCGTTTGCCAACTTTTGTATCCTTACCGTATATTAATGCTAAAATAATCTTAATAATAAAGATATAAGTCGATTGAGATCGAATAATATTCCTTTCATTATAAAAAAATTAATTAATAATCTGATTTAATAAGAGTAATATAAACATTCGTGATTGTTGTATATAATTGTTATAAAAAAATTAAAATTTATATTATATTATATTAATATAATAAATATAATACAATAAATATTATATTATATTAATATACAAATATACTATTATATTTTTATTATTTTATTATACTGTATTTAAATATTATCAACTTTGATATTTAAAGTACAACCTGCTAATGTAAGTAGAGATGAACTTGTATCGTGGTCTTCTTTCAATTGAAAAGCTCTTGTTCAAGATAAATGCATATACAAATTAAAAATTAAAAAAAAAATAAGAAATTGAAAAAAGAGAATACCAAAAAAACCCGTATCTATCTCTCTAATTAAAATAAACAATTTATAATTTAAAGAAAAAAGCTATTCTAACATCTTCTAAAATTAGTGTTTATAAATAGATTATTTATTAATTAAAGATAAATATAAATACATAGAAAAATAAATTAAAATATATGCTTATCTTTTCAATTTATTCTAATCGGAAATAAATTGTATGGTATAAAATATTAAAATAGATTTCCGCTTTAATTATTTAAATCTTTGTAATATCAATTAGAATTTTATCTGCAAAACCACACTAGAAACATATGTATATGTGTATAATATGTATTATGAAGAACATAGGCTTGCATATAATTGATAACACCTGGAAAAGCTGTTAATTTTCGCATACGTACATGTAACATGGCATTCATTCCGTTATCATTTCGCCATTCCTCCGCAATTTCGAAACAAGATTTCAAAATATCATTTCCGTTTTGGAAAGTTTAATCGGATGACACAACATCATGATGCGCTTAGGAATGCAATGCAAAGCTATTTCCATATCACTGTTCGAGATAACGCAATCTGCGGTTATAGACTCGATGGACACGAGTATCCCTGAACATGCCAAAATGAAGTACTCGAATGATTTGATGTCAATGATTATCATTAATCATTAAGCTTGCTATTTAAAATCTGAAACCGGACATATTTCTGCATATTATAATATTACTGTATTGAGAGATAGATAGATAGAGAAGGAGAGAATGAGACATCAAATACTGTTTGTAAAAAAAAAACATGATCGAGATTTTAATATTCTGAAATTAAACCACGTTTCATGTATTCTATGACTTGGAGATAGAAAGACGAATATCGTGTATCCATATGCATAATTTGTTATCTGTTTCCAATATGAAATGATATAGGTTATTTTAACTTCCCAAAACATGACTTCCTATCTTATACAAGATAGTATTTAACATCATTGGATTCATTCGGTTAATCGCAACTTTAATTAAGTCCAACATATGTATCTGATGAAGATTTCTAATTCTCTCGCGTGAAGGCGTTCCAGAGATTGAGTCTACAATTCGCCATTCCCTTGCATTTCTTTCCTTATTCTTATCACCCCCTAAGCTGTAATCTCTTTGGTAAGTCACTCTCAAAACTCATCCAATCGTCTTTCCACGTCTCTCATTTTCTATGCAAATACAACGAAGAAAGAATGTATACAGTACGACCATTATTTTTTTCCTCAGCAAATCAGCCCAATGTGTGATGAAATGTTAATTAAATTATGTCTTACAAGTTTACTTTAAAAAGAATTGTAATAATATGATTGATATAAAGATATAAATAAAGAAAACTAAAAGAAAAAAAAATAAAAAGATCTCACAATGCAATTATACATATTTATTTATTTTTTTGTTATAGATATTTTTAATTATGATAATAATTCTTGAAACTATGAAATTTTACATGAAATTTTACATATAATTTTCGTTTATAGATATATATGATATTATAATTATATTCAGTTTGTTATATAATTATTTTATAGTATTCTAAAATTAAGAGATATTAATGAATTATGAACCTTGATTTCTCACAATTCAATTACAATCGAATTGAAAATAACATTTCATTGCTAGTAATTTATCTTCATGAATATTGAAATTTACATACTTCATTAGCATTGTGGTTGATTATAGATTAGCATTATTTTAATGAATTTATTTCACAAATAACAGATCGCATAATTAAAATAATTAATCATGAAAATGTCATAGCACAAACAGTCTAAAAAAGTTTTAATAAAATAAAGTATTAAATAAAACATTATATATTGAAAGATTAATTTTACATATATTTTAAAAACAAATGTCCAATTTAGAAAAAAGTTAACATCGTAAAGCTAAATCGTATTTTTTATTTTAAAATTAAAATTAGCAATAAAATAATTAATTATGTAGATAAAAGTAAAATATTTATGTCAAGTATTAGTTATGTCAAATATTTACTGAAGTTATCGAAATATCATTTATCAAGATATTATTTATCGTCAAACTGTGATTATAGGAATATTTACAGATCACACAGATCGCGGGTATGATTGCGTAATCAAATAATTAAAATGATTGACCATAAGGGAATACTACGCACACTGCATAAGAATTAGTTGGCTAATTAAACATTTGAATAAATTACAAGTTTTCGCGACAATTAATCCCCAGACTTAATTAGATTACCTAGTGAAATCATTGCAAGAGATTATATTGTACAAAACTTCCTAATTACGTTCGTGATTTCTGGACATATGGGAATATCCTTACCCGAGTAAATTATACAGACTCACTGTCAATCTAAACTCACGAAATGGCCTCTAGCTAGGGACCATGCTTCAACATTACATGCCTAAGTAAGTTGATAACTCAAACTAATTATGGTGCTAATAATCAAAGACTAATATTTAATTAACATACTATAGAACTATTAATATACTATGATTAATATTATAATATTTTTTTTATTTAATTTTACGTAATTTGATTAAGTGTATACAAAGTATAAAAATAAGAGAAAATAGTGAACTTATTTCATTTTACATTCGTAAAAAAAATGTCTCTCTCTCTCTCTTATCGTATTTCCAATAGTTCTAACAACGATAAAATGCTTCCAATGTAATCAATCATACTAATATAATAACAGTATAAATAAAAAGTATCCAAACTAGCTTTCAGACATTTTTTTTATATAAAGTATCAAACGTCAAAGAATCTTAACGATCTAACGTCGAAACAACGAATATTCCGTTGCTCGAAGATTTCTCACGTACATACTCTCAGACGAGGGATTTCACCAAGCGGAAGTTTTCACCGTGGGGAAATATCGTGGCTTGTATATGCGAGATCAGCACGGAAGCAAGTTTGTTGCCGCCGATTTTCGATAAAAACATGAGAAAGAATTCGATAAAAACATGAGAAAGAATCGCAGAATGGACAGCGAACAAACACGATGGAATTTAAAAGTTGCTCTACGTCCCAGGACAAGCTCCCACTCGATAGAAACTTCGACACTTATATCGTTCGTATCCCGTAGAGTCTGATAAATACAATATTCATCCCCCTAAAGTACATCGGCTTATTATAGTGGATGACTCTCCGTCTCGCGTTAACGAGAGGTGGTAGCAGAGTTTGGCATTTCCGTGACGCAAAGTATATCTCATCGGCGTTGGTGTAAGCCGCATTCAAAGCGAACACACGGGAATAGATATCATAGTCGTAAAGCATCGGGAATTAAGACTGTCTCTGCGCGAGAGTGTAGCTATTCTCCGAATGAACTCTCAGCCTGACGTTTCTCAAAATTGCATTTCAATCGTGCATTTCACACCGGATAGCAAATTAAATTGTCCGTCTTAAAAACAACATTTTCCACGTTCCTATTTTCTATCTG
Source organism: Pogonomyrmex barbatus (assembly GCF_055798465.1). Taxonomy (NCBI): domain Eukaryota; kingdom Metazoa; phylum Arthropoda; class Insecta; order Hymenoptera; family Formicidae; genus Pogonomyrmex; species Pogonomyrmex barbatus. The sequence continues at coordinate 5,618,898 of NW_028297098.1, forward strand.
TATAAATAAACCGCGATTCTACGAAAATATATTATCTGCAACGAGCTTATATATAAATGATGTAATAGCTCTCTGAATAACTTTGCACAATTTTTGAAATTAAACGTATAAAATGTGTATAGAATATTTTAAATATTTTAAAAATTATAGAATAAGATTTAAAAATAGATCATTAAGCAAATAAAAATTTTGAACTTTTAAAGATAAATCTTTGGAATTAATTTAAAAAATTTTATTTACAAAAATATATTTATTAAAAAATGTAGAAAATGTAAAATTACTAAGAAATGTTGGTTTTAAAAATACTTTGTTATTATTTTTTCGTTTTTTAAAATCTTGCATTAATTGAAAAAAAAATAGTATTTGTATTAAAATGTTGCAGAATGATTATACCCGCTGAAAAGACAGAAGATGCCAAAAACAGGAAATGATGTGTCAACACGCAAGAAATCAGAGAATAGGGTATAAAAGCTAGGTATCAAATGAAAATGTTCAATATATTGATATCATGTTGCATTTGTATTGTATTTTTAACCGCAATAATTGTGCGAAGTATTTCGCCATATTTTTTCTATTGTTTATATATAAAAAATGATTAATAAATAAAAATTTTAGTAACAGACTTTTAAAAAAATATATATTTGATATCAATTCTTTTTTAAATAAAAATTTAAGATTTTTATAATCAAAATTTTGTTAAATAAAAATTAATCAGTACACAATAATCATTATAGCAAAAAAGACAATTTAAGGTCAATCTTAATATATACAATAAAATTATTTTTGAAAATTAATAAATTATAAAGGCTTCTTTTTTGCCACACTATTTTTATATTTTATATGTATATTTATATGTATTTTATATGTATATTACTATGTATATTCTTTCTATTATACTTTATAAAATTTATTGAAATTTTACTATTTAGAAATTCATGCGCTTTTATTAGGCCCATCTCTCTCGAAATATAATAATATAAATTTAAATTTTATATTCTCGCTTTATAACATTATTAAAGTAACGTTATTTGAAACGTTTTATGTCATGTATTATCAAATGGCAATTATATTGTACAAATGGCGTTAATGGAATATAATTTATTTTTGATCAATTTAAAAAAAAAATCTGTTTCTCTCGTATAAAGCTACATTATACGTCGGAAGCCTGTTGCTTCTACGATATAATCGAACATTGGCACGAAACTTGACCGTCCACCCTTGTCTGCGGACTAAACGATTGATGTTGGGTTAAATTTGCACAAAGCTGGGTTAAGGGGATAACAGATTTCTGTCATTATAATAAAGTTTGTATTCATGTATAATTTAATGTTCGAAAACAAGAACCTTTGAAATTTATTTTACTCAACAAAAACGATTTAAATTATAAGTGTAAAAATATCACTAATTTTTATTAAATTAAAACAAATTATTATACTAGTTAGTTCTAATTAATATTCTAATTATTATTCTCCACAACAATCGTTATAATATTCTTACTTTTTCATAAGAAAATATAATAAAATATTTAAAATAAAAATAAAAATAATAATTTACATGACAAAAAAATGTTTAAATATTTTCTTTATAAATATCTAGTAAGCAAATCTAAGTGTTAAGATGTAACATTAAGAAATCTCAATTATACTTGTATATTTCAGATTCAATTTATTCATGTACTATTAAACTATTAAATTATATGTATATAACTTATCTATCTTATTTTTAATTAATCTCATAATTTCTCTTCTTCTGAGATTATCTTTGAAAGTTTAGCGAAACAGTTAATTAACTTTTCGTGAAAGATCTTCTAGCAGTTTTCAACTCATTATAAAATTATATTATAAAATATATATTATATTATAAAATTTATTGATACAATAATGAAATTTATAAGATACACAAAATATATACAAACTTTCAATTTCTTTGATTCTTCAAACTATATTATATAGCAAATACTTATTCAATATTTTATTCATGTATAAGTTAACAAATTTATTCTATTATAATTTATAGTAATAAAAATCTTTATTTTCGTAATTTTTTCATTTAAAATAATTTTATTAAAAAAGAAGAAAGAAGAATAGTTTCTAATTATTTAAAATATATTTATAATATATAAGCATAATATAAGCATAAATTACAACTGCCAATAATTTAAACATTTTTATTCATCATAAAAAAATATATTATTAAACCCTGCGCTTTTTAAAATAAAAGTTTTATTTATTTTATAAATTTATTATTTAGATTAAAAAGAATACAAAATAAAAAATACGAGTTCCATACTTTTTTATTTATTTGTATTTTGAAAATAATAAATTAAATATAATAAAATAAAATTTATAAAAGAATGAAAAAGAATGAAAGAATGAAAATACTAATAAATTGATTAATTTTATAATTCATTTTTTTTTAATTAATAAAGATATTTAAAGTTTTACACATTAAAAATTAAAAGCACTTACCTTTCAAAAATAAGACCGGAAGTAAGACTAGAATCGAAAGGTACAGCGACGCAACAGCGAGATCAGTAATAATTTGACGATCCGTCTTCAGTTAGGCAATCCTTAAGATCTCAGGATGAGATCTGCTCGGTATGGCGAATACCAGTCAACTGACTGAATCCAAAGCTCCGCGTGCTTGAAGTTATACGTAACGCCAGCGGCGCGGTGACGTCATGGGGCACAGAGACCAATCAGAAAGCTGAGCTTGCGCCCCAAACAGGGGTGGAACGGCCCCCACCGATCGGTTCAAGGGGAACTTGCATCTGGACATGAACGGCAATTCAACGGCGATCGCCTGTTCTCCTTTTCTGCTTCGTTCTTTTTCACTCCCTCCCTTTTTGCTCACTTCCTCGATCTTCGCCCACGTGAAAAATGTTCAACCGTGACGTCGTTGACGTGCCCTCGCACACTGGTGAATGGAAAGGTGTTATAAAACCGATCGCCGTTATTAAACGGATGGCACGATGTTGCATTCGGTATGACGAGCATCGCTGACCAACCCTGACCTCGTAGTTTACGCTTAGTGATGATCACCTGACTCGTTCTAGAAAAAAGAACGAGCTGTTCCCTCATAGCTGTCTCGTCGCGAATTAAATGAACGTGAGTTAAAGGTATTATTGTTCTACGTACTAAATGACAGTTAGAAATTGCAGCATAATTAATGAAGATAAAATTTCTATACGTGAAGAAATTTCGTTTCTCAATTGCTATATGCTTTATTATAAAAATTATTTTTATAATTAAGTCTCAAAATTAACGAAAAAGATAAAATAACATCTTTCATCTTTTCTGTAATGGTACCTTCAATATTTGCGACAAAGATATCTCGTTTGGACAGAAAGAGCTTTAAAGGCTGACTTTTACAACATTTTATAAATTAAAAATTTTAAGAATAAGAATAAATACTTCCTCTCTCTTACTTGTAGCAGAATTTAAAAATACGATAAATAGTATAATAGCATAACATAACATAAAATATAAGAAAACATGCATTTATCTTTTTTTACATTTTAATCAATTTTAAATTGATTAGAAGCAATAAAGTGGATAGATAAATATCATCATATCTCAGAAGACACATTCTCGAATATGACTACGTAAAAAAAAAAGATTTAACGTTATTAATACTTGACACATAAAATTATGTACACAAGAGTGATCATGATGTAACAGGACATGTTGCAGATACTATAGATCCTATAAAAAAAAGCTATTATAAAGAAGCATAGTTTAGTTTTATAGCAAGCCACGATCATTAGTCTTTATAAAAGTCTACCGATATCATTAAATTTCGCAGTTGTTCCAAAAATGCAAAATGCTGCAATTACTCTCTTTTCCTATCAACCAGAATGTTACGCAATCTGGCTGTACAATTATTCTCGAAATTTTTGTCCGAGAGAACTTCCCAGAATTATTTATCAAAATCGAGAGAGGCCATTATTCCCACCTTTATCTATTAATAAGCTTTAAACTATCAGACACTTCTTTATTACTTCTTTATAATAAATTAACATCTAAGCCTTTTATTAATGCAGACAAGAGAAAATATAAATTAAACATATTTTTTCCGGTAATAATGCAATACTAAACAAACGTAATGTTTATGTATAATAATATTTTAATAATAGTCTGAAATTAAAATACATAAATACTGATACGAAGACATAATTTTCGCCCGAGGAGATAGACGTGATAATCGAATTAGAACCCCAAGCACGCTAATCACTTTCTATCTTGAGATCTTAATCTTTATGGAGATTTGTAGAACAGAACCATAAGAAATATTGCTATACGTAAAATACAACTATAAGAAATGTTACTGTTCCAGATTATTTGCATTAAAAAGATTTTACATTTATGAAACATTTATACTTACTTTTTGTAGAGAATACTTTAACTTTCATTAATTTATTTTTTTTTTATTACTATTTTCGATTATATCTATTTAAATGTTATCGATGCATTATCACATGAATTTTTAGCATCTTTTTTTTCAACAAAAAAAGAAACATCCAACATATCATATGTTTGATATTATCGATTAACAAGATTTTCGCATTAAGCAATTACAATATATCTTGCTGTTATCATCCAACTGTCACAAAACCGATATGACAAAAGTGAAAAATAAACATAAAATGCACAAAGAATTGCGTCACATATGCGTCCAAGCGTATGACAATACTATATAATTAACAAACTCGTTAATGCATACTATTTCATTTATGTTTACAAGTAATAACTAAATATACGAGACAGGAAAGAGAGAGAATCATAATTTGCTACAACTAAAAATTTAAAAAGAATTGAATGTAGAAATATATAATATCAAATATTTGTAATTACAAATATCATATAAGTCTCGACAATAGTCTTTAATAAATATAATATTAGATATAATATTATGTAATAAATTTTTATAAATATGTATATATGTATATCTTGTTAGCATAATAAAGAAAAAAATACATCCATTATGGTAAAGCAATACATTGTTAAAAAGAGCTTTACAAAAGAATTTATTTTAGAAATTTTATAAATATTAATATAGTATTATAAATATACATTATAAAAATATTATAAATATACATTTATACTAGTATTTAAATACTATTATTTAATTACAAAATTAGAAAAAAGAATATATCAACTCAAAGATATACTTCTTTAAAAAAATGTGGTAATGTGCTAATTAGAGAGTCATATTATTCCAAGACTCTAATAGAACATCACTTATTTTATTTTTTGAATAGATGCAAGCAATGTTCCCGATCGATCGCTCGCGATTTGCACTCTTAATCGCGAATATTCTTGGTGAACAAAGAAAAAGTCACCTTAGAACGCTTCTATAGAGTATTTTTATAAGCTGATGTATTATATAAAAGAGAGACAAGAGGGGAGTGGTCGACGCTATCACACTGACCTTTGAGAAAAACGTATGTGTTGTGTGCGGTTTATAAACGCATACATACATTCAAACTGCTTCGCTGTAGCATCCACAAATTGGTTCACAGTGTATGTGAAAGAGAATTCGACTGGTATTATCTTAAAAGCGTTCTTTATCGAAATCCGCGCAAAAAAAATTGATCCGTCACAGTTACGGCTTGCTAAGCAAAGTAAAGTACTATAAAATTATATATACGTTAACTCTAAAAAAATTCATAAAACATTTAAGAACAAATTTTCTAACATATTAAATGGCGACAGTTTTTTGACTAAAATATCAGAAAACCGAATAATTAGCTTTACCCGTTGATTCATTGTCATTAAATTTTTTATGGTATTATTACAGACATACATACATACACATATATATATATAAATGGATATATCTTAAATAATATACATATACATATACATATATATATATAAATGGATATATCTTAAATAATATAATTATTATAATAATAATATAATAATATAATTATTAAAACAAAATTAATTTGCAGATAATCAGAAAAGTTATTAAATATACAATTTCTTGATTTACAATGAATTTTCATAATTCAGAATGCTGAAAAAACATCACGATGAATGATTTATCGGTATCATCGCATTATAAAATTAAAGTTTTTCTATTGAAAATGTAACAATGGTTTTTCTTAAAGAGTTTGAGAAGAGCGATTACGCATTTGTAAGAAAATAAAATGGCTTCAGTTTCACAATCGATCTGCTATGTTTGTGAACTGTTACTAACATTCAGAGAAGAAAACATCCCCCAGTAATTGTCTCTAACGTTTTTCTTTCTGAGCATCATGATAAATGCTATGCATACATAGAAATCTTTTAAGATTTGCATCAGATCATTTGCTTGTTGTCTATCTATGTACAGATATATTAAGATCTTTTACTTTTATTATATTATTGCATACAATTGTTTAATTATTTGATATATATATATATATATGTTAAAGATATATATGTACATAATTTTGTAAATATTTTGTATTGTTGTTTTATTTTAAACATATACAATACTAAAGCATGCAATTAATTGGAAGTAAAGCAATAAATGAGCATATGTTAAATTTGAAGAAGTGTATTATTGTTGAATCTCTTAATACTATTTGAAATTATTTAAAGTAAATTGCTCTTCATTTGTTTCATCTCACTTAAGCTCTTACGGTGGAGTCTATTTACTATGGAGAGAAGCTTTTTCACGTATTGCTCGACTCCATCCTTTTGTTTTATACTAGCAGATCGCCCGTCACACAATGCAAATGTATAGTTGAGTTATGTCGCAAATTCAATTAAACGTCGAAATTAAAAATATCCTGTCACCGTTTTCTCGTAGATATTTTAGCATATTTTCTGCTAAAATTCATATTGCATTTGTATATTGCAAAACATTTGTTAATCGTATGATTCGATAATAAATTGCAAAATTATAATTGATAAAATTTCAATCATTTGTTTTTAAATACAATGTATTTGTTTCTTTATCACAAAAAGCTTGCTTCTGTTTAATTATATTATTAATATCTTTTGCCTCATTTATATAAATGTGATTGTTTAATTCAAAGTGTTATTTATGATTTTATGGAAAGTATAAACCTATGTACTATTGTTATAAAAGAACAAAGAGAAGTAGAACAAAGAAAAATAGAAATTTCTTTTATTATTAAAAAATTGTATTTGCGTCTTCAAAAATTATTCATAATAGAATTATTTTATTGAACAATTATACTATATTTCAATATTTATTTCGTATTAAATAATTTTGTTGTAAACGTTTAATTTTTTTATATATCCTTCAATCTTACTCATAGATTATAATCGATTATCGCTGAGTATAAAAGAAATATCAAAAATAGCATATCTATATTAATTCATTATTTTATCCTAAACATGAAACGGAGAAACGGAAATGCTCTATTTATGTAAAGACTAAAAAAAATGGAGAAATTTATCGTCAGGTAAATCAACTACTTCTTCTTTCATTTTTTTTCTCTTTCTCTCGACTAACCCTTATCCTAGCAAAAGATTCAACGGAAACTACGTTGATTGATCGGATTTGACGACGCCATGAAGAACCGCATCCTGTTGGAAATCCTTATTTATCTCCTCTCAGCGATTGACGAGTTCCGATTTAATACTCGATATCCTGTTATCGTTATATCAGAAGCAAAGCGATCGAGTTAAAGTGACTCGTCGCATCACTTATAAATGAACACTTATATATATCTGTATTTATTTCTAATGTATCACAAACATCTGTATTTATTTCTAATAAATAAATTGTTAACTATCTAATCGCGGAATAGTAGAGTTTATCATTAAAAATGATAAATTCAAATTAATTTTATATATGAATAAACTAACGTTAATATATACAAATCTATAATAAACACCAAATGTATATCTAATGTTTCATGTAGATATAACATTTCCGTATTACTATAATTGCAAATGCAGATTATTTAGTCAATTTGTTTGCTTTCGTAAATCAGAAAGGAAGAGAAACCAGAGAAAAAAAAGCACATCTTTTTGTTTGGTTTTATAGTAATAACCATGATGAGCCTGCAATCATTACAACCGTCTCATTACCCTTTCCAGATCGTCTAGCATGTAAATGAGCTACTTGATCAAACCAACTGCGAGAAAAACAGCGGCCACTATAAATATTGTTTCTGTTAAATAAACAAAATAAATTGAGTAATTATTCCAGCAGGATTAATCTTTCGCGAAACTAAAGAAAAGTATCTAATGCATGTATAGATGATAAAATATAAGAATTAAATCGTTAACTTCAAATTGCATATTAAAATTTATCAGATTATTTTTTTATTGAACATATGAAGAATACTTATAAATATCAAAATTTAGTTAATTATGTAAATTAATTATATTTTGTAAATACAAGATAAATAAACAAATTTAATAAAAAATAATTTTTTTATTACCACTTTGACTTAAAATTACAAAAAGATTACAAAAATTATAAAAGATATAGTAAAATAATAATTAAATTGATGTTAACAGTTTTAAATATTTTTTTAAACTTTATTAAAATTTTTTTGAATTTACTTGTAAAATTAACAATTATTTTTTTATCAAAAAAAAAGAGAAAGCAAAGACGGGAGTAAAAATCGTTTTCTCTTTTGGCTTTTACTTTCGTCTTCGCTTCTATTTCCAGTTTACGTTTATCTTATCAAACAAAAATTGCTATGTAATCTTTCTATATATTTAAATGCGCATTTGTTGGAAATATGCGGCATTACTTTCTTATCTTCCCTTTAATAATATATTCTCAGATAATAGTCTCTTCGCAGTCTGATACTTATAGTTTATTGCGAGAAGAATATCACACCGCTTAGATCTTCTCCTTTCTAGTTAAGCTATCGCATTAAGTACAAAGAACGACATCAAAACAAGATTGTTTCAGCAAGATCGTTCGATCGGATCATAAACGGAAAGAAAGGATGCGATTGTGAGAGTCCTAAAGGATAGGTCAGTGCACATCGAAAGAAGTAATGGAATAGGGGCAGCCTTCGACGTGCGTATCTGGAGTCAAAATGCCGAAAGACCGTTTTCACATAATCCCAGAAGAAAGAGGAAGATCTCAAATAAAACGAAAAAAGAATTAACGCAATCGAATTTATTTTTGGAATAGAATCTCTTGATTTCTTAACATATTAACAAAGTTGTTTTTGATTAACATCATTACTTTTCATATAAGATTTTTTTTTTATAAAACTAAAAGTTAATGTAATACAATTTAATTTACTAATTAATTATTATATAACTATGATAATATCCATATAATTAATATACTATGTAAACTTCAAGAAAATGTTTAAGTAAATAATCTAAATAAAAATTTTGCTACGCAATTGTTTCATTTACTACAAAAGTTTTTATTTTACGATACAAATATTTAAATGATGTTTATTGTTATCGTGATTTATTTTTGCAATTTAGTATAATTTATTTTATTTGTAATATCTGAATGATTAATCATTATATAGATACAATATCTATATAATTAATATTATATATTTTTTTCATTTCTATATAATTTTAATTCAATTTTCTTTTTTAATTAACATAAAACACTAAAATTATATATGTGGAAATTTTGAATATTTTAGTGGCTTACGATTGTTTACTCTTACGCAATTTAGATGTAGAGTATATATAATTATAATAAAACTTAATTAGCATTTTTAGTATAAAAAATATACTCAACAATATTATGAAAATATTAAGGAACAAAAATGCGTAGACGTCGACTAAGTTCTGTTCCACCCAATTTTGGTGTCTAAGTGGTGTAACCAAACTTCCGTTTGGATGACGAACAGCATGTTCAATACCCCAAACAGCTAATTCTAATGGCGGTACTGGTCGATCTCGGAATACACTAGATAATTGTTTCATGTTTTTTGCATATCTGAATAAAAGATGTTTTATTATTAATAACATAATACTAACTCATTACTTCATTTATGAAAAAGCCGAATATACCAAGACGTAACCGTATACAAGAAAATAAAATTCTATAATCTATTGTTTCCTAACAATCATTTGTTTTTTGTAAAACCAGTTACATTTAATATATTATTTAAACATTATTTAAAACCATAGTATTGTTACATTTTCTGCTAAGTAATAATTGTATTAACATAGCAATCGAAATACATTACCTTTCATTGTAAAATATTTCTTCTATCGCATATATTATGGATTGCGTAGACAAAGTTTTAACATTCAAACGAACACCAATACCTTTGCCTACTATCATTTCCGCATTGGAATTTTGATCCATAAAGAAAGGCATTACGATTATTGGTATACCTTTCCACATTGCTTCCTGCGTGCTAAGAAGACCGCCATGCGTCCAAATTGCTTTTACATTTTTGTGAGCTAAACATAAAAGTTAAATAAAATAAATTTTAATTTTCAACTATTACAGCCAAAATCTAACATTGATATAAATATTCTGTTAGCAGTGATTTTCCGATTAAATTAATACAGTGCATCTTTTAATAAACAAATTTCATCATCTGCAAACAAACTTCAAAATATAATTGTAATAATTGAAAAATAAAATTCAAGATTTTCAAGTTTTCACACACATCTCAGATATAAATTAAAACTATAGAAAAAAATAAAATTCTTAAGACATTATAAACTGCAAAATAATTAAATAAATATAATACAATAAAAATTGAATTATTGTCTTCAAAATTAAATTAAATTACTAAAAGTCAAAAACTATTTGATCCAAAAATTATATACGCGACATATTTATATAAGTGTTTATATAAGTTTATATAAGTGTGTCACGCTTTAAAATAATATTGGAATTTAGATAACAATTTAAATTGATTGTACGTCTAGATAAATGATTCTCACAGTTATAAAACTCAACAGTTATAATTTTATTTAACGTTATTGTTAAAAAAATGATGCTATTTATTTAAAAATTATAGAAACATTATAAATCAATATTCTGTTAAAAAAGACTTAAGTCAAAAGTTAAATATAAATATATGTTTACGTTAGTTAAAGAATATATTAAAAATAATAAATTAAGTATGTTACAAGAAAATATATATCAAGTCTCATTTTCATATTTTCTTAAGAATTGATAAACGTACATAAAATTTCGTTTTGCGGTATCCATTTTGCAATCATTAAATTTTTCGGTATTTTAAATGGTACTTCAATATCTAATTTCCAGATTGTTCGTTGTTTTACTTTTGATAAAGCCGTTATAACAGTTTTAATCTTATCTAATCCAATAGCTTTCCAATTCAAATTCGTTCCCAATGATATCACAATAGCTCCATCTTTTGCTTCGTCCAGAAATACACGTATATTCTATGAAATAGTAATGAATTAAATATTTTAATAAAACATCTCAAAATTTGAATTTTAATATAAAAATAGCTAGTTATGAGTAAATACATTTGCAAAAAGGATTATATCTAAGCAAAAAATTATATTATCAAATATATTCAAATGAAATTTATGAAATACGACACATTTTTAAATGAGCTCATTAGTATTTATGTAGAATATTTATAATTCACTGATTATGATGCAATTAGAAATTATATCATAAAATTGTTTAATTAATTATAAATTTGAAAATACGATAAAACAATTTATATGTTCTTCTACTAGAACTGGTTACATATATATTAAAAATAAATTTATCTTATTCCAAAATTTTAATTATACATATTCAATGGACTAAATCTTTAATCATCCAATTATTTATCAAAAATATTGTCATTCATAAAATAGCATCCACAATATTTGGAATAGAACGCAAATATTTTTATATAAAAAAAGTGTTTATATAAATGATAAGTTTCAATTCATTCATAGTCTTCAGATAAAATTCCGAATAAAATTTCAATCATTTGTTAAAATCCAATTGTTTTAATATATTTTCCTAATTTTGTTAGTTTCTAAATAAAGAGAATGATTTTTTTTTACCTCAGGATACGGTACAGTTTCATCGCCGGCGATCGGTTTCATACTTTGGGCATGCAATCCTCCAATTTCCAGAGTATTTGGTGGCAATGGGATCGCAGATTCAAACGCAGAATGACTATTGATTAGTACAATATTAATACGATCTTTTTCAATTTCATGTAATGGTCTGATTGCGTGACCTAAAAATTCCTCGGCGAGTTGTTGAGAGGTGGGCAGAAAATAATAGTTTCGTATAAGTTCATCCGCAACGTAATATAACGCATTCCATGTTCTTTGCCATAAACCTACAGGTTTTGCAATGGCTGCATGCGTATAAGGTCGAACAGTCGGATAACTTGGACCACCTGTGAAAGCCTTGAGCCAAGGTGCAGGGCCGAATGGAATGTAACCTACTACGGGTGGTTTACCCTTAGCAACCTGAAAAAAATATTTATGCCCGTTTATTACAAAGTAATAATTATATTAATAGTTATAGCTTTCATTAATTTTGCCGATTCTATATACCAAAACAATTCTGTGAAGTTTCTCGCTTATTTTTTCATATAATTTTTACATTCTATTTATTTATATATGAAAATCTAAAGAAACTATAATTTATTTCAACTTCAATTAATTTTTTCAGTTTCAATTCAACTTTAATATTAATGATTTTTTAAAGAATAAAAGAAATTGACTGATAATAAATGACAACTTTTAGGTCTTATAGATTAAATGATAGCATTTAAGATTTCATAAGATTTTATCTTATCTTATAAGATTATGTATTAAGATTATGTAAACAAAATAATTTAATGATAATAAAATTTTAATTACTAATAATGGAATTTTAATGGCGTTTATAATTTAACTATAACTAATTAATGCTTTTAAATATTTATGTATTAGTTTATATTGATAATAAATATCGCCTATCTTCACCTCCCATAATCCATAGAAACACTGGTGTAGAGTAATGTCCTGCACTATGACGTCAAATTCAACATTCTTTATTAATTTTAAAAGTTCTTTTGCTCTTTTATTTTGTAATACTCTCTCACATGAGATGACACCCCACTCATATGTAAAATACGCCGAATAAAATACGCCGTATGATTCCCACTCAACCGGATTATAATCGTCGTCGGTTTTGTAAGTTTCCATTAGACCATCAAAAACCTGAAAATAATAAATATCTTTTATTATGTAAATAAGAAAAATAAAATATACTAAATTGATATAAAATATGAAGACAATATTTCGAACAGAAAAGTTACATTACTTTATTTCATAAATTAAAGATAATCAAACCATAATATTATATATCCAAAAGAATGTCTTCAAAGTTCTACTTACGGCGTACGTTAAATTCTGTGCGAGTTTATCATTGACTTTAGTCTCGTGTATACTTTCTACGTGTACATGATGCCCTTGGCGAAGCAATTCTTTAACTAACTTCACCGTCCAAATATGATGACTCGTCGATGCAAGAGGCTCTATCAATAAAATCGACAACGGTTTCGAGGTTGTTGCGAAGCCTATTAAAATGCAAAAACTAAGATGAAACAACAGAATGAAATAATTTGACATTGTTAGAACGAACGCTCAATTCAAACTTCTCGCGTGAATGTTCGATTAGATCTCACGACCGAATACATCGATGTATCCGGAATAACATGTCCCCACTGCCGTTAGTAATGTTTATCGTTATAACTTCACGTGACACACCGACAACATTACATGTTGATGTTCTATCCACAATCTAGTAGTAGGGAGAATAATTATATAATCAGTAATTATACAATCATTAAAAAAAAATAGGGAAAGAATGAATATGTAAATCATTGATAAAATGTAGGTTGAATATGCAGCATATATTTTATTTCGCTACTATTACTTGTTGAGATTAAGTTAAGATATTTGAATGTAATTATTTAAATGTATGTAATTATTTATGTAATTATTTATGTATTTATTTAAATTATGTAATTATTTAAATGTATGTAATTATTTATGACTTTTAATTATTATGTAAATAACAATAAATTATTAATATATATATATATATATATATATATATATATATGCAACGAACAGTAATATTAAACATGCATATATGATAATAAAAAGCGAAAGTTATATCAAATAATAATAATAATTTGTAAATTTTTACAGAATTAATAACATTTTAATAAAATTTTTGTAAAGAGAGACAAGAAATAGTTAAGAAATGTTAATTTAATTTTATATTTTTAATATTATTATTATTTAATATTTTATTTAATATTTTATATTATTTATTATTTATTATTTTATATTATTTTACATTATTATTATTTAATATTATTATTATTATTATTATTGTAATGCACTTATGACTAATTTATACAAATCCAAGAGAAAATATATATTTTTGTACGCTAATTTACATTCACTATAATATAATTTATTCAATTCATTAAGTTCTTATATTAATAAAGTCACTTTTATAATTATATTTACTTTTCATTTAGTCTTCATTTAAATCTTCGTTGTTTTTATTTACAATTATCAAAACTATATTTATATTTGTACGCGAAATGGAACGAAATAATAAACAAAAACGCACATAGTATCTAAAAAGAAACAAGATATTTACAGAAATCACGTAACATGCACAAAAAATAAACTACTTTCGCACTAGAAAGTCGTAATTACACAAACGACGGTTATAACGTTTAAAGTAGAACTGATGATTGGCGCGGAGAATGCAAGATCGTAACGTTTTATAATCAGAAATTTTGATCAGATATTAAACTACAGATTTAAAACTCTCTTTGTAATATTAATCTTCGATATGTTTTGATTATCATAATAATAATTTAATCAACAAAATATTAAGTATACGAAGAAATTTCTAATCTTAAAAAATTTAAGTATAATACTTATTCCTTAAATATAGAGATTAGATTAAATATTTTTAATTATGTAGAAATTTTATTTTTAATTTAATTTATAATTGCAATTTATTACTATTTACCTTGAAATTTAATTTTAATTAAAAAAATAATTGAATATATAAAACTATTTAATAATACATTTTTATTTAATTCAATAATATACTTTAATTCAATAATATATTTTATTTAATTCAATAATACTAATAATACATTCAGTCAAAAGGTAAAGAGATATAATAGAAAAATAGGAAAAATTTAAAAATATAAAGTGCTTGTAATATGATAAATAATTATCAAATGCAGAAGTACAAAAATAAAAAGTACAAAAATAAAGTTTGAAGTCTCTATTTTGAAAAATTTTTAATGCCGATTGAATGGGATGATGAATTTTCCAATGGTGAGTGACAGAGTAAAAACCTAAAATTGATAAATAGAAAGTCTCCGAGAATGCACAGAATGAAGCAGTGACTCAACAATCGACAAGATGGCCAGAGTTACGTCTTGGATCAGTATTGCAATGATTCCGAAGCGATAACGGCGATATTATAAATTACAGTTCATTCATTATTTCATGTAAAAATTACTCTTTTTCAACTTTGACAGCAGTGGCTCAATGAGATAAAAAGCGCGTAAAAGTTCAAAGCTTCTTTGTCAAAATGCATTTTTGCAGAACTCGACATGATAATATTTCACTGTGTCTGTAATTGAACTGTAATTATGTAAATAAACTATAATTATGTAAAGAACTGTAATTTATAATATCGCCGTTATCGCTTCGGAATCATTGCAACTCTGATCCAAGACGTAACTCTGGCCATCTTGTCGATTGTTGAAGTCACAATTCGTGAACCATAACGTCCTTATCTCTGATAACTTATACATACACTTATACGTACACACATATATTCACACACGCGCGGATACGTACTTAGGCTGCGTTCCGATTGCCAGTACTGATTGTCAGTACTGATTGCCAGTACTGAAAATATATAGTTCACGTATATTATAGATTTTCAGTACTGATAGTGAATATCGGAACGCAGTCATAATATATAGTGATGCGATTTCAAACAATTGACGATCGATATACCTTAATCATAGTTACAATGGTTCGAGTTGATGTGACATCACAAATTACAGTTTATTATTTAAAAATTCTATTTTTTCAAATTGACGTAACTCAACAAAAAATTATCAAATTTTGCAAAGATTGCAGAAAGCAGTTTTGAACTTTCACACGCTGTTTATCTCATTGAGACACATCAACTGCTTCATTCCATAAAACTTCGGAAACTGAGCTTTCTATTTATCAATTTTATAGATCCTAACTTCGCTGTTGGAAAATTAAATCATTCCTTTCAATCGGCATTAAAAGTTTCTCAAAATACAGATTTCAAGCTTTATTTTCGATTTTTAAATACCTCTGTATAATTGTTTACTGCATTACAAGCATTTGAAATTTTTTAAATTTCTTAATTTGAAATTTTTTTTATTTTTTCTATTTTTCTATTATACCGTTTTCTTCTTTAACTAAAAAACTGAGTATAAAATATTAATTAATGTATAAGAAGAAATTAATCAATAATTAATATTTTACAAAATATTAAACTTTTAATTAAAACAATTCAATTCATAATTTATCGTGTACAACTAGATAATTCTACTTAATATACATAACTATATCTTACAATTTAAATATCTACATACAAAATTTGTTATTTAGCTTTTTAATATTTATTAGATTTTTTTTAATAATTATTGATATGTTAATTATATTGCATGCAAAATAAAACTGTATACTTGTTGCATTACTTAATGTACGTGTTATTAATGTAAGCAGTAATCGAGATCAATTATTGGTATTTATTTCTTTTTTATATCCAACAAAATTGAATGAAAATATGTAATCATGTAATATTACAGTCGACTGTTTCATAAGAATTATATTGGAACGATTAAGTGATTTCATAAATCACTTGTGTCAAGGCTGCAGCACGTGGTTGTAAGTTGTAATATATATCTAGCATTATAGTTGAAATGTTCTCTAAAATAAACAATCTTTAAGAATTTATTCTTCTTGATAATTATCACTAGAGCTAAATAGTACATAAATATTTCATACATAATGTTATTGATATTTATAATAATTAAATATGATTGTGCAAAAAAATCTCATAGAAAATGATTTTATATTATTTATTTACGCACTATTTACACTCTAACCTTTTTATAAAATGATTGACATTATATAACTATACTAAGTAATTGTATGATATTATTAACATAGATTAAACACATCGACGCTCAGTAACTCGAAATGTGATCATTGCTTCTTCATTATTCATGACAACAATTTTATCATTATAGTCGTATCAATCCCTAATACATTAAACAATTTCAAAATATTTAACATAGAAATTCAATCAGATTAGTTCTACATTATCGCAAAATAAATGAATCGATAAAATGCATCTCTTCATTATTGCACTTTATTATATCTTATCATATCTATCATCATCTATCATAATTAATAAATGAAGACCGTTTAAAAGAATTAATTGTGTTTTTTTCAACGTGACTTACTAAATTAGGAACATTACAATCTTTTTTATCTTTTTTTTAAATTATGTTTCTACATTATATTTTCTAATTCGCTTTTAAGTAAGATAAAGAACTCGTATGCAAAAATTCTATTAAATTTCTTTTATTTTCAACGACAACTCTTTCATCTTAACACTTCTTCTTTCTCAAATCTTTTTTAAATTTTCTTCTTAAATTCTCCTTTAATCTTCCTTTTTTTTCTTTTCCAATTTATTTCAGTCAATATCTTCATTTTCAATTGTTCAAACAATTCAGATATTCAAATAGATCTATTTAAAAGCAATTACGTTAAATTAATACTTTTTTTCATTCTCTTTTTTGTATATTTAATTCTTACTTATTCTTTTTATTCGTTAGAAATGATAGATCTATCATCAAATAATAAATGATAGTAAGCTCTATTCTTTCTTTTTTTTTTTTATTTTATTTATGCACTCAATATTTCAAATCTGTTTCTATTTTATTTAGCAGATATTAATATTTATAGATTTTTATAGATATTAATATTTTTTTATTAATACTCTTTGAAATATTGGTATTCTTTAAAAGAAATAGAAAATCATTTTTATCTATGACAATGCGTCAGTTATAGTCATATCTGTCCTGTAAATAGAAAATGATGTGAACTACATACTATTGCTAGATAAAAAAATTTATTTTTAGACATAAAATAGCGGGATGGAGATAGAAATAGAGAAAGGAAACAAGAAAAGAAAGAGAGAAGGAAGAAAGAAAAAGAAAGAGAGAGAGAGAGAGAGAGAGAGAGAGAGAAAGAGAGAGAGTTGATTCTTCATCGAGATCGATAATATAGAAAATGTAATAAACGACAATGTCGGTAATATAGAAATTTTTAAGATAACAACGTGTAACGTTGATACTGTAGAAATTGTTAACCGTTACGACTCACGGTCGCTCGACCATCGGTCAATAAAGCGAGAAGGTAACGGTTTTCTTTCCTTCCTTCACAATTTTCCGACGATCGCGACGGTTAGGTTAGGTTAGGTTAGCCGAACTAGCAGACGACGGAGCGGTAGCAGACAACTCGTAGCTCTGGCGTCGCTCGCGGACGCTCGTTCGCGTGCGTTTGAATCGGAGCAGCCGAGGAGCGTAGAGCATACGCGTCGTGGTTCTCGCTCGCGCGAGGTGTGTGCCGTGGTGCGCGAACGTCGTGATAAACGTTGTTCGATCGGGCGCGGGCGACGAGCGAGCGAGCGAAGCGAGCCAACGATACGGCCGCGACGATGGATCCCGAGGCGTTCCTGGACATGGCCAATCAGGTCATCAAGCTGAAGATGTTTCCGTATTTCGACATAGCGCACTGCGTACTGTGCACCCTGCACATCAGGGAGGATCTAGGAAGCGGTGAGCTTACGCGGCCGGCCCGCGCACGGCCGCGTTTCTAAATTTGTAGCGCTCCCTCAGCGGCGTCCCCGGCGTCTCCGACGTCTCCGACGTCCCCCGACATCCCCACACCGGGAACTCTCGGTGAACAGCTTCCCCGTGACCTCGCTATTCCCGTGACACCGGCAGAGACCACGTCCCACGCTCTCTCCCGCGACGTTTTATATTTACATGATACGATTCCCCCCCTCCCCTCCCCCCCCCCTCTCTCTCTCTCTCTCTCTCTCTCTCTCTCTCTCTCTCTCTCTCTCTCTCTCTCTCTCTCTCTCTCTTTCTCCCTCGCATTTTTGGCATCTTCGTCCAATTTCCTCTGTGCCAGCGCGAAATACAATCGGCACGATCTCCGTTTTTGACTAGAAAAAAAAAAATATTAGCGTTCATTCGTTATTAAATCTGAATCGACAAAATTTCCACGCCACACTCGAAATTTTCTGGCTAAACGATTGATGTATAATAAAGAGCTGTAGTCTTTGCTGTAGAATTTCGTGAAGTTAAACAAACTAGTGTTGTTCATGTATTATGTAATGTTTAATATCAAGGAAAGATATCTACTACTGCCTATCTCGAAAACTACTATACAAAAGGCTGAACTGTCACGATACCAACTCGTGGCTCTCTTCAAACATCTTATAAATAATTCATCAGTCGAATTATATTCGTTACGATAACGTAAAAATTCTCTCGTTTATGTAATGTTTCCCCGCGAATTACAATCTACATTTGATCAAGCGTGTGTCATAATCGCCATTGCGTAATTCGAGAGATATCTCAATTTCTACAAGGTAACAATCTTGAAAGTTAATTAAACGCTACTCTGCAGAAGAAACCTATCATTTTTATTAACACAAAAAAAAAAATATATATATATATATATATATATTCACGAAATTGTAAGAATAAATATAAAAAAAGTTGAACACTTTACTAGTTGCATGTCTCATTCTTATTTCTACCATTGTAGATTAATTTTAATCTTAACTTATTATTCTTTTTTTTACAAATTAAAAAAAGATACAGAATAAATTACAGAGATAACTAAGATTAAAATTAATCTGCATTTGTAAAAATTCATATCAATGATATATAAAAAATTTCATGGATAATCTTTTTCAGTTATTCAGTTATTCAAATTAAAAATACATTTAAATATATTAATATAATGTATTATATTTATTTTTTTGTTAAAGATGTTAATATGTACATTATAATTAAATATATTATTTTTTAAAAACATTTCAACAGATTATTGGGAAAATTTAGATGATTACCGTTTTAAAAATAAATAACCGAATTATTGAGGCTTTTTTATTATATTTATTGTTACAGATGTAACAATAAATATATTATTTATTTTGTTATACCTTTATTGTACTTTATGCTAATAAAAATAACTGATTCCTAAATATTGTTTCATAAAGAATTTATTTCATTCTGTTTACTTGTTACATAAAATAACAGCTATTTGGTCTCAGCAACTTCCCGATTGTCACTGTGTATCTATTTAAGGAAAGAGATCACAATAAATAATAATAGAATATAATATACAAAGGAGAGATGAGAGGAGTAATGTACATTATTAAGAGGCATATTAAAATTGATTAAGAATTAAGAGCTGATTTTGCTGATTGCTCTCTTTGGCACAATTATCATATAATTCTCAAGGCAATAACACAGACAACCCAGCTGATCTATTTCAGTATGCATCATGATCGCACATACACAGTTATAGTCAGAAGTATTCAAAGTGAAGGCACTTTCGGAAGCAGCTTTTCTAAAACGTGTTTTGCTAGTTTACATTAATAGAAGAATCATTATCTATTAAATCTCGGCCTTCTATTAGAAAGTTTTATTCTTAAATTGTTATATAACAGGAAGAAGGAAGAAATTTTCTATTATCTATTTTAAATTACAGACAACTTAGTAATAAATAAGAACAAAGAAATTCTTCTCTCTAATTTTGTAATATTTTCAATTAATTTAACATTACTTCAGCATTATTTGAGAAAGATTTGTTCTCTATAGGGGAAATGGATTTTCACCTAACTTTCTAATGCAGTCAGATATAGATATAGAATCGAAATGCAACACAAATTCACAATTTCTTCTTTAAATTTTAAATTCCTTCAAACGCGTTTGATATAATGTATCGTTATTTTTATTAATACTAGTTCACACATCTCTGAGTTTGCATATGTGGAATGCGTTATACTCATAAGGATTCCCTAATTTACTTACCTCAATCAGCACATATCTTCAACATTTCACGCTATAATAAAATTGTGTGACTGATATAAATAGTTAAAAATATAAATAGTTAAAAATTAAAAACATTTTCCGAAAAGAATACAAGCTAATGATTCTTTGGCATAAATTGAATAATACAACTTCGATAATTATCTCTCTTTTAATTTTTTATACAAAATGTACACTATTATAATCAAAATGAATATTTATTCTATAACAAATCAGAATAAAAATTTTACAAAAAAATTTTATGGCTAAATTTTCGGGAAATGTATAATAATCATAATGCTTTATATACAGGTGGACAATCATTTTCCCGCAAACATCCTTTAGCATGCTGGCTCTCTACAATGTTGGTCGTTTTTGCAAGTGGCATGC
This sequence comes from Pogonomyrmex barbatus, assembly GCF_055798465.1. Lineage (NCBI taxonomy): Eukaryota > Metazoa > Arthropoda > Insecta > Hymenoptera > Formicidae > Pogonomyrmex > Pogonomyrmex barbatus. Next base: position 5,640,391 of record NW_028297098.1, read on the forward strand.
TGTGCAATGGATTATTAGGGGAACCTATTCTTGCACCTTTAAAAAATACACCACAAGTGGTGGTCGCGACTATTGTTTGGTCAGTAATAATTATCTGTTTGTCATCGCCTTGTATTTCATAAAATGTATAATTTATTTATTACAACATATAATTTATTTATTTTGACCTTGCGAAAATTGTTCACACAAAAGATAATTACGGAATCCCCTTTCTAGTTAGAGAAATAAGTTGTATCACCCAAAAA